>NW_024039031.1:0-740838 GCF_016077235.1 Cyprinodon tularosa | reverse complement strand
AAAATATTAAACTTCAGTAAAAAATTTGGGAAATCTGGGCTGTAGAAAACTCTGTGTCGCCCTTTTCATGTATTTCATTTGGGCTAAAATAAAAATTTAATCATATTAATTGATTATTTCAATAATCGTCAAACTAATTTAGTGAGTGATTCTTCATTAATGGAGAATGAGATCTAAAACATACAGTTTTATAAATGAAAAATGTGCCTTTCCCCCCCGGAAAAAAAAAAAAAAACCCCACTTAGATCAGTTATTATATCAAAATTGAAAAAATATAAAAAAAAAAATAAAAAACAGAAATTAGAAAAACTAAATATCGGTTTTAAAAGGAAACCCCTCACTTTTTCGGGTTTTAAAGGTGGCGGTGGCTAAGAATCAGAAATGTTGATGGCTTACGCCTTTTTTTTGGGCCCTTTTTTTTCCAGCAGTCTTCAGAACCCCTGGCTGACTCAGAATATTTCGTTTTTTTTTTAAAAAAAAAAAAAAAGGTTTTTTTTGGTTCTTTAGTGACATGATATTATTTTTTTTTTTTTCGGGACTAGTTTTGTACCCTAATATTAATTGTAGAAACCGCTGCTTTTGTGTGAATAGATTTTCAATTTTTGTGTTTCCAAGCACACGGGGAAATTTAAAAAAACACCCAATCAGAGAGAGGGGAAGGCGGGAAATTTAAAGGGGCCAGAAAACCCAAATGAGAGTGGATTTAAAACAGCGCAGCCCCAATTTCCCAGGGCGCTGCTACTTTAAAAGGGGAGGAGGACCGGGCAGAGGAGCGGAGGGGAAAAGAACCCAAACTGCTGGAACAACTATGCTGTAAATTAAAAAACATGTTGCTCACACCCAAATTTTTTGGTCGGGAAAATTAGGTCGGTTAAACTTTTTTGGGTAGGGACATGTCCCTATGGTCCCTATGAAAAACCTACGCCCATGGCCCCAGCTCTACCTTCCATGTTTTTTTTCCCTTTTTAAAAACAGAACAAGCCCCCTTAAGACATTTAAAGTTAAAAATAAATTTTGGGGGTTCACACTTGAGATTGCATTTTTGGGAAATGAGATAAAAACCGCCCCAAAAGAATCAGATTTCCTAAAAAAATCGAACTGGGGCTTTAAATGGTTTCCCGGGTGTAAAACGTACCCTTTAAAACGTAAACATCCAGACATGAAAATTTGGGCTGAGGTTTCCCAAGATGTTAAATTTAAAAGGCAGCTTTATCTTTTCCCAAAAAACCATTTTAAAAATGTGATTTTAGGATCATTAATCCTTTTAAAATCAATTTTCCTCTGATAGAATGGAGATAAATCATTAATATTTGGTTTTGCAAAAGGAGCGAGCAATGCAACCCTGAGGGCCCAAAGTAGGGGTAGAGTTTAAAATTTTAGATTTTTAAAAGAAGAGAAAATCACCTTAAATCCAAGTTTAAATTCTAATTAACCAACGCTGTTTGTTTTTGGGTTCTTTAAAACTTTTATTTTCCTGCTATGTCCTATTTGATTAAAACTTTTACTTTTTTTATTTTAACTTTAAATCTTTATTTATTCCCCCATATTTGTTTGTTGTTCTTTGTATGGCTCGTGTTGATGTTTACTGTCTGCTCTGCTGTTTAAACTCCCAGATTATTTTTAAAAGGGAATAAAGAGGAAGAAATGCGGGGGGGAAGTTCACTGTATTTTTTTTAGAGTAATTTTTTTTGACATGAAAAAGGTGACAAAAACAATTGTTCTGTTAACAAAAGGCTTTTCGGGTCGGGCCCCCCCAAACAGAGAAAAAAAACAAAAATTTAACCACCAATTCCCAAAAAGCGCTGTATTTTGGTAATATTAGGACTTTTGCCCCAATTTGATTTCCCCCGGGGGTTTTTTTGGGTTTTTTTTTTTTTAAAAAAAATTAATTTAAAACCCACTTTTTTAAAGAACTTTCCCAAAAAATTTAAAAACAGATCCTGTTCACTTTCTGCATTCAAACCTTTATTAAAGTGAAAAAAATAACAGGTAAAGATAGAACGACAGGAAGCATATTTAAAAACAAAACCCAGCCCATTAAGGCAGGGGGGGCAAAGTCATTCCAAAAAGGGGCCCGTTTTGGCTGGGGTTTTTTTTTCCACCCAAGCAGTAGAAACCACCGGGACTCCATTCATCCCATAAAGGTGAGTCTAGTTTTAAACCTGATAAACTTGAGGGGAAATAAATGGAGTCGGGGTGTGCAAATGCTTGGGTGGAAAGAAAAACCAGCAGCCACCGGCCTTTCTGGAATGATTTTTGCACCTGTGCAGTAAGGGGTTTAAATAAAAAAATCAGTTTTTAAAAATGGAATTTAAGTCACAGAAAATGACCCAAAAGGAAATTTAAACATGAAAATTTTTTAATCAAAAAACATTTTAACAGAAGTCAAACACAAAACAAAAAACCAAAATTTCTAAACAAAATATCCAATTAGACCCTTATTTACAACATGTTGAAGATAAATTCAGTTTATCGTGGGCATTCAGAAAAATGTCTTCAACCCAGGAATCTCAGCCAATCACAAAACTTTTGTTAATTTTGCCCCAGTGCCTCCTCCTGGCAATGAGGAGAAGTTGAGAGGAAAACCAGTTTTTAAGCGGGAAAGGGAAACTCCAGCGGGCCCCCGGTTTTCCATGTCGGCCCCCCATTTACTGCGACGGGGAGCGGTTTTTTAAACAAAAAACGCAGACTTTTCGACAGACACAGGGGGCGCCGGCCCAAAGGGAGCAGATGACCTCATCTGGAAAAAAAAAGAACAGGAGGGTTAGTGAAACAAACACGTTTGTCTGTAAACATTTAAAAAAACAAAAAACGTGGGAGTTTTTGTAACTTTAACCCAATAGAAGGGGAACAACGGGGGAGAAGCAAAAGGTTCACAAAAAATGATAACTGTAAACAATGGATGCTTGGAAAAAAATGTAAAAATGCTGCATTTGTTGGAGTTAAAAGTCGGTCGTTTCCCCCCCCCCTTTCTCCCTTTAAAAGTTTCAAAAAAAACCCTTCAGAATAAACAGGGGGAAATTCTCCATATCGGATCAGAAGCTGCTTCTTACCTGTTTATATGTGGTCTAAGGGAAAAAGTCAGAACTTCTGGTTCTGGAAAAGGGTTTGGTTACAGAGATAAAAATTTTGAGGTGAAAAATTCCTTTCATGGGGGAAAAGTTTAAAAAAATTAAAGGTTAGCCCCGTTTTGATGGGTTTTTTTGTAGCGTTTGATCTGTTTGTTCTGGATCTTTTTTTTATTTATTTTCCCCAATACTGATAAAACTTTCTGGAAGCAATAAAGGTTCGTTCCCTTTTCTTTACTGGGTGGGGGCAGACTGATGGTTTAGTGTTGGGTCGTAAAACTTTTTTTCCCCAAAACCCCAAACCCTTGGAGAGAAAAATAGGGGAGCCTTTTTTTCTTCTCCTTAGGGGTTTCTGGGGTGCTCCCCCCTCTTCTTCAGCTTTTTCAAAAATGAAAGAAAAGCATCCTCAGGTTTTTAACCTGTCTGCATGTGAGCTTCTCTAGTCAAACAAAAACCAAACTTTAACCCTAAAAAACCCACATGTGGAGGGTTTTTTTTCCCAAAATTTGTTCCGATGCTAGAACACTGTTTCCATGTTCAACCTGCTTTCCTAAAAAAAATAATAAAAATTAATCTACAGAATTTCCTCGACATCAATTTAAAAATCTGTGCCCAGGATGTTGTTTTCTTTCATAATTTTGGGTTCTTTCTGTGTTTCAAGGACTGTTAGCTTTTAATCAGGCCGGGGAAGCTTGAGTTGTGGGTTTTGTCTGTTAAAAAAGTTTACTCCGTGGTTTTCTTTTTCCAGTCTTCCTCTGTCCCGCCCTCAGGTAGAGACGGGGAAGTTTCCTCCCATCCTGGATGTCCCGGTTTCCTCAAGGAGTTCGGGTTTTTTGGGACTTTCCACAGGGGGTTTGAACATACATAAAAAAAATTAAGTGAGGAACCTAAAAATTTTAAAATTTTAAATTTTTAAATTTATGGATATTGTTGCCCCTTATTTAACATGCTCCACTCTTTGTGAAGGTCAGAGCTCAGTTTATCCTCCCGGGTTTTGGGTTTCGCTGCAGATCTCATCAGTTTCTTTTTGGATGGCCAAAGTTGTAGGGCTGGTCCAACGGGGTTTTAAAAGAACAAAAAGAGATCCACGCGGTAGGACAGGCCTAGATGATAGGGAAATATTTCTGCGGAGGGGTTCTTTTCCCTCAAACTAGGCCTGAAAACTAACTGACCAGAGGAACTTTAGAACTAGACCAAGTCACATCGGAAAAGCTGTTTCTAACAGTGGTGCTTCAAAAATCAGATCCCTACATTAGTCCTGTCCCCCTGCCTCAAAACGGAAAAAAATCAATTGGGCCCCCCAAAGCTTTAAATCTCTTACCTTCTTTTTCCCCTTTGGGTTTGGTTTGACCCCCAGTCGTCCTCAGCACGTTTGCCCAAAAAGGGTTTCCTTGGTTTTTGGTTTGCCTCCTTGTGGTTGATCTTTAAATTTAATTTGTTTTTTGTGTTTTTTTATCGTGGGGTTTTTTTTTTCATTTGCCTTATTCGGGTGATTTTCTTGTAAAAAAACTGTTTGGTGTTGTTTTCTTTTTATCTAGCAGAATTTTCCACATTAATTTGAGAAATGTTTAGACTATTTCCCCTTAAACCCAGCTTTTCTGTTCCACCCCTTTTTATTAGTTGTTATCTTTCCCCCTCAGTTTGTTGTGCAAACCCGGGAAAATTTTTTTAACATCAAAAAAAAAAAAAAAAAAAAAAAAAAAAAAAAAAAAAAAAAAAAAAAAAAAAAAAAAAATCTGCAGGGGGGGAAAAGAAAAGCCACGGTGCAAGACGCTACCAAAGGGCCCACCCCCCTTTTGCCTGCCAGACTCCTTAGCATCTAAAAAACAAAAATTTTGCCGGGGTTAAAGAAAAGCCAGGGGTTTGCAAGACGCTCCTAAGGCACCCCTTAGCCCCTGCCAGATATAAAAACGATCTAAAAAAGGATATTGGTGTGACTGTTTTCCAGTCCTTCGGGCCTTTTTCCCACCCCAAAAGTCCCCCAAATCAGAAATTTAAAATAGATAGTTGAAGGTTTTAAAAGGGAAAGGTTTTTGAAATCCCTCTTCCCCAAACAGGCCTCTCGCCAAAAGGGCCTCTTCCCAGGGGGTCCTCTTCTCATCTTCCTCTCTTTTTCCTTTCCTGGGGGCCCAAGGTCTTCTTGGCGGCCCGGGGAATCCTCCGGCCCCTCCGGGCCCGGGAGGGAGTTGAAGGGGGGGGGACCCTCGGGGGGAAAACCCGAAAAAAGAGGTGGAAGGTGGTCTTTGTCTTCATCATCTTCCTAAATCTTCGTCTCTTCTCCTTTTCATAGAGGCAGGGTCTTCTTGGCAGCCCGGGGGAAATCTTAAATCGTCTTTTTCCCTCAGAGTTGTGGTTTTTCATATCCGGGGGAACGCACTAGATCCCTCAAAAAACTCGCTGAAAAAGCCCTATAACCCTCTTCCTCAGCCTCACCCTCAGCCTAAAACTATCCCTAAAGTTCTCGTCACCCTCACCCTCCCGTCATCCTCAGCCTCAAACTCATACTAGCCTTTGTCATCCTAAAGCCTCCTGGGCACCCTCAGCCTAAAACTCTACTCAGCCTTCTCGTCACCTCGCCTCCTGGGTCATCCTCACCCCCTAAACTATACCCCACCCTTCTCGTCATCCTCAGCCTCCTCGTCACCCATAGCCTCAAATCACCCTCTCCTCCTCGTCATCCTAAACCTCGCCTCAGCCTTCAAGAGATCACAAAAAAAAAGGGACCTTTTCACCCTCACCCTACCCCTCATTCTGGCCTCGGGCCCCAAAAAAGAGACTCGCTAGAAAAAACCTATCATACTCATCCTCGTCCCCATCCCCAAACCCCCAACCTGGGCCTCTACCTCCACAAAAACCTGTATTTTCCACCTTTCCCCATTTTTCCTCCACCGCTACTGTTCAGCCTTACCTCCTCCTCCTATTTATCAAAAAAAAACCCTTTCCCCCACCTTTCAATGTGTAACTGTTTTTCAACCCCCCTCATTATATCCTTCTCCTCAGGGTTTTCCCCCTGCGTTATTTAAAAATTTAAATTAAAAAAAACCCCGTTCCTGAATCCAGAAAAGGGGAGTCCGGGTCAGGAAGGGCGGCGATGGAAAAATGTGAGGGAAAGCATCATTAGGGCCCCGGAAAGTTATTAAAGGAACATTAAAAAAAAAAATGAAATGCTTTATTTTAGGTTGGGTGGATGTGCCTGTGGGGTGTTTGTCAGGGTTTTTAAAATAGATTTTAAAAATAAGAACATTGATCTGTGAGCTAAAATAACCCCAAAAAAAAAAACATATCAAGGGAAAGTTAGTGGTTTTGGGTTTGTTTTAAAAAAAAAATGGGGCATCGTTTTTAAAAAAAAAACAATAATACAAAAATTAATTTAAAAACAGAAATATTTTAAAAAAATGTATTTATGTGGTTTTTACGAATTTTGGGGTGCCCTTTCCCGTCTTTGGGTTTTAATTTTCCCCCATCTACTGTTAAATTTGTTTTTTGGGGTTTCCACAGACAGACTCCTTCCTTTTCTTCTTGGGGGTCTGAAATTTAAAATGGCCCCCCAAAGGGATAGAATCTGCCAATCTGTTACTATTGCTAGGGGGATTTTTTTTAATTTTAAAAGGCCAAACAGGTCTCAGAATTTTATGGTCTTGGGGTCTGAAAATACTGCCCTTTAACAGGCTTCTGCACCCCAAAGCCCCCAGGTTTAAAACAATTAGTGGGACAAAATTTAGATTAAAATTTTTTTTACAAATCTACGAAAGGGGATCCTTTTCAGAACTTTTAATTTTTTAGAAGAAAAACCATCCAGCGTTTAAAAAGTTTTGAAGATCTAGAAAAATGATGAAGTTATCTGTAAAAAAAAATGTTTTTATTTTGGGGGGCAGATAAGATTCAATTTTTTACATTCACCTGAAAATTTAAAAAAAAGGGCTGCAAAAAACACTTTTAAATAATATTTTTGAATCAAAAAATTTTTCTTTACGCATTCCCCACAATGACAGCACTTATAATTTAAAATCAGCCCGGTTCAAAAAATTTTACTGCCCAAAAAAGTAAAAGGGTCTGATTTTTTGTCAAAGGGGAAAAAATTAAAATGTTTTAGGAAACAAAACAAAAAAAAAAAATTTTAATGGGTTTTGGGGTTTTTTTTTTATAAAAAGAAATACGTGACCTTTCAAAAAAATTTTTTAAAAACTAAAGTTGTTTATTGTTGTATTTAAAGGGGAAACCCTACTTGTTTCTTCGGGGCCTTTCTGACAGAAGGGGCCCCGGGCCAAATTGTTTTGCAAGAATTTATACCAAACCCCACCAAAAAAGATCCTTGAATCCAAAAAAACTTTTAAAACACAAATTTTTTTAAAACCTTTGACCTTCCATTAAAGTCAAAAAAATTTTGCCCCCTTAAAAACCCCGTTTTTAATTTCATTCTACTAAGGTACATGGAGGGCCCAATATGTTTCCAAATGCCCGTTTTTTAAAAAAAAACTTCCTTTTTAAGTTCAAATATTAAAAAAAAAAAAAGTTTTTTTCTAAAACTGTTTTTTTTGTTTTCAACCATTTCCCCAATAAATTCATCAAAAATTTTTCTCACAAACCCAAAAAGGGGGTTTTTTTTTTTTATATTTACATTTCTGTTATTTATTCCTCCCATTTCCAACCCAAAAAAAATTATTTAAAATAAAAAAAAAAAAAAAATGGTTATAGGCCCCAACCCTTTTCCCAAACACATTAACTAAATTAAAAAAAACTTGGAATCTTTATCTTTTATTTCCCGTTGTTTATCAGGAGAAATTCAGTCAAAATTCCAAAAAAACTCAAAATGGGTATAATTTTTTTTCAAATACAAAAAAATAAAAAAGTTTTGCTTGATAAAATTTTTAAAGCTAAATTTCCTTTCAAATGTCTTTTTATATTTTTTTTTATTGTTTAAATTTCACCAACATTTTAAAATAGAGCAAAAATTATTTTCAGGGCAATTTTTTAAAAAAACATTTGACCAAACACATCTAGTTTACGAACATTTCACCTCAAATTCAACAAAAGGGGTTTTTTTAAACACAAATATATTTTTTTTAAAACAGTAAAAACACTGTTAACATTCCTGACAAAAAAAACAAAACACTTTTAATCTCTGAGATGTCAAAAATGCTAGAAGCTAAAGCTAAGCTAGCTGCACAATTCCCTGAAAAACTTAAAATAATAATTTTTCAATAACATTTTTTTTTTTAATTAAAAATAGGGAAAAGGTGACATAAAAACCTTTTAGATGTCCAAAGGGAACCCGTTGTCCAGGGGATGCAAGCCCACCTTTTTGCAGATTTGCCCAAAAAAAAAGAAAGCAGCAACTGCAAAACTCCAAGGTTCAGGTTAGAAATGGGTTTAAAGATGGTGGTGTCCGTTTTCCCTGGGCCCGCGGGTGGGGGCGCACGCACGCACGCGTTTCGTGGGGTCGATTAAAAAAAGGCAGCTAAACTGCACCAGCTTAAATTTGCATCAAAAAAAGCAGTTTTTTTTTCCAGTAAAATATTTTTATCCTCACCCAAAGGTTAGTTCAGTCAAAAATTTGCATTTTTAAAGAGGCAAAGGAGCGAGTTCTAAAACTCCCCGGGCTTTCTAAGGTTTTTTTCCCCCTAAATTTTTTAAAAATTGTGAATAAAACTGAACTGAAAATTTTGGGAAAAAAAATTTTCAATCCAAAACTTTCTTTTTTTTTAATCTCCACTTTGGTGGCGAAGTACTCAATTTGGGGTAATTGATACTATTTAAAAAACTTAATAACTACAATTAAAAGTTTTTGTTTAAACATTTATCAAGGGTTTAAGTATTGAAGATTCAATTAAGAAAATATTCCTACAATTTTTCCATCCCAACTGTCACATTTGGACGCTTGGCAGGTCCTCTGCGGGCACCCTTTAAGGACAAAACGGGTTTTTCCCCTTTTAAATTTTTACACGGGAAAGGGGTTTTCCAATTGACTTTTTAGCCTATTTGGGACCGGAGGATGGTCCATTTATCAAATTTTTTTTAAGGGATAAAAGAAGGTTTTTCCCCAAAAATCCAATTTTAAAATAAAATTTTTCGGGCCGGGCCCCGGGAAAGTTTTTATTTAACCCCTGGAAATTTAAAACCCCCCCAAATTACCTTTTAAATGGGGAATGGGTTTTTTTAAATTAGGGAAAATCAATGCAAACTCCGAATTTTAACCCCCGGGTGGCCCCCCATTATGAAGAGGTTTAAATTTTTTCCAAAAAGGGAATTTTTTAAGGGTAAAAAAGATTAGTAATTTGGGGTTTTTTGCCGATCACCCGGCGGGGATGGTTTTTCCCGTTGGGAAAAAGTTTGGAATCCAAACGAGTTTTCGGTAGGTGTACCATTTTGTGTTAAATTTTGCCATGAAAGTGTTATTTAAAAACGATATAAAAGGGTGTTAAATGATATCTAAGCCTTAATTTTTTACAAACCAGTCAGGATGACTTTTAAAATTAGCTGTGATAGCTGTTCACGGTGTGTAAAATGTTTTACTCACTGAATTGTGTTCTCTAAAACAGCGGTCCCCAACCTTTTTTGCACCACGGACTGCTATATGTCAGATAATATTTTCTTTGTAAAAACGATCAAGTAAAATGATACGACTGGCATACTGTAACATCAAATACAAACAGCATAAAAATAAAACAAGCCGGTCCCATCGAGGCGTAATCTGAGACAATGACACACAAAGTGTGCTCCTGATGTCCAGTCTGCTCCATAGCTTTGTTTTGGTCGCTGTAACCGCAGAAAATCCCGCTTCACAAAGATAGGATGTTATAGATAGGATGAGTCTTAACCTGTGTCAAGAGGCATAGATGCACCGACTGATGTTATTGGGAAAGAATACCGCAATTTTTTAGATTTTTCAAAATAAAACATCACTCAGACTCTGACCGTCGATAAATTATTCTGTGCGGCCCGGTACCAAATGACCGACGGACCGGTACCAGTCCACGGCCCGGTGGTTGGGGACCGCTGCTCTAAAAGACGTCCATTAGCCACAAATTACTGGCTGTTTGCTTTTCTATGTATAACTGGGTTGTTGGCTTTGTTTTATGCTGTTTATTCCAAATGTGATGGTACCAGAAGCCAGTTGCACTATTTTTTTCATTTAAACTGGATTTTGGAGAAAGTTTGTTTCAAATCTATATTCCCAATCTAAGTTAATGTATTCTGCTGCATTTTCTGTATACTATATATTTAAGTTAAAAAGAATGGACTAAAAGGCATTAGTAAAAATTAAACATGGACATTAGTGAATAATATTAATATTTAATTTCTCTGCATCTTGTGTAGACTGTTTTTTTTATTAAGGTTCCTTTTTAATTCGGATCCCTGGAGGTCGTTTCTTCGTCTCATCAGCGCACTTGGTCGCCCGGGTGCCTGGCTCCTTGGTCCACCTCCTCTACTTAGCAGCACCACAGAGGCTCCTTTGAGAATCCTTGGTTTGGACTCTGAGTATTAAGGGGTGGTAGGACAACTTTAATTTTGAGTGCACTCAAGGGTAGTTTTCATTTTGGACATTGGACCAAGTTTATTTAATTTTCCCCTGAGATCTCATAGGTACATTGTATTTTTTTATTTATTCCCCTGTCCTTTTTGTGATTTATATTGTTCATAATCAATATTCTAATACAAATTTAAACTTAACTTGTTTGGTGTTTTATTGGGGTGGAACGTATATTTGCCATGGGATTTGGTTTTGACCAACCTCTTCTGCGAATCTAGATTTAAATAACCCTATCTCTTGACTCTTAGTGTTTTATAAGCAGTGCAACTACTGTAGAGGGTTGCACTATGAAAGAAAATATATTATTAATGTATAAACATAGTTTTGTATACATTCTCTGTATACCTAATGCTGATAAAGTTTGTCTAAGTCTTAGTCTAGTCTAATTCCGTGATTTTACCTTCCACTTTGTATTAATCTTATTTTTTCTTTTTGTTGTTTTAATAAAAACCTAGTTTTATATGGAAGAAATGAATGTTCAAGTAGGTATTCAAAAAGTATTAGTTTTCAAAAATTCAAATAAAATGTCTTAATATCAGTACTTTTCTGTATAATTTTCAGTGTAATTTTAAAGAACCTTATAACTTTCAGAATCCAAATGATGTATTGACGTGTAGAACCACCTGCTACAGATTCAACCCCACCTGGAAAGAACTTCAGCATAAAAATGACACAAAAAATAAAGACAGCTCTTTTGGTTTCTTATTTAAAAACAAACCAAAAAGAAAACAGGATTTTCTTGATTCTCCTCAAACTTTCACTATTGAAAAAAGGTTAAATGTTGAATCTATTAACAGAAACAAACTACAGCTCTCATATGAGAACTTATCTGAACAACTTGGCCACATTGGCAACAACTAACGCCTTAATAAAATGAATAAACTACAAATATCATCTGCCCAGAGTTTCTCACATTGTTATAATGTCATGCTAATCTTTAAAACAGTGGTGTCCAAATTCATTCCTAAGGGCTGCTATCTGCCATGTTAAAATTGCATTTCAAGAAAGAAAAATAGCAACAGTGGATTACAAAGCTAAGCTGAGCCAAAGGGAACAAGTAACTTGCAGCTTCCTCGAAATGGAGTGGAGTAGACTTTGAAATTTAGTGGAGTGAGTTATATGTCCCCCCCTAAAAAAATTCTCAAGTAAATATATTCCCTAGCACTTTGAGATTTTTGTTAATGAAAAGTGCGGTACAAATTGGATTAATTATTATTATTATTATTATTATTCATAAACGTACTTAAGTACAGCAAGCAAGTAAATGTACTTTGTTACTTTCCACCACTGGATATAACATGATCTGGATTAATTCAGTAATTCATTAGCATCTCTGCATAAAAAGCATTAGAGCTGAAGCTCTGCTTTGTCTGCAGTGATGTAGGCTGGAAGACCCGTTCTTCATGTATGGGGTGCTGCAGCATCATATATTGATGGTCTTTTCTCTGACTAAGTCACATTGGACTTGCTCTTGAAGACTGAGTGTCTGGATTTTATTTGAAGTGTTGTGGGAAAATTTATATCTTTATCTCATCTGTATATTAATATTCATATTTACTCACTATAAAAGTTTTCACTCAGTCTGTTTCTCTCTCAAGGCCACACCATTCCCTGCAGAATGTTGTTTGTAGACCAGACATAGCTTCTTCCCATAACAATCCAGATTCTTTCTCAAGGTTTATTCATAACATGTTACTGTTAAGCAAAGTGTGTGTAATTTGTTATGACTCTGACTGCTTTCGATTGTTGTAACTAGGGGGGAACGAACCCTGCCCAGATCAGAACAGAGCAGAATGCTGTGCCATGATGACTGTTCTCTCTTTGCAAAGATATTAATAAATGTGCCGACTGAGTGAAATCCACCGATCTCCGTTTATTTAACTAGGATGAATAGTTGAATACTTCTTTCCCACGACAATTTGGCGTTGTCAATGCAGGATTCTCTTTGACTGATTTTTTCTGAGGACAGCGATTGTCAGAAGTGTCAGGTACCACCTGGAGGAAGCAGTCTTCCAGCCTCAATACCCCGGTTAGAAGGTTAAGGGAGTGAGGACTTCTGGCATCGAGGTCCCTAGAGGTCAGCAGGAGGATCAAAACAAACCATTTTTTTTTTTGAGACGGTGAGATGAATCTTTTGTCGGCACAGTTTAAATTAAATTTCAAAAACTAAATTACAAAACAACAGGTTGTTTACAGATTTAAAGATAATTAGAAATCAAATACTGGAAAATTTGTTCAAACAAAGTCCTCTTCTTCTCCATTAAAATTATAATCTAGCAAAAAATTAACTAAATTAAAGATTAATAGGTTAATCATTTTAATGCACTAAAATTTGTATAATACTAAAGATTATACATATGAAATAACAGATAATTTTCCTTTTTGGGGAGCAGAAAGGCAGTTCAGGTTTTTGTTCCACCTGTGAACCAAAAGACCTCGCATAGGAACGTGAGGCTCTCTCTAAGGGTGAGAGGAAGGTTGTAGGTGCCACCAGAAGGCATTTAATTTTACTGAGACGTCGGTAATCTAGAGTGGGATCCCCCCCAGTTATCCAGGTCGGCACCAGAGGAATGGTGTGCATATTGGAAACCGGTAAATTACCTGTAGATAATGGGAAAGGTTTTGCAGTTCTACAGTATGGTAGTAGAACAAAAGGCAAGGTTCCAGGGAATTGTCAACTGCCCAAGGAGAAATTTTTGATCAATTGCAAAGAAAATAGGGTTCTTTTAATGTTGCAATAAACAAAAATGTTAAAGATAAGATAAACAAATATCATGAGAAGTTAGAGGCTAAAAGAAGGTAAGGTAAGAAATTTACAGATTTTGAAAAAAAAAAATGAAAAAAAGGGAAAAAGAAAAAAGAAAAAAAACAGTTTAAAATGATGGATGGTTAAAAGGAGAGTTCAAAGAAACTCTCAGCTTCAAAAACAAATGGGTTAAAATAAGAAGTCAAAAAAAGAGTGTTTAAACCTTATACTAAACATATTTACACTGTATTACATATTAAACTTACACTATACTAAGTTATAATAATGAATTTTAATTTCAATGGTGCTTTTAAAGAAACAAAACTCTCTCAATTTTTACAGGAAGTTAATAACTCATAGCTAAAAATAAAAAACTATTAAATTATTACAGAAAAAAAGTAAGTAGGGCATAAAATAAGGTCATATTAAAAGTTTAAAAACTGAACAAACTTAAAATAGAGTAAAATGGAGGAATTAACCTAAAATTAAATAAAGAAAACATACAAAATTAAATAGAGAAAAGTAAGGTTGATGATAAAAGTAAATTTAAGGAAAATAGATGAGAAAAGTTTGTGACGAGAGGGGAAAGGTGACTTAAAGTGACTGAAGGATGAAGTGAGGTGACTGACGAGACAACATTCCTTTCCTGAAAAGGCTTCTTCTTTTTTATGGTAAAGATGAACAACTTTATTTTTTTTTTTTTATTATTATTATTCATTTGAAATATTAAACTTAAACTAATCATTGTTTTTTTTTTTTTACTCCCTGCCCTTCAAACATGGACTCCCTGATCGGAGCCGCTCAGAATTCAGACCTGGAGGAGATGCACCCCTCCCATCAGCCCGCCGGAGAAAGGCAGCCTGCTTCAAGCATCAATTCCCCCCCCCCCCCCCCCCACCCCCCAATGCACACACACCAACACAGCAACCAGATGGAAATGATGGGTTAAAATCTGGGGAAAGCAACACAAAAGGATTTTCATCTGCTCTGAACCCCTGACCCTAATAGCTCACCTGAGCTGCAACCTGCTTCACAATGTGTGTGTGTGCAAAAACCATGAGGACAGAGACACTGGGGAATTTTTTTTTGTGGGGAAACAAGGAGGAGGTGCACCAACATAAGGCTTTCCTTCTCTCTGGTGCTAAATTATTTTTTAATCATTGAATTATTTTTTTTGTCTGAGAAGTGGCTGACCTTTTTGACTGAGGTGGTGGAGCTCCAGGACTGCAACCGCCTGTTGGCAGAAATCAGTAAAGGGTAAAGTGATCGATTATATATTTTCTTTTCTTTCCTTTTATTTTATTTCATTTTCCATTTCCATAGACTTCCAACTATTCAAGAAAAGTTTGATAACTTTCTCTTATTAGATTCCTTTCTGCATCTTGCAATGAAGAAAATGCTTGCTGACTGACATGACTTTATCTATGGGAAAATGTCTAATGAGGGTGATAATGTACGGCCTGGTTGGCTTTCACTAAACCATGATTCTTTTAGTGTAATTTCTGATCAAATTAGAACCAACCTTAAGTATCTAAACCAAAAATTATCTTTTTAAAAGAAAAAAAATTCAGCAGCAACTGTCTTTTCCTATGTCGGCTTCAGGACTGGAAAACAAAACGTTTATTATCAGGCCTGTGGTTGTTTAAAAACAGGACAGGTCTCGTTTTGTTAATTTCCTGCTGTCACCATGTTCCATAATGTTATGGACGGACCTGGAGATGAAAACTTAGGCAAATCCAGAGAGAGAAAAGGGTCCAAACATGGTCTGACACAGTAGTTGTGAAATGCGCACAGGTTTTAGTCACAAACCAAATTCTCTATTTCCACAGCAGCCACTCGGAGAGATTAGCATCATCTCTTCATGATTTTGTGGTATCACTAACAGAGTCTATGGATGGAAGGCTTTTGAGCATCATGGTGAAGAAAGGTGGCCATTTTGGTCACTGATTTGCTTTTTGTTTTGTTTTTTTGTTTTTTTGAATGTCGCAAATGTTTATGTCTGAATTTTAAGTTGTTATATTGGTTTACCTGGTGAAAATAAGCAAGTGAGATAGGTATATTTTTGTTTTTTATTACGTTGCCTAATCATTCTGCACAGTAATATTTACCTGAAAACACAGACATCCTCATAACATGGCCAAATCTAAAAAAAAAACAAAAAAACATCAACTTCCAAAAATATAAAACTTTGATATTAAGGAGTCTTTTGGGTTGATTGAGAACACAATTGTGGCCCAATAATAAAAATAATCAGCACACAATAATTCTGCACACAGTGTAGATCTTGTGTTTTTAAGGCAAATGTTCAAAAATGGTAACTTGTTTTAAAAAGGGTTCAATTCACTTTAAAAAAAAAAATGCCTCTCATAGAAAATGCACTTCTTTAGTTTGTCCTCTAGAGGGCAGCAGCAGCTGTGAGCTGCAGAGGAAGGACAAACACAAAAGCGAAACCTTTAAAGAAGAGTTTCCCAGTGGATGTTGAAGCCATAGATATCCAAGCAGCAGGAGAGCTTGAGGCTTGAACAGGTAGCAGGAATGTAACCTCCCGGTTCTTCCACAGGGAAATGGACGAGATAAGGTCAGCATCTTTACTTTCACATTTCTGTCACCGCGGCGGCGGCTTATTGAATAAATATGGGGCTGAACCGTTGATTTTCCTATTTATTACCGTGTTATAACCGATTTTCCTCTTATTATTATTACGTTATGAGCGCTGACAGCTGTTTAACCGACATCAGCTCAGCAAAAATAGAGATAGAAAGGCTGTTTGTTAGAAACAATCTGGTGGAAAAACAAACCAGACTGCACTGTGAAGGAATGGGAATTACTATTTGAAATAAGCTTTAAAAACCATTAAAACATTTTCCTTAAATCTGTCTGGAAGCTTAGGTTGACTCATTCTTTAGAGGATTGAAATAATGGGGAAGTCCAGGCTGAGTTTAAACATGTGCTGTTTAGAAACTGTTTTTTTGCATGTTAAGACAAGGACCTGTTTCATGGATGATTCCTGCTCTCTATTTGCTGGGAAACATGGATGGTGAGTTGCAATTATTGAATATGGTAGCAGTTATTACTAAATAGCAACATTGTGTATCATTTCTCAATCAGAAGTGATCATTTCCTGGAAGGGTCTGGGCCCCTGATGGGAAATGGTTGCAAAATCTGTGTGTCACTACAGGGCAGAGAGAACGAGCCTAAAAGGATAATAAAAACAAGTCATAAATTGTCTAAAGAAACCACCTAAAGAGCTCATATCAACCACCAAACCTTAGATGACATTAGTTTTTATATCCTGATTTAATTCCTCACCTTAATCATATTATTAGGGTTGTAGTTGAACTGAAACATGGTTGCATGAAATGAATAAAGAACCTGTCCTGATAGAGCGGACGCCTCCAGGCTTTTTATTATGAGAGCAGATAGCAAAGGACATGTGGATTAGTGGCTGTTTTGTTTAATGATTCACTACAGTGAAAAAAAAGGTGCTTCTGTGCAAACTTTCATTTAAATGCTCGCCTCTCAGTCAAATACCATGCTCCTGTGATATGTGTTTATTACAGCTGTTATTGTGTGAGACTTCAACATTCCACTGGACAACCCTGAGGATTTCCATATTTAACTACCGTAGAGTCTAAACATTTCCAAAGTGTCTGCAACTGATGTTAGCCTGTCTGACCACTTCTCTGTTACTTTGGAAAGCATGATTTAAAATGAATTGGTTAGTCAAAGAGATATAATAAGAAAACTCATCTTTATGGATGATGCTGCTGAAACATTCAACCACTTTGTTTAAAAAATGCCTGACATCATTGATTCAAATTTCTCCAGTCAAAGTGAAGGTTGTTAAAGACTCAGTGAAGAAGTTAAAAAAGGGATTGTTGAAAAAAAGTCTGGTCTCCAGATTCACTGTAACATCTAGATAAACGTCATAGATACAATTAAAACAAAACAAAAATGCAAAAGAATATTATTCCTTGATCCTGAGCAAGACTATAAAGAATGCTTATGCTTTATTTAACATGGTTAAAAGGCTGACAAACCCTCCTGCTGTCAAGGTTGGGTGGAGGTTTGAAGAGGACCCAAATGCAGAGACTCAAGCTGAGGTGGTTTCATGCAAGATTTAATAAACCAAAAAGGGCAAAAGAAGCAAAAATCTAAAAACATAAGTCCACAAAATCCACAAAATACTGAAACCACTCACAACAAGGAGGCAAAGAAATGTCAACAAACAAGCAAAGAGTGACTGAACAAGAGGAGAATATATGGGAGAGAGAAACATAGACCGGGCTAATTAGCAGATTGGGAGCAGGTGTGAACAGAGGAGGCAAGAAGGGAGCAGGAGACTGACACAAGAGGGAAAAACACATCTAAGAACTCATATACATTCAAAAATAACTAGAACACAAAATGGAAATAAGACCAATGAAAACTCAGAGACAAAACTTGAACAGAACCAAAACCATGACACCTGTGGCTGTAGCATCAGATCTCTACTCTAGCAGGGCCTGCAGCAATTTTGCTAACTTCTTTATTAAAAAAATTAACCTAAAAGACCCTGCTGCAGCAGAACAGGCCCATTTCAATTGATGGAATTTAAAAAAGATTTCAACTCCTTTAGAGTACTTTTATTTAGGCTACGTTCACACTGCAGGCCTTGAGGCTCAATTTTGATTTTTTTGGCGAAATCCGATTTTTTTGCATTGCCGTTCACATTTCCAAATATATGCAACTTCTATGTTATCTCCTGTGTGAACTGAAGTCATACAAGGCAAGTGTCCTGCATGTGCAGTAGAGGACGCAATGACGTCACAGGCCAGCATGCTCTGTGTTTACGGAAGTAAACATGGATGGTAGTGCCGGAGCGCATCTAGCGATCTTTTACAACCATTAAAAACTCAATTTTTTTCAAGATCCTCAAACATAAATACTGCTCTCTGCATCATTGTCTGCCATGCTTTTTTTTTCTTATCACTTCTTCATAGCAAGACGCAGAATAGTGACCTTTGTCAGGTATTAATGGCGTTCAGGTCGGATAAATGCGACCTGGCCGTTAAGACAAAGGTCGCATTTGAAAAGATCAGATTCATATCGGAGCCAAGTGGCTTCTAATTTTCCATCTGTTTTGTTGTTGTGTCGTTATCAATTAGCCAGGGTGGAGTAGAAAATGTAAAGTAAAATTAAAAAGTCCTCACAAAAATGAATGCTCAAGTCAAGTACAGAAGGATTTCTAATTGCATGATTTAATGTTTAGTTTGAAATGGCATCTTTTCTTTTTCAGTGGCTCTCCTGGTCCTCCATAGAACACAGCATAGGTTGCAGAGCAGAGTTTGTTAGAGTTGAGCAGACAGGTTTTTAGTGGGGGGGTGCAGGTCTAAACTCTGCACGTCGGTCTCACTGCGCGCTCAGGTCAGTGGAACAAAACGCCATAGAAATCCAAACGTCCCCATCACCGTTCTGAACATGAGAAGGAAAGGAAACATGCCCACTCTGTCTGTGGCGCACAGAGTGGGGAGGAAAGTTTCCCAGTGATTCTGTTCCCAAGGTAAAGTGCATAACAGAGAAAGGTCTGTGGTAAATCAGTATTTTAGTATTTTTGTTATTAGTCAATTTATCATTTATTGAAGTGCCTTGAGTTATAGTATATATGAATAATATGTTTTTTATAGGGTTAGTACTAGGGCTGGGTAAAATTTAATCAATTCCTTTACATTTTTTTCAAAATCGATGTCTAGGGAATGAGATCGATTCCTTTTATAGTGACCCGGGTGATGTTCACATTCAAATAAGCAGGAAAGATGCACTCAAGATGACTTCAAGCCAGACAGCTGCAAATATACCCAATAGGTTGACTGAAGACATTAACAAATGGGGGCTGACCAGCAAACACCCTGTAGTTGATACAGACAATGCTGCACATATGGTTTGTGCAGGAAGATAAAGCAGCTCATGCATGTCTGCTGTGTCACATCTGCTTGCTCATGTGAGGCTTTTTCACTTTTCACAAACAAGGTTGCACTTATGACACAGTTATGTTCGCATCTCATGTTTAAAATGTCTGATTTACAAGTTTGCAGTTTGTGTTTAATGTGACAGGAAAAAATAATATTTTGAACACAATTGAACCACTTTCATTATTGTAAAAACAGATCGAATCGAAATTAATCGATTTAGAACTGTATGAATCAAAATCGAATCGATTCTGGACTTTGGCCAAAATACCCAGCCCTAGTTAGTACACATTGTAGCCAAGAATTTTACTATTTGACATAAATGTCTTTTGGTGGTTCAGTTTTCAGGTTTGTTTTCCGTTAAAATTCGCTCCTAAAGGCTGTTTTGTTTGTTTGTTTTCAATTTCACCTTATTTAGATTTTTGTATTGCTCTTTGTATTTTTATTTTTAGTCCATATTCACTTCTGCTAAATTGCAAAATGTAATAATGTTAAAGAAGAGCAAAAAAAGAAAATAATTTATGGAATATGACCTTGATCTGTTAGAAATATGATCTCTTAGTTGTTTTCTTGTAACTGAAGTTGCATAAATTCAATGATCAGATTTTTCTTATAGTGGGAATCGTTTCAGCTTCTGTTGGAGGGAAGGAGAGTTAGAAGTGATCGTCTCCATCGAGGAATTCTATCTAAAATCTTCCCAACGTGTCGATCTTTTCAGGCCTTTGTTGGACAACCAGCAGCACCAGAACTCAGATCTTCTGTCCCCCAACCTGAGGCCGAGACACCAGAATCTGATCCCTACACCATGTGGACCGGTGAGCAGATCTGCCCCTCACGCCGACACAAGGAGCAACAGATGGGCTTTGCTTTATTCAGACCAGACTCTCTGTCCGCTCCCTCCTGCAGATCAAGGCGTGGTCGGAGCTGTCCAACCTGGTGAAGATCTATTTCTGCTTCAGCATCGTGTCCCTGCTGGCGCTGCTCGGCCTCACCATCTCCAGCATATACAAGCAGCACAAGACCACGGACGTGGCTGACGAGGACAACTTCACGGTGTCCCTCATTCAGCTGGTTGGAATATGTGAGTTCTTCAATCAGCAGGGAGGGAGGCGCTCCCTGAGCCTGCCTTCCCGCTGAAAGCAGAAGCTCTCTTGTTGAGGTCATATGATAAAAGCTGTGGAGGATTACTAATGTCTTTGCTCTGATAAAAAAAACAACCTTTATATTTCCCACAAATATGGCAGCAAGGATTCCAACTGGTTTTTACACAATGGCTCATTTCTAAAAGTTTAAATACTTGTCTGTAAAGTCGAATCTATAGTCAAATTCAGACAAATTCCGACTCCAAAACTAAAATAAAACAACTTCCTTTTCTTGTTTCACTTCTAGGCTCCCATCCTCCTCCTCATAGGTTACAGCTGACTCAATTTCCCATCAATACTTTCCCCTAAAGTGGCCTACGTGACGCTGATTCGTTACACATTCATTGTAGTTTTCTTTTTTCTTTTTCTTTTTTTTTTTATTTTTTACACAGAATGAAAGTGTGGCTTGAAATGTGTTTTTTTTGTTTGTTTTTTTGCTCCATTTAATCTAATAGTCCAAAATAAGAAGTGAACGTCGTGATTAAATGCATGTAGTCTAACCTCAGGATTAGATCAGGGGTAACCAATTAAAATAAAAAATTATGAAAATCTGTTACTTTAAACAGATTTTAACACTGAAATAAAATGAGGTGTTTATGCATCCATGTTATACATTGAATTGAAAATAAAAAATATATATATATATATATATATATAAAAAAAAACATCAGTTGGGTCAGGATCAGGATCGCGGTCTTCTAATCCGTGACCGCTGCACTAGATGTTGAAGGAACAAACAACATCAAAGAAGAACAAGGAGAGAATCAGAGCAGAAGTGAAGACGTCAGTGGGAACTCTGGAGGAGCTGCAGGGAGACACAGCTCAGGTGTTAGAAGCTAAAGGAAGATTATTAGAGATCAAGGTTTGAGTTTGTCAGCATCTGTGAAGGAGAATCCATAGAAGAAAGGGGCTGTTTGGATCGGACTGAAACAGAACCCTCTGACCAACGGGAGAAAAATGGTTTTTATTTAAGGAAAACTAACAGAAAACGATGGAAGATGACGGTGGCAATATTATGCTGCAGTATGGATAAGGGCAGGTTAAAAACTTCATGCAAAGCCGGCAGACATCAGCTAAACAAGCAGCTACCCATTAAGTAGAATCTAAGGTTGTAGTTTGCATAAAGTGTTGAAACCATTTACCTTTTCTTCTTTTGTGCTTCTTAGTCCATCTTATAAAATGGCAATAAAATACTCTGAAGCTTGTGAAGGAAATATAAAAAAGATCTATATATAGTAAGAATAATGTGCAGCCTTACAGGGGCAGCATCACAGGAAGCTACTGCAAACAGAAAGACTGTCTTCAGCTGCTTTCACCTGAATGGATGGTTTAAACGTCCGTCTCCCTGCAGGTTTTTGCATCTACTACATCACCCGTGGCGTGCTGCAGGAGAACAGACAGGAGCTGATCGCCTTCGTTCTCAGCGTGCTGGTGGTCTTCATCCGCTCGGTGATCAACTACGCCGTGGTGGGCTCCAAGGGCAAGCAGGAGGTGCTGGTGAGTCACTGAACCTTCAAAAAAACCATCTCGTTTTAGGAAAAGTTTCCACCCGGTACTGACCCAGACTGAGAAAATCAGTGATTTACCAAAACTAAAGTAAAAAAAAATCTCTCTATTATCTCTGAGCCTCTAATATTCTCATGACAAGGAAACACTAGAAATGTTCTGTTTAAAAGGGAAATTTTGGGAAAAATTGATCTTATTAAAAACAAAATCCACTTTTCCACATTTATTTATGGAGAGAAGTGAAACATTAGCCCCTCCCCCAGGTCAGATAATCAGTAAATAGCTCCTTGGTTCATTTTCACTTCCAGCCTGATTACTATTGGACCCTGGTGAACTATTGCACCATGAGTCCTGCACGATTTTTACGCCTTTTTAGTTGATTTTTACCCCTATTTTTCTGTCTATTTTTTTCTAACGTACACACAATGAGGGGAAGCATGTGAGAAAAGTGAAAGACAAAATAAAAGGCATCAGATCTCAGGAATCAAATAATCTGATGATCACTGTTACAGAGTTTAAAACTTTGTAGGGAAAAAAGCTGTTGGTAACAAAAAGATTCAAGATCTCAATCAAGATTAACTCCTTTAGTGAGTTATTTCAGGGTTTCTTTTTGTTTCAACAACAATAATATTGGTCTAACATAGTCAGAGGGTGTGACACCTGAACTAAGTACAAAAACTTAAGAGTCAAAAACTTTAGAAAAACTACAGAACTGTAAAGATTTGAGAAAATCCTGACTTATTTGAAGGAAATAACACAAAAATGTATCGACATTCATGCTAGTTTGATTGTTTTCATGTAAAAAAGGCTCATTAGCTCCACTGGTAGCAGTAGAGAGTCTGCTGCCTTAGAAGGTCAGACATGAAAAACAACTTTCTAACAAAAGCTCTTCGTCAGACAATCTCAATGCAGAGAGAAGCATCACTTCACACCCCGAGAGCAAGTTTATAGTTTTTAACATAAAACTACAGACTACTGGTCAGAAATAATGGCTGTAGAAGGTAACAAAACAAGTGTGTTGTTGCTGACCACTAGGGGGCTCCATTCACTCAATTTCTGCTCTTTCTGATGGAGAAGAAAGAAAGTAAACATTTAAACAATTTTACCCACCATGGAAGCGGCCATTTGTGAAATACACCGAAAATGTTGCATCTTTACTTTCGTCTTTACTGTTTATTTCATTAGTGATGTTTTTTAAAATGATACTGATGTGAAAAAACAAACAATTTATCTGTTGGCAAAGATTACAGAAAATAACACTAAATAGGACCAGATATTAAAACCGTTTTAACAGTTTGAATTACCTGGATTAAAATAAATACAATAATAATGTTATTTTATTCAAAGCTGAGGAGCTCTTTGGTAAGAAAAAGCAAAGTTTGGTTATTTTAGGCTGAATTCTTAATGCCAAGTTTGTTCCTTTTTTTGTCATATTTCTCAGGCTTGATTAAATCCTTTCTACATTTATACCTTTAATAAAAGTCTGAAAGTAAATCTAGACATTGAAACAACATCTTCCATCTTAAATTAAAGCTCTACCCAATTCAGCCAGACCTTTTTAAGTACTTTAATGTCATTTAAAGCTCACTGAATTGCAGGATGTTGCAGGTATAATTGTACATAAAACCAACAGTCTGTTTCAGCTCGTAAAGGCAGCACTACTCTATGGATTTGTAGCTTTAAGAGCAAATGTCCTACAGTGACCCATCATGGGTCCGGAGTTAGAACAGCCCTCAGTGCTGCAGCTGGGTGTAAATATGTTAGAAACATACAACTTAAGAGGAAAGACATGGAATGGAAGCGTCTGCAGATGTTTGGTAGCGTAGTTCAGCAGAAGGAACGTGGTGATGTATTAAAGGAGACTTGAGGCTTTTCATTATGGCGGTAATCAAATCAGAGGAACCTGCTGCTTAGTTTTCCTGCCTGGTTCAGTCAGAAGCTTTTCACTGAAAAAGGAGAAAACTTAAATTTACTTTTAATGTTGTAGATCATAACCAAAATGCTAATCATTATTGACTCATTATGAGATGAACAGAATAAAGGAATTTTTCTGATAAGCAGCTTTTTGTCTAAAAAGTGTTTTATGGTCAGAATCGCTGGAAATCTGTCAGATCTGCGACGCTCCTTCCTCCCTGAAGAGGAGCTGGACTGAATTGAAAGTATATTTTAATGGAAACATTAACAGCGTTCTGTCTTGGAGCATTGAACAGCTGCTAGTCCCCTTTCCTCCACTTGGTGTCGCTGTTCCTCCAGGTGGTGCTAAAGCTAAGCTACATTTGAGCTCCTTTAAAGCCTCAGGAGGATCTTTTAGTCTGGACCTGCTGCAGATGAAGCCGATTCTTGGACTTGATCTTTTTATCTTTTTTTTTTTTTTTTTTTGACGAGATGATCTGATGGATCAGACTTGTGTAGAAAGATCGTATGATTGTAGATAAACTCACCTAAGAAAAACAGAATATTTGTAAAAAAAAAAAAAAAAATCAGTCCACAGCTGCAGCCCGCCAACATTGCAAGTCCACGTCTGAAAAAGTAAACAACTCCTTGATAAAGTTGGTCACAAAATGTATTGTTTTAGTTACTGGTTGAAGGAGAAAAAGGTGGACTTCGAGGAATCTAAAGTGTGTTTTAATTGCACTAATTTATTTGTATAAGTTAGTGCTGCAGAGGACCAGAGGCGATCAATTGTGTAGAAACATTGTATGATTGTAGATAAACTCACCTAAGAAAAACCAAATATTTGTAAAAAAAAAAAAAAAGAAATATCTTGTTTTCTTGTTAGATAATTAATGATCATTTTGTTGCATTTGTTCTCACACTCTTCATCTCTGTAACAGAGGGAGGTTGATTGACATGTGGCTCCTCCCATCCTAAATACCCTGCAGTCGTTCCTTTGTGTCTCCTTTGCAGAAAATTCCCCCTTAGCATGATATGTCCACCTCTGTGCTTCAGGGTTTCTTCCTCAAAACTTCAAAACCAAAGTAAAACTTTAAAACTGTTTTACTGACCAGCTGGACATTAGCTGCTTTATTAATGGGCCTCACAGGATTTTAATCCATGATGTCATTGTGTGTTACCAACTGCAACCTTTGGGCCCTCTTCAGATCATTAATCAGGTCCTCTTGTGTAGTTCTGAGTGGCTGCTGCTGCCCTTTCCCTTCTCACCTGTCATCCTGTAGTTTTTTCACCTTTTATTGCCCTTAGAGACTTTAAGAAGCAATCACCGCTCTCCGTTTAGTCCTAGAGAGCTGCAGGTAACAATGTTCGGCATTTCTGGCTCTGCTGGTTTGCTTATCTTAAAGGAATATTTTTGTTAAAGGTAGGTCAGGTAGATGTGTGGTCATTAATCAGTTACAGTAGACAGCTATCCTGGATGACCTCGGTTTGGAGAGTCAGAGGATGAAGTCGGCGGCCTTTAATAGTCAGATAGCTCTTGCATTGTGTGCTTAGAAAAATAAAAGAAGAACTCCGCACTCTGACTGCTGCTTAGCGCTTAGCTGGACAGCTGCAGACAAGATACCGACTTCTCAAAGCCCCGCCACAGAACCAGGCTTCAACAGGCAAATTTTCCTCTTTTAAAACATACATGTTAGCCAAGAGTGAAGCATAATCACTGCTGCAGAGGATCAGAGGCCAGATCAGGGGGGGAAGCTGACCTCAAAAGTGGCAGGGAGAGAGGCATCCATAGGAACTCTGGAGGAGCTGCAGAGATCTGCAGCTCAGGATGGAGAAGGGGGGTCGGCTTGTTGCATAGAAGCACAAAATATTATATATAACTTTGGAGAAAAAAAAGGGCAACTTGAGCAGAAAACATTTCTGCTGCATGTTGCAGAAAACCGCCCTCAGGCTCTGAACCATGATGGATTTTCTTCATCAGGGATGAAGCTAGGATGGAAGGAGAGGAGCGCCTCCATATTAGAACGGCCTAGTCCAAGTCAGAGAAGAAATCCCCACAGTGTTTTTTATTTGTGTGTTTGTGCTGCAGGTTCGCTTCGTGTGCATCGTCAGCCTGGGCATCATTCACATGCTCTGCACCATGATGCTCATCCTCAGGCCCAACATGATGGCGTTCCGTGTGGGCGGGGCCCTGGAGAGCCTCCAGGAGCAGTACTTTCTCCTCAACCTGTGTTTCTCCATGGTGACCTTTGACCTGCAGGCTCAGGTAAGCATGCATGATAAACCGTCTCCGCAGTGCGATCAGCGGCGAGATTTTGTTCTCCCAGCCTCGTTTTGTTTATCAGCGCTGCTCTCAGACGTCACTAAGACGTCAGAAGAAGCGCCTCCCTGCAGATTGATTGTAGGCAGCCTGGCTGGTCATGCATGTGAGCCTCAGGATGCCCAGATACGGCTTGTGGACGGCCATGTATGACATGCTGCATTTCTGCAGCGTGAGAGAGGGCAGAGCGCTCAAAGCCGAGGATGACAAAGATCAGAAATGTTGCTGCTCTGGTTCTGTGACATGGTTCAGAGATGAGCCCATGCAGCTGCTTCCCTGCACACATGTATCCCAGCCTGTCTCGCCTTGTGACCTGAACGCTCACGTTGCTGGATTCTGTTTGAAATAACTGTGTGCCGGTGTCAGTAACGGAGCGTCTGTGTGATGTTTTCAGCTGTGTCTGTGCATCCTGATCACAACATCGGACTCTGCCATGTCCACCATCAACACCATCATCCTGGGAGTCGGGGTGTTCTGGGCCTTGGTCACCGCCACTTTCGGAGCCATAGCGGTGAGCGATGAGTTGTCTTTCTAGCAGGCAGCGATGTGCTGGAAGCAACACCTGGGGGGGAAACCCGACGACTCTGTTTACACCTCAGGTTCAGAACAGTTCTCATACTCGCTGACCTTTTCCAGATCTTCTCACGCAAAGCTTCATCTGACAGACCGACACAAAGAAGAGCAAAATTAGTTGGAGGGAAAATGATACTTTTCCATTTGTTTTACAAACAGAAAGATCTGAAAAGTGTGGCATTGGGTGGGTCTGGAAAGAGCAACTCTAACTCTGGAGGATCTGCAGAGACAAACAGCTCAGGTGGTGGGAAGCACAGCCTGCTAAAAGTTCCCATTTAAGCAAAAAAGAACAAATCTAAAAATAAATCAAGCAAAAAAGGTCCTTCTGACCCTGATTTGAGATTGAAATACTGAGCTAGAGCAGATTATTCCTCTTAAAATACTCACAAATAAGTGCAAAGTGCAGGAAAACAATTGCACTTAAGACTTTGTAAAATCACAATCTGCATTCTCAAAACAAGAGAAAGTGTGGTTACACTGCAAAAACGATCTAGAAATCAGTAAAAATCTCTTAAATTAAGTGTATTTACCCTTAATTTGAGCAGGTTAATAAGAGAGTTTGCCAGTGGAAGGAGTATTTTTACTCTTAAATAAAATAATTAGATAATATTCATTTGAAATAAAACAATTCAATAGTTTTTCCCTATTGTAAATGTAAATTGTTTTGTTCCATTGGCAAATTGTCTCACTTACCTCCCCAATTCAAGAAAATGCACTTATTTTAAGGACAATTTACTTATCTACTTACTACTTACACTTATTTATCCCACCCACTAACCACCTACACCCCCTTCACAGAGAACATGGTGGTGGTAGCATCATGATGTGGGAATGGGTTTTCTAAGCCGTGGGATCGAAAGCTGCAGAAATTATTTGTTAAAATAAGTTGATTATCCTTTGATTTGGGCAGATATAGAATAAGACAATAAACAGATATAATAAGAAAATAAAACAACTCAACTATTGTATTTTGAGTGCATAATATCTAATTCCCTTTTTTAATGGTGAAAATACTTTTTTGGCAATTCATCTGCTCAAATTAAGGTGCACAACCACCCATCTTAAGAGATATATACCTATTTTTGGATCAGTTATAATGAAGCCGCTTAGAGATGGGAAAATGTTTGAGCTAATTGTTGCTCAACCTGTCAGAGGCTGCAAAGAGACATTAGCCTGGGCGGTGGATCTCCCTCCAGCAGGAAAACAACCCTAAAAAGCTGCTATGAAGGAAGGGTCCTCTGTCCTGCATGTTTTGGGTGTTTCACAACATGCCTGGAATAAATGAACAGGTGTCCAACAGGTTTGTGCAGCACTGGAGGACATGCTGAGGAAGTCATGCAATCATTACATTCTGCTCTAATGGAGCAGGACTGATCTCACTCATGCTAGAAAGTGTTGACACAGCAGGGTTAAATAAAAATGCACACCGCATTTTACAGATGTAATTTTTACCTTTTTTTATAACTTTTTTTTGCCTTGCGCTGTTTTAATATTTGCTCTGTCTGTAGAATTCCCATGAAATAGGTCATATTTTGATTTAAACATGATAAAATGTGACAGATTCAAGGAATGTGAATACTAAACTATTGGTCACACACTGCAAAAAATTGACCTAAAAAATAAGTAAAATATTCTTAATTTAGTTGTCTCTCTCTTAATTTGAGCAGGTAAATAAGATCATCCACCTTATTAAAGAGTATTTTTTGCCCTTAAATAAGATAATTAGATATTCCACCAGCATATTGTCTCACTTTCCTGCTCAAAACAAGAAAATTATTCTTATTTCATGAAAAAACTGACTTACTGAGATTTCATTTCATTTGCAGTGCAGACGCCTTGAACATCATCTCAAAATAATAAATAATAATTTTAAAAAAGTCAGGAAATCTTGATCAAGTTAAGATTTTGCAGATAATGTTTTTTACGGGTTCAACTGTAGTTCAGAGGCAGTCTGAAAGAGCAGCTGTAGGATTCACCTCATCGTACTTCGGCCTGCGTGCACATTCCGTACCATCAAGACCAGCAGATTATATGTGACGGATGTAAAAACAACTCTTCCTTCAACTTTTTCAGGTATTAAAGGAATCCAAGGTTCTGGTTTGGGTCTTCATGGGGCTGAACCTTCCTCAAGTGGCCTTCTTCGTTTACCTGATGTACTCGGTAGGTAGATATAAACTCCCAAAGCTCCGTCTGCGTTAAAGCATGGCTTCCTCCCTGGTCCTAATTTATTTTGAGGTCTTCCTTTGATACATTTTTTTTTGCAGCACCTGTTGGTAATGAAAAAAAAAACACAGGTCCTGCTTGTGGAGCTCTTCAAAAAGGACGAGACAATGCAGCATCTGCTTGTTTAATGGGAAGGCTTTCCTCTTTGAAAATGGGGCCGTTTAGAGTGAAGGATGCTGAACAAGCTGCTCCCCATCAGAGCTGCAGGCCCTCACAACCACATATGGCATTGAAACAAAGAGTTTACGCAAAACATAGAATCTTTTGTCTTCCAGCTGCAGTTTTTCATTTCTACTCTTATCTATTATTATCAATAGATTGATGAGTTTCAAACAGACCTCAAGTCCTGAAGGAAAAAAGGAAAACTGTTTGTTTTACCTGCAGGTGATAGAGAAATGGTTCAAGGACCAGACGTACACCCTGGAGGCAGCCGCCGTCACCGGAGCTTTAATTTCACTGCTGATCAAAGGCGTTTTATTCTGGGGCCTCATCAAACTGGTGCAAAGCTTCGGACAGGGACTCAGAGAGAGAAGTGAGTTTCAAGCCAAAGCATTTTTTGATTAAGCTTTAAACAAACTGCTGCATCATTATTTATTTATCGATGCCATGCTCTTCTTCTTTTCTAAGTGTTTGCATCCAGTTAGAGCGTCTCATCGGCTGGCTGCACATCGCCATCTTCTCTGCAGCTTCTGCAGAGCTCCAGTTTTTATCCAGCATTAACTCTACCAAAGCATTGACCAAGCCTTTTATTTACACATTTCTAAACTCTAATGAGCTGTTTGTTCACATTTAGATACATCTGTTAACAGAAATTTTTTTTTTTTACTAAAAACCAAACCTAATATTAAAATCAGTTTTTAATTATTCTAAGTTATTGAATCCAAATATTGTTTTAAGCTCAAAAGCAATATTTTAATTCAATTGTAATTTGGTAACAAATATGCCTGAAAGCAGAAGCAGCCTCCGCTCGATGCTGCAGCCATGACACTGAGCTGATCTGCTCCTCCAAGAGCAGAGATTCATTTGCACCTCTGAGGTAAAAAAAAACACTGTAATCTACAAACTGGATGTTAGTATATTTTTTGTAAAGTGAAAAAAAAAACTTTCTCCACTGGTGATTTATAATGTTTAATGTGCTATTTTTTTGCTTGCTCACAGATTTCTTAACATTTCTCGGCACCTTAATGCACTCAGTGTTTTTTTATATTCTGGATTCTTAATAAACGTAAGAGAAAAAAAAACATGCTTGTGTTTTCATTTGTTTATAAAAGCTGTTTATTTGCTGCTTTAGTTCTACGGCTAACCTTTCAGGAAGGGTTCTGCAGAAATTTGTTGTCAAACTTGAGAAAACCACACAGAGAAAACCGACCAAGATGCAAAGTCCGAATGTTTAATCCTCTTGCCTTTAATCTGGCAGTTAAATTCTGAGGAATTTAGTTGAAAAATAACTTGGATTAAGTTATTTCTTTATAGATATTTGCAATTTAATTGTTTTGGCCAAAGTGCTTTATCTGAATTCAGCTAAACTTTAGAATATCAGAAGGCTAATAAAGTAATGATATGATGGGGAGAACGAGCTGTTGGACTCAAGCAGCAACTCTCATGGAAGCACCTGACTTGGCAGCTCATTGAAAATAAGCTTCACATTTCTTATGAAGCTGGTTCATAGAGCGCTGCGTTTAAAGATTAATGGAAAGTTGAGTGGAAGAAAAAAAAGTGTCTGTTTTGCTTTAGCAGTTTAGTTATTTAGGGTCCCGCGCTTTATTCTGGTTTTGGTTCTGCAATGACTTAAATCAAGTGCCAGGTCAGCACAGCGTCCACCAGAGAAAATCAGGCTTCCTCGTACTTCCTGAGTCATTCAATAGGAAACAGAATGACACCAGAACCAACCATGAATTCGAAGACAAAACTAGCCTGGGCTTCCTGAACACCTCAGCAAAACCACAGGCTGATTTCCTCTACACCACTCTGCAAAAATGCAGTAATTCATGTAAGAGAAGATCCAACCTGTGATTGGATGCACATACCAGACTGTACATGTGCATATTTAAAGCGCAGGTCCCCATTTCTGTAAAAAAAAAAAAAAAAAAAAAAAACTTTTTTTGCTGAATTTTCTAAGAAATTAAATGCTGCTCAAAATGAATAAAGCAGAGATAAACGCTTAAATAAAACCTGGTCCTGCTGGAGGTTCCTTCCCATTAAAGGGGGAGTGTGTCTCTCCACTGTCGCTGCATACATGCTGAGTATGAGGAATTTCTTCTCTGTATGCTTATCTAGGTGGGGTGAACTCTTTTAACTCTTTGACTGAAGAGTCAAAGAGTTAAAAACCAAAACAAAGTAAAACTTCAAAACTGTTTTACTTTGGTTTTGAAGAAGAAACCTTGAAGCACAGAGGTGGACATATCATGCTAAGGGGGGATTTTCTGCAAAGGAGACACAAAGGAACGACTGCAGGGTATTTAGGATGGGAGGAGCCACGTGTCAAACAACTTCCCTCTGTTACAGAGATGAAGAGTGTGAGAACAAATGCAACAAAATGATAATTTATTATCTAACAAGAAAACAAGAGCTTCTGAAATTCTGTACAAATATTCTGTCTTTCTTAGGTGAGTTTATCTACAATCATACAATCTTTCTACACAATTGATCTCAATGTTCGTGTCATGATTAATGTTATACAAATAAATTAGTGCAATTAAAACACACTTTAGATTCCCCTTTTTATCCTTCAACCAGTAACTAAAACAATACATTTTGTGACCAACTTTATCAAGGAGTTTTTTACTTTTTCAGATGTGAAGTTGCAATGTTGGCGGGCTGCAGCTGTGGATGCCAACATTCCTTCCTGACTGCCAGGGGCAGTAAGCAAAGTCACCTACATAACGTAACTCAGCCGAACTTCGGTCGGTCTCCTCTTACTGAGAACTTCTGAGTTACAGCTGTGACTGGCAGTCATCCACACAACCAAGGCTTTTAAGTTTGAATAGTGGACCAACACTTGTGATGCTGCTTGTGCATCAGATTAACGCGTTTCTAAGAAACAATGAACACAATTAATGCGTTAAAGTTCCAACCTGAGCAACAATTGTTACATAAAACCTGTATTAAACTCATCAGGTTTTTTAACCTTATTGTTAATAAAATCTAGATCTTGATGATCATAACATTTTAGGATAAAAAACTTTTTACTACCATTAATTAGACTTTAATGTTCTATATTTATTATTTTTTACAGCTGCTTGTATCAGAAAAAAAACATATGTAAGTGTTTTTGTGTTAAATAACTTCATTGTTATCAGTTTTGCTAAATCCATATAGTCATTAGTAGATTAGGTATTGATGCAATGTTTGTTATAAATCACTCTAAAACTGATGCATATCCGCAATTATTGTTGAACTGTTGCTAAACTCTGGTTTTTGTTGTCAGTTGGAAGATGCAGGTTCCAGCAATCTTGGGCATCTTCTTATGACAAAAACTAGAAATATTAAATACAGGGTTTATACATGAATGAGTAACTGTTATTTAATGCATTTTAATGCTCTTAAAAATAATCTTAATGCCATCAACAAGTACCCATGACTTATATATATAATATATATATATATTATATATATATATATACATACAAGGCAAAATCCTTTGTCATCTTCACCATGGACAGGCTGCAGCCATGTCTGGAGTTCCTCGTTTTCCCGCCACTTTGGTTCAAATTTGCATTTTCCCCATTCTCTAGCCCAGCGGTCACCAACCGCTGAGGGCTAATTCAGGGGCTCTGAGTCACAGGAAGGGCTACCAATACTGACCTATGAATGACAAGGGTCAATGTTCACCTAAACTTCATATATTATATACATATCTTTATCGTTTCTTTAAATTTATAATTTTCTTTTAGACATTTTCTTTTTGAAATCTCTATAAATGCTTAAATGCCATATATGATTAAATGATGAAATGTTCTATAACCCAATTAAAAAAAGAAGAGCAACAGAATACAGTGAAATTTCAAACATAGCTCACTGTTGAGTTGTTCTATTTTCAGAAGACTCTAAGGGCACCCCTTGTGGTCCTTGAGAGCCCCTTGGTGCCCGCGGGCACCATGTTGGTGACCCCTGCTCTAGCCTTTTCTCCACCTCAAGCTTCTTTTCCAAAGCACTTTAATGCCACGATTATCAAATTTAATGAATTTTAATGCCAATTTAGGCCTTAATTAAAAAATTATTATAATTTAATGACTTTTAATGATTTTTAATGAGCCGCAGAAACCCTGAAATAACAACAAAGACCTCCGTTCCTGCTTCAACTTTCTGTTTATTAAAGTGTTATGGCAAAAAAAAAAAAAATTAGCTTCTTGGACACATTTATCAAACTTGCAGATACAAAATTTAGAATTACAGGCTCTCGGTTACAAAAGTGAAAAAAAGCACTTTGAGGAGAACAATTCAAACTGGTGACAAAACCATCAAGTATCTTTCCTATTAAAGTCAGACAAACCATTTTGTCCTGGAATGTTTTGTTGCTTTTTTTTTTTTTTACTGTTGAATGACGAGTTTTTCAAAAACTAGACTGTGGAAAAAATTAACAAGTGACAAACTCATAGCTGTATAAAAAGTAGCAAATAGATTTATTTTCAGTAATAATAATACAATGTAAACCTGTAAATAGACATTACTTTACAAAAAAACATCGTATTAGCGTTACATTTATATACAAGGTTAAAAGGAATGATTGTTTATTTTTAGGGGTGATCTGTTGAGTAGATTTAAAAGCACAATTTGGACGGCAGGTCCTGACAGACCTGTAATAAAGTAGGCCACCTTAAAGTAGACGTGAAGGCTGCGCTGCGGCTAATTTTGTAACAATTCCTCAGCGTTCACACACAGTAGGCCTTAAAAAAAAAAAAAAAGAAACAGGTTTTAAAATGTTTGGCAGATGTTTAAAGGAGAGCTTTTAAAACCAGACATTAAGAAGATGCTTCCTATGATTCAGTTAAGGTTTTAAAACATTCATTGTGTGTTCAGTTCTGCAGACAGGAAGGACAAACAAACGAGTAAAACAACAAATCACTTTATGCTGATGATAGCAGTGTTTAAGTCTAAGGCACATTCAGCTCAGTTGGACCCTGGATTCAGCTAAAGCAAACATTTTTGATCCCATTCGGTCTTCTTTAGTTAAACATCAACTGGAGTTTGTTTTTGTTTGTTTCTTTTTTCAGTTAAGTGTAGTTTGGTCTTAGTTCTTTGTTTCAGCAGAGAAGAGTCTCCCTGGATGTGGGGAAACAACGCCAACGACAGCATTATGACACCCGTCTTCCTCTTTTGACCTTTTTGTCCTTTTGGGTTTCCTCACCAACCCTCATGTTGCTTTCGTCTTTTTGATTGAAAAAAGTCCCGGAAACACGACGTTGGGCGAACGGCGCGGGCCTCAAAATTCCTCGTCCTCCGAACTGAGGTAGTTCTGCTTCTTCCTCACGTTCCAGTGCAAACATGTGGCCAGGCTCTCGAACCAGTCGTTCACAGGGTCCCGGAAGCAGATGGAGGGAACGGGGAAGCAGGAAGTGGTGATGGTGATACTGGAAGAAGAATAAAGAACAATTAGGAGGTTTGTCCAGCTGAACCCAGAACAAGGAAACAAAGAGTTCAGGTATTTACAGTAAGAGAAACAAAGCAGTGAAGCAAAGTGAGGTAGAATCCCCCATTGAGAAACACTTTCTTTACAACCAGGAAGGTCAATATATGTGGATAAGTTACATAAAGAGAGGGATTGAATGTGACTCAGGCTATTAAAGAGCCTGATAAGTTTATGTAACAAAGCCTTGGAGTGTTGAGGCAGCTGCTCAGATTAAATGAATCGGCTAAATGGTGCAGATTTACCCCCCCCCCCCCCCTCATGCTGCTGGTCTCTGTGCTGCTGCTCTGACAAACCTGTCTCCGTGGCAGATCTCCTGTCTCTTCCTTCCGTCAAACGACACCCAGGCCGTGTTCCTGGCATCAGGGGACAGCTTTATCTGAGAAACAATAAGGAAGAAAACTTAAACCACTTCAAAGAAAGATGCAACTTACAGTTCTTATACAACAGAAGGTTGTTTAAAACCAGACCAACGACCGGCAGATAACCCTTTGTTCCTCGCTAAAATATTATCACCTTTAGTCCCGTCAACAGCCATCTGTTTCCCTGTGTTTGGAATTAAAGCATCTTAAAGCATGACGCTGCCACCACCGTGCATCACTGAGGAGTTGATACGTTCAGGGATCGTTTTCCATCACTAAATGGAATCGGCTTCGTTTTAGTGTCAGCAGACCAGAGCTGCTTCTACCACCCGACTGTTTAGCAAACTGCTAACAGGATTTTCGATGCGTTTTTTAAGCCATTCTTTCACAAAGGTCAGCTCTGGAGTTTCACTCCACTGTTTGCGATTTTAGAACCTGGGTTGTGGATCTCTAAAGCTCAGATAAATGAACCATTTGGCTTTTTTCTTTCTAAAGCTTTCTGGTCTTTGCAGGGCTGCAGTTGTGCCTTTAAACATGACAATTTCTAAAGCAGCTGGCAGCAGGTGATTTTATCAAGGGCTGGATAAAAATGCTGATTATTATTTTTTATAAATAATGTATAAATGCTTATCATCCTTTATTCACCTTAATGATGCACTAACCTGTATTTGTGCATCAGATATAAAAAGCTAAAGAAGCTGAAATATGAATAAAAGTGGGGGGGGAATCAATTGTTTTGTTGCACTGCTGTTCGGTTCCATTTCTAGCTAATGTAAAGTTTCTCTTTGTTTTCATTCCCTTTTTTTTTTTTCCTTCTTTCACAATAGAAAACTTCCTGCAGTGTAACAACAAAAGCGAAATTTGAGTTTAGGTCTTTTTTTTTTTTTCCCTGTCTTACAAAACGCAGCCCTACCCCCCTCCCCCCAGTAGAAAAAAAAAACTTCCTCTTGTCTCTTTTTTAAATTTAAAAACAATAATCTCTCCAGCTGACAGAAGGAGGCGCTGCTGAGCCGGTACCTTGAGCTCCACTCCGGCCGGCACCACGATGGGTCTGAAGGAGAGCGAGTGGGGGCAGATGGGGGTGATCATGATGGCGGGGACGTTGGGGTGGATCATGGAGGCTCCGGCTGCCACGGCATACGCCGTGCTGCCCGTCGGCGTGGAAACGATCAAACCTGTGGTCCGCAGATATAAAGAGACATGAAGCGTTGCAGAGAAAACGGATGAATGAATGGATGCAAAGAGGATGTGAGGACTCACCGTCTCCCTGCACCGTGGTGATGAGGTGTCCGTCCAAGAAGAGGTCCACGTTGGACAGATAGGAGGACGGTCCTCTGTCCACCACCACCTCATTGAGAACCTGAAACAGAGAAAGGAGGAGTCACCTCTGGAAAAATCCTCTCCATGGTCGGGGCTGACATGATGTCACCTCCCGATCTTAAACCACGACACAGTTTAAGCCTAAAATATGGGCCCAGGCTGTCTACTTAGTGAGGTCAGAGCTCGCTCACCAACCAAAGGAAGGGTTCAGTGGTGATGATGAAACTAATCAGGCCTGATTACAGCGCAGAGGGAAAATAAAGCCACCGGAGCACAGCGACTAACGTACCTGATACTGCACAGCCTTGCGGTTGCTCTCCACGTCTTTGTTGGTCAGGATGATGCCCTTCTCATCCACGCTGTCCTTCTTTTCCCAGTTCTCTTTGAGCACCCGTACCTGCAGGCGACTTCTCAGGACGATGGCAGCGTTCCCTGCCGGCATAGATAAGCATTAATGCATGATGCATGACGGGCACGCTTGACAGTCAAAGAATGCGGCGCCGCCAGCTGACGGGCAGGTCAGGGGAAGGTCAATACCTTCGATGATCTGGGTGAGCTGAGACTGATAGGTGTCGAACTTGAAAGGCGTCAGAAAGCCCAGAGAGCCCAGATGGAAGGCCATGACGGGGGGGACGCTCTCCTACGAGGGAAACAAAGCGCATCAGGAGGTCGTGTATCAACAGGAGAATTTAAAACTGTTTCAGCTGTACGTCCTGAGGTTAATACCTGGAAGAGCGAAGATGCATATAGCAAGGTTCCATCTCCTCCGAGGCAGATGATGAAGTCCACACGATTGGAAATATCATCCAGATCTGGAAAACAAAAACATCGTTTAATACTCAAATCTACAGGACCAACAGGTCCGATGATGCAGCAAAGAGAGCTGAACCGTTACCTTCTCTGAAAGTGCAAAATTTCTTAGAGATTGCGGCGAAGACTTCGTCGCCTGAAATGGCTGGATCATCCAGAACCTTCTTCTCCACGTAAACAATCAGGTTCTTTACCTTCAACAACAAACAACCGGACGTATGATGCACAGGAAAACGAGGGGTGCGCTGCATGACGAGGACTTCTGTGAGGAAGTGAGCGTACCTCAGTGAGGAAGGTGCAGAGCTCCTTGAAGGGCTGCAGCAGGCTGGCATCTCGGATCTTCTTGATAACAAGGACACTTTTTGGAGGCTTGTTCCACGTCAGTCTCTGGCTGGCGGGATCCTGAATATGCCTGAAGGGAAGAAAATAAATGTTAGGAGGCTGGAACAGATTAGGAACGATAAATCAAGCCGTTCATCACAGCCTGGGCTGATCGGCATCTCTCCAATTAGAGACATCAGATTTCTCCTCCTCTCTATCCTAAAAGACGAGGCGAGGATTTCCACATCTCTAAAATAAAACTAGGAAAGAATTTCTAATAAAATTTTGTTGATAGGAAGAAAAGAAAGAAAAATCAGGTGCAAAAGGTTCAATCTTTCAAAAAACTATTACATAAAATCGGTTGAACTAATTGCTGTCGTCTGAAAGTAGTTCAAATTCTGCCGGCGGCCTCTGGTTCCGCTGGTTGGCAGCATTAGTTACAGACGGCAGACAGTGCAGGACTCTGTATCTCTAACATAAAAGCTCATCTGTGTTTCTTATGCAACGATGACGATTTCTATCATCTGTGATTCTTCATGCTGAGCTTTAAAAAATTACATCAGAGTAAAACTGAGCGAGCTGCATGAGCTTGCAAAAAACAAGAACAGAATTATTACTGCTCTTTGAAAAGTAAACAATCTATAATCCAAAGGCCTTTAATTGGGCTTCCCCTCCCCCATTATTTGCTGTGCACTGCCTTTTAGCTGGCTGACGGTAAAATCATATTAACCTCGTTTACAACAAGGACGGTTTGATTTGGAAAATATTCAGTGCAAAAAAAGCAAAAAAGAAAAAGTTTTATTAAAGCAAATCTGTTTCTAAAGCCCGTCCTTTCTCTAATTTATTAATAATATAAAAACAGTCGTATGAAGAGGATATTTCTTTAAAGAATTGAATTTCTCAGGAGTTTAAGCTCTCGTTTGGGTTAAATGAACAAACTGGTAGAACTAACAGTTGCTGCTTTATAGAAACCTGGTCAGTCTGCTGAACATTGTTTTAATTTCGGTGTAAATGTCGGATGATCAGTGAACCGCGACTCTGGATCTGAAAACCAGAAATACAAGCAGGTCTTTGCTTATTATAATAAAGAAACTGAAACATTAAGCCAGCTGTAAAGATAAGAAGCAAACATTAACCGTCATATTTCACCATCTTCCTTTGTGCTCTAAATGTTTGTTCACTCCCAACTTAACTGGAAGAGTCATACAGATATTTACAGTTCTTCTTTCTTTCAGTAAAAAAATGTCGGACATTTCAGAGGAGATTTCCTGTAAATTTACCAACAGTTCCTCCTCAGATGCCCTCCCCCCTTCACCCAGCCACCTGGCTGTCCAACGCAAACACACCCTGCTGCTGAATACATCCACCTGCAGTCATGTCTGCAGCTTTACAGTATGACTTCTAGGAATCAGTTTCCTTTTAAATATTATAGAAAATAATTGACAGCTGCTCTCAGTCTGGGGTTGATATTAAATCGGCTCGGTTACATCGGAAACTTCGACCAGCCTCTTTTTTTTTTTTATAAAGGAGACAGAATTTCTCTCACCATTTCCAGACTTTGTTCTCGCCGTGGCTCCCCTGCGTCTCCTCGGTGACACACTGGTTAAACTTCATGTCTGTAGGTGTCTAACAAAAGGTGGGCTCAGAAGGAAATCCCGGCTCTGTCCTGATGCTTGGCTCTATCAGAACGGTGCATCCCACCCCTAGCAACTACCTCGAATGATACACATTTTGAAGCAGCAAAACAAACAGAAAGAAAACTATGAAGTCAGTCAGCGGCTGTCTGTGAGCTGTGGTCAGCCTCCCCCACTCCTACGAGGATCAGCTGAAAAACACTAAGAGCTGCTGTGGCTGTAATTGCTCCAGACGGGTCTTAACACTAAAACCTCTCTGCGTTCTGCTGCTGAGGTAAAGCTCTCTCCTCTTTAAAGGCCTCACAGCACCTTAAGCCCCGCCCACACCGCTGAGCTGACCCCGCCCACCAAAGCAGAGGACTTTCCTTGCAGGACAGGTGTGACTCACTAAACAGCACGACCTCAGCTGCAATTACCACAGGTAACATTTACTTCAACACCAAACTATTTTCAACTTAATGACATCATTCGGTGTCTTGACCAGGTAAAAAAAAGGGAAACAATGAAACCCATCGTTGTCAACAACAATGCAGTGGGTTTTATGGGAAAAAAACAAGACACGTGCCATTTTCCTAATGTCCTCTTACGGTAAGGGAAGTGAAATTTATATTTAAATGAAGCAATAAATGAGGAGGAAGATTAATTGCAAACCTGCAAAGCAAATTCCACTTCACGCATGAGAAAAATTACTATTTCCTATTCGGACACTCACTTTAAAAACGGACTTTTGCAGGAAAGAACCTTTGCACTTTCTCAGCAGAGTCTAAAGAGTTTCCTACACAGCTAAAAAACAGGGAACCTGAGGGTTTAGAGGTTTAGACGGGGAAGGTTTGTTCTTCTAGGCATCTGGCCCACAGCATGACCAGCTGCATTTCATCAGCAGTTCAAATATGTCCTAACGAGGATGATCTAGGACGACAGGTGGATGCCTTATTTGGAAGAAAGTCGCCCTTAAATCCACCGCCTCTCACAAATATTCATAACAAACTGATCTTTTCACATTTTGTCCCGTTCCAAAAACAGAGCCAAACATTCCTTCGCGTTTTAGCTGACGTGAACAAACCGACACAGAGCGGCGGCTCAAATTGAGGTGAACCACTTTTAATGTTTCGAAGCACCATGTGCTGCAATTAAAGCCGCACGTGTGGTGAACCGATCCCACAGCATGATGCTGCCAACACTATTGTTGACAGCGGGGTATTCTGGGCGTTGATTTGGAGCTGCTTGTAGATTTCTAATTGACTTTAGGTCCTCCTTCCTGAGTTTTGGAGCTGTTCAGCTCCTCCAAAGGAACCACTGGCTTCTCTGCTGCTTGTCTGATCTAATAAACGGCCAGATCTCAGAAGGCCTGCAGCGGCTTCTTTAGTTTTAAATGATGGGCTAAACTCTGCTCTCTCATTTTAAACCGAGAAAAAAAAAAATCAAGTTTCCTCTAAAAGAAATGGTTTATTACTTTTGGGTGTCAGAGTAAAGGGGCTGAACGTGGACGCTCGTCACGGATGCACAGGTTTTTATCTCTAAATCAAGTTTCCTTTCTTCTGTCTGTCATCAAAAGTACAGATACTGATGGATGTGGGTGCGAGATGTGAAATACCTCGAGTGTCTCATGTATGGATTCTGAAGGCGTGTGACTGAAAAAAGGGGCGGGGCTTCTGAAGGGTACGACATGAACTACTAATGGAATGCTACCTTTTCACTTTTTCCTGCGTCAACACGCACAAACCAGCACTTCTGGACAGGCGTGTGCACAACACAGTAGATGTATCATGAACAGCGTTCCAAATTTAGTCGCAACAAAGGAGATAAATGGAGTGTACTGATGTGAAAGGAGTCTTTGGGGACCTGTTGTGTCTTCCAGTTCAAGGCTCTTTGCATCACAGGAAGCAGATCAAAGTTCAGATCACATGTTAACAGCTGAATGGATCCATCTCAACATTTTTGCTGATCTATTGTCTGAAAATAAGCAAAAATAAGGTTTAAATATTTTTCTTTTTTTTTTTTATAAAGTCTTGCAAAATCCTTGATGTGATTGGTCAACTTTAACATGACAGCATGCAGTAATTAGCATAGCTTCAGCATGAGCAACATGCACCTGTTCCTCTCTTCTTTTAGACGGATGAATCTTCCAACCTTCCAGCTAATTAGAGTTTAACTTTTCTAGAGGCTTTTGTCTTTAGGAATAAAGGATTTTGTTTCATCTAGATGCAACATTTGTCTATGAAACTGAATTCAGATTATATTGCTTTTATAATTTAGAATTAGGGCTGTCAGGACATTAAAATTTCAGACTCAATTATTTTTTTTTTCTACCCAGGAAGATATTCAATAGTCGATGCCACATAGGTAAAGGCATAAAAATATTCTACTTTTTTCCCCCATTTTTCCACGAAAGAAAAAGGTTTCTTGTTTGTGGTTAAAATTTATTAACTAAAAACCTTTTCTTTTTACATAAAGTGGCCTTAGACGACTGATTGACTGGATTTCCTGCTACATCAACAGAATCACAGATGTACGGTGCCCCTAAAGGGACATGGAGGGAAAAAATTAACTTTTGAGAGATCCCGCAAAACTTTTGTGAGATCTTGCAAAAAATAAATTTTGCGAGATCCCTCAATACTTTTGCCAGATCTCGCAAAAGTATTGGGGATCTCGCAAAATTATTGGGGGATCTCGCAAAATTATTGGGGGATCTCGAAAAATTATTGCGGGATCTCGCAAAAGTTCTTTTTTTCCCCTCCATGTCCCTTTAGGGGCTCCATACAGATGCTAATTAAGCATCTCTGCAAATAAATGCAAAGTAAAAACTAGAATATAACAACATTTTAAGTATTTTTTTAAAGGTATTATTCTTTAAATGTATTAATCTAACAATAACAAATATATACAAACAATTTTTGTCTTTAGTATCAAATTATGTATCCAGATACAGTGTTTTAAGTTTTATTATTTTGACAATCTCATGTGAAACAACTTAATAAAGAGTCTAAAAGCTTCGATCAGAATCGACTTCATTTCTCTTCTTTCATGGTTTCCATCACGTAAATGAAAAGGTTTCTTGTTTTTGGTTAAACTTTATCAAATAAAGACCTTTTCTTTTTATATAAAGTGGCCTTAGACGAGCGATTGACTGGATTTCCTGCTACATAAACAGATCTAATAGAACTGAGGTGACCTCTTATACAACTATCACACTAATCATCTGCACTCAGAGCATCTTATCTGACTAAACTTTATAAATGCAATAAATGTGGTTCAGTTTCAGCTGTAATGAAATATGAGCATTGATAGAAAAAAGGTGGACATTGGTTTGATCTGTATGAGAAACAAAAGGCTCCCAAATAAGGAGGCTGACTCCACCAATAAGGAGCCAGAGCTGTTATCGTCTTCCTCGGCCTGCAGCACAGCCTCACCCAGCTTTGACGCTCTTCTAAGTCAAAGTCTTCACTAAAAACGCTTCACTTTTGTCTTCCAAGCCTAATCACCTTTTCCAATGAGTCGTCCCAGACTGGTCTTTCCTAATACTGCTTCCACACAGCCATTGTTTGTGACGAAGATAGCCTGGTTTTACTACTTTTAACCCGTCCAGCAGCTTTGAGGAAGCTAATCCGTCCAAACAGAGCGAGCAGGTAACAGACAGACACACTTACGTGATGGACCGCATCAGTAGGTCAACAATTAGTCCAGGGCTTAGGCCCCGAAACAAGGACAGGCCTTCAAACAAAAAGCCAACAATTAGAAGATCTGAACAAACTGGTTTGGGAGGATAATGAGTCAGGGTGATGCAAAAACAACACTGCATGTCAGAATTAGGTCGCAATTTGCATTGTGTAATAAAAACAAGTAAGATTTACAAGGTTGATGGAAGTCCACGTCTGAAATAGAGTAAAGGTAGCAAACAAAATCAGTCTCAGCTAAAGACGCACCAACAGACCGACCACTGTTCTCTGTTGTTTGGGTACAGCAGGATGACGACTGAGAGTAAAGGTCAGCAAAAAGAAACAAAACATTTTGATTAATATAAGGCACCATAGACCCATCTAATGGTTGCTTTGGTTCTGTCACTACACTCTGAGTAGATTGCAGATCTAGACTCTATAATACAGGGCAAGCAACGCTCTTTGGCGTGCAAACTGTCATTGAGTGAGACCCAAAGGTAGCTGCTTAAATATTTAGAAAAACATCTAATTACATTTCAGGGCATTTCTGCAGACTGCGACTGAGCAAGAGAGACTTTTTACTGCTAAGAAACCTGAATGTTTTACCATCATGTTGCTCTTATTTTCCTGTGGTCCTCTATTTAGTGGAGGATGATGAGTTCAGTCATGCTGGCAGCCTTTTTTAAAAAGTCCAGGCTTTAGATAAGAACATGAACTTTGCAGGGAATTCATCAAAACACACATTTAAAATAGCTATGATGCTAATAGGCTAACTGCAGCACCTTTAACAATATCACAGGTAGTTTAGAGCATCCTCATCAAATACTTAATCATCTCTAGCAACAGCAAAAATATATTTTTTCAATGCCATTTCTATATCTTACCTAAAAACAGTTCAGAATGAGCTAAAATGAGCAGCTGTAGGTCTACAATTCAAAAGCAAAACAACCTTTCAGCTGCTAGAGAAACTGTTCTAGCAAGAATTACCCAAAGGTTAGAGTGTTTGATCGCTCTCCGGCTGCATCATCAACCCGTATTATTTTGCAGATAGAGATGCAGCATGAAGATTCAAGAGCAAACACCTGAACAACTGAAACCCGGCGCATGAAATTCCTGAGATTCTTTTATTCTCCATCGCCAGTTTAGTTATGTGACAATGACCTGCTTTTTTGTTTTGGCTCTGACCTCCTTTAGACCGTGCTTCCAGCTTTAAGAGGCGACATGAGGACGATTGAAAAGTTAAAAATGCTAACGTACAGGTAGAAGTGCTGTTATCTGCAAATCAAAAGCTGCATGCACACTTTGCAACACGTTAGGATTCATAACCTCAGATTGAAAATTTTTTTTTATTTTGTCTAGTGACAGATCGCACCAAACAGTACCTATTGTACCTGTTCCATGACAGGAGCTTAAACCAGCGACAATCTGAGATATGCTGAAAATCCACCTGTTCAACTTCTTAACTAATCCTATAGGCTGAATTGACAACATCAAACTTGATGGATGTGGTTCCAGGAAAGTTTGATCTTTATTAAAATAGATACTTCATTATACAGCAGATTAGCTCCTGTCATACCAAGCTAAGTGCAGAGAACACCACGCCTGCCATTGTGCATTCAGAGAAACAACCTTAAAAAACAAACATGCCAAAGAATTATTAGCATTAATCACTTTGCAAATACATATGCATGGCCTTTAGTTGGGAAATCTATTCATTTTCTTCTTTTTTTTTCACCTTTTAAGGTTAAGCTTTACTTCACAACTTAAACAAGAGGATGTGGAGACACTTCAGTGGAGGAATCATGAGGTTAGCAGCTTCTAGAAAATGGGTTTATTTAGCAGAAATAAAGCACCGAATTGTGTGACTGATGAATTTCACTGCTCTTAAACTAAATATCCAGAAATAGACTTACATAAATGTCACTTTTTGGGATCAAATTAAAGTGGCTCAATTCTTGGAAAAGAAGGAAAACAATCGTCTCTTTATTTGTGCTTTTCTTACATATCTCTTTCTGGTGGTTTATTAACAGATCGCTGCCCTGAGAGTTCCTGCTGTGAACCCAGAAATGAAAACAAGTTAAATGAATCCGTCCTTTTACAACATTAAAAAGTAATTGTTTAAATTAAAGTAAGAAGTTTAAATGCGAACTTAGAACTACTGCTGATTGTTTTTATTAATGTGAGACAGGATTTATTCAGGCGTCTGCTTTGTACTCAAGATAAAATGTTTTGTTGTAATTAGGATGTCTTTCTAAAGGAAAACAAATAGGTACAGAAGAGGAATGCATAGCTAAGTAATTAGCACATATTAATACCTTGAAGCGCAGTGTCAGGCCTAATATTTTAAAAATAGATGAAAAAAAAGACACTTTAAAAAAAACAGAAGATGAAAAACTTCCTTATTGTAAAAACAAAAGTTGATCTCATAACATTTATTGGTGAGCCTTTCATTGGAATAAGGTCCTTTTTCCAGGATTTTATGACTAAAAAGCTCATCACTTCATCCGCTGTCAACTCATCTTTTGACACCACTGCAATCCTGCATAACATCAGCTCAAAAATTAACCATATTACTCCCACATTAACTAATTAATATGAAATATTTTTCATTGTAGAGCAAAAAGAAATGTATGTGAAACATTGTGTAGTATCTGAAATATTAATATATCTTTACCTCCTTAGAAACAAATATATCTACGTTTAAAAAAAGTGTACAAGCCTTTTGAAGAAGTTAAGGTAGAAATACTTTTGCTTTGAAGAAAAATGACTAAGAATGAGCACCATGATGCATGTAGTAACCTACACAGCTGCCAAATGTGTAAATCTGGGAGTATCCGGCTGCAGGGAGCATTCTCAGACTCCTATAAATAAACTAATAATTTGCTTTGGTTCTGCTTACACCCAAACCGAATCATAAACCACACCAATAAGCCATTAAATATTATCACTATGCATTGCTGTAAACCGAAGAGGAAGTTGTGCAGAAACTGCGAGGTCTTAGAGGTGTTGATTGTTAATCTGCTGCTAGCTAACACATGCTTTCCAGGGAGGAATACCTTTAAAATAATATGGTGTGAAATGGTGAAACTAAAGCTGTATCAGAGTTTGTCATTTCATGAGTGATTAAGAGTCATTTTTACTCCCAGCCAGTTATTCATGTTTAGATGGAAGCTTTATGGAATCAGACGCCATGTTGTTAGCTGCTTGCATCACAGTGATTATACAATATTTAGCTAGGTTATAAGGAAGAGGAAACACAAAAATGAAAAAAAGTTTTTTTTCAACTTACATCACAGCATGAGGGTTCTGGAGCATGCATGCCTTCGGCCCAAATGTGGTGACCGGGCTTGGTCCATGAAGAGACTGAGTCCTCCTGGGAAGAGAAACAAAGATGCACGTTTTAAAAAAAACAAGGAAAATAGAGGCAACTATAAAGAATATAAAAAAATAAAAGAGGACATTTTATGCTTTTTAAAAAAATCAAGGCTAAGTTATAGATATTACTATTTTAATTATATCCATGGAGTCTGGAACAAACGCATCAAACATGAATGAAAAAGGAAACAGAAACATTTTATGACATAATTCTACTTTTCTTTTTAAAATTGCATGATGCTCATCTAGTTTTTCCACATTTCCAAACCATTATCAGCTGACATACTGAGATCCCTGCCTTTTTTTCTGTAAGAATAAACCCTAAGGTTATATCTGCGTGGTGAGCAGCAGATATAAACTTTCCTGAGTCAAATGTGCATTAATGCATTGATCACAACCTTAAAAAAAAAACACCTTTATCTGTCTAGCTGCAGCACATAAGTCAATATTTAACGAGCAAAAACACACCTGTCTTTTCTTTAATCTGAAGTTTATAACAAAGTGTTTTTTAAGTGGAAACAAATGATCTTAAAAAGCTGTTTGTTTGGCTCTGCTTAACAGTCTAATTGTATCAGGGGGTCAGGCAGCCTTCATGCCGCATCACTCAACAAAGCCAACAAATCCTCTTAGTCTGATTCACAGACTTCAGCAGCAGGTATTTACTAATCTGCTTTATTGAGATTACTGGAATAAATTAATGTTTAATACAAATATGAAGCTTTTAAAGGCAGTTGTTATAAAGCGGGATGCATTGAAGGACACTTTAAAGCAGTGCGGGTGTGAAGCCACTGCCAGCTTGTTTCCAAACGACTGTCATTGAGAAAAAAAGGGGAATAAACATTACATCACATTTAGCAAAAAAAAAAAAGAAATAAAAGGCTTATCTGAGAAAATGAAAGGGGATATTTGACCCTGAAAGCTGTTAAAATTATGTTTTACGACATACTTGGGTCAGTGGAGGCTGGTGAAAAATATTTTTGGTGGGGCTGATATAGCCTAGTGTATGTCTCCAACTAATCCGGAATAAGAATTCAAATAAACAATTGGACAATACATACAATTTAACAGTAATGATTTAATTTACTATATAATAACAGTAACAGTGATGATTTGGGTCACTGTGACGGGGTTCTTTGGCCTCCAAGAATCCAGTCTCAGTCGGGTTACCGGTGTTGGTGATTTATTGAGCTCAAAAACTCAAAACAGGGTGCAAAAGAAACTAAACATACAAGATACTCTGGGCCTCAGCCTCCCTCCAGTTACCAGCAATGTAACAAAGAAACAGAAAACAAAAATTGCCGCTTTTCTTCCCACAGCCCTCATTAAATAGTTTAAGCCCCTCACATCAGGTTCTCTTATTTCTGATTTCTTCTCATTAATCAGTTTTGTCCATATATTACCTCCACAAACAATTGATGTACAAAAACAAATAATTTTTACAACTTAATTCTTTTACACAGATTCATTGACTTATGCAATTACACCAAACTGGGTTTGAACCCAGCAAAGACACAGCCAGACTGAAGATGACAAGTCCCCGTAGCATAAACACGTACACCCCCCCCCCCCCCACGCACACACACACACACACGGCTAACCCCACTGAAATATTAAGTGTGCACCCTCAATATGCCAGCAGGTAACCAGGAACAGCTTGTGTGTTTTAAGTTAATAGAGCTACTGATCTCAGCGCGAGTGTATTGGTCCTCACAAACACAGTATAACAGGAATGTGTGTGTGGCGCGCAAAGTTAGAGAGGTTGTTTTAAGCGACGAGGTGGATTCGTCACAGTCACAATAACCATGACATGAAATGTTCATATCATACAACAGGGATGTTCTTCTGGCAAACGGGTAGATAAATAAGGATCTCACCGAATTTGGTGGAAGCTGCATCTCGGTCGTTACATTCGCCATCTTCCCTCTAATTGTCTGCACCTGCGCTTGGGTGCAGAAGCCTGTTAAAGCGCAGTATTTTCAGCGCCCCAATACCATAAAGTTCCGAGACGCTGATTGGCCATTAAATTCACCTAGCAATAGTACATGATTGACAGATTCTCTGCAAATGTGGGTCAGTCTGATCAACGCCCCCAGAACAGAGACGGTAGGAGTCTGTCTGTGGAAATCCACAAATTAATGACAGTAGATAGGGAAATGTAGTTTATATAATTTGTTTTGCTTATAGGTACACAGTCTAGAGAGTAAAACTGACATTTGTGAGTTAATTTCTAAAAATATATTTTACGTTTCTCTCTTCTTATCAGGGAGGGCGGTGCCCCAGCGCCCCCTATGGGCCGGCCGCCACTGACTTGGGTAGATTCAAAAAATTAAAACATGATGCCTTAATGGGAGTCTGTTTCAACATCTTGGAGATGTGAATTTCTATTAAGTGACTTCCTCTTGTGAGTTAGCTCATCGCTGGGTCAGAAGCTAACAACTAACCACATCAACGAGGGAACAAACGCATCCAGCCTGAAACGCTTCGTCCTTCATGAAGCCGTTTTTAGAGAAGGTTCTGTTGCCACACAGGATCTGAGTTTTTGCAACAAAAACTGAAGCAACTTCTTCTTCAGAAACATCCCACTAAAACCAGAAGCTCTAACTGAGTTGTTGGTGCTGCAGCTTGGTGACCAGAGAGGATCTCTACAGTGCTCAGCAGGGCTGACATGAGGCCTGTTTGTGATGAAAGCTCTCCCTCTGCTGGCCATCTGCTCTCATGTTTCCCTGTCTTCCCTCCTCCTCCTCCTCCTCACATGAACTTGTTGACATCTAATTACAGAGGCAGATAGGGAGGGGAACAGGACGACTTGCTCAGGCTTCCCTCCTGGCCTCCTCTTCCTGCTGCTCAACGGTGATTTTTTTTGTTTTTCCCTCTGTGTTTCTTTCCTCATTTCTCTGCTTTTAATGTCTGTTGCCATGATTACAGCAAAGCTATCAGATCCTACAGCCGTTTTCATCTTTTTCTCCCTTTAAAGTGAAGTGCACCAATTAATCAGTTTTACTTATTTATTAAAGTGTGTTATCATTTATCTATTGATTAAATGCATCAATCATAATATATATATATATATAAAAAATAAAAAAAAAGATTACCCCAAAGCCCAAAACCTTAAGCGACGTCTAAACAGAAAAACATTTCTAGGACTGAAAGTTAAAAAAAACTCATTTATATTTAGACAGATTTTAGAAGCATTTTAATTTCCAGGGTTCCCTAAACTTTGACAACTGATGGAAAAGATGAACCAAATCGGATCACATAATAAATTGTATAGTTTTATCTGACTGGTTTACATTCATTTTCGTCACTTATTACTACAAATATAAACATGTTCGTTCTTCCTGAATTCTGAATTCGAAACAACTTGACTTTAAGTCTGTAGGGAGAGTCATTAATATTTGTTTTTAGATTTCATGATGGCATTTTTGTTGTTTTACCAATAATTAATAATAATAATAGAACTTTATTGATCTCTCACTGAAGAAATTTACCTCTGGATTTAAGCCATCCCTTTGGGGAGCAGTAGGTTGCCATTATGTGGCCACCGGGGAGCAGTGTGGGGTTAAGGGTCTTGCTCAGGGACCCAAAGTGCAGGCTGTGGAGTGTGGAACCGTGTACTTGCAACCTTATCAGAGCACAAGCGCTCCTCTAACCACTAGGCCAACACTTCCCAAACTAATTCTTAGTTTGGAGGGCTACAAAGGTTGACAACTGTTTAACTGAAATGTTTTTTCCCTCCATAAAAACACAGAGGGACAGTGTAAAACCTGAGGGGCACCTATGACGCCCTGATCACTGACCTGTGCTCAGAGTAGGTGGTGGCTGAGGAAGTGCTCAGGCTGCGGGTCTTGAAGCGCTGAGCGGAGCGGCGGCTTGGGATTGATGCTCCTTCACAGGTGGAGCAGCAGAAGGTGGGGGTCTCCATTCGCACTTCTGATCCACCATCCATCTCTGAGAACCTGGCTACAAATAAACTGAAAAGCCAACACTGATGAGCTTTATGCACGAATGGTAACAAAACGAGGATGTTCTGTGAAATCTGACTGTTTATAAGAGAGGAACCAAATGATGTGCTGCTGCAGGTGGGGAAACATCAGATTGCACAAGTTTAAGTTAGAAAATAATTAAATGAATGAATGATTACAACCTCAAAATGACTGGATGGATTGTAGCTGGTAATTTAACACAATTATCACAATTTAACATTCTTGTTTTTGTCTTTGACAAAATGCACAAGCAACTAGAAGTTTCAGGTGAAAAGCTTAACCTGCTCTGCAACTTGGCTTTATGTAATGTTCAGTATTTCTCCATGCTGCTGTCAGTTAGCAGGCCAAATTTTCCAAATTATGTAAGCTTTAGCAGAAGCTAACAGCTTAGAAGTATTGCATATAGCTCACTACACCTTTTTAGCAAACTACGAGTTAAAGAAAAACAAACAATAAATAACCAGCGTTTGGAGCAAATGGAGTTTTAGTATCGGAGGACACCAGATGGCAGAATGTTCCAGGTGTAGCAGCTAAACTTGTTAGTTAGCAAAGCTAAGAACTCCGGTTACTCATTAAAAACACAGCGTGTTTGTTATATCTAACTTTACCTTAGAGTAGAAAACCTTACAGCGGGGTGACTCGATTCAAGCTCCAAAGACTGCGAGAGGATTAGTGTCTCAGGTAAAGCGTCTCACCATCTTCGTTAACTAGAGAGCTGTCAACAATCAGCTCACCGCTTCCTGATACCCACTGACCAATCAGGAACCCCCATGCCGGTGACGTCAAATAGCAAGTTCGTCGCCTTGCCCAAATTAAAAAAAGGAAACATTAATTTGATTTGAATGTTTAAAAAAAGATATAAAAAATTAATTTACAACGAGGTGCAATCCCCATTTAACAAGTAAATTTATGTTATTAATTAAATAATACGTGAATAAAAAATAGGAATGTAAAAGATAATAGAGGAAAAATATTACCAAAGAAATTGGAAAGAATTATAGTTGTAGAAACATTAGATTGATTGTTTCATATATATATATATATATATATATATATATATATATATATATATATATATATATATATATATATATATATATATATATATATATATATATATCATGGGCGTAGGTTTGCATAGGGACCATAGGGACATGTCCCTACCAAAATTTTGAACCGACCTAATTGTCCCTACCAATAATTTGATGTGAGCAACATGTTTATAATTTACAGCAGTAGTTATAGCAGCAGTGGCTTCTTTTCCTCTCGCAGCTCCTCTGCCTGGTCTCTCCTGTCCCTTTCACGTAGCAGCGCATGGAACTGTGCTGCGCTGTTTAACTCCACTCTCATTGGTTGTTCTGCCTTAAGTTCCGCCTTCTCTCTTTCTGATTGGCTGTTTTCTAGTGCGCGTGTGCTTGGAGCGCAACATTGAAAATTTATTCACACTAGAATGCAGCGGTTACTACAATTAATATTAGGCTACAAAACTAGTCCCAATAAAAAAAAAGGAATATCTTGTACACTAAAAAACAAAAACCTTTTTTTTTCTTTTATAAAACGAAATATTCTGAGTCAGCCAGGAGTTCTGAAGACTGCTGGAAAAATGGGCAAATAAAGGCTGTAAGCCATCAACATTTCTGATTCTTAGCCACAGCCAACTAAAAAAGAAAATGTGAGGGTTTCCTTTTTACCGATATTTAGTTGATATTACTGTTTTCATTTTTTTTTTTTTTTTTGATTTTTACAATTTTGATATAATAACTGATCTAAGTGGGTTGCTCTGTGGGGAAAGGCACATTTTACATTTATATTACTGTATGTTTTAAAGTCTCTATACTCCAGTTAATGATGAATCACTTACTAAATTAGTTGACGATTATTGAAATAATCAATTAATATGATTCATTTTTTTCAGCCCCAGATGAAATACATGAAATGGGCTACACAGAGTAACTACAGCCCAGATGTTCAACTTTTATAGTGAAGTTAATATTTTAATGAATGTATTATTTTGCTTGATACAGAGAGAGAATAGATACAAATATTAGAGTGGGGTTTAACTCTGCACTATTCTATGTCTTCAAAAGAAAATACTGTATTTACCTTCTCTCTTAGTCGTTCAAATGAAACCGTTTTCAAAGTGGAAAACAGTCCTAATTCCACATTCATCAGAGCCGGTGATACTTCAAACAATGATAAACAGCATCTAATGAGTGTAGAGCTTATAACATTTTTATGAATGGAGCAAAATGTTGCTTCTCTCTTTTAACAATGAATTCCTCTTATCAGTATGGATGCTCACATCGAGCATAAAAAAGGACATATGGCATAGCACCAATGACACCAGACCAATAGTGTCCCTACCAAAGTTCAAATCAAACCTACGCCCTTGATATATATATATATATATGTGTGTGTGTGTGTGTGTGTGTGTGTGTGTGTGTGTGTGTGTGTGTGTGTGTGTGTGTGTGTGTGTGTGTGTAAAAAAAAAAAGTGGAAATCCACAAAGGCCACAGATGCACCATGGGCTAATTTTACGCAGGTATAAGAAAAAAATTATCCAGTTCAACTTTAGATTTCTCAGTTTATTTTCTCTTCCGGCAAGCAAACAGAAAAAGACAAACATTTCCTCCTTGCTTCTCTTGGGCATGTAAAAGCAAAAACAAAAAAAATAAGCCCACCCAGATGCATGCTGGTCCTACCATTGACTGCCTATTTATAAAAATAATTCACCCATATTAATCATAACTAACGAAAAACTAAGGAACATGACTAAATAACCAAAAACCTTTTTTAATTATTAACAAAAAATAATTGGCTCCTACACACACACACATATAGAAACAGAAAATATTATAAACCAAATGTTCTGACAAATTTTCTTGATGGGGCCTATAATGACAAATACTTTTCTGGATTCTTATTCAGTCTATCTAAGCAGAGGGCAAACCAGAAGAGACCCGGGGATGGATACAAAGAATTTTGCCAAAATCAAATGTTTTTGTTTTTATCAGTTCAAAATAAATGTTACCCTTTAGATGTGGCAGCAAGCTGTCCAGGGTTTAACTTTCCTGTTAAATGGAGGGAAATGATTCCCACTAGATCTGGCCTGTCTGATAAAACCAAGCATCCAGAAAAGCCACGCCTTTAATTTAGCCAAAAACCACATAAGAATGTCTGAACAGGAAAAACAAGATCATTTTGTCAAATGAAACTAGAGCATAGCTTAAGGCATGAATATTATATCTGTATCTCATCATCCCAAATGTGAAGCATGGTGATGGCAGCCTAATGCTGTGGGATGTGTTTTTTTTTTTTTTTTCTTGTATAGATGGCAAGATGACAGTCAAATACAAAGAGACTCTTTCAGAAAACAGTCTTCAAAGTGTTTTGGGATAATTCATCTTTCAAAACAATGACCTGAAACACAAAGCCAAGATAACAAAAATATATATATAGCTTCAGGAGCAGGACGGCACAAAGACCCACCTGAACATGCCTGGACAAACCAAGGAATGGATCCCTAAGGAAGCTGGTCTATCTAACCTGTCTTGGATTAAGAGAGTCTGTATAAAATAATGGGAGGAATAATCAAATAAAAGTTTGACCTGAAGTATAAGATACTGTATGGATCAATTCACCATTAAACCATCAAAATGCAAAACCATGATGTGATCCAGTTTCTGTATGGGCTTACTCATGGAGAGCTGAGCAGTCAGTGGATGAGAGGAAACCCTGTGAATACATTTACTTACAGAGCATCAAAATATAGGTATTTATATACTCCTAAAAATAAAGGAAACACTCAAATAACACATCCTAGATACAAATGATTGAAATATTCATATATATAATATCATTGAATACTTTGTTCTGCAAAAAGTCAAATGTGCTGAAAGCTCAATCACACAAACATTAACAATTGAAATAAACTTTTTTTAACCAAAAGAGGCCTGGGTTTGGAGGCGTTTACAAAATTAAAGTAGAAAAACACACTGCAGGATTGAACTTTGATGTAATGTCCTGAGCCTGCTTCTGATGAGAAGGTGGGTGGTCACCCTAGGGAGCCTCCACCAACTCCTGGGGACTGTTTCAGAAAGGAGGTTAAGTGAAAACTCTGAGTTTGTTAACCCTGAAATGAGGGAAACTCTGGGTTTTCTGTTTCAGAAAGGGAGGTAAGTTAAACCTGAGAAAGCAGAGTAAGTCAAGCCCGTTTCTGAAAGAGAGGTAACTTATACTCAGAGTCAGTTACCATGGCAATTTACTCTGTGAACCTAACCTGGTCGGGAGCAGGTTTTCTTCAGAAAATCCAGAGTTTATTTTGGTCTCCTCCCCTTTTTTAAAGAGGAAGTGGTGTTTAAACACCTCATTGATTCTTTGGGGACATACAGTATTCATTGCACACATCTCAGTCACGTAGAGCGCATCAAAGGGAATGAAATGGCATGTCCTTTTATGGATGATCCTGTTTGTAAAGCCAGGTAGCTACTCTACTCCCATGATGTGCTCAAGGCTTACCTGCTTGAATTTTTTTTTTATATTTCATTTTCAGCTGCTGCCATGTTTTTTTGATTCCTGCAGGATTGCGCCTATCCATGAAAACTAAATTAGGTTTAATAAAATACTGTTCTTCCAGTTTCACCTCTGATATTATAACAGTTGGGTAAGTTACTCTAAAATAGTTCTTAATTACTAACTACAACTTTTATCTTCAACAAGTCTAATTAGATTAATGTAATAATTACTCTCTCTAGAAAGTATTGGTCTACTTACTAATTTGTTTTACTTACTTATTAATTACTTTCTAAATCCCAAATCAACCTCAACCACTTGAACAATACAAAGAGAGACAAGAAACTGCACTTCTAATGCTTTCAAATAAACAATATTCAATTGCATGAATTAATCTTAAATTGACCAAGGTGTGTAACTAGAGGGAGAAAGTTCAAATCAAAATATACCTTTTAAAATTTGATATTAAACCCACTATTGTTTTATAGTCTTTAATTTAATTACAGTATTTATATGACTTAAGTAACTTAATTCATTACACCCAACACTGTATAAAAGTAATTAAAATGTAAACTTACGCATTGACTAGAGCAGCTATTTTCACCCAAGCTAACTCTCTCTCCTTCGCCGCTGCAGCCGTGTTGCTTTTAAAAAAAATACATGTTCAAATTCTGCATATGCTTGCATAAGCACATCCAGTTCTGCTGGTGAGAAATATGCACATCTTTTTTTGTCTGACGCTGTTGCCATGGTGACTCGTGATATCTGTGCTCCATTGATAATGGCTTTTTATAGTTGTGGTGCATGCGCTTAACTCAGAGTCAGTCAATTTAGAGTTGATTGAACTAACTCATTTCAGCTGTTCTGAAACCCAAAACTCAGAGTTTCCCATCTCAGGATAAGTCAACTCAGAGTTCAAGTTTTAACTCAGAGTTGGTTGAACTTCCTTATTGAAACAGGCCCCTGGACAGTCTGTGGTGCAACATGACATTGGTGGATGGATCGAGGCATGATGTCTTAGATTTGCTCAGATTCCGGTCTGGGGAATGGGTGGGCCAGTCCATAGCTTCAATGCCTTCATCTTGCAGGAACTGCTGACACACTACAGCCACATAAGGTCTACTATTGTCCTGCATTAAAAGGAACCTAGCACCAACTGCAGCAGCATATGGTCTAACATCGGTCTGAGGATCTCATCTCGGCCATACTACCTTAGGCGAGAACATGGAGGGATGTGCGTCCCTCCAAAGAAATGCCACCCCACACTATTACTGACCCACTACCACACCGGTCATGCTGGAGGATGTTTCAGGCCATGGATCACTCTCTGGTTTGTCTCCAGATGTACGCAGTGTGAACCTGCTTTCTGAAGAGAACAGGGCGGCAGTGGCTAATTTGCCAATCCAGGTGTTCTCTGGTAAATGCTAAGCATCCTGCTGGTGTTGGGCTGTGAGAACAACCCACATCAGTAGACATCTGACCCTCATACCATCCTCATGGAGTTGGTTTCTGTTTGCGCAGACACATGCACATTTGTCGCCTGTTGATCATTTTGCAGGGCTCTGGCAGTGCTCCTCCTTGCACAAAGGGGGAGGTAGCAGTCCTGCTGCTGGGTTATTGCCCTCCTAAGGCCTCCTCAGTGTCTTCTGGGAGTGCGTGGAGCCTCTGGACACTATGCTGACAGACGAAACAAAACTTCTTGCCACAGCTGTCATTGATGTGCCATCCTGGATTAGCTGCACTACCGGAGCCACTTGTGTTTGTAGAGTCCATCTCATTCCAGCACGAATATAAAACCACCACCAATGTTCAAAAGTGATCAAAACATCAGCCAGAAAGCAAGGCTGTGGTCCTACTTGCAGAACCACTCCTTTATTGTTTTGCTAATTGCAAAAAATATCAACCCATTGTCTATTCCATCTACACGAGAATGAAATTGTCATTCATTGTTGCTTCTTAAGTGGATTTGAAGTTATTTTGTGATAAGTGTTCCTTTTTTTTTTTTTTAACAGAGTATTTATCAATGTTTTCAAACAGTTCATTGCTTGTGTAATTCCAAAAAGTCTGGCATCAGAGAAACATCTGCAGGATAAAGCAGTCACCTTGATCATCTGACACACTCTCTGCGTCCCCTAGGCTCAAAACATTGTTTTTATAAGAATATAAAATATGGATTATTACTGTTTAAGCTGTGCTTTACCCCCCCAACAACATACATGCTTAACTTTCATCAGCTTTATTTGTAAATGCTTGTGAACCTGAACCCCATTTGTCTTGTAAGTCATTGATTGCATTTGCTGCAAATTTTAGGCATGAAAAAAACCTTAAAGGTGTGTTTAAAGTATTATATATTAGTAAAAAAAAAAAAACTTTTCAGTTAATTTTTGTGTTAGGGCAATGCTAAAGTCAATTGACTAAAAATACAGATGAATGAAAATTATTTTTTCAAAACAGCTGGAGAAGCACCTCCTCACTTTTTCCAGTAGAGGGCACCGAGATGCAGAAAACGTTAACCCCCACCAAAAACAGACTTGTGGGAGCATCTGACCTGGCAGCCTCCTATAAGTGAATTACTGATAAAGACTGTAACTACCTGGAAGCTAAGAAACTGAGATAAATGAAATACAATTAAAGGATTACTGGCATGCTGATGTTAAGACGGTATTTAAAAAGAAACTATTAAACTTTACAGAGGAGCAAGGCTGATGGAACAGTGGATAAGAAATTCCTTTATTTGACTTTAACATAATTACAAGGAAACCAAACAGTCTGCAGTTTTCTAGCTTCAGTGGGAATTGCTCTAAGTGAATCACACTCAACACAGCAGGTCATCTCAAACTGCTTTTTATTACATCTTAAATAACAGTACATTTTAATATAGTTTCTATCTTGCATCCAGCTTTCGGTTGTACACTGACTGACTTTAAAATTAAATACAAAAGGTGAAGGGGAGGCAGTGGGGAGGGGGGTGCAGAGCTCTACAGTTATTTGATGGAGAAAGAGAAAAAGGAAAAAAGTTTAATTAATTTTTAATATTTTTATTCGTTTTATTTTTTGCCAACTCCAGGCCTAACGCACAATTACAGCACATTTTCTTTTGTACAGAATGTCGCAGAGAGAGAGAAAAAATAACAGGTTGGGAAGAAAAAGATCCTACTGCTAAAGAAAAGCGTTTTGTTTACAAGGAGAAGGGAATAACAGAAAGTTCTGCCATTCAGATGCTGCAAGATTTTTTTTTCTCATTTTCTATTAAAAGGTCAAAAAAAATGAAACTGTTATAAAAGGTTTCGGTAAATGGAAATTTCGTTTGCTACAGAAGGAATGAAAATCTATTTGTTCCATTTGGACTGTATGTGTTTAAGGTAAATGAATGTATGTACGCTTGTGTGTACAATTTAAGCATTCATGTGACTTCTAAAATTAGTGGAATCCCTCCCAAGAATGGACCAAGTAACCGTTTATGTTGCAGGGTTTGCTTCTCAAGTGCATAGCTTTGACATTTCAGTTGAAACATGTATGCACAGAGTAGCAAAAAGAAAAAAAACAAAAACAAAGGAAAATAGAGAAAAAAAATATAAATACCATTGTATTGATATATTCAACAGGTTATTTTTCTTAAAGAAAAACATCAAAAGGACTTAATTCCATATGCACCTTTTAAGCAATTCTACAGCATGCGATTCTAAGAGATAACCCACCCATGGCAGACAACCAAAAATCTTTTTTTTCTTGTTTTTAACTTAAAAAGTTTCAATATCATTATTTTCAAACATTGATTTATACAACATGTCATTCACAGAGTAGTAACTGCATTTCCAAGCACGGAATGGGACCCTCTGTTAAAAAGAAACATCCGGAGCGCGACCGGGCTAAAGCGGAGGTAGTCCCTACTCAACCAGATCACCTCACCGGTCCCGACCACGGGCAACAGAAACCAGGGAGAGCTAAAGTAAAAGTAGGGGGGGAATAAAGGAACAAAAAGGAAAAGGGTGGGCAGGGTAGATTATGATCTGATGGGTTAATCTTCATTTAATTATTCTACACTGTTGCCAGACAGAAAGGTGTAAGAATGGTTAAAATGTTTCTTTTTTTTTTGTTTTTCTTTTTTACATTTTAAAAACAAGCATTCATTATCATAAACAGCATGTGCTTGGTTAGTTAACTTTTTTCCTTTAGACATTATCCTATATATGCAACGTTTAATTTTTGTGCAAACAAAGATCTGTGGACTACACTGGAAAAAAAATAAAATAAAATAAAAAGGAACATTAAAGTATCATGGAGCTAAATATACAGAAGGGTGAGATGTGGCTTGAGGACTCCCCGTTGAAGCTGAATTCTCTCACTTTGTTCTCCAGTGGGATAAAGCTGGGCTTACGATGACGCGGTCTGAAGCTTCGCTTGCTTCTCGGTCTATAAACATTCGCCTAAAGACTAGGAAATAAATCAAAGCTTTGATCCTCGTTTTAAACATTAACTGACAGTTCACTGATCTACCTCTCTTCAACAGAGTGTAATGATGAACAGAGAAGCAAAAGAAACATGGTCAAAAAGCCATGAAGAGTTAGATCACTGCCTTCATTCAGACCTGTGCATAAGGAGGATGCAGGACACATTTGCTGTGTGGTGTAGCAGTGGTGGGAGGGGGCTTCGTATTTTTCATTTATTACATTACCAGACTATTGTTGGAGAGGTTTTACCCCCAGCAGCCCACTTGGAAATCACTAAATTCCTCAAGCTTTTTTTTGTGTAATTTTTTTCTAAGCTGAATGAGTGAGACAATTGTGCTCTTTTAAATGAGAAGAAGAGAGGAGGAGAGAATTTTTGCCCTTGATAGTTTTTTTTGTTGTTTTTTTAGGGGGGGGGGGGGGGGTGTTTGGAGTCAGTATCATGGTGTTTTTTTTCTTTCAAAAAAGATTGGATATGCAATAAAATGAACATTGTGATGTTGGAATGGTCTTTCACTCAACTTTGGAGTCCGGATGACATCTAGAAGGGAAAAAAAGGGTAAACAATGAAGAATGGGTTACAACATTATTCCACACAGGCCGATTCTATTCAGATTATTAATAAGATGCCAAATCAACACAAATGCCATCTCAAGGCACTTTACAGATCATGATATGATAAATATTAAATCATTTAACTGTATCATGCTTCATTATTGGAATTTAAACCAAATTCAACTAAATATAAAAAGAGGCTGTTGTTTAACATGCTGTACTTTCACTCCTAACCTCCAGGTGGCAGCACATACAATCATAAGTTAACAGCAGTACATGTATGATGAAACATGAGCTTTATGCTTTTGAAACCCTTAAAAATTAGATATAGTTAACCTTTAATAGGTTTAAAAACTAAAGAGCATATTTGGATAAATGTTTTGTAGCCATGAAAACATTTCTTACAAAATTAGAGCAGAATAAAAACGGGCACAAATTTAAAGCCTTTTTAAATATGTTGCGTACATTTCTTGGATAGAGGAGAATCTGTTTTAGAATCAAATAACCTATTTAGCCTGAAAGCCTTTCATGGCCCAAACATTACATTACCTGTCCATCATTGAGAGATTTTAACGACACTGAGTCTGGAGAAAGATTAAGTTCTTTAAACATAATGTCAATAAAATGGCGTTTGTTAGGTTTTACACCCAAGAGTTGATCAACTGCCAAATATAACAGCTAGATGTTAAAAACAATGGAATCAAGTGGGACAAAGACTCCCAAACATGCATCCAAACTTGTTTTGAAATCTGGAATGACCCAGATACTTACTGGGTTTTAATTAAGTTAATAATACCTTAAATCTGTCTGTGATAAAAAAAAAACCAAACAAAAAAAACATCTAATTTAAATTATGGCGACCATTTCTCATATAGGTTATCAAATACAGAATCAGGTCAGAGGCTTGTTGAGGTTTACAGTGAGTATGTGATCACTAACCAGATGTTGGTGTAATTTCATAAAACATAAAATTCTGCACCCAGATCTTGTTTTTGAAAACATGAGAGGTTATTTGCTCTGTTTAATACTACCCTTTAGATAAGAAAACGATACATTTTAGCCTTTGATTTGGACCATTTAATTTCTTAGTTACAGGATATGAACGCTCCTGGTTCCTCGTGGAAAGCTCACCTTCGGACTCTAGTTCCAGATCTTGAGGAAGCTGTCCCAGGACCCTGTCGCCACTGCCATGCCATCGTCGGTCACACCCAAGCAGCTCACCCGGTTATCATGACCAGCCAGGACACCTACAGAAACAGCAAACAGGAGATATCAATGAAACGGCAGATGTGAAACTGTAAAACGTGAAAAGTAAAAGGATTTATAAATCAGACAAAGCAGCACAGCGTTCAGGTTCTGGTAACGGAGGACAAAATTACATTTAAGTGCACACAAAAAAGAACAAAAGAAAACTGTCCTTTTAAAAAAAAAGCACATGTACAGCAACTACTACCATAAATTCTCAATCTACGACATCTTTATTTATTATTATTTTTTTATGCAAGCTATGGAGCTCCTTTCAAATTAGTTTGACACTTTGTCTACCTTCCTTCTTACCCTCAAACACACATGCAACAAATTAATTGCATGGGATGATTAGCCGATTTTTGATTATGTGCAACTTTGTGCAGACCAATCAGCGTGACCTAGAAATACAGGTATATTTTTTTGTGCAAGCAGAAGTACATATTAATTACCCATAATTAGAGTGTAATAATAATAGCTATTTTAACTGAGGATGTCCTGATGTGATGTGGATATTGTAATTTAAAAAAATATGGACAATATGGAGCTACATGCAAAATCTCAGGTATCATCTTGCAGGTAGAAATAGTTCACTTCTGGGTCAGTTACTCTCATATGTACTGCTGCTTTATTCTTGTTTACAACTTGATCAAATCGTTTCTAACATTTAATACATTTTGTGCCAATAAGGTATCGGATCAATATCACTACTGGTTAATACCCAGAACTGCAATATCTTATCAGTCTAATAATATTGACAGGATATGAATTTTATACAAAAAGGAAAATGAGAAAAACAAAACACTTTTAAATATTTACAGGTATTGTGCTAAAAAACACAAAAACACAACACTGCTTGACAATCAAAATATTTCCGTTAGAAAAGTAGAAATTATTTTTGTAACAGCTAAATATTTTCAGGAATAACTTATCTACTGGTAAATACCAAGTTATTTATTACAGTAGGAAGCTGAGTGTTCAGGACTCTGATCTGTTTACATGAATCCATAATGAATCCAGTTGAGGCCTGTTCAGATTCATTACCATATGGTGTGTAAAACATTATCCGCATTGAATGATCCTAAGTTGAATGGTGGAACACTTACTAAAGAACAGTTTTGTAAATGCATAGCCCCACAAATGTGGTAGCTGAAAGTAACCTTAAGATGAAACGATTTTGGATAAAACAGAAAGGTTTACCAGAAGGACTGTAAAGGAAAACATAATTTCAGCAACATTGTAACTGCTTCAGTGTGCTTTTGTTATTAGGGACAAATTCCAACTCTGGCAAACATCTTTTGCTGAAATGCCTGCTAATGTCCCATGATGCATTTCTGTTTCATGCTTAAACCTTTAGTCTGACTTGACAACAAGCTGCACTATACTCTCCAGAGGTCAGAACCTCTTCTGATAAACACCATGTGCGTGTATTCCTGTAAGCGTAGCGCTGTCACACACTAACAGTGATTATGTTCAGAGGATCTGTTGTACATCATAAGCCAAGAAGCTAACCACCTAGAAAAAACCCCTAGCCTTTATGATGCCCTTAAATAAAGCTTCAAATTTCCACCTCGTTTCTGAAACTGCAGTGATGAAGCCGTGCAGCTGCCTGGGATCTCTGACGCTCGCGTTTAAATGATGGGAGACTGTGAGAAGCTTTAAAAGGCCAGCCTATCCTGAATAGCACTTCACAGCTCTGTTTGGACATGCTGACAAGTGGCTGAACAATGAGCAGTGAGATTTTCCAGAGGTAAAAGTGTTAAGCTTCAGTATTAACGTTATGACAAATCATTGGCATTTGGTAAAAAAAAAAAGATGTAGACAGTGGGATCAGAGAAACAGGAAAAGTCCTCACAATGATAGAAATATCAGTTATCTAAACCATTTCTAGGATAAGGTAGAAAACCTCATTCACCAAGATCATTTCCTGATTTTAGCAGCTTTCTGATGTTTTTTCCACCCACTACAAAGGTCCAGACTCAAATGTTTAGACGTTTATCTCAGCATTTAAGTCCCAGATCTCAACCTTTAAGATCCTTGAAGAAAAAAGTATCTATGGTCCCTTTTCTAGCAGCTTTAAGTTGCTCTCCTCCACCCTGAAAGCCTTCAAACGTTTACATCACTGCTTCTCAGTACAGGTAATGGCCTTATTCATCCCTAATTCTCTGATTGTAGCTGCTGCTGAGCAGCCTTCTGGTTCATGTATAATCACACAAATAATCAAGCGGTGAAAACAGCTAATTTTGTGGTGTCTGAACAAAAACTAGGGATAGGCTTTATTATGGAGCTCTTGAACTTTTTATTAAGCATTATTAGAAATTTTTTAAAGGTTAATAAGAAAGGTATTTCTTTTATCAGACTATACAGGAATCTTTCTAAATCAGGCTTTTGGAAAGATGTAAGTCCGGGGATGCTTCACATCTCAAACCGTTAGAGGAGAAGCTGCAGGCTTCCAGAAAACCTTTCCTTCTAAAAAAAAAAAAATGTATATCCTCAATTCAGTTTAAACGTGACCATATATTACAGAAATAACAACAAACTGCTCATAAATTAACAGATTTTGTTCACAATAAAACAGAAAAATTAAGATCCTGACTTAGTCATTTATAAGGTACTTATAAAAGAAGTTGATGTAATCTTACACAGGTCTAGAAAAGGGCAAACAAAATCTTACTCCTTATACTAGAGCCAAGACTTTCTTCATCTTTCAATTCATAGTTAATTTATAAAATAAATGTTTTTTATTAGGAAACTGTTTGGATAAACCAAAAGAGCTCTTATCTTGCGATTTAGACTTTAGGTCCACTTTAAAAACATTTATTTATTTTGAAAAGGGGCTTAATAGTATACTCACTAAACACGTTTAAAATGTGTTGACTAAGCTAAACTTCCACATCTTACAGTGATTTTTGGTTTATAACCAAATCTTAAAAAATTAAGGATTTTCTTCATACTTAATGAAATGTACTGCACATCGACACAATTATCAACTATACTGCAGGTTTAAAAGGAGAGAGAAACAAGTATCAAACAATAAAATAGCTATAAAAGATTAGCCTTGTTTATGTAATAAAACATGTCTTTAAACTTTAAACGTCTAACATGAAATCATAAAGGTGCCGAAGTTCTCAGTTTAGAATCACACAACAGAGCTAACTGAAGAAGTTAGGACACAACTTTTTATACCATAAGGCCTAATAAGGAATATATGGCTGAAACAGTTGGTGAAATTCAGTTAAAGTTCACCACAGTATTTTTTGCGGCACGGCTTACCTGCGCGGTCGCCCTTCAAAGTGTCCCAGACGTTGCAGTTGAAATCATCATAGCCAGCCAGCAGTAAGCGGCCGCTCTTAGAGAATGCTACGGAGGTGATGCCGCAGATGATGTTGTCATGTGAGTAAACCATCAGCTCCTGGTCGGCACGCAGGTCAAAAAGCCGGCAGGTGGCGTCATCTGAGCCCGTGGCGAAGGCGTTGCCATTGGGGAAGAACTGTAAGAGGAGAGGAAACTATAAGGGCTCATATCTATTAAAATAAACAACCTAGATGTATTTTACGTTAATTTCTCGATAGGAGAAATTCAGAGGCAGAAGTAGGAGAGAAGCTTATTTTAATCATCCAATATGCAGAGAAAATTAATTGTGTTGCAGTAAATTAATTTCAGCTAAATTGGATAGATTGTAAAACGGATTAAATCAGACATAAAATATAATCACATCTAAAAGGCATATATTACTAATTATCTATTAAGAGAACGTGGCTAATAAAAAAATAAAACAAGAACCTATTGGTAGAAATGTATTCCTGTTGCATTGCTACATTTTCTTACACCAAACTATAAGAAAAACATTATTCTAAATGGATGGTCGTCAAAAGAAGGTAAAGTTAACGCACAGTTGGTACACAATGATGAAAACACTGAATATTAAAGGGAATAAATGACCAGTAGCCTCTAAAATCATTTGTCAGATAGAGATTAGCTGAATAGCAAAGACTTCTTGGAAATATTTGGTTGATAATAACCACATTTTAATTAATCTAATTAATATCAGTTCTCTCTCTCTTCAGGCTATACTGTCTGCCTCTGAGCTTCATCCAGACACTGAGGCAGAGCTACGCCTCATCACTGTATGCTCCCACCATCAAACTGGCATCAGCAAGTGTTCAGGTGAAAACATTCACTTTCCAATGGTCAGTAGACACCCCGACCCATCATGTATTTATGATTTGTGTGTTTGTGTGCTCTTCGTACACAGATGGCATTGATGTCTGACTCGTGGCCAGTGAAGGTCTGTCGGCACATTCCTTCTCTGATGTCCCAGAGCTTGGCTGAGGCATCGCAGGCTCCAGACACAAACAGTCTGCTGTCCGGCGCCAGGGAGAGGCTCATCACGTCACCGGTGTGACCAGCAAATGTAGTTGTCTGTTGACCAGTTTCAATGTCCCACAGAGCACTGAAAAAGGAAAAAAAAAAAAAGTACTATTAACAACTGATATTCAGTACAGAATTAAATCTGCAGCTATCTGACTGCAGGTATAATGTTATCCGAATAAAACAAACCCAATATTTTGGGCAGATAAAATGAATGAAAAGCAGTTTTTAACCTGTTTGGTTTTATTTGATCCTATTCGGCTCTCTTTGATCAAATATGGATGTAAAAGTGGTGTCATATTAAGATTAATATATTTTAAAGAACCAAAAAAAAAAAAATGATATCTTAAGAATGTGGTGATGCATACAATCAATTATTCTAAAATACAAAATATATTATATATAATATAGAAAATATAATTACAGGTCTTGATTCACAATGATTTCACATTGAAATGTAATTGGTGCAATACCCCAAACTCACCAGGTGGTGTCTCCAGAGCTCGTTACAATCTGGTTGTCATCCAGGAAGCGACAGCAGGACAAGTAACCTGAACAAAATCAAACACAAAGATCAACTAAGGTATGGTGTTCACTTTACTTCCAAGTCAAACTGATGGGATGTTACTTTTTCTGCAAACAGAGGAAGGGTCCTGATACCAAACAGTCATCACACCCACAGAGAAGGCTGAGTGAGCTGCATGTGGGGGAGATGAACAGCCCAATTCTCCACAAACAAACATGAAAACACTCGAGGGCATCTCCTGGTTTACAGCTTGCTTCCATAACTCATCCAATACTAGCTGGCAGAGTGCATTCACCCCTCCCCATAGTGAGGGAACTGGACTAAAATGCTGACACACTTCCTGCATCATGTGACACTGATCAGATGAATGCTCCTTGCTTTAGTGCTCAATGCTTTCATTAGTTTGTGATGATACTAAGGTCCTTTAATGCATGGAAATCTATATACTTAGACCATGAGGATGAAAGAAGCAAACCAGCAGGGTTCCTACACATTCTTCACAATTTCAGACTATTCTTTTTTTTTTTTTTTCCCAAAAGGTTTTTGTGACCTTTGAAAAAATTGAACACAAAACATGATCCTATTAGAGTATTCTCTGTATGCTCCACATCATGAAATGACACCAAGAAGAGGATGGCTACCATTGGGTGAATAATAATACTGAATATAGATAGATATTTTTTTTGCAGAAATGCGTTCATTCTTCCTCTGGAGTATAAACCAGATCCAGGTGAAGAACTACAGGTTCAGCTTAACGTTACTCTGGAAGAAAGTCTTGTTTAGACCATTGAGGAGCTGGACTAAAACTTTGGTTAAAGTAACAAAATATTAAGTGAAATGAAATTATGGAAACTCCTATATTTTAGAAAAGTTTGGATTGTCATTTTCCAGGCGTAGGAGAGATGATATAAGTGTAAAAGCTCCAACAGTTTTATTGAATAAAAATCTAGTTTTTCCTCCATAACTTTAAGTCATCTATGCTAACATTTCTATTAACTTCAATACTGTTTAGGAAATTTTATCCATCAATTTCAAAATTTTTGATTTATGAAAAGGAAAAAAAGTGCAGTAAATGATGTAAAGTCCCTCTAGCTAAACCTCATAATCTGACAGATTTATTCTACCCAATTGCAACCTAAAAACTTGGAACGCTGTACATGACATAGTCACACTTTGTATATAAAATTAAACATCAGCACAGGTTGTTTGAGACTTGGAAATGATCTTTATGTGCAGCAGTATGAATCATCAGTTCCTGGCTGCTTTATCTGGAGGTTTAAGAACCTTCATAGAACAAACAAAGCACTGAATTGCAACTAAAACCCATTCGATCCAGAGACTGATGGCTGAACTAGAACCAGGGTGATCCAAACATCAGGTCTACCTGTGTGTCCGGCCAGCTCACGGCTGACGCGCACATTTCCTTCACGGGTCTTCAGGTTGTAGATGGAGCAGATGTTGTCCAGGCCACCACAGGCAACGTAGTTCCCAGAAGGAGCATAGGCGCATGTCATCACCCAGGAGGAGCGCAGTGGGATGGCGTGGACCTGGAGGAAGAAAGATTTAATATTAGATAGTATGCAGTGACAGATGGACCAGAGAAGAGAGAAAGAGAGCAGGGGGCATGTGACAAATTCTGTTTGCAGTAATAACCTTTCAAGGGCACAAGGCTCACTACACACCGATAAATAACATACTGTTATTTTAAACAAACACACACTGGAAATATGGAGATAATTCTTCTGATGATCAGGTTACCGTCAGAGCCATTTACCTGGCAAAGTATCAAAAAATGTGTTTGAGGTCAGGAATCCACCTTTGATCACTAATGAAATGCCTTTATCCATCACTGTGATTATATCGTGATTCAATTTCAGTGTAACAGTGGAAAAGCTCATCTAGTCTGGATGGATAAGAACTTATTAGGAACTTTGGCCTAATCCTAAATGATACAGTAACCTATTTATTTTATAAACACATTTCTTTAATGTTTTTATTCACCTCCCTTAAAGCCAGAATTAAAAAAATTTCTATTTTATTTTGAATTTAAATTTACAGAGCACCATAGAAAAATGGACCACATGCAGCTACATTTATTCCCTTAAATTTATTCCTAATTCTGCATAGGGCTGAATGTTGACTTTATTTAAATGCTTTATGTTTGGGGAGCAGGTTAGAACGGCTCCATGTTTTAACCAGCTTTTACCTTGTTCGTGGTGTAGCTGTCCCAAATAATGAGTTTGCCATCCTGGGAGGCGCTGACCAAAAGCCTTGAAGAGAAAAAATATATAAATTTAAGATTTATTATTTCATATATTCTCTTATTAAAATCCTTCAAGAATCTAAAAAAAAAAAAAAAAAAAAAAAAAAAAAAAAACACATAAAAAAATCATGTTTGAATATAGCAAATAAATTCAACATCTTCAAATATAAAGCAAGACTGTCAATGCTAACTTCTTTTAATGTCAACATGAAACATTTTGACTATTTGCTCTCCACTTCTCACAAGACATCAATAATATTTTTCTGATGGAGACTTTTTAAAAGCAGATTTAGTCCAGAGAGCCCTCTCAGGTGCTCTCTGTGGATGTAATCTGCCATCCAACAAGAGTAACCACAGAGACGATCCCAAAGGTGCAGGAGCAGCGGTGAGCAAAGCAAGGACTGCAGGGACTACGCTCCACTTAACTACAGCACTGACGGTAATGAGTTCACATCGAGATGGCAGAAAAATAAAACACGAGGGCATTTCTACTGTGATAAAACTTTTCACGATATGACTTGAACCTAACATTATGTAGGTTACAGCAGGAAACAAAGAATAAAACAAACAAGGAGCTTCTGGTATCCTGTAATAAAATGTGTTTCCTTTGGATCAGCCTGTAGTGAAAGAGTCAACGGATCAGCTGAGAGATGGTGATAAATCGCTTTGAGGCATTCATCTCAATATTTTAATTCTGGTTTCAGCTCAGATCTATTAAAGAAACTCAAACTGTTTAAGTTCAAAACATCCTCGTGTTGAACAGCTCAAATCAAAAAGAGAAAAAAATCCTCGGAGGTTCCCCTTTACTATTATCACCCTGCTGATGTTCACGGATCACTTAGGTAACAGGGCCTCGTTCCCATCTAATGCAGAAACGTGTTGATGAGATGGGAGCTGTTTAAAGATAACTGGAATAACTGAGATTGAGTATTTATTTTAAAGAATCTGTTCCATTTCCTTAAATAAACCTGAAGCCATAAAATATTTTAAAGGATGTTAACTGTATTACGTGGCATGCGGATGATTTTGTTCCATGAAATACATACTTGACTTTTGTTATTTTAGTAACTGCTTAATTTGAAACATTCAATACAGGACAAACAGAGGGAGGATGTCAGGACTTTAGATCGTTTTAACTCCATCCCTGCTTAGATTCAAGAAGAAGCTCAAGCCCAGAATATTGAATGAAAAGGTCTGAGTATCTTTCTTCTCCATTAGGCCTGACGCTCATAAGCACTCCACTGCAGCAGGAAGTAGTGGTTTTCATGACCTCAGCAACACTGATTAATGCTCTGCTTTGCTAGAAAGCATAAAAGTATAAAAGAAAGGCTTTAAAAGCAGTGAGGAGGCTGGTTGATTTGTCTTCAACAAAGAGTGACTCCATTTTGAGTATTTTCCCTACCCTCATGCCACATCCCAGTGCACACAAACACGCCGCACCAAGACACCAAACAGCAGGCACATGTCCAGTGAGCTTCTACACGACCAAATGTTTTACTATTCTCCGTATGCACAACCTGGAGTTAATGTAACGTCAACTGTTGATCAGAAAATGAGCAATAACATGATAAGGTGAGACTTTAAAACTGGAGGAGTTTATAGTGGGTGATTTCACATGTAATCAAAAAGAAGATTTTCTATTCATTTCCTGGAATCAGACCAGGAGGACAGGCTCAGTTATAAACCAAATGAGTTTACCTTGAGTCAGTTCCCCAGTGCATGGCATAGATTTTAGCCAAATGCCCCCTCAGTGTCCGTCTAGTGCGCATCTGAATTCGGCCAACGGGGTCGATGTTAGCTGTGATCTAAGCATGATCAGAAGGAGAGAGGGAGGTCACCCGTTAACATTAGCATGAGATACAGAGTAGTCATGAACCCTGAGCAAACAAGGTGGAGAAATAAAGACAGCCAATTACTGTATTCCTCTTTATTAAGATCACAAGCAATGATTCTTACCTGAGACAGGGTAGCATCCGCACACGCTTTCCTGGCATCCTAAAACAAAATGACACAGTTTAAAAACAAGAAAACATTCGACTACAAAATAAACTGAACAGGCTTAAGGGCCTATAGTGGTAACATTAAAATAAAATGAAAATTTAAGCAGATTTGAGCAGATGAGACAACTGGCCAGTGAAATAAGACAATTTACATTTAAGAAAAAAAAAAGCAACTACAGTCTTGTTTTAAGTGAATGACATCTAATGATCTTCTTTCAAGGGTAAAAATACTTGCTCATCTTATTCACCCACTCAAATTAAATACACTTATTTTAAGAAATTTTAACTTGTTTTAGATTATTTTTGCAGTGGATCTGGTTCACAAATCTACAAAGCAATTTCACAACAAAGTAAACTGCATCATGAGTTGAACTAAAGGTAGAACCTGGACTTACTCTGATCTGGTTCTTGAGCTGCTCAGCCTCCTGGCGTAGCTGATCCAGTTCACTCATTTTCCACTGCTAATGGTGCGCTTCGCTCCGCCGCCTAGACTCTTGCTGATCTAGTGAAGACACGAAATAACAAGCTCAGCATCAAAACCTTAAATTGCTTCTTTTCAGCCACACCAACTTAAGTTACATTTGAATGACATGGTTTACTTTAATTTTAGGTCCCTAATCACATGTATGGCAGAAATGTTTTTTTTTTTATCCTGAATAAATTCCTAAATGAAATAAAATCCTGAATAGTTTCATAAAAAAAAATCATTTTCTCATCCATCAGTTCTGTGTGGCTCAGACAGAAAGTGGATGTGAATCACTTTTGAGGCAGCTCACAACTTGTCCTTGCCAGCTTGAAAATGTTACCTAGCAACAAGCACGAGGGAGCTACTTTAGGCTTAAGATAACAAAATTGAGGAAGATGTTGAATTTCTTCGTTCTTCAACTAAACAGAGACAAAAGACTTGGAACAATCAGTATCCATTAAGAGTCCTTGAATGGCAAATAGGATCTAAGGGGGGAAAAAAAGGTGCTAAAAAAAATCCACATGAACATTGAGCCAAAACATACTCTGAAACAAAGGATTCACGTATCCAGATATATAGAGAGCACCATCCAGGGTTCTCCAGCACCACTGTAGCCGCAGGTGAAAGCCGTCGATGCTCTGGCCTGTGGACTCTAAACTGCCCTCCAATGTCATTCTTGTAATCCTGGGACACAGTTGATTCAGCTCCTCCAGCCAAATCCGGTTAAGACAAAACCTGCTGATGATCCTAAAAGCAGTGGCCATCTCGCTGACCCCAATCCTCAGGTTGACCCTCTTAACACCTGTACTTTCACTATCCATTTAAAATAAATACATTTAAAACTTAGAACTGTTTCCACAAGGCTTTGGTTCAGGAGCTTGAGGCATTTTTGCAAAATGAGGCAAACATAAAAAGCCATGAGTTTAACAGGCCATAAAAGCAAAACACGAAAAACTTTCGAACACCTTAATCTACATTATTTTAGTGTAGTTTCTCCAGTTAAAACAAAGAACCACCAATGTCATTAACTTCTTCCATCAATTCCAACCACTATGCATAAAATGGAAAAAAGTTTACCATCAATTTAAAAACAAAAACCAACCAGGGTTAAATAAGGAAAGGACCTGCCGGTCCAACACACGTCGGCTAGAGTAATATCTACCTTTGAAGATTATCTTACCTCCCTGCGTCTCTCGGTTTAAATGTATGTCCTTAGTCCTGGAGGCTGATGAGACGCTCTGAATGAACACCTTACACTTCATGCGCCTGAGACTATATCCGCCACCTGATTGGACGATGCTTCTAAATGGGTCTAAGCAAGGTGCCTTCGCCTCCTAATCTTCACCATGATAATGTCAGTGTATTATTCTCATCTTCTCTACAAATAACTAACTAACAAATAACTGACTAACAAATAACTGACTAACAGCAAAGTGGTGACAGAACTGACAATTTATCTTTATAGCCGGTCAGAAACTGTTAAATATGACTTATATTCCTTAATCTTTGAAAATACCACTTAGCAGGTCTTAAGGAAAAAAACCCCAGCAGTATTTAGTGTGGATGTAGCTTCTGTGTAAAGAACAAGTTTGGTATCTTTAGTGCCAGTGAGGTATCCACAACGTTAGACTGTCCAAAGTCGGTCCTCAAGGGCTGCAGTCCTATAGATTTTCAGTGTTTCTCAGCTTCAGCACAGCTGATTCTGATTATTTCAGTTCAGCAAAAGCCTGTTAATTAGCCATCAATGGAAATCAGCTGTGCTGAAGAAAGAAAACCTCTAAACCCTGCAGGACAGCAGCCCTGGAGGACAAACTTTGGGCATGCCTGAGTAAGAAGATGTGTGTTGTGTATGAGGGGCCATTTAAAAAGTAACAATTTTCTATGGAAACATTTATTTGTAACAGTGCAAAACATCTTTAGACTTTGATGGGTTCCTGACATTTTATGGTTTACCATTTTCTACTGAAGCTATTTTGGTTGTTTTATAACCAACTTTCCTAGCCGTTAGATGACGTAGAAATTGGCACCCAACCCTGGCTAAATGTGGAAAAAACATGCAAATATATCAACCTACAAACCCTAGCAGTGAACCTGTGAATTTCAGAGACCCAGATACAGTTTCTATCACAGACCTGTCGGGGGAAACAATAAAGCAGAGCTGCTACCATCACTTTCAGATAGGGCACTTCTGAGAAAGAGCTTAGCTGTGCTTTAGTTCAACACCGCTGAACACAACGCCGTTCTGTCGTTAGACTGATCATCAACACCAGAGCATATTCTCCTTTAAGTTTAATCTGCATATTATCAGAGAGGAAAAAAACCTAGTGCTTGCATGATGTTAATGATACTAAGCGGAGCCAGATGTCTGTTTATGGATCCATTTTTGTGGTTAAAAAGGATAAGCTGTGGAGCTTTTAGATGAAATGCTGTTATGATCATATTAACCATTTGCTGGACCAGAAGAAAAGGTCTACGAAGTCTTAGAAAGACAAAATATAAGAGGGAGTCAAAAACTAAAACAATTCCTTACAATGTCAGGTAATAGCAATGGAAAGTGAGAATTTATAATTCACCTCAGATTAGTTTACTTTGTTTTTGTGCTGCTAGCTTGAAATGACAAAAATACCAAGATATGATTGATGTACATTTCAGCTCTACAAAAACAAACTTTTAAAATAATCCCATTACATGTAGATTTTTTTTTCTTTTTTTTTTTTTTTATGGTATCACTGTTGTGTGCTTCTTAATAACAGAAATGTATCTAAAGAATGTGTTAACCTAAAAAATGTAGCCCATAAAAAAAAAGCGAAGGATTGTTTGGGATAATTAAATATCCCAAACAATACAATGCATTTCTTTAACACCATTTATAAAGGGTTGTGGGTTTTTCAATAAATACATTTAGACTGCTGCATTTGTCTTTTTTTTTTTTTTAACAAACACAAATATTACAAATGATGTTTCACTAGCCACTGTGAGACTGACAGTAATATGTACATTTCCACCCTGGGAGCCACAAGATACAGGAAGTCTATTTGTTCTCTTCTTGGGAACGTTTCATTGAATTGGCAAAGGAGCTATTTGACCATTAGCTGACTTCAGTAGACCGCATGGATACTGAAAACAGCAGAGAGGTCATGTTTCATCCTTTTATCATAGAGAGTCCGGGCAGCCCTTTAGAAATAGAGCTTATATCAGGAACTGATTTCTTAAAGGTGTTTATGATAATGGATGCTAAAAGCTACTATAAGGTGCTAAAACAATAACATGTCGCCTCTTTAATCATTCTGTTTTATTATGGTAAACCTTGGTTTTAATGTTTCTGCAGTTGCAGTGTGAAATCAGATTTGCTTCTGGTATAAACAGCTAAGAATTGCTCAGAACATTTAAGAGGACAATAACACCTTGAGCAAAGTTAAATTTGATTAGAAATTATAAAGATAAAACAACAAACCTTTAGATTCAATAACTTTAATCATTTAATCAGCTTGATATGGTATATCCCCTTTTCCACTGCCGCAAACTCTCTGTGCTTTACCATACAGTATTACTGGACTAATTTGCTTCTCTTTCACGGGGCTTTGGTAAGGTAAGGGACACCGTACTCTGCTCTGCTTAGGCAGGCGTTTGAAGGGGGTGGAGTCGCAAAGACTAAAGGGCAGCACCATCAGTCTGGAATTCTAGGGACGCACAGCAGTTTCCTGCCAAAACGTAAGGGGGGGGGCCTATTCGAGAACTCGCGAGAACTTCCAAGGATGTTCACAAGAACTTCGTTTTGGCAGAGACCTTGGCATCTTTATACAATTTGTCGGGGTATCGTACAAGTCGTATTTCCGAACCTCCCTGATGAACCTTTCGTCCTAGTTGTCCATTGTAGTTGTTCCTCGGTTTTTTAAAATGGTGCGCCCTCACACCAAGTCGAGAAGGACGACCACACAGACAGTCGGAAAGGCATACCAAGGACCAATCACAGCTGCTTTTTGTCAGCACACTTCCGCTTGAGGTCTGCGCGGGTTTGCAACCATCCGAGGCATAGTCAGAAGTTTTTGGAGGTGAGCAACGACGTCTGCTGGACCTCTTTGGGGGACATGGTCGCACACAGAGACAGATTTTACAGTTGCAGAGGCTATCAGAAGCATAAATTCGCCTTGATAAAAGGTGGACTGTCGGAATTCATTTTTTTTTTTAAGTCCGCCCATCCATTAAACCATTGTTTTGTTACAGCGAATACACACATATAGTTTTTGCAGGTGTCTAGTTTACCGTCGCCTAGTTTCTTAGACGCATAATGGAGCAGACGAGGAGAAGCTAAAACCATTTGATGGATGATGAGGTCCAGGCTTTTTTAAGCATTTTTGCTAAGGAGGACATGTAACGGAGTTTGAGTTGGCAATGCGCAAAGATCGCATCTACGCCAACCAACCAGACTGGCGAAATAAACGTTGTACACACCACAAAGCTAGGGCTAGGCAAGCTCGAGAAAATGAAGCAAGACTAGAAAAAGCGGATGAGACTGCCAGTCAAAACACTCATGCATGGTTGCCGGAGCAACAGAAGAATCTGCATCATCGTTGCTGGAGTCTGATAGCCAAGAAGAGCTCTCCAACTTGGACTGCAGTCAGAGCGAATGGCCTGTTCTTATTCTATCGCGCAGCAGGAGGTGGGAAAGTTATCGAAACACGTGTTTTTATCCACAGTGTGTTACGCTTTGTTTATGACCATGCTCAAACATGAGCTGTTCTTTACAGCGACCACGTCACTTTGTAGATTTGCATGATTGGCCCTTAAAAGAAGGAAGGTGATGAATAAGTCGGGATTCCTCTTACTCGGGTACCACAAAGCCCGGAGCTTTCAGTGGAAGAGGGATGTTTGCATCCATTCTAAAACAGGATTTTAATAGCAGATGTAAATAAACAATTTTACTCTTTTCCTTTAGAGTAATTCAAACTAAATCTCTCAGCAGAGAAACCATTTCAATGATGGCTCGCTGAATGTTGAATCAGGTGTTAATGGGTTAAAAACAATGTGAAACTCCTGCTCAGATGGCTGAAGTCAGGTGATCAATGCAACTTATCAGCAACATTCCAATGTTTTAACCTCTTCCACAAACAAAAACTATCAAAAATGCACGCTTAAAGAGATAATCTGTTCAGTAATAAATGGTTGCATTTTGCAGCTTTCAAACTTTAGACTTTGTGCTCCAAGATAATACCACCTCCAAATCACAAAATTCAGAAGATCCTGATGGTTTAAAACTGTTAAAATGCTGTTTTAAAAGCATAATGGCTGAACCCCTCATTGGTGATCAGCTTTAGCTTGAGTGGTATGATTCAGAGGAATCTCTTTTTCCCATTTTGCTAGTGGTGGGAGTATAGAAACCACTGGCAGTGCAACAGATAGAGCCTCGACTTTGCTGCCTTCTCTTTCTGCTAGCTATTTTTAGTTAGGCGGTGGGGGAGGAGGAGAACAAGGAGGAGCGGAGCAGACTTCACATTTTCCAGCCACTCCTATCGGCTCCCACATCTCGAGTGCAACAGTGACAAGGAGAGAGGAAGTGTAATTTGATTCCATACAGACACAGAGTTCATTGTTATTTCTTTCTCCCAAACAGCAGCCAAAATATATGCACAGCTCATTTTCACACTACTTCAATCTTTACAGCCTCGTCTAAAAAGGACAGTTAAAAGTTAGAGATAAAAAAGGCAGTGATTTATAAAACTTCTTGGAAATAAGAACGAATGCAATGGAAATAACCTTTAACATCCCTAAGTGGGGAAATTTAGGCACAATGTGACAGGCAAACAGGTAAAATATATAAAATACAAGCAGATTGAATAGTAACAACAAATTCACATGAACAATACTGTAATGTAATTAAAATAGAATACTCAGATTGAAAGGAAACTGCCACCATTTTTTTAAGTGCCTGATTGAAGTCCTAAATTTGTACATTCAAAGCAACTGCGACTGATATAACTCCCGTCACACCACAATGAAAACCTTTGGTTTACTTGTTAAAATTAGAGCGCTGGATCACAACCTTATTTAACTCCAGTCATTAAAGCTAAACAAAAGCACTAGTGTAGCATGTGAACAGGGAAATGAATCATAAGATGCTATAAATGGGGTCTGGCAGTAGTTTTTGGAGCAGACAAGAGTTGTCACACTGATGACATAAGGAGAAGGGAAGGTGGAGAGATGTTCTGCCGCACAAGAGGATAGAGGTAAGAGAGGCAAGCTGGAGGACACAGCCAGATTAAACTAATGAGAGTGAACAAGCAGAGGACAATTGGGAGGGGAGCTGCTAATTAACCCCTTGGTAAAGGGGAGCAAGACTTCTAAGCTTCCCTACATTCAAGTCTGATCATAGTAAGGGTAAACAGGGTTATAGGTTTTCCTAAAAGGGTAGATTTCAGCCAAATATGTTCAACTTTTAGTCACAAAAACACAGACTCCATTAGTTACTCTAGATGCACCAAATACCATTAATGTTAGATAACGAAAGTCTGTTACCCGGCTGAGGAGGATATTTACTGCCCTAAAATATTAAATTTTTACTTATCCATTCTTAAAACTGCTTTGCGTTTACATTTACAATATCTATAACATAACAGAATTAATCATCTTCCTGAGTCATTCAGAGGACACAGGCTTCAAATACCTAAGCAGCCGTCTAACAGTTTTCTGCACCATCATGTGTGAGCTAACTATCATGGAGCAACAGTTTAGCTTAGCAACAGCACATCCAAATCTGATGGTTATATAATATCTCAAGTCTTTTGACCTTTTATTTTGTTAACTTCGTCAGCTTCCAGACGATCTCTTTGCACAAAGTGGTGTTGTGAAGGTGCTTTAAGAACGGTGACCTTAATAATTTACACCCTCCTGTTTGGATACCAGCTGCCCCACCCCGTGCTTTCTTGAAATGCTGCATCCAGCCCTGCTTCTCTCGACTCTTCTTCTCAATTTCCTGAGTGCAAGACAGGGTTCCTCACAATGCCAGTTGGGTTGTGGTTAATTTGTTGCATCTACAAACATTTTAAATTGCAGCAAGTTAGCGGGTGGTTTCTGAAGTGAGCCTGTAGCCGTCTCTAGTTCCCTGAACAAATGATTACCCATCTAACTCTACACCTTAACACAAGAACAAGGCATTTAAGAGCAGACGCTTCCTTTTCATGGGTGTTCCCTGACCGAGTACATCTCTCTTCCCTTTGTCAAAACATTCAGCGGATGTGGCAACAGAGCACACACACTTTACAAATACAATCACTGTGTTTTTTTTTTCCCCCTTTCTTTCACCATTTCTTCACTTGCCAATGTCCAGCCCAGGACTTAAATCAAGCAATGTAGTCACCTAGATTGCAGTAACTGGTTACACTCAACATCTGGAGAGGCAGGCAAAGAGAAACAGATTTGTCTGGTAACAAACAGAGAAATCACAGGACGAAATCAAAACAGACAAATATGGTTTCCACAGCACTCAGCCGCAGGAACTTCTGTATGGTTTGAACAAATAATCTAGGTTTAAGTACAGGCTTTGTGAATGTTTGCATTTATTTTAACACATAAGGGAAATATCTTCTTCCTTGAAGCATATTTCGAGAATCTGCACCAACAAGCTTATGTTATTGTTTAATATTACATTTTCTAACTATTTAATCCTCTGCCAACAAAAACATTAAGATGGATGGATGATAATTAACATTACTGAATGTAAAAACAATGGATGTATCCACAGATACAAGCAGATGAAGCTAGTATAAATAAAATCTATATGCAATGATCAATTAAATTTAACAAATCTGAAATGAAAACATGACTTATAATAGCTAACATATGAAAAAAACTAAATACCTACACTATATAGATCTCTTTAATACAGGTTTAAGTGAAAAGGAGATTTCTGTATAATTCCTGGATGCTGAGTTTGGCTGGTTTGCATAAGTATATAACAAGCAATATGATGCTTTAAGTGGATGTGTGTTTCCACCCCTCCCTCTTGTGGTCCAGTTGGTGGATGAGAGTCCATCTAAGTGCTGTGGTGAAGTGATGCATGGTAAATGTTGCTGAAACACAACCAGGTCACAAAGAAAGCAGCAGGAACAACAGGGCTGATGATGCAGCCAGGGAAGACAGAAGGGAATGCTTCTGGACATTTTTTAAAAGCCCCATTCCTACTCTTTAAGTTGTCTCTTTCCCTTCCTTACCGGATAACATGACAACTGCAGCACAATAAAGAATAAAGTGATTGCAAACTCCCTTTGTAGAGCTTCATTACATCAGAAATGTCCAATTTCCTGCTCAGTTCAAAATGAGCATTTGGGCAATATGTTCTTTAGAGAAGTGGGGGGATGTGGGTGGGGATTCTACCTTTAAAAAAAAAAGTATATTTACTCCCAATATCCAAAAGAACTGCTTAATAAAAGAAGAATGGTTGAATTAAACATTAAAGGCTTTAGGGCTCATAACCCATTTTGGTCCACTGAAAGTGGAGCATAATCCTTGGGCTACATGTTCTGGCACAGTGCTGACATGTTTCATTCAGTCTAGGTGCAGATTTCTGAATAAACATTACAGCGTTTTTTTTTTTACAATAGGACATTAGAAAAAAAGGTTCACGAGTAAGGACCTTTTTTAAAGTAAAATGAGTAAAATATATGTTCTAGCTAGGAGGAATTTAAACATATAGTAACATTTAGTTTAGACAGAAAAGCATATAAGTTTCAATAACATTTTTCATAACATTTAGTCAGGGTGTTTTTCAGGACCTCAATCACCAACCCCATTTAACAAAAGATATTTTATATCTAACCAAATGCAGGTTTTATCTTCCACTACAGTAAATGGCAAACAAGTGTATCTTATTCCACTAGTAACGTGTGCAGTCCCTTCATACAAGATTATGTTAGACAATATCTAGCTATCTAAAAATTAGTGATTTCAATCCCAACTACCTCCTGTAAAATGGTGCATTCACCAGGGCAAGACATCCAACTAGGGCTGAAACAATCAGATAAATCAATTATTGAGATAATTGTCAACTGATTTTAGTAATTATTAATCATAAGCTGGAATATAGAGACTCTAAAACATGCCTTTAGCTGACAGAGCGACTCAATTAGAGCAGTAATTATACCAACATTGTAAAAAATATATATATATATTTTGCATTTGAGAAAAAGAAAACTTTTTGTCTGTCAATATGCTCCATCTAGAACTCCTCAGGTCGAAAAGTTTTATTTATTTTCACCTGGTTTAATTTCGTAAAAATTCTTCTTTAAGGAACCTAGGGCTGGGTATTGTTAAAAAAAATTTCGGTTCCGGTACCAATACCGATACCTTCACTTCGATACCGGTTCCTGAACGATACTTTTTTCGATACCAGTTTTATAATATCAATTCGAAAAAAAAGAAAATTACACAACATAAAAAAGTACAAATCTTGAGTTTTATTTTAAGCTCTGTTTTTCCATTTACATTTTTCCTCTTACATAAAAAAATAAATAATTCAGTGTCTAATATTCACTGTTACATTGTGAGGACCTTTTTACTTAGCAGTTTTCCTTTAGAAAAATTACCATGTCTGACAAACAAGCCCGTTGAATGGGATCCTACTGACAGCGCACCGCTGGTATGGGGGGGGTCTGAGCGGCTCCGACAGAAATATTGAAGGCAGGATGAACTGACTGCACTGATTACGTTTTCAGGTGGATTTTCCCACTTAAAAACATAATAAAACTACTTTATTCCCACTGATCACAGCAAATATAGCTGCAAGGCAAATAAAGGATAGAGTAGCTCCGCCCAACGCGCGTCTGCCGACTTTGCGACCGCGCAGCCAGAGCAGCAAAGCTTCTTCAGCAGCGCGTCAGAAGCTGGTACAAGCAGTAAAAATGAAGCAGCAGACGAGATTTTGCTGCTCTTGCTGCGTCCAGTTTGAAAGCAGCATGATTCACTCCGCTCTGGCTTTGCACCGCCCACGGGCTGCTGAGAGGAGGATGGTCGCGCTGGCTGCGGTCCGCTCTTCTTGCAGTCAAACACAGAGCGACTTTCTGCTCTTAAATTATTTCCGTGCACGATGTATTGCATTGTGCACTATTAGCATCAGTCTTAATAAAGTGAAGCCGCACTTTTGACCTGGGGGGCATTTTAAAGGGGTTCCGCGACGCTGCAACCAGTTCACAAAAGATACACATGAACCCTGGCTGTAGGCGTGACCACCTGTGTATTTTTCCTGGATGACGCAATCACCTTAAGTGTTCCAGCCAATCACCGAAACTTGGTACCGAAAGACGAGGCATGTTTCGATACTCTGTAGAACCGAAGCATTTCGGTCGGTACCATAAAAGTACCGAAGTTCGGTACCCAGCCCTAAAGGAACCTTTTGCTATCTGATTATTAATCAAGAAAATAATCAACAGATTAATCGACTTGCAAAATAATGCTTAGTTGCAGCCCTACACCCAACCCTATTTGCCCAAACGGAAGATTCATTGCTTTAAGAGTGTGAACGCACAGCACATCTCTAGTGCAAAGGGTTTAGAGTGTTTGACTAGCATAGCTCTATATAAACTATACTATCACTTGACTAATAATATTCTCTGTAAAGCTGCTACTGTAAGCTGATCCATGACTTAAGTCATATGTAGCTTGGTTCATAAACCTTTAGGGGGGAAAAAGTGACCACCCACTAGTGACGCATCTACAAATAACTCTTTTCTGCATAGGTTTCATTTCACAGATCGGTTTGTTTTGGCTAGTTTGTTCAAAGAGAAATAAATGAATGGAAATTTTATTTGTGAAATAATGCAGTTGTTTGGTGCATGTACAAATTGAAGAGGCATGGTTTAAATGAGTAATTTGCAATAAAATACTTGTACTCTAACAACATCGCATAGGCAAAGTATACTTGTAAATGACAGGAGGTGTATGATAAATAACGTAATATGGTTGCTAAGGAGAGTCCTTAACCTGGCACTGCTTTACACTACTCAGGAAGTTTAAGGTTTAATCCCATTATGATCAGCATTACCACTATACCAGCTGGCATGACATGTGATTGACAGAGTTTTCACTGGACTTCTAAAGAGCCGTGTAGATGCAGATTTTTGCTTTTGTTAAAAAACAGGGTCAAATTTACCAAATGGGGGAAAAAGGGGCTGGTCTGTTCGGTGATTTCTGCCTGTTATATTTTAAATTTATGCAGATTTGTTTTTTTAGGAGCTGGGATTCTGATTAGTAATGCTAGATAACACTTCTTAGCATTTCTACTTTCCTTAAATCAATTAGCTTTTTTTAAGCTAATGGCTTGTCAGCTTATTATACAGCTTTGTTGGGTTTGTGTTTTCTTTCTGAGCTCATACACCATAAAACTAACATTTCAAGTTATCCAGCCAGAGAAATTGAAGAGCTTTACCATGAAGTTTTACATAGAGTTTTATCAAACAAACAAACTACTTCCCTTTTCCCTAAAGATAATAAAGCTGCTTGATTACAACCCTGTTTTTTTTTTTGGTAGAAGGCATTTTAGATGTAAAGGTCGTTGTTACGCATTGCACACAAGAACTTCTTCATTGCAAATAACCTTAGAAGAACACAAACATGTTAGTTTAAAGGCTTATATAATCGATCGACTGCTGTTTTATATTACTGTCATTTTAAAATTTGCCTCTGTTATTACCCTGGCTCCAAATGGAAATTAACCCAGAGTCGTCAGCTTTATTAAAGTAAACATAATTAAAGTAATCTGCTGTAGCTCTGCTGTAGATTATCGACCAGTCACAACTTTTAGGAAATACCTTTTTTATATATTTTTACTTGTATCCATCCCATCTAGCTCCCTCTATATTAATTGCTTGTACTGTCCAAACCAGTTCTTTCAATCATGCTGCATTTTGTGCGTCACGTCAGATGGGGAACATAACAATCAGAAGGACAGTACGGTTCAATTGATCAGTAAAACATTGCTGTAGGCCGTGAGCAGATTCTAACAGACCACAAAAAAGCCTTCTGATTATTTCACTGGGATATAATGAGAACAACACCATCACTAGAAAATTATAAACATGAAGCCATCTTATTTTATATGTGTTATGCTAAATCACAGTAATCTACAGATTTATATGAAAAGAACTTTAGGATGCAAACCAAGAAAGTATGATTTGCTGCTTATCTGTGCTCTCTGATTAACAGTAAGCTGGTTTTAAAATGGGGAGGGAAAAAAAAGTCAGGCTAGCCTTAAGCTAAATGCATGACTATTTAAAACAGAAAACACACTCCTTTGATTGCATTAATAAACATTCCGCTCCCTCTTTGCTCCCAAAGCCTGCGAGATAGGAACACGAGTGTGTAAGGAGTCACATGACAGTTGCCCCACTATTTTGCCAGAATTAGTGAGGCCTGCCATGCTTTAAAGAGAAAGCAACCTCACTTGCACTGTTATTCCAATCATCCTGCGATACAGGTTTGGTCACATTTTCCCTGTGGCAGTCAAATGTAAGGGTTTGAATGTAAATAGACAGCGAGACAGTAACTATTCAAACCAGAGTGGGTATGGAAGTGCACATGCAAAGCACTGCCAGGACTTGTGATGAGCCTACAACAGGGTTACAGTACCTGAGTGGTGACAAGGTTGTATTTGGGTCTGTGAGCGGCTCCGTTGCCAGCTACTTTGACTATTCAAAACAGAGGCCTTAGCTTTGTGGCAAGTGGTGACAGGGAAAACATAACATTCCCTCCCCAACTACACACAGATGAAGATAGAGGGACGTGTTTTGACAGAATTTCTGCTGAAAGCTTAAATCCCAGAACGAGTTGATTTTCCGAACAGCAGACCAAGAATCACTAATTATGCGTGGCTGTACAAGAGCACATGTTGAAGTTATAGTTCTTTCAACTAGTACAGCAAGATAAAATCATTTCTTATCAGTGTCTTGTTCTTAGTTTCCGGTTTTATATTTTTAACCTTTCTGTGAATCTTCATTCTTTTTGACAATCCTGTCTATTGGCACACCTAATTTTCTCCATCAAATAATATTACAGGACATTTCTATCAGATTGCCTGTCCTGTGAGAATACATAAGGAAAATTAACATTACACAGGAATTTGTTCACAATTTCAGATAACAGCTCAACTCAATATTTAATTTGAAATGTTTAGTTTATATGCAGAAAGACACAGGTTTCCAAAACATATTTTTAAACCTGGGATATTTAAACGACTTGCTGACGCAGCAATATCATCTGGGAAAAGAAAAAAAGCAACAAGAAAAACCTATTTCATCTTCCTAGGTATTCAACTTTGTTGATCTACAACATTCCTTCATCATGTCTGATTAACTCCAGTTATGTTTGTCATGTAATCGTTCAAGTTTTCAGTTTTGATTGTAAGACCGGTAGACTTCCCAACTGATTATAGGATGAAAATATGAGCCTCTTGATTAAGAAAGTAACTCATGAATTGGCATACATAGATTTCTCCTTTTTTATGTATTGTTTAAAATACCGAGAAGATGAGCAGAGCAGCAAAAGCCAATTTCAAGCAAGGGGCCTCAAAGCAACAGTTAGGATGTTATTTTCAAAATATAATGGTTGGATAGGATACATTAACATGTAATAATTCATATGAATTTGTTTGTAATAGAAAAATAAAAATACTTCTACCTGGGTGTTTAACATCAGCATTGCTATAGATCAGTATATATCGAGCTATAATCCAATATTGGTGATATGAGATTTCAAATATTTTATAAAACCTTTATAAATATATAGGTTTGTGCATTCTTGAAGTAATTCTTCTTCATTTTTTTTTTATAGCTGTGTTGAAAATATATCATATCGACTAAAAATAAAAAATAAAAAGTATACCGATAGTTTTGGCAACCCATACCTAACACTATCAGGCATCCTAAGACTGCGTAGGACAGATACTCATCACAGCATCAGTGTGGGAATATAAAGGAGTCCAATGATTATTGACCATTATATACCATGTACTATCAAACTTGGATGCTAATGTCATGCTTATGGCATCACTGGACACAAACACCATAGCCTTTAAAGCTAAAGGTCAAGGAGTGTACGAAGGGTAGACGTGAAAAAAGAAAGTGAGTAGAAATCGCAAACCGCATCACAAATTTGACCGAAATATTGCACTGTTTTCTAATAGAGCAGCAGGGTGAATGCAGTCAACAATGCACGTAAAGTAAGAATGGATAACAATCAGTCGGAATATATTTTCATAGCATGCGATAATTCTTGTTAAAGAGTTTCTATATGTGTCAATAACTCAAGCTTAAGACTCTTTAGAAAAAGAAACAAAGAAATTCAGTCATAAAATGACAAAAATAGATGAATTCCTTCAAATTGACAGTTTTTTTTATTATTATTAGAGGAAAGAAAATGCCCTGTAAAATGTATGAAAATTCTACCCCTTGATTGTAAAAAGGCGTGTTTTAACCAACACTCCATGTTAAAGTGAGACTTATTGTTTAAACTGAAGCTTTGATGTTTTAATGTCTTTTCCTACTTTCAAAACCTCCTGGGCCATTTGGCAATACAGAGACCTTAACAGTAAATATTGTCACTGGTCTTAAACTTATAAGGCACCTACTTTAAGGATTAGTTTGATGTAAAAGCGGATATGGAAAAGTGTGCCTTCCATCTGAATTTATTATTGTGGGATCATGTTTCAGCACAACTTTTAATCTAGCCTTATAGATTCTACAATTTTTACATCTCCTTTTATTTATCTAGTTTTTAAATGTTGTACCAGATAATTGAGTAATCATTTTACTAAACATTCAAATGTATACCAACAGTGTGGGAGTAAATATGTTTGCAGGTTACAGGTTTATGACTAATGTATTTCCTATGAACTGGGATCCAAGATATTTGGGCTATTTTGGAGCAGTGCATCTCCTCTGTACAAGAAAATGTTAACCTGGAAAGACAAACTAATGAAGTGTAGCACTCTGTTTTAGCTCTAAACATAATCGATCTGGGACATGCCCTTTGGGATTGGACCGCCCTAACAAACTTTGGTTCTAGCCAATCACAGTAACAAATGAAAGAGCAGCAGATACCATGAGGAACCACAACTTTCACTTTAAGTTCCTCTTTCAAAGTTGAAATAGTGGCGACTAACAAACAGATGGGATCGCGGCAGCATCATCCTGTGGTGTGTTGATTTTGGTTTGAATGTGGGCTGGGCAGCTCAAGCTTTCATCCCAGCTATGTGTCCTGCCTTAAACCATAATACTGTAACATGATTGGTCTTTAAACCAAATAAGTGGTACAAGATGGATTCTCGTTTGTGAATGCACAAACCCAGCTGGAATACAGCTGGCAGGTAATGTTAAGGGCAAATGACTCAGCACAGGTTTTCATCCAGTTTCTCTCACATTTGGGGGTCTCATTGGCTGGACCCCCACCTTGGATAATTGTAGGTCAAAGGCTAGAAATGCACACCTTATCCAGCACGCTTTACTGTCACTGACAAATTTTTCATAGTGCTCACTATAGGTCCTCCAACAGGCCGATTGCGCATACACATATGCAAATAGGCAGGTAAGGGTTTAAAAAGACCGTGTCAGCAGGTCAGTGAAAGCAGTGAAAAGAACCATGGACATAGATATCAAACCCAGCACAGCACATTGGTTTGATCAGGTTTAATTGGGCCGATAAAAACTACCAGTTCTCCTAAGGTACCATGGACAAATCCTGAAATGTTTGAGAGACCGAAGTTCTACCAAATGAGCAGGTAAGAAAGATGGATGATTATCACTGTGTTGCTTCTCATCACCATCAGTTTCAGAGATCCACCATAAAAGAGTATCCCTAAACAAAGCATCCTGTCCTTACTATGCTAGATTTGCCTTTAAAAAAATCTGTGTCAAATGTAATAGGGACATGTTGGTGAAATCGTTCAAATTCAGTCCAGCCAGCTCCTACATGAATCATGGTTTAGGTTTGATCAGTGTTTTATCTAAAACATAATGTAATAGTGATTATAGCAAATAAATGAGGCAATTTCACAAGTATTAACTATTATCATGAAAACTGTTTAAGCAATTTGGTTTGAATATTCAGGAGATCTCATAGTCCAGAATTATAACTAGTTCTCATGAAAACCCAGTTGTAAATTGCTTTAGATTAATTTGTTGGGTAAATTACTAATAGTTGCTTGACACTTAAACTCAAGAATTATCACCAAATTCAAATCTCTGCTTTATTTTCATGGTTATTTTTTCCAAATTTAAAACTATTGAAATCCAAAACCCAAATAAATGGACACTGACCAAACCGGAAGCTTATTTACTTTTAAAAACTATATGCTGCTGCATGCCTTAAATTACAGTCAATGATAAAGCAAAAAATAAATAAAATCAAAATATGGCAAATTACATGGATATGGTTCCACCCCATAATTAATACAATGTCCTTCAAACACCCCCCCCCCCCCCCACCCCCCAAAAAAAATTATTATCCGACATTTACAAATGAAATGGTTCAGCTGTTGGAAACGTCAGCCGTCCTAAATGAAAAAAATGACCAACAATGAGCAATCACAATTGGTAATAATCTGCATGAAGTTGTAAAGGAAACCAGGAATATTTAATGTTTTCTCCATCATAAAAGCAGACTACATCTCTCCTTCGACTGCTAATAGTTTAATGCCAGCCGCCACCAAGAGATGGAGGGTTGTTGCTTGGGTTGTTGCTTGGACTGAGGGACAATTTAGGATATGTTGCAGATCCTAAAACATACTGGGGTGCATGATGCTAAACTAGATGTACAACAAGTTGCCTCCTGTTGCTGCAACAGCAAATGATTCACCAGGATTGCTGCGTCACCTACAAGCTGCAGCTGGAAGAGGAACGTATTCAACCGAAGCTGTATTAGCAAGGATCATTGTTCAGAAAAAGTGTTTCCAATGAATATTATAACTCTGTCGGACTATTTCCGACAAATTAAAAAGTTCTTAAAGAGGAGAAATGTACACAAATCACCTAACAAATATTAGATTTAAAACAAAAAATATGACATAAAGCAAATGGATCAGTAATGGTGATTATGTAGGACAAAGATTAATAAATAAATTGTTAGGCGTGTCTTTCTGTGGAACTATAAGACACACAGTAAGCAATAAAAACAAATGGGAATCTTTGCATATGCTGACCTAATTCTAAACATGTTTTAAACCATCATTCTTCCAGGGCTTTTATATGGGCCATGCCATTTATTTCTATGCCTAATTCTTAAACTCAATATAATTGATTAATCTCTTTTATACAAAATAAAACACCATTTCCCTCACTTTAACAATTTTAACATGTAAAAATCTAAGAAAAAAAATGTAAAGACCTGCATATGTATCAGAATTCCAGCAGGAGTCACTTTAAATCAATGTTGGCAATGTAAACCTGTGTGCTAATTAACACCAACTGATAATAATCCTGCTGCAATAGCAAAATGTTCAACAGCTGTGGTGTCCTCCGAATCAACAGTCAGAAAATATGTATCTTCTGGTAATTACAATTCTAAATAATATAACCAGAAGCTAACCATGAAAGTGTGAGAGCAGAAGCCACTACAACCTGCCCTTTTTTTTCTGAGCTTAAACTCTTGAGAGTCAAAACCCACTGACTTTGGAGACCTCATAGCAATTCAGACTTTTACTTCAACATGGCTGGAATTCAAATAATATAGGGTGCATGGATTGCAGATTTTTGGCAAATTAGATACTCTCAAAATTGTGGTTGTTTGAGCTTGGCCTGTTTTTCCAGTGTAGTCCCGTTTCTCTGACTGTGACTAACTGTATGATCTCTCTTTCATGCTCTGACATGAGAGCTGGCTCGGAGCTCGTCTTCCTGGCAGTGTGTTTCTTGGAAGGGGCTGTCTGTGGAGCAGGCTGGCAGTTGCATTTTGAATCTCTGCCTCTTTTTTTATCTCTGCTTCTGCCTCCTTGAACCCCAGTTGGCCTAAGCAGATTGTCGCTCACACCGAGACTGGTTCTGCTGGAGGTTTCTTCCTGTTAAAAGGGAATTTTTCCTCTCCACTGTCGCTCTAAGCATGCTTGGAGTGAGGGATTTACTTCAAGTCAATGAGTTGATCCGATCAACTGGTTTTCCTTAGATGGAAAACTTTGAATAAGTTTGACTGCATAATCTGGTTGAATTGTCTCTGTAAAGGGCCTTGAGATGACTTGTTGTGAATTGGCGCTATATTTAATCGGAATTGAACTGAATTGAAATTTATAGATTATAGCACTGACAGTGGGGGAATTTTCAGGCCTTTGCGGGAGAAGATAAACTGGGGGAAAAGATTGATTTCACATTAAAGTATCGGCCGACCGCCGATTTCACTAAATCAAGGCCGATCAATCGATGCAACCCACCAAAGGATCAGTAGTGAACGCTGTAGCAGAACAGTGGCAATATTTTTATCACACTAATATTTTTGACTCAAGCCAATGGCTTGTTTTAGATACATCTCTACTCGAGAACACCTGATTCAAATGGCCACATTACCGCCTTTGTCAGCCTTTAAATGCTGCAAAAGCCTGTTGATCACCTTTCCATTCAGGTCAGGTGTGTGGAGGCAGGGAAAGACCTAAACATGTAGGACAGTGGGCCCTGAGGACCACAGAGAAGAAACCCTGTACTAAAGTACAATTATTTCAAGAGCACATTCTAATAGTATATGTATTTAAATGGAGAAAATTAAAAAAGGAGAAACTGTATTATATATCGAAGCATCCGATGCAGGTCCAGCAGATTCCGGAATTTAACCATTAGACTGCTGACTGTTGTATAAAATGGGGTTTAAAAAAAAAAAAAAGCACTGAATGTTGGAATCTGTAAATCATATACCAGCCTTATGTTTATATTTTATCACTGCTGAACTTTAAAAATGGAAATGTCTTGAGAGCTGTACTGAACAAATTTTCTATTAGAATGCGCTCTGTGTACAAAATGACAATAAAGTCTGTCTAAGTCTAATTTCACAAAAAGTTGTAAGGATAAAAGATCTTAATGATGCAATCTTAGTTAATGTCTAATGTGTTATTAATCTATTTTTTTTTCTTTTAAACTTCTGAACCTGTACAAGACTTTTAAAAGTTTTAAGTGTTCTACATATTAAGGCTGACAGACTGATTGGTACTTTAACTAGCAATGGATGAAAAGGATTGTTGAGTCATGTCAAGTCAAGTGCTAAATAATTTCAATGTTTCCCTTTAATTTGCTTGATGTTATTTCATAATGGTTTACTGCTTATTTCATAAAGATCAAATATCCCAGTGTCCTTTTTCATGCACAGCTGTTTATAAGAGACAAACAACTTTAACTGTAATATCTGGAAAGTAACAAACAAAAAAAGATATATATATATTGATTGTGCTTCAAACTTACCTTGGGAACATTTTCTTTAGGTAGAAAGAAAAATCAGCACTATTACAGACTGAAGCCCCATAATTCTGATGAATGAAAGTCAGAAACCCAAAAATGTAACCCCCTGTACATCTTGTATCAAAAGGCTGGAAGCGAATTAAAACATTGACAAGTTGATAATCCTTACTGGAATGTCATGGGAAAAAATGGATTCTAGTTTAAATCACAGGGTCATAATCTATAGCACCCCCCTACAACCCAAAGGGATGGAAGAGGGGGGAAAAAAAGCTGAACCCCAGAGAAGCATAGATTGAGCAGATGTGTTTGAACTATGGGTTACAGTCGGGTCACACTACTCTATCTGAACTGGAAAAAAAAAAAAAAAAAAAAACACTAAAGGTTTTTATACCCCAACGCTTTTTAGGACCAACTTTAAAACATTAACTAAATAAAATAAAAACAGCCAGTTGTATAATCCTGTTCTTAATGTGACAGAGTGCAATAAGGAGATTTATATAAAACCCTAAGAACTAAATCTAGTAAATTTAACATTAGGTTTCCATATTTACATTTAATTAAGAGATTTAGAGCCAAGAAAACAAATTAGTCAAAACATGTAATTTTACTTAAAAGCAAAACTTTGTTTAACCCACAATTTAAAGCATTTAAATTACATTTTTAGCCATAAAGCACTAATTACAAATCAGGGATTAATTTATCAACATACAGCAATAGAAAATATTTAACATAGGTAGACGTTTTATTCCGATTCCTTATTAGCCTAGATGTGCAACACCCTCCCTGCCCTGAGTTAGCATATACCTGGTAGCAATGATTGTATAATCTAGGAAACATTAATCCAACAAAATAATAATAATCCAACACAAAGCATTCTATAGGTTTATCTGACAGGGACATATCAGACGCATGAAGCTGACAGAGCTGAATCCATCCGCTGCTCGGCAGCTGCCTCTCTCTGTCTGAGAAAAAGCGCTGATGAAAAAGGCTTTGAACGCCATCTTGTTCATTGCAGCTGCCTGGGCCCTGAATACAGGAACCCATTCATTCGAGGAGGCGGAGGGAGGGAGGGGGCCCACTGGCTAAATCAATTCATCTTTGTGAACCAGTAAATGCGACTAGTTCTTTTAGGAAACTAATCATTTAACCAAGCAACTAGTAATCCACTGGAGGAGACAGAGATCCCTGGAGGGATCCGGTCACCGGGAAACAACTTTGCGAGCGCTCGGTGGATTTTTCCCTCGGCGCTCAGCATGGCTTCCTGTGACAACTCGATGCTAAGCCCACTTTCGACACACCGAACTCTTAACTTAAACATTCAGTGATGCTCGATCCGCCTCAAACCAATATGACAGCAGCCGCTGAGGGCTCCATGCTACATGGTGGTGCCCATTCTAAGGAAGCTATGAAGCGGCGCGGCCCAACGAAGCCGCCAACAGCCTGACCCGTGATCAAGATAAACAGATTGTCAAAATCCAATTAGACAATCTTGTTTTCACATCGTTAAAAGAAGAAGTTCAGATTAGGGTCGAATAGCTGGTTGGCATACTAAAGAACAAATATCTAAACACCCCATTAAAATGGCCTCTTACATGTCAGAACAGCGGTCGGTTTGATTTTAAGCAGCTGTTTATAAACTAATTTAATATAAAAATAAATAATCGGGTGACTATTTTCCACGCAATGAGTAAACATCTGGTTGACTTAGTGGGAGCAGAAATCTGTGACATTCAATGCTCCTAATGCACGACAGGTTTAGTTTCGATTCAATTAAGTAAATACCGTGAGATCAACTGAACTTGGAAAGCATGTAGTCCGGATTTAATTTCAACCAGATTATTTTTATCCAATCCACGATAAGGATAGAACCTTTGTTCTGGTCCGTTTTCGTAATACACACACAAACGCGCACTGATCAGCAATCAAAACTACACAGACATATTTTCTGACCAGTGCCGGCGACTTATTGGGCAGGATACAGAATAGTGGGGGTGGTAGTGGTGATACTGCTGGCGAAGTAGCCATTTTTAGACTTCCTTCGTTGTCAATCCATGATGCTGTAAAAGCCCTAAGCGAGTGAAAGTGTATCCAAAGCCCACTGGTGTTTGTTACGGTTATGCAATCTTCTAAATTAGCCCTATAATGACAGAGAGTGCTAGTTGCAATCATGTTCTGTTATAAGCGTTAGCTCCTACTGTGGGGTTTGTGGAGAAAATGTTTAAAAATAACCTATTTAGGAAAAAGAAAATCTAGGATACAGATGAAAACTGAAATAATCAAATTTATTGACTAACGATGGGGACTAAATAGCTTTCTGGTAGATATATTTCAGCGGTTTAGCACAGGTAATAAGAGAGGGGAGATACCCGGACGTTGGAGGGGTGCTAAGCTAACTTAAGTACCGCACATATTCTAGCAATTAATGTCCAGAATAGCTAATTAGCCTTTCTGCCAACTGGAGGGAATTGTTAGCTTGTTGTGCTTTTAAAAAGAGCAAGCTAATTAGCACTGACGACGAGGCAGTTAGTTAAGTTTATCTTTGACCCCCCCCACCCACAGTCTTGGCACCAATAACTAGTCAGCGACAAGCTAACGGCGGCTAACTAAGCGGAGGAGAACCAAGTTTAACCCTTGTCGTTCATCCTCTCTGCTCGGAAGGCTAGCCAACTGCACACAGTTAATGCATTTCCTGAAGCGCAAATAAGAGTAGAAATACAGTTCCTTACCCGCTTTCAATCGAAGGTATCCGTCGTTTGTATCACATTGACTGGAAACGGTTAAATGTTGTGTGTCCTCTTAGCCCAGGCGCTCAGATTGATCAAGTTTAGCCACCGAGGAGCGGCACTCCCCGAACCCAGTTTTTTTTTAACCCACTGACAGGGGGAGACACCGGCTCAGAGGCGCAGAGACGAGGCGGTATTCACCCAGACGGAAGAGCCAAAGCCTCGTTTGTTCGTTCCCAATGTTTGGTTAAAAAAATATTCCAACTAAAGCTAATGTCCCTTCCTCGTCTTTCCCAACCGTCGTCGTCCCCTTCTGTTTCTTCCTTCACGCCAGGATCTCAGTCGCTTCTTCCTGCGGCCATCAAACAGCAGAGATGGGCGCGGTAACCCTGCATTCAGCGCTGGGAAACCCCACGCTGACGGCAGCGTCACAACGCACGGCGGAGGGTCGGAGACCACTTCTACACATCAGCGAACACTGCCATCTTCGGTAACTAAAACATATCCCCCCCCAAAAATGACATATACCTGCGAAACTCTGATACCCAAACCAACAGATGGGTTATATTCATGAAATCAAAGTTTATAATAACACGGTGAGCAACTAGTATACTCGGAAGTAAGTTTAAACATTGGTCTCAAGCAAGAGGTTCCACATTTTCAGTTTCTAAAAGTGACAAAAACACTTTATTAGCAAAACAACATATCCCTATAATTAGCTTAACATGGCTTTAAAATAGAAAAATTATTTAACTGTGAACTAACATAATTTCAAACATGAATAAAAAGATTATTACACAGGAAATACAAAACAGGACAGTGGTAGACTCTTACATCTGTTAAAAAGTAAATAACACATAATTTTTAAACATTTTTCAAATGATTTTTTTATGTATAATGCATATTTTTCAACAGGGAACACAAACAGCTTAGTTTTAGAAATTAAATAGATCTAAATCTTAAAATCTTATTACAGTCTCCTGTCTTATTCAGATAGAGCTAGAGAATATTTACCCACTTTACACCACAAAAAATAAATAAATCTACACATCTATCAGAAAGCAGGGGCATCTCTTGGCCGTAGCCCCTTTTTATTTATTCTCAAACTTTTACATTTACTCTCAAATTTTTTTTTGAATTCAAAACTTATATATCCTGAAACTTATATATCCTCCAAAACATAAATATCCTTAGATGCTGATTTTTATGAAGCATTCTTAAACGCATACTGGATCTGAAATCTAATAGAGCAGGGGTCTTCAACGTTTTCGGGGACCCCCTAATTATATATATTACATGAAATTGTGTTATATCAAACTGATCGTATAGTCACTCTATTACAGATGGAGACATGTAATGAAAGTAATTTCTCCCTGGGATTATTAAAGTATTTCTGATTCTGATTCCTGGTTGATGGGACAGGTGTTGAGAATTAAATGGTGCCCAGCTTGAAAGAGCTCCTGAATTTGTGCATTGATGACCGAAAGACATCTTCTGTCTCCATTTATCTGTTTATTTCAGTGTGCTGAATTCATGATAATGTGAATTTAAAGAAATTTCAATTAATGGAAAAAATTGCAGGGGGGGAATATAAAAAAAATGAAAAATAAAAAATTCTAATCAACCAAAACTTTTGCGAACCCCAGGCAGTATCTCTACAGACCCCCTAGGGATTACTGACCCCCTGTTGAAGACATCCCTATAGAAAAAACTTTTCTTTGTCTGTTGCAAAACCTACCTGGATCCTCTTATGATTGTGTTTTAAAAGGCTTGAAGCATTAGCCCAGAAATAATCTCAATAGGAATAAAATACTTATTGCATAATTAATTTTTTTTTTTTAAATCTGGGAAAGCAAATGTTTGACAGTATGTATGTTATACTAGAATCTTGGTGAGCAGAGTGTGTGACAGAAAGTTGCTTTTTACGTGTGATATGAAAATGTCGGTACGCTGAACTGCTACCTCGGAAGTAACAGCACTGTTTCATTTGAAATTCAAAGCAGACGGGCCAGTTTTTACCACACACACGGTGCCAGCCTGAAAAGTGCTTCAGAAAGGATGGAAAAATAAAGGATCAAATTTTAGTTATTTCCTCCAATACTTTCCTGTTGGTTTATTTCATTCTGAGCAATGTTCATTATTAACTCTTAAAATAAGCAGTTTTATTAAATAAGTGTGCATATGAAATGCATTTTAATGAGATTACCTTTGTCATTTTTTATATTTTATAAAACTAATGTCTCTGTGCTTTTGCTTAGGATAAGTAATCACTAGGGATACATGTCCTGTGGGTGAACCATCACTGAAACACAGAGAGGTCTTAATCATTATCACCGGTTCTCCAGGCAGCACGCTCTGAGGAGGAGTTAATGCTCAGTAGGTTAAGGCGTTACTTGGAGACGTGGAACACTTTGCAGTCCTCTGAGGCAACAAAGTGTGCTTTGGGTTCGGTCCGATGGGGGACGAAAGCAGCTTCAGAGAAAGCCCTGGTTTGTGAGAACCTTCCACAATGTTACTGCCGACTCTGCCTTCACTCATACTGCAACTTTAACATGAATACAGTGGTGACAGTCATTTAAGTAAAGGGGAAAATTCTAACTATTTGTCAAAATATTATTTTTCTCATCTATTTTTGTTTAGTTGTTAGTTAGCCACATTTAAGCTCACCTCCAAAGACAGTAAGTAAACACCATAAAGGTGAGCACACACGCTTGTATGAAGGAAATAAAACCCACAAAGGCAAATGTACTGTTCTTGTGGGTGTATGTAAAGGAGCAGGGTTACTTGATATAGCAGAGTCAGATTTTAGAATGTAAGTAAATAAACATTTAAGCCATTTTTTTTTTTAGAGAGACAGGTGATGGTTTCTACCTGCTGCCAATATTTAGTCGCCCCTGGATTCACCCTCTCATCCGTTTGCAGACATGTGCTGTGAAGGTTCCTCAGCCCTGCTGTAAGGAGACCTCCGTTTTATCTGCTTTAACACTAACAATTCAAGAAAAACAATCTTTCCTCATCTTCATATGACCGAATCAAACATTACATCACTTTCTAACAGATACAGACACAGTTCTTAAACCTGTTACATTAAAAGTCCACCGCATACAACCAGTAAAAATAAAAAAAAATTTGAAGCATACATAGCCTAATTAATATAGTCTATTAACCTAAAGCAATATGCATGGTATTGTTGTTCCATGTCAGGTATGACTTTGACCAAGAAATCTTACAGTAGAACTGCAGTCAGTCCCTGACTGGCATGGCTATCACTGCCCCTACACAGTTAGGGACTAATTTAACACTGGGATCAGCTTCATAATCATGGTAGGCCATTTATTTTGCTTAGGCTACTCATAAGCCCACAGCCCTTCAGATGTTGAAAGGGCAATATTATTGCCATTACTGTTAATATATAGTAGAAATTTTACACATTCAGCAATAAAATGTCATAGGGGATGATATGGGGGAATGGTCATTTAAGAAGGGGTATGATTTTAAAGATTTTTTTTTAAGAAAGGGGATGCCATCCCTCCTCGTCTCAAGTACTGCATACAACAGACTGTTTTCATTGACAATAAAACAAGTTATGTTTGCAAAATGTTTCATTTTACTTTCACTCTTGTTCTACATAATAAAACGTTGGTTAACATCTTAAATGTAAAATCAGTGTTTTGGTTTGGGATTCCACATTCTTAAAGACAGAAGAAAGAAATGTTGGAAAACATCTGTATATTTTTCACTCTGACGTTTCTGTTCAGATTTATAGAAATACTCAAAGATCCTAGTTAGCCTGAATGTGGAGTTTAAGTAGCACTATCTAAGCGTATTAGTAAGAGATCAGGGCAGAAATCAGATTAAAAAAAGAGGCAAAACAGCAACACAAATATCGTCTCATATAATCTAATAGATTTCATAAAACGAGTGACATTACATGAGGCTAAGCTCTTAATGACCTTGCTTTTTATAGGCAGGTTAGGATGCAGTAATCTGATTTATTATAATCTCTTACAATCTCTGATAAATGCTTACTGCATGAATCTCAGACAGGTCAGCTCCTATTGGTCCATTACAAGGCATTAGTGACATCTGCTGTTCAGACGCACAGAGCCTAACTAAACAATTTAAATAAGCCTTGTTGGATATGTAGTGTGGAGCGGATAGAAATCCAACATATAATTCAGTCACAATCTGGGTTAGGTTTAATGTCAGGCATAGCAGATTTTAGTCTTTTCTTGGGGGTGCTGAAGCAACCCTAATTTGAATCAAAGCACCCCTAAAATATGAGTTGTTTTTTTAATACTGTATGTGCTTTTTACAATAGAAAAAAAAAAAAAAAATGTGACATTGTAAAAACTATAAAGTATTTGGTTATTTAACCCCTTCAAGCAGCAAGGTGTGTGCAAAGTGAGAGGTGAGGAAAAACCAGGTAAGAAAACTGACAGAATAGCAGCAGCTGTTAACGTGGCAAAGAAAATTCAGGAGATTATTTTACATATATCACGGAGGTAATTTTGGTAAACAAAAGAGAAAACTCATTTCATGAAAACTGATTCAAAGGTTTCCATGAATTGAGTTGATTTAAAAGCTTTAATTGGTTGGAATATTCTTTGCTTTTTGTTTTGGTTGTTAGGTTTTTGGCACACGTCTCAGATACGATGCATTAGGACAGGGGTCTTTAACGTTTTCCAGGCCAAGGATCCCCAAACTAATGGCGAGATGGAGCGGGGACCCCCCAATTATATATATTGTATGAAATTGTGTTATATCAAACTGGTCCTATAGTCACTCTGTTACAGATGGAGTAATGTAATAAAAGTAATGTCTCCCTGGGATTATTAAAATATTTCTGATTCCTCGTTGATGGGACAGGTGTTGTGAATGAAACGGCGTTCAGGTTGAAAGAGCTCCTGTGGTTCGCTGAATGTGTGCATTGATCATGGGCAGTTCTAGATGGGAGCCAACGGGGGCCAGTGGCCCTGTAGCTCATGTCCTGTTGCTGTCTGTGCTAGATCAGACATGGTTACTGATAGGTCCTTTGGATCTATTTCATTTTTTTTCTTTACAAATTCTGTTTTACTAATTATTTAAAAACAATAAGGTGATAGATTTAGTAGCATTGAGATAGGATCCAAGTTTTCATTTGCTAAATGTTTTTTTCAAAACAATACTATTTTTTAAACATTTTTACAGCTGAATTGATCAGTTTTTCTTGAGTTCTAATTCAGATTTTATTGAAAACGGTCATTTTAACTTAAATTAAGTCAAAAAATGTAAAAAAAAAAAATTATGAATGTATATTGACCTAATAAGACATAGAATTTTAATTAAACCTAATTGAATATAAATTCCACCTCATGCAGTTCTCTTAATATATTTGAATCCCTTGCCCTGTTCTTTTATTTCATGCTTTTCTGTGCCCAAATGAAAACAGTCTGGCCCACTCCTGGCACCTGGGTACATTTGGTCTGGAACCGCCACTGGCATTGATGACTGAAAGACATCTTCTGCCTCCATTTATCTGTTTACTACAGTGGTTTGAATTCATGTTAATAGATAAAGATATTTCAATTAGTGGAAAAAATTGCTGGGGGGAATATAAAAAAAAACTGTTTAAACAACCAAAACTTTCGCAACCCCCATGCAGTACCTCCGTGAACCTCCTAGGGGTCGTGGACACCTGTTGAAGACATTCGCATAAGTGAATGATGGAGTTAGTCATTATCAGAACGCAATAAACAAGTTTCAAAAATATGAGTAGAAAACAGTGAAGTTAATTTTGTCTGGCCAGACAGCTCTCTGGCACGATTAAAACTCTAGTTCTAGAATCACCCCTGATGTCAGTTCAGCTGGAGACTATGTAACTAATGCAACAACAATACAATAAAATCTGGCTACTATCCTTTTATTCCCTAAGAATTTTTATTCAGTCACAGGGATAGTTATCAATGAAATATTTTTTCCAATAAAGCTGTATTAAATGGAGGTTCCAATCAGTTGAACTGGTTGTTTAATGCAGAAATACTTCAAGACATTCAAAAACAATGAATAAGTACAATAATTGTCCTGAAATGTCTATCATATTTTTTAGTGCATAAATGGAAAGACGGAGCTTTAAGTAGTCTAAAATATAGAAATAAACCTTGAAAAATGTACACTTTTAAACTGTATTAAGAAAAATGTGTTCATATAATCTACACCTTAATCAACTCTACTCTTTAATGCTTTGCAATAGTGTTCACATCCTGCAAATGATTTTCACATTGTGTTAATTATAACACAAAAGCATTTTATGCATGTTAGTAGAATTTTATCTGATAGACAAACATACAGTAGCTTCTAATATTTAGAATGAAAGGAAAAAGAAAAATACATAAAAAAAAAAGTTTAAACCTAGAATATTGTTGTCAGCCCTATGTACTCTGTTATAGCATCCACCTTAAATGACAATGGTGCATAAAAATCCAACAAACATTACTTTGTCTTCCTTCTCTCAGAATAAATAGGACTCCAGCTCTTACCCATGGAGGTACTGTACCTCCTCTGCATACACTACACATGAATAAAACCGTTACAGTGTATTCAGGGTCAGGTGTTTGAAAAGTTAGATATTTCATATTTGGTGATTCTGGCTGTCTGTTTTTAATGTCGCCCTGGGTATTTTCACACATTCTACAAAAAACGACAAAAAACCCCACAAATAACTCAAACATATTTCCTCTTTTATTTTTTTTTAAACTAGACAAATGAAACTTTATGAGAGAGGCACAGTTTCAAAGAAATGCTTTCCAAGTTTTTCGTTTGGCAATTTTTTCAAACTAAAGTAGCAAAATACGGTAAGATGTTCTTTTTTTGTATATCCTAAGTATTTAAAAACAGATAAAAAAAAATGCTGATGCTCCCAAAGAGTGAAAGGTTTCTGCATCATAAATAAAACAAAAAGAGTAAGCCCCCTCGAAAAAAAAACAAAAACAACCTGTAACCGCTAAGTTTAAGTACCTTTCAATGAATTTCATTCTCACAATATTTTCAGTTAAAGAAGTGGAGTTAATGAAAAGATTCCTGTCTTCTCATTTAATCCATGTCCTGCATCTGTCAGTCAGCAGTGGAAGAAACCATCGCCATGAAGGTCACTCTGTAAACGATGACCTTATCACTCTTCAAAGTCAGGGGGACACACACCTGGACAATGTCAGAGGGCTGAAACAACAGATGCATGATAAATCATTTCAAGAAGTTTTGATCAAAAACAGATTTTTTCTAAATCGTCAACTTGAAGGCAAAATCTAATACACACAAAATACAGGTGCTGTTCATGGAGTTAGAATATCATGAAAAGGTTGATTTTTTTACTGTTAGTCCATTAAAAAAAAGGGAAACTTGTATATTATATTCATTCATTAGAAACAGACTGATATAGTCAAAGTGTTTATCTCTTTTAATTTTAATAATTATAACTAACAACTCATGAAAACCCAGAATTAATTTTCTAAGAAAATAACAAAATTGTGAAAAGGTTGAATATTGAAGAAACCTGCTGCCTGCGAGGCCTTTAAAGGATTTCTCAGGCTGTGTCTGAACATCCGACTTAAGCCCTAAATCCCTCAGCCCTATACAGAGCAGAGAACATATAGTGGACTTTATAGTGAACACAGTTAACAGACTGTTTGCACAGATGATCACTACCTTTTCAGTCCCCGTTGGCTATAGCTTCACCTTCCAGCACGATGCATGCACAATCTTTGCTTTTCGTCGCCACCAAAACAAATCCTATAAAGCTTTGGGAGGACAGCTCTTGCAAAGCATCCAGGGATATATCTGTTCGTCTAGTGACCTTCAATGATCACAAATTTTCAAGGGGCACTGTGGGAAATTTCAATTCCACTACTGTTTTTAAACACTAGATGTTTGCACACTCATCTAAAATGGTGTAAATACTATATACAGTAGCAGCCATTCAAAATGGACCTTCCTAGTCAATTGCCAGCCGAATGGCAGCCCATTCCCTGGAACTCCCAGCAGATTCCCCTCCAACTTCCAGCCTCCTTTTCCTGGGCGTGCATATTTTTTTACTCTGACTCCACCCGTTCACTAAATTACAGGGTCTGACCAGGAGATGACGCTTCTCTTTAGATCTTATTGTCCACAAGTCATTAAAGAAACAATATTTTAGTACAAAGATTGATGTCTAAAAAGGAATTATAGGGGACCAGCCAAGGGCCCGTCAAGGAAACTGGGGAAATTTTGAATGGCTACTACTGTAGTGCCATATATAGGGGTTAGGGCGGATGTGCGGACACAGGAAGACTGCTTATTTGAAAATTGTCCTAAAGATGAGCTCTGACACTATGGACAGGGACAGTAAGACACAAAAGCTCATTGCTAAAGAGGCTGGCTGTTAAGAGCTTTGTGTCCACAGGAATCAATAAGGAGGCAAAGGGAAGGAAAATATGTGGTAGAAATAAGTGTAAAAGCAAAAGGGATAACTGCACACTAGAAAGGATGATGAAACCCATTTAAAAATGTGGGGTAGACTCACAAAGAGTGGGTAACTGGAGTCAATGCTTGAAGGACTGGACAGCTGCTTTATGGTTCAAAGGGATGCTCTCTGATCAGAGTAAATTTAGCGTTTCCTTTGGTAATCAAAGATTCAGAGTCTGGAGGAGGAGAACGGAGGCGCAGAATCCAGCCTGCTTGAGGTCAGATTAAAGTTTCCACAATCGGAGATGGTTTGAGGTGCCATATCATCTGCTGTGTTTTCTGAGGTCCAAGGTTAATGCAGCCCTGCACACAGTGCCACAGCTACCAGTACCTGGCTGAAGGACCATGGTATCCCTGTTCTTTATTGGCTAGCAAACTCACCTGGCCTTAACTCCATATAACATTTTTAGTTGGCCATCATTTGTAGAAATCCTTTTTTATACTGTTTCAAAAAAAAATTTTGAGATGCTGATTTGTCTTTTTAAGTTATACAATATAAACTTCAAAATGAAAAGAAATAAATATTTGAGATGTGTGAGTCAGTGTGCAATAAATGCATTTAAAACAAAAGTTTCCTTTTTTGGAATGGAATTACAGCAGTATGGACTAGTACGGTAAGTTAAACAGCATTCAGGGATATTGGTGTTGCTATGGACTGAAGGGAGGTGAAGGGGTATGATATAATGACATAATGATGTCCTTATTTCTGAAAAGGGTTATGAAGATGTTAAACGTTACATTAACATTTTATAACATTTACATATTAAATTTGTAAAAAAAAAAAAAAGTTTTATAAATAATTTTTTATTTCTTTTTTACTAGCATGTCTTAAAGTTATTAAATTAGTCACTCATTACTAAAATAATAAGCATCTGTAGATCAGGTTGCCTCCACCTCTGTATGCTGCTCCATCCTCTTAGCATACCTCCTTTGGGCTTAGCCCAGAGATGGAGGATCTGGAGTCAACAAGTCATCTGTATGTCATGTTTTTATTCTGTCCAACCACTGAACCAGGTAAGTCTAATCTACATAGGATAAACCGGATGGAACCTTTACTGGTTGATGATTTGCTTTATTCGGACCACACTGATTTTTAATTGGTTACCCCTGGTTTAATATCTATAAAGATCACTGGCTCCATCCACATCTAGTGAAAACTAGTGTAATTGGATGGGTCATATAACGGAAACACTCATAGGAAATGATCAGAAGCAAGCAGGTGTTCTTCAAACTGCAAACGTTAATTGTCTAAGCCATGCTACAATGTTGGATTCAGAAAAAGATGTTAAAATGTCTGAAAGGTCAGACACAGGCGAGAGCGTATCGGGAGATGGAGACCAACAAGACTTTAAAATTCATATAGTGGCATCTGGCTGTTTATTTTAAAGGTTACTTTATACATTCATACTTTAAGTAGTTTTTGGAGCACATACTTTTTCACTTTTACTTGAGTAAAGAGATCAAGTTGATACTTCAACTTTTACCAGAGTGTTTTTAAACTGCAGTATCTATACTTCTACTTAAGTACCAAATGTGTGTACTTTTAACACCACTGGTGTCACTTTCATTATATCATTACACAAATGAGCAGTGTTATGAGTCACATTAATAGCCACAAAGTTCTGGTTGTAGTTTAATTTTTCCCTTTGATACTTCTCTGTGAGCACTGCTGTCCTTTCCATAAACCATTGAAAATCATGGACTTATGATGACAGGGTAAAACGGCAAAATGAAATGTCCCTGGTCAGCTGAACATTCTCAGAAGATGTTTATTTTCTTAATGTTTTAGTAAGATATTTCCAAACTGCTGTTGTTTGGAAATATCTTGCCTTATGGAATATTGAAGTATTTCATTCTGGCCTGAAAATAAATCATCTCACCTGCTTATTCATATCAATCTAAGGTGCTTTATCACTGAATTCTAGTACGGTAATAGCTTAAGTATTTGTTAAGGAACGTTTTTCCTTGTTTTTAATTAACTTGGACGTGCAATTTTTAATTTTTTTTTATGTTTTTAAGCCAAGAACCACAACCAGGCACTGATTAGTAGTCTTTCGTCTTTAAATGGCCCTGATGAAATAAAAGTGAAAAAAATAATCAAGTTTTTCTGTAGTGTTTAAAGTAAATATATATGAAACTAAATATTATAATTTACTCCAAATAGATGGTTAATATATATATTTTGTGAATATTATTGTTGAAGAAGATATTGGTACCAGAGCATAAATGTATCTGTAGCTCACCTTATATCCGCTTTGGGGCGTCCATGTTATGGTGACACAGCACCTGTCTTCTGCCTTCACGCTGCCTTTAACAGGCTCCACCTGAAAGCCCTGCTGATGCAGAGATGCTACGTCATCCCAAGAAAACTTACCACTCTGGAGAAACATGTAAAACGCAAAGGTTAGAAACGTCACTGATAACTGATTATCATACAGTAAAGAAGCTCAGTGTCATGTTTGAAGGATGTTTTGTCCCCTCCAGCTGATCAAACATAACTAGGTTGTCTCCGGAGAGCTCCAGTACGATCCAGGTACCTTCTTAGTGGCTTTTCGGGAGCGGATGCAGCCCACCTGCAGTTCCCTGACAGCAGGTCTGATGACACCTCCACTGCACCGGGCCTTCAGGGTGACTAATACATGGAAACTTGACTCCTCCTCTGGATCTGTTTGTGGAGAAAGTTTTACAGTTTAGCGCTTTAGGTACAAATTATATCCTGTTTTATCTCTCTTTGAATACAAGTTGATTCCATCCCTATTTTTGCCGATATTTGCATTTTCTTTTGGAATTCTTTTTCATTCATGACAAAGATATGATTCAGCAGCCATGGGCTAAAATCCAGTGAGTCGTATGTATTGCAGCTCCCTCTATTTGCTATCCATTGTCAATGTTTTCTTTGATTTTTTAATATATATTTTTTGATAAAATTGGGACTTTTTTAAGTAAATGGAGGAGGAAAAGGCATTAAATTATTAAAAATACCATCAAATAAACAGCAGGTATCTGGAATATCCGGGAACAGTTTGAAAGGTTTGAAGGTATTTAGCTGTTGAAACGTTTCACATTTTATCCAAATTCAACTCCTAATTTTAACAAATGTGATATAGAAGGATAGAGTGGTAAAATTCAATAAAAATACTCTTTATTATCCCACAGGGGGAGATTCAGGCGCCTCAATGGCAAAGTAAATATCTAATGAAGACATACAGGAATACATCAGGCGAAAACTTGTAAAATATACAGTAAGGAGTTAGAAATCAAAATTTTGAAAAGAAAAGAGAAGTATTTCGGTAAAAAAGCAGCCTAATTAAAGATCTACAAAAAAATTATTATCAGAAGCATATACTCTTTGCATGCTAACAAGTAAAATTTGGTCTGAATTAAGTAGAGGGTGTTCTTTCACACGTAAGCCCAGCCTGTTACATAGTTGGCTTGTGCAACCTGGCGTTCTTCAACTGTAAAGTCAAAGCCGTCCACAAACCGTTTCTCCTGCCACAGGTTTTCCCACCTGAGCTGTGGTTGTCTTCACTGAGGCCTTCTTGGCTGCATCTCTTATCATATCTCTCTATTATCTGGTTTTCCCATTTCGATGGACTGACACCTTTGTAGGTTTAAAATTGTGGCACAGTTCTTCTCTTTTTTGGATTACGGATTGAAAAAAATGGGATTGAATTACACACACAAGAGCACATCTTTTAAAATTCAAGTGCATGGGGTCTGAAAAGAAATGTAAAATAGTCTCTGTCCTTTACTTTCTCAGCTATGCCATACTTTCTTTTAAACTCATGAACGCATCATAAAATCCAAAATAGACAAAACATCAAAAAGCATGGCATCAGATGTCATGGTTGATGAGTTCAGGATCCTGTGATTATGATCAATTATAAAATGTGTCAGCAATTTATTAATGACATTTCAAACATTTGATTAGGATTTTCATTCCTAAGAGAATGTGACTTTCATCAGAGTCTCAGGAGGGGATGGAGGTGAGGTTTTGATACCTGGGATGATGAGAGGAGGAAGGGGGGATTCAGGAGGGGACGTTAGAGGACATCCTCCATACAGATACATGTTATGTGAAGAAGCTGCCCCTTTCAGATCCATCTCACAGACTTTTCTCTGTGAAGAGAACAAGCTCATGTTCAAAGTAAGAACATCATGATGATCAAAGTGTAGAAAATCCATTAAATAATGACTTTTATCATGAGAAGAGTAGAAAGTCCCCATGAAACTTTGTATAAAGGACAGCAGAAAACTGATATAACCTGAAAACTGGTGTTTGCGTGACAGCAAATGTGTTTGTGGTGGTGCTGACCTTATTTATGAGCTCTATGGTGAGTTTGTCAGAGTAGCAGACAGACGGATGGTCGGGCTGAAAAGTGATGGTGATGTTTTGTTTCTGTCCAGGAGCGATGGTGCCCTCTACTGGCGTTACGCTGAAAGCACTTAACCCACTGTAGTTCTGGGTTCCTGCAGGAGACGGAGGGTTTTCATTGACTTCTATACCTGCTACACAGCTGCATCCGTGCACCTCCTTTAGATTTAAGATGGATAAAGTATCACCCTTTTTATTCATACTTAGATCAGCACTAAATCAACACCATATGGGTCACTGTGTGGTCAGAGAGTCCAATAGACTTAACTCACTGTAAGGTTTATACAACATTTCTCCTCCTTAAATCTACCAGAATATCACATCCAAAATGATACCAATGTCCAAAAAGATACAAAAGACAAGTTAGAAATAATTAACTCAAAAGGCCTTCAGATCTTACCCACAGTTGGGCGGATCTTAGAGCTTCTGTGTCCATCCTGCAGCAAGGCCATGATTTCAGCATCACTCTCAGACCTGGTAAGAGACTGACTGGCCAGCAGCACTCTGAAAGGTGCTGCCAACACGGAGCTGTTCTGTAACTGAAGGGGAAAACAGAGAGAAACACTCTCTAGGAATATTGGTGTTGTTAGGGACTGAAGGGAGGTGAAGGGGTATGATATAATAACATAATGATGTCCTTATTTCTGAAAAGGGTTATAAAGATGTAAACCGTATCTATTATATTAAGATTTTATAACATTTATATATTAAATTTGTAAAAAAAATGTTTTATATATATTCTTTATTTATTTTTTACTAGGATGTCTTAAAGTTATTAAATTAGCAGAGATGGCAAAAGTACTCACTTTCCGTACTTGAGTAAAAGTATAGATACTTGTGTTAAAAAATACTCTAGTAAAAGTGGAAGTACTGATTAAACTTCTTTACTCAAGTTCAAGTAACAAAGTACAGGCTTGTAAATTTACTTAAAGTATAAAAGTAAAAGTAGAAACCACTTTTTTCATGCCGTTGCCTACATTTTAAATGGATGTCTGCCAATAGGACTAGATCTCCGTTGTGTTCATTTTCAATCATCTCGTCGTCCATACTACTATGCTAACGCCACCGCCAGCAAGCTGCAATGATTTGCCGCCAATGAATACCGCCGAATCTGTCGATTCATCTTGTAGTGGTGCGTCAAATGCAACGTAGATTCCCAACCAATTAGATTGAATTTGGTATTGATGACGTGAAAAATAATAACGGTAACTCCATTGAAATGATTCAAAACTAAAGTAACGAGACAATTTTTAAAAATGTAAGGAGTAGAAAGTACAGATGTTTGTGTAAAAATGTAAGGAGTAGAAGTAAAAAGTCGCCATAAAAATAAGTAGTAAAGTAAAGTAAAAATATCAGAAAAATCTACTTGAGTACAGTAACAATTTATTTGTACTTCGTTACTTCCCATCGCTGTAAATTAGTAATATTCCTAGGTGGCCAGACAATAACCAATGTACACTGAGAGGTGGCCGAAAGTGAAAAGGCGCCAGAACCTCAGGGTCAAGCCTAAGATGAGAATAACTATACTTTCCTGCAGCCTTTGCTAACAAACAGACACATATATTTAAACATCCGTGCTAGGTAGATAAAAGGTATAGTGGATAAAATACTTTCAGGTTTAAGATCTGGGGCAAACATCTTTTCCATTGTCACTACTTATCGATAATCATTCTGCATAAAATTGTTATTTACAAGTACAAATATCTACATAAATTGGTTATTAAATACGTTTTTATTAAAATAGTTATTTATCTATGATTTCCCTGAAGACTCCTAGATGACTTGCAGAGACACATCATTTTCTCTTTAGCCCATATAACAGAAAATCTAGTTCTGAAAAGATATATGTGTTAGTATATCGATGTGTATACTGAACCACAGTGGTTTTGTTGTCAAGGAATTATGAATACATGAAAATATAGTAAGTAATATATAAAAAATTAAAATGAATATTCCACTTGAGATTATTACTGCTGCCACCATCTGTATTAGAGGGAAAAAATGGTAGGGGTGGCCAATGATTGGCTAATGGTGGCCATGGCCACCCATGGCCACCATTAGCCAATCATTGGCATCTAGCTCCGCCCTTGCTGCTTAGGAACCAAAGCTATTTGTTTCTTGGTCTTAAAGGTCATCTGAACTAATGAAAGATGCTTATTTTTTTCTCTTGTCCTTTCTCTTGATATTGTGCTCATCCATTATGTATCAGGCCTCTGTTAGATCTTTTTTTCACAAATCACAGTGTCACATCCAGCTTTTTTGTTTTTTTGGGGGGTGGTGTGTTTGTGTGTGTGTGTGTGTGTGTTTTAGAAAAAGTAGAGTTTAATTGTTTCTATTATAATGTCCTGAACCTTTGAAAGTACAGCTGATAAAGGTGTTCAAAAAGCCTTTAAAGACTCTCAGATTATTTAACAGACACAAACAAATCCGGGCATGTTTCTTTGTTTTTCCAATATTCAACAGCTGCCAACACAAATATATAGTTTAAAAAAAGTTACATTTATTTTAAAATAATTGTTGTGTCTGCTCTCTGACTTTAAATCTATTGATTGTTGTGGAATTATTCTTCCCTCTCTGAATGAAAGCACTGTAAATAAAGGCTGCCTTTTTCACAGGGAGATTTTGCTACGACTTGATAATTCATGCAGTAAACATTTTCAGCATATTTCTTTGATATTTATATTTGAATAAAGTTAAACATGTTAATCAAACTTTTCAAATATAGTTGTGAGTTGCATTGTGTACTCTGTCTTGTACCATGGTGACCAACTCACCTGCACATGCTTAGAGGCTTGCTCCTTCTCCAACATGAAGCCAAAGTCGAGGAGATCTCCAGTGGGAAATGAAGTGACAACAGGAAGCACACCCTCCCCTCGAAGAGTGATTTCCAAAGCTATATTCATGGTTTGAACCTTCAGTATCTCACAGTGCTGTGAAAAATAAAATGCAGGCTGGGTAACATATAACTTCACATTTAGAATGATGACTTGGTTTATTATTTGATCTATTAGCTGATTTCTTAATCGAAATCCTTAATCTATGTACACTAGAGAATGAAAAAGACAACAACACTTCTAAGTAAATAGCCTTTTGAATTGTTAACGGTGGCAGGACCGATCATATCTGATCTCACAGCATCAGATCACTCCTACAGAGTAATTGGTGCTATACAGAGGTACAAAAGTTGAAAAAATAAATTACTCAACTAAAAGTAAAATAGCTTAGATTACATCCATCCATCTATTTTCCATCACTCCATCATCTATTTCCAGCTGTCTACGGGCGAGAGGCGGGGTACACCATCGCAGGGCAACACAGAGACAAACAGGACAAACAACCATTCACACACACACACACACACCTAAGGAGAATTTAGAGAAGCCAATTATGTCATGTTTTTGGACTGTGGGAGAAAGCCGGAGTACCCGGAGAGAACCCACGCATGCTCAGGGAGAACATGCAAACTCCATGCATGTTCCAAATCCGGAACCTTCTTGCTGCAAGGCAGCAGTGCTACCCACTGAGCAGCCATGCTTAGATTACATGTAAGATACAATCTTACTCCAATAAATGTTAAGTTTCTAAAGCATAATGTTCCCTGAATAAAAGTCCCTCATAGAGGAAAATGGGATGTTGGCTTTAAACCGTCAATCAATAATCAACAGCTGCAATAAATAAGATAAGAAATTAGAATCTTGAAAAATAATGAGTTACTTTGGACCAACAATAGTTAAATGGTAAAATGGCTGTACTTTTATAACATTTTATTTTAACTTTTGTTTTCAAGATATTCAATCACTCATTCAAAATACATTAACACAAACATTTTTCTTGTTTATAAATGGAAATTACACACAAATATTATCTCTTAACATGCACTCAAATATATGTAAAGTTGAGAAATTCCAGTTAAAAGTGATTGAGAGAAAACATCATTCTGGAATCTGTGGAGTGTCTCCTTGCCTCCCTCTGACCCACTAAGAAAAAAAGCCCAGCTCTGCCACTGCTGTAAACTCACCTTCTTCTCCAGCGTCGGACTGAAAGCTAAAACCAAAGTAAGTTGTTCTCCAGGACTAACGCCTCTCATAGCGCTAAGCAGAGAAAAGGGACTATTCAGATCCAACAGTGACGACCTCAGCTTGCAAAGAGTTAAAGAAAAATTTTATTATTCATAACAATAATAGAAATCCAAGGACATCATTTGATATTACTTTGGGCATTAGAGCATCTTGTGTAGATTTGTGTGTTTGCAGTTCTTCCATCCATCTAGATTTTATTTGAAGGTTTAAACTCCTTTGATGTTTCTGCAGTATCTGACATATATAGATTGGGCATAACATTATAATTAACTTTAAGAGCATCTCTTAGTGTCCTCTGGGCTCTGTAGATTCCTGTGTGGATTGGATTAAGTCAACAGAGATGCTGCTTGATCATATCAATACACGTGTGGGTAGTTTTAGAGCCCAATAAACTCCTTCCATTCTACATAAATATTTCTAAGTAACTCCACTCATTTCTGCAGGCCCCTTTAGGTTGGCTTTGGTCTCAGGCTGCATCGTGTATCATGCATGTATGGCCAATTGATCTGCCACTTTTCATCACTTTTTTACCATGATGTCGTTAACTGTTGGAGATTCATTCGGTTAGTAGTAGTAAATAGCAAAGATCTATGGGGTAACAGACAGATGAAACAGACCATGATGTTTTATATATGGACATACAGACCAGCCATTTCTCCTCCTGGTCTGATGAAAATTCATTTAGCCTGCTTCAGCTTTGAAAAGTTAGCACGTTCAAAGATAAAACTGAACTTGTAAGAAGGCTCTAGCAGTTTTCTTAAGAGTAACTTTAAAGAGCATAAAGAAAAAAAGTTGTCAAGAGGCTAAATGTCAGGGGGCTGGATGCAGAGTGCATACTAAGATACTATGTGGGATATTTATTTTTATTTAAAGCGTATGCATTTTACTAGTAGTCAGCTATATATATATATATATATATATATATATATATATATATATATATATATATATATATATATATATATATATATATATATATATATATATATATATATATATATATATATATATATATATATATATATATATATATATATATATATATATATATATAAATAAAAATCTGACTTTAAAGGTACATTTAAAGTTGCCCGGAGAAAAGATACATCCAAAGGCTCGTTTGAAATGTTCTGAAGTGTTAACTGTTTCAGCTCTTTGTTTCCTGCAAAGGAAGCACAAAAAGAAAACAAATGAAACACTTAAACACAAATGAGTACAAAGTACACCATCCATCCATCCATCCATCCATCCATCCATCCATCCATCCATCCATCCATCCATCCATCCATCCATCCATCCATCCATCCATCCAGGCATATCTTATATATTTACAAAACATCTATTTCTCACCCACAAAAACCTGGTTGAAGTCTAAGACGTTACTGCCATTATTGGATATCACCAGCAGAGGGGGCCGTACAGCAGGACACTCCAGCTTCAGGTAGAGCTTATTTATGGGACTAAAAAGATAAAGTATGTGGAAAACAATGAAAAGAGTTATTTAAAACATGTTTTTTATATATATAATTATTGGATAAATCATACAAGTTCTTAGTAATATATTAAACTGACTTTTTGGGAGAAAAAAAAAAGGAAGCAAAACATTTAAGGGGCATTGTGCAACAATTACTCTTTTTTTATTGCCTTAACTCCATGACTCTATTTACATTTGTCTAAATATTGGTGCATTATTACCTCCACTAATAATCAGATACATTTTCCCAAGAGTATGAGTTTATACATAGGGTTATATGAGTTTATACATAGGGTTATATGAGTTTATACATAGGGTTGGTCACCCATTTGAGACGCTCCATGACGTCTGCCAGTGAGAGATAAAATAGTACCAATGCAAAGAATAATAAAGCATTTCTCCTGGCTGGAAGTTCAGTGTGATTGAGGGTCCTGTCACACCTTGCTGATTCATACAGCGTATGCCTGACGTCCCAAAATCTCCTAAAACGCTGGCATACGCTGAACTTTCTATGTATTTTTTAAAGTTTCGGCGTATGTGCATAAAAAAATGTCTTTGATTGTGGTATTAACCAAGCTGCTGTTTAACACCCACCAAAAAAAAAAAAAGAATAAATAAATAAAAAAACGAGAAAAAGAAAGAAGGTTTGCAGTCGCAGCAGATTCAACATCATGTTTGCTAGGAAGATTGTTGGACGTCGGAGTGAAGGCGGGGTGGATCATTCAAACGCACCTTCTCGCTCACACTATGAGGAGGATGAAGTCTGGAGGAAAGATGACTGTTTCCTCCTGTGAAACACCTTTTATACCAAAACTCTCCCATTACACTGTTATACAGTAGCTGTAAGTTAGAAACACGTTCAGCGAGCGACTGGAACACGTCAAATACGTTAATGTACGTTAGAGATAAGTTCTTGATAAGTTACGCATAAGTTATGCACAAGTTGCTCATAGGTTTAGGATAAGCTAGACGCCATGACTTATGAGTAACTTACACTTAACTTATGTCAACAATCAGATAACTTACCCGTAACTTAGGCCTCACGTATGGCATATGCTGGCATACGTACTCGCTGTATGTCGACGTGTGCCAGCGTGCTTCAGCGTTCTCATAACTTAAACAAAAAGTACCCATAACTTATCCAATGTATTCCAGCGTTTTTACCAGATTTCTCGTACGTCAGGCATGCGTCGGTCTAAATCGTTAAGGTGTGACAGGGGCTTGAGAGGCGACGACGGTGTAGATTATTTGGATACACTAACCCAACAACTGAAAGTCTGCACCAATGCAGTAGAATGCAGGACCATGCATATGCAGTAACAGCACGAAACACGGTTTCACCGTCCCCAAGAAAGCAAAAAAGAGAATTCTAACAGAACAAAACTGCAGACATCAAAAAACAAAAATAAACATCAGGTAAGTCTTTTTCAGGGTGGAAGGAGATAATGAAGGAGAAAGATTTTAAAAGTGACGCCAAAGTTAACATGTTTGTCCTTAAAGAGTAAAGTAAATATTCTGCCTAAATTAGTGTAAAGCTAACTTTTCCATTTGGTTTGATTAGACACTGTTGCTTGTTACCACAGAAACAATACCAGTAATCCTGTAAACATTAACAAACCTTGTTGGTACAGAATTGTAGGTTTATGAGGATTTAGCAGCTTTCAAAGCCGCGGTGAAAGCTGGCTTTTTGTCACAGTAATTTCCAGCTTGTAGAGACTTCACTTCGTCTGCGCTGTCAATGTTTTTTTGACACTAAGCGGCTATCATTGCCATAATGTGTGTTTTAGGCATTGTCGCGCTGGCGTTTAGTGTTCGTTGGAGTGAAATAGCCCCATTTTACCGCTAGGTGATGGTAATTCTAACACAATATCCCTTTAAGGTTTATTAGAGGATGTAACTAAGGCTTGCAATTTCTTTGCATTTCTTTTCTTCTTTCTCTAAAAACAACAGTTAATCTGCAGAAACTGAAGTTCTTCTTTTTCTAAGCACTTCTTTACCGACTGGTTTAGTGTTGGATATATGAAGTTTTAGACTCGTATTACCTCCATGCTGGTTGGATTTGTGGTTCTGATTTCGTTGGGTCTCCATCTGAAACAAAGCAGGGAACGGTGTACTCTCTGTAGCGCCGCACAAAGGAGTTCAGCAAAGAGGCCCTGGCCTTCCCGTACAGCACAGACCTTTAAAAGGAAACTATTTCTCAGGTTGGGCTAGATACTTGTTCTTAAAAGGTAAATGACTTTCCAATGTAAACACATTGTCGTTTATTGAAGTACTCATCAATAGGTAGTCATTGAATATTTATTTAATATCGTTTAAATACATAAAGAAAATAAAAAAAGGCTTTGGGGGATCTCACTCACCCTGGCTTTAAGTTGACTGGATCAGATGATTCGGTCATCTTGCTGCTTTCTGTATCCCCAGATGGCCTCTTCCCTTTGTTGGCCTCAGCACAGATGTCCTTTTTCATCTTGGATCACACAACAAAGATGTACAGTAAACAGAAAGGCGCCACTGACGTGATCCAGAGGAGGTGGAGGTCACCACCACTCAACAAAACCCTCCACAAACAGTAGACAGTTCTTATAGTTCACATAACCCCATTGATCTGCATGCATTGCTTACAACCACAGCCAGAGATCAACTCATAATGAATGAGAGCTCCCTGAATGGAGAGATGATGAAGGAGAACAAGAGCAAAGGAGCAGTGGGAATGAGAGTAAACACATAGAACTGAGGCCCAATTAAAAACAATCCCTCTGTTGAACTTTACAAAACATGGTGAGGATAGCAGTAGTCAAGCTCGGAATGACAGCGAGTGAAAAGAGGGCTGAGGAGAGTTTTTCTTTCTGACCACTCCTGCTTATTAAAAAGCATAATGATCAATGAATGATGCCCTTTGTCTCTCTGAAACAAACTAGAACAACACATTTCACCACCTCTAAGTAATGCCACCTCCAAGCTACTGTAAGCCATTGCTTGAATCCTAAGGCAAACAGATCACTATTTATGACTTTACAATACTTCATACCACACTCGTGACTTTACATTACCTCATACCACACTTGTGACTTCACAATACTTCATTCCACACTCATGAATTTACAATACCTCATACCACACTCGTGACTTTACAATACATCATACCACACTCGTGACTTTACAATACTTCATACCACACTCATGACTTTACAATACCTCATACCACACTCGTGACTTTACAATACCTCATACCACACTCGTGACTTTACAATACCTCATACCACACTTGTGACTTTACAATACCTCATATCACACTCGTGACTTTACAATACTTCATACCACACTTGTGACTTTACAATATTTCATGCCACACTTGTGACTTTACATTACCTCGTACCACACTCGTGACTTTACAATACTTCATACCACACTCGTGACTTTACATTACCTCATACCACACTCGTGACTTTACATTACCTCGTACCACACTCGTGACTTTACAATACTTCATACCACACTCGTGACTTTACATTACCTCATACCACACTCGAGACTTTACATTACCTCGTACCACACTCGTGACTTTATATTACCTCATACCACACTCCTTAGTTTACAATACTTCATACCAAACTCGTGACTTTACAATACTTCATACCACACTCGTGACTATACAATACTTCATACCAAAGTCGTGACTTTACAATACTTCATACCACACTCGTGACTTTACAATACTTCATACCACACTCATGACTTTACAATACCTCATACCACACTCGTGACTTTACAATACCTCATACCACACTCGTGACTTTACAATACCTCATACCACACTTGTGACTTTACAATACCTCATATCACACTCGTGACTTTACAATACTTCATACCACACTTGTGACTTTACAATATTTCATGCCACACTTGTGACTTTACATTACCTCCTACCACACTCGTGACTTTACAATACTTCATACCACACTCGTGACTTTACATTACCTCATACCACACTCGTGACTTTACATTACCTCGTACCACACTCGTGACTTTACAATACTTCATACCACACTCGTGACTTTACATTACCTCATACCACACTCGTGACTTTACATTACCTCGTACCACACTCGTGACTTTATATTACCTCATACCACACTCCTTAGTTTACAATACTTCATACCACACTCGTGACTTTACCATTCTTCATACCAAACTCGTGACTTTACAATACTTCATACCACACTCGTGACTATACAATACTTCATACCAAAGTCGTGACTTTACAATACTTCATACCACACTCGTGACTATACAATACTTCATACCAAACTCGTGACTTTACAATACTTCATACCACACTTGTGACTATACAATACTTAATACCAAACTCGTAACTTTACAATACTTCATACCACACTCATGACCTTACAATACTTCATACCACACTCGTGACTATACAATACTTCATACCACACTCGTGACTTTACAATGCTTCATACCACACTCGTGACTATACAATACTTCATACCACACTCGTGACTATACAATACTTCATACCAAACTCGTGACTTTACAATACTTCATACCACACTCGTGACTTTACAATACTTTATAACACGCCCAGAGAGGCTGTTTGCTTCATGCTTTTCTGTCATCCTGCTTTGATCTCTACAGACAACATGATCATTATATACCATCATACCTTGCTTGTTTATCGTAACCGCACCCCTTGTATTACCAAAAAAAAATCTATGTTGCTTTGAATGAGAAGAGAAGGATTTTAGAAGCTATAATGTATAAGTTTAACAACAGCAGCGTGAGAAGGGTTCCTGTTTAATGTTTGTCATAGTAGCAGGTCAGTGAAGCGGGTTGGTGGGTGTGCTTTCGTACCTCCTGTTCAATCGGTCTATTTTTTGTCTCCTCATTCTCTCTGCTCAACATATCGCAGTGCAGCTGACGTAGGGCCTCTTCTTTAATCTCCTCCTCTGAAAGTCGAGGTCTGAATATCACCCGAACCAGACATTTCTGGAGAGGGAAGTGTGGTTATATTTTAGAGAGATTCAGAGAATTATGGTCTTCATGGGTTTTTCCCGAGGTGAAAAACATTAAATGGACCACAGAGGATAATTACTGCTGTGTTTATGCCAATCTGTGTTTATTCAGAAGCACAAAACTGATAAGAAACCTAAAGGAAAATAAAGCTATTTAAAAAAAAAATGAAACAAACTAAAACCAGACAACTCGTGCGATATAACTGATTATTTTAAGCATGTTGTTACAGCTTTGGTGTTTAGCTCCCCCCATTTCGTCATCAACTCTGACCAACTTTACTGTTCTTGGAAGTCCACAGTGTTTACATGGGAGTTTTTGATCCCTTTTAAGAAACACTGCTATGTGTCATTAAAGGGATGGTGTGTTTAGATAATGTGCGTTTTTTTTGTTTAATCTGAGCAGAGACGAGTCTTCCACCTGTTGTTGCATCCCCTCAGATTTTGGCACAGAGGTTGGTCAAGTCTTTGTAGACCCACCAGTTTTTCAATATATTTTCTAAAAGATTAAGATATTCTTTTACAACTTTCACTTTTACCTTTCTGCTGTGTTCCTTGGCTTTATGATGCAAAAGCAGCTTGATTTACTCTGGAATTTAATTCTAATCAGGTGATTTTAAAATATATTTGGTTCCACTGAATTCTGTTTATAACGTGACAAAGTTAGCATAAATTTAAAGGGAATGCTCCTTTTTGAAAGGTTAAGAAAAACTAATTGGGAAATAATCTCTACTATAAAAAAGAATTTCTTCACTTTTTTGAAGCATTCATGAAAATAGAGCAAAGAAAATATTAGTCCTTCACTTTTATCAAGCCTCCAGTAGAGTGCATCAGCAGACCATAAGTGACGACTGTCTCCTGGTGCAAAACTGTCTGTAATTGTGACATGGAGAGCTTTCTCTTTATGATCCTCTAGTATTATTTACCATAAAATAAAAATCATCATGAAATAGATCTGATTTAATTCTGTGTAGAAGCCCTAAAATGATGGAGATTCAAGATGCACTAAAAATCATTGCATCAGAAAAGCTCCTCTACGTTTTAAATTAAAACATTAACATAGGAGACATTGTTATTAACCTCTCTGGGTAAAAGGCGTCCTGCTGAAGGAATAATGCTGATGTCTGAATCCTCTGGCACACTGAAGGTGAACAACCTGGGGCCATCAGGTTGAGTTGTTGGTTCTTTGCACTGGTCACCGTCAGTCGGCTGGTTAGTCAGGTACAGTAAGGCAGTGGACTCATTGCCTAGTGCAGTAGGTCTGAACTGAACCAGAGAGTGGGACAGCTGTAGCGGAGGACGGACACCCACACCTCGACAAGACAGCAGAAAGTCTCTGGTGAAACAGAGAAAGATTTTCAATGTTCTATAAACTTACATATGCAACATTTACTCAAAAACAAAAGGGTTGAAAATTAACCTGTTGATTCCAGATTTGCAGATAAGTTGGAAGTTATATTCTTTTGCTTTTTCAGGGCTGAAAATAAGATCAACCTCCAGAATTTCTTGAGGAAGCAGAGTCCCAAAGCCATCGTTAGGCTGGACCTCAATAAACTGTAGGATCAGAAGCTAAAAATTATGACAAGAACTCAAACTGACAGATGAAACTTTCTACATGTCATTAATCAAAATAATAGCATTAATCTACAATGAGCAGCTGGGTATTTATTGATGACAGGTTTTTACATAAGCATGAGGCTGAAACAAGGGATTAAAATATCTCCTTAATTTGGCTTAATCCACGTTTTTCATGAATTTGCTATAGAATAGCTTTGAATCCCATCCGATATACATCCTTGAACCTCATCTATACAGATTCTAAGAATAGTAGCACACCCAGAAGTGGTGGTTATCAATAAAAGGACAATAATAATGTTTTCCTTCGTTGGTACTGCAAGATTTTGTGGCAGGTGATAGTTAACTATGTGTTTAATTTTTATAAAAAGTTGATATTTCTACCGTTTAAATGAGAAAAATATCATAAAGATCCCCAGAAGTTGGGGTTCAGAGTGATTACACCAGAGTTTCACGATCCAAGATGGCCGACTTGCATGTGTGATAGCAGCAGTGTATTTTCCCACAGATAAATTTTCCTTCCTTAAATCGTTCACAGACGCACCACGTAAATCTCCTTAATTCAATATGTTTGCACAAAATAAAAAATTTGAATGTGCAGAGAAACACAAGTTTAAGCATGTTATGTTGACAAAAATGAAAAAGATCTCTGAAAATACTAATTAGCCAATCTTTGTAGATCTCAATTTTAAAACACTATTAAAGTTTGAAACCTTTCCTAAATTACAGTGTTACTAACTAAATGCATCATATTTATTATGCTCGTATTTAATTAAAAATAGTCAATATCAAGATTTCGTCAGTAAACCAGTAAAAGTTAACTATGAGCTCAACAGTATTGGAACAAGCATACCTCAGGAACGGCCACAAAGCCAAAGTCTTGAGGGAGGAAGGACATGTTGGTCAGGCGGACTCTGCTTTTAACCAAACTGTAGATTGAACAGTAACCAAAGTCCACCTCTGTTGGGTCAAACTGCAGGTCTGTAGATGTGACAATTGCCTGTACTGTAAAATGGGCAGGCTGCACCTAGAGAGATATATAATGCATACAGTGGATAAGGGATACATTTTTTACCCTTCCTTGAACTTTTATTTCATTTCAAGTTTTGTTTTTTCATTTCTTTTATAGTATGACATTAACGAAACACAGAGACCCAGCATTCATTGAAAACAGAAGTCATTCTTGTTTGGAGATATAAATAAATAGAACAGTATCGACTTGTTTAACCTTAATCTTAACACAAAAGACAAAGTATGTTTTTAAGCATATGGTTGTATTTCATCACTCGGCAGCCGTTAAATGTGTGTTTCTGTGAGTGTATCAGACACAGTTCTGGCCTGAAGTGTGCAGTGGAAGTTGAAATAGACAACAGATGAAAAGGACATCAAACTTTCTCCTTTTTTTGGTGTCGTCCTATGTGTTCACATCAAACGAAAGTACAGGATGTAACATTTCCTTATACTCCTCCTGTGAAACTTTACTCACATTTCATTCGGTCACATAAAGTTGGATCTATCAATACCTACATTCATTTTAAGTACATTGTTGGTGCAGCAAAAAGTATCTACTCCCTTACAAATTTCTTTTGACTTTATTTGTCAAACTTATACAGGGTTTATACAAGAATGAGTAACTCTAATTTAATCCTTTTTAATGTTCTTTTAATGGTCTTAGAAACAATTTTAATGCCATCAATAGGTACCCATGAATATCTATTTATATATATATATATATATATATATATATATATATATATATATATATATATATATATATATATATATATATATATATATATATCTATATAAAGGAGCTAGCTTTATTTATATAAAAATACAGCAAAATCCTTAGTCATCTGTACCGTTGACAGGCTGCAGCCATGTCCCGAACTCCTCGTTTTCCAGCCATTTATGCATTTTCCCATTCTCTACCTTTATCTCTGCCTTGAGCTTCTTTTCTGAACATAGAACTTTACCATCAACTGGAAGCAGTTCCACGCAAACAACTAAGGCCTTAATTTACAAGAATCATAATTTTAAGACTTTTTAACAATTTTTAATGACCAGCGGAAACCCTTTTATATGTTTTAGACTGTCACAGAAATTTTAATATTTCAGAGAAGGATTAACTGTTGAAACAAAAGTCAGTCTAAATGTTATTATTATAATGTAGGGAAAAAAGATGTACAGACTTACCTAACCCCCTGTTAAAGAGTGCTTACTCTGTGAACCTTTAAACTGATCGTGCCACCCTTGGTGGGGAATGTGATTCTTTAACAAGTGAAGGAATTCTGGTCCATGTTTCTTTGAAGACCAGCTTTCTTTTAGCCAAACTGGTGTGTTTTGGAAAATGATGTTATTTTCAAGATAATGTCATTGATAAATTTTTGGTTCAGCTTTTGATCCACTGGATGGGATGACTGTACCAAGAAGCTTATAGTAAGAACCCCAGTCACATCCTGAAATGTGTTTGCTTCTCAAAAAAGCCAGAAAAATCAAACATATGCTGTAGGACTATTTTAAGAGGAGGATTAATGCAGATTTTATCCCTGTTAACAGATAAAGCAGCATCATCCAAAAATAAACTCTAGCATGCTGGCATTAATGAGTCATTTTATCACCAGGTGCAATACTTTGGCCCAAAATGGATAATTTGTTTCATTGTCTGATAAAACTACTGAACTGTGGTCGTGTTTGTATTTAATTAGAATCATTAAACAAAAGAAAACGAAGAAAACTTGTTTGAGACATTTTTCTCCCCCTCTTCTTGTTTGACTCAAGCTGGCATCCTCTTGAGTCATGTCAGTACTCATTGGTGGACATTGCTGCTGCAGCATTTCTCTCCCAGCTGCTGTGTTGTCTGCTGACCAAACGGTGAGTGTATGAATGTGTGCGACTGTTTCTGATGGTTAAATGCCAGGAGCCCAGGGCCCAAGGCTGGGGGCAACAGCTTTGATGCTTCACAGGAACATCCTGGCTGGGTTTATTTGGCTCAGACACAGCGGTCCTCTCCTCTTTCTGCCCTTGTAGAGGAGTGGACCATTGGTTGGCTGGCAAATGAGAGGAAGGTGACGGTTTGGCAAGAAGTGTAACCAGATTTAGATTTGCTGAAAACAAACCAAAAGAAAAAAAAAAAAAAAGCTGGCAGACGCACAGCCCAAATGTTGCAACGGCTGTTTTGGGCTCCTTTTTTTAAATAAAAAATACAGTTTACATAATTTAAACATACTAGATAAAACTTAAGAAAATAACATTTATATTTGAGCTTTAAATGAAGGCTGAATTGCAAATTGCAACTTTGTAAATGTTTGTGCACTGAAGTCAAAAAACAGATGGAGGCTAATTAAAAGAAAAAACATGAGAGCTTGACCCCTACAGTGATGGGATCCAGTAGCTTTGCACTGAGGGGTATTTCGCAGGTATGATTTATGTCTATATGCCCTCTGACCAGAGGAGAAAGTCCCTTCAAATATAAACAGAGAGGTCATTTCTATCCACATAAAATACAGATCAGAAATGACTGAAAGGATCACATCTAAAATGTAATTCCAAATCAAGGATCTCGTTTCTAGGTTCCTTACATTTCTAATTTTTTGCACCTAAGACTCTGGTATCAGAAAAATGGAAGACCAAACATGCCAAAGAAATAGCAGCAATAAACCAGAATATTATTGTGTGATTTAAAAGTTAATCGTAAAACAATGGCTTCCATTATTCAGGAATTCAAATCATTTTGAATTTATGTCCAAAGCTCTAAAAGATCCTGCGTCGATTATAGCTTTAAACCTATAATCAGAATTTAGAAACAAATAATCCAAATCTACATGGACAGTTAGTGTCTTTTTCTTTTATGTGTTCATAAATTGTTTTCTTGTTTCAACAAGACGATTGATTGAAGCCTTTCCGCCTCTATATTTACACGTTCTCAGGTGTGATGACCTGTATACTGCATGGCTGCAGCCAAAGGTTTTAGAAATATAAGAGATTTATTTCAGTTCAGTTTTTTAAGGCTACTCTTCAACCAAATATCAACACAAAGCACTTTACAAGTAAAAATGTTCCAGTTTAAAAAAAAAAATCCAGAATGTATGATTAAAACAGTCAGATAGGCAGAATAAAATTAGATTACATGCTTTCCAATTTAATCTCAGCCATCACACTTCACAGATATCAGTAAAAATTTCCAACAATTAAACAAATTTGAAGTTGTCTTGTGCCTGCTTTGTTTGTTCCTTTAATGTGATTTAGATTTGATGTTTAATGCAGAAGTAATATTTTATCTACTACTCCTGAAAAATGGTCAGCAAGCAGGCACTCACAGCCAAACTCTACCAAATAAGCCTCATCATGAATCAAGCGAGCCTCGTGACAGCACCGCCATCATTCCCATCGACACCAGAGGGATGTAATAATGTAATGTCTCAAATGCAATCGAATGATCTAGAACTGAATCAGTCAAGTCGCTCCTCCGCCATAATATCCATCAATAGCAGCCGATCAGTTATCATCCCAATTACGCAGCTTTAGGCCGTCTCTTTTCTCTCTTAGTTCTCAAAAGTTGTTCTGGAAATTCAGACATCATGATGTGACTGTGTCTGTAGTTAGTCCATACGTGTTTGTAAAAAATAAATCCTGGATGATCTCTTAAACCCGCTAATAAATCAGCAACAGGAAGTAGACTTTCCTTCTTTTCTATTCGAACCTAGCATAAATAGCGGTACAGAAGAATCAAAGAAACGAAACCTCCCTATAAAATGGGAGCATGATTAAAGAAGTCTAAAACAAATGAATTGGAGATTTTGTGCAGGGCTGCGTGAAATCAGGAAACATGCAAGTGCAACTATCTGTTAGCTCCAGGTTGAGTCACTATAAGATAAACTCAGAGTGGGCATCAAGGCCAAATGTGCAGCATAACTGGTAGACAGAGTCCCTTAACCTATCCTCTTAAAAAAAATCAGAGCCCAGCAGTCCTTTATACAAATTCACTTTAACTAGGATGTAAATATACAAACAAACTCAACATAATAAACTACTATCGTCATTATACATGAATGTTTACACTGAATATAAAAAAAATGTAAAAGCAAAATTTTACAACAAAAAACAGTATGCACCAAAAACAATGAGGATGCTTAAAGATCAAGGTGCAGAATAATTTTAAAAATCAAATTTAGTTGAGGGATCTGTGTGACATTTAGCTAAGACTGCAGATGGAGAAAATAGGAACGAGAAGCTGCAGTCATTAGAGGAAGCAGCTCACCCCTGGCAACAAGAAGGTGATGGCCTCATTAAGCAGGGATTGCTCTGTTTAATGAAAGTGTGTAAAAGAGCATAACGGAAAAGAAGCTTTCCAAATGTTCAGGCCTTGACAGAGGTTAGTTCTCTTGTTTGACGTTGTTTTTGAAAAGGGTAGATACATAAGATTCACACGATGATTTCTTTTAAATTATTCATGTCGTTTATTCTGCAGAAGAAGTCACAGAAATTATGTTTTAAAGTTATTTTGAAGAAAACAAAAAGACATTCTGTATTTATATGATCATATAAATCAGACTTTTTTCTTTCACTGGGCTCCTATTATGGCCACGATGTATGTGGCTCATCAACATCAAAATATTTAAAGCTGAGTGTCGCTCCAAACTAACTGGATATTTCTAGAATAAAGAAAGATTATGACCTCCTTGTAGTGTTACCCTCTTTATAAGGAAGGGAACTACATGTATTCAGGTTCTGCATGCCCATTGGAAGCAAGCGAAGGCATTTTCAGCGAAACAATGTTGGATAACCTTTATGCTTGGCTTATTAGCGCCTGTGGAGCAACTGGGCCTTGAGGGCGGAGATAATTTTAGCTTGTTACCAGCAAAATAGGTTACAACCTTCAGTGGTGCTGCTTCTGTTTGTCACAAAGTAGGACTCAAGCAGCTCGCTTTTGCACGGGAAGCACACTCTCCTCAGGATCACAGAGGCTTCCTGTGAAATGAATGTGACTTGTGCAATCCGGTACAAACCTGCCCTGCTACTTGAACTGTCATTGGAACCTCCAGGACTCCTGTGTCACTGTCAAAAAAATCCTCTGCATCTTTGGACAAGGATTGTCTAAGGAGAAGGCAAGAGAGGAGGGAAGGGCAGCGTGAGAATAGAGTTGTTTATGTAGAGCAATGCTTTTTATAGGCAACAGCAAACTTATAAATGCTTAGAAACGTTAAGTGTAACAGTGATTTCAACAACACATGTTTTTCCTTACAGATGGCAGATCTAAAAAGTCAGAATCTGCGTTCTGCTCTCAGGCTCATCAGATTCAGACCCGTTATGCTACTGTAACCCACGACTGTAGGATCGGATTGCCAGAGAAAGCAGGGGAGAGATGAAGAGTGCGCCTCCACACTACTGTAGGTTGTAGCCATGGTGATGGGAGACGTAAGTATGATTCAAAGAGGACCAGCAGTCATACACAGGCTTATGTAAAACTACAGTCCTTCAGCAGAAGTGGAGAGCTGATCTCATTACATACTGCATATATATATATATATATATATATATATATATATATATATATATATACATATACATATATTTATATATATTTTACATTTATTCACGAGCCTCCTTTACTTTTGTTACCAGGAATCCTTTCCTTTCTACTCGCCCTCTTCATCTTTCTGCTGTCTCTCATTATGCTCTCGATGCTGAAGCCTCAAAAGCCGATAGTTTCAGGAGTTTAAACGCTGCTAACATGTTTGAGAGTTGCCCTTCATATACAGCGAACACCTTCACGTTATGTCTTAAGCCTTCGGCTTCACAATTACATCCCAAAATCCGGTAAAGGTCACTTCCTCCCCTCTCTTCAATTACACTGTAATTTTTCCATCCCTTTCCACTTGTCTATTTGACAAATGAGCTCAGAGGGTATATTTAAAGAAGCACTCTTGTTCTGCCTGCTAATAGCATCGCTGCTGGAGAGTCACTCTTGAATTAGCTTGGCAAGGCAGAGTGGAAAAGCCTGGTAGGGCGTCGCCAGGCCCATATGTTTGGGAGAATTTGTGCTAGAGATTTGCTGGTGTCCTGCACAGATTTGTCTTGTGTGCTCCTCCTTCTCATTGCAAAATTATTACCTTCCCCAAGGAGTTTTTTTTTTTTTTTTTTTGAGTTTGTGTGTGTGTCTGTGTACAGGATAACTTGAAAAGTTATTGACGAAATCTTTACCAGAAGCACACCTCATGTCAAGGATCAATTTATTAAAATTTTTTGACGATCCAGATCATGTGAAGTCACAATGTGGAGGAAAATTTCCTGATTGGCGAGGGTCTACGACAGGGGTCACTAATAGGTGGACCACGGTCCGGATCCAGACCACAGTGATGTCTCATGTGGACCTGTACCTGATACTAAAAAAGGAAACAACAACCTAAAATCTTATTGGGCACTTTTTGGTTTAGCTTTTATAATTCTTACGGTAGTGGTCATGCGTCCAAATTGCATGCCAGTTTGGTTATACGAAGCGATACCACCAATCTGACTGACCTCCCGACAACGAAGAAAAGATAAAACTTGTTGTTAAAACAAAGAAGAGAGAAACAGGTGAAGAAAAATCTGAAATAAAAGTGTACGGGACAGACGAAAGGACGGAGACAGAAGCTCGTGGAAACAGAGAAGGAGGGGAGAAACGGACACAAGTAAGAATGGGACAAATGATGGCGTTTAAAAAACATTAAAAGCTATGCTCTTAGAGTGCATTTCTAGTTCACCTTAAGACAGTTTTCTAGTCCTTTAACAGTTTACCTCTGAGCTGTGAAATAAACAAGTAAAGGGAAATAGTTGAAAGTTTAATCTTTAAAAGTGTCTCACAAAACCCCCCGAAAAACATAAAATATCAGTAAACCCTTCTGCAGTCCAAAGTGTTATAATTTATATGTATGATAAAAAAATAAGCATTTATTACTAGAATTTATTTTACTAATAAAGATGAAGATGACTACAAACAACTCAATGATCTATAAGATTTGACATCATCATAAATCATTATATGAAATGAAAACTAAACTAGTTATTTTTGTTCTGTCTTTCATAGTAATTTCAAGTTTTAACAGTGTGGTAGTAGAAAAAAGAAAAACACTGAGGAGAGCCGTTTGACGTAATCTGTAATAAATCATCCTTGTAATCTCCCTTTTATCAGCTGGGACTGCCGGGGTTGACCCCACTGACTGCTCTTCAGAGATTACACCTAAACCGCTCAGACAAGCAATCCCATTCAGAGGATCCCGTCATCAGGTTTACACGGCAAAAATAAGGAGACAATCATCTCTTCATGTATTAGATTGGGTAGCTGTTTTCAAAGCACTGAATCCAGGATCAAATGAGTTGGATCACATGGGCGAGAAATAAAGCGCATATGCTAAAAAAAAGCAAAACGAAAACCCATAGTGCCTCATAAATAGAAAGAAAATAAAACCACTAAATTTCGTCACACTAGGATCTGCTTTGACCTAAATAAGAGTAACAGTGGGCAGTGGAAACAAAAAGAATTTCATAAAATTTTAAATAAACTCTTAATGTGTGGCTACATTTGCATTCAGGTACTTTTAAACTGATAGTCCTGTAAAACAAACAAGTAAAAAAAAACAAAAACACAACAATTTAAATAAATATAATAATAATTTAAATAAATCTGGCTGCTCTGTGAAGGTTTCAGGGGTTTGTTAGAGAGCATCAGCATCATGGGTACCAACGACAGAGCAGACAGGTCAGGAGTAAAGCTGGGGGAAAGCTAAGAGCGGAGTAGTAGGCCACGCTGTAAACATCTATTGGAGCATCAGTCAGGTAATCACTGTAGAGAGGGGGACACTACTGGAAATCTGACAAGACATGTTCTTCCTCCCTTTGGAAGGACCAAAGCTCAGGTGGAAGAATTTGTCAACTGTTTAACTATTTATAAAGAATTGGAAAGAAGATGGTTACCAATAAAAAACAAACAAAACAAAAATCATAATATACAGAAGGAGGCCAGTTGAAAACAAACTTAACCTTTCAGCCCATCACACACACCTCCCCAGCCTTTAAACACAGTGGTGGCAGAATCATGCTGTGGAGATGCTTTTCCTAGAAAGGGAACATACACTGCCTGGGCAAAAAAAAAGTCGGCACCAAAAGTCACCTTTAGCTTTGATTACGGCACGCATTCCCTGTGGCGTTGTTTCGATGAGCTTCTGCAAGGTTTTATTTATTTCCATCCAGTGTTGCATTAATTTTTCACCAAGATCTTGCATTGATGATGGTAGAGTCTCACTGCTGCGCAAAGCCCTCTCTAGCACATCCCAAAGATTCTCAATGGGGTTGAGGTCTGGACTCTGTGGTGGCCAATCCATGTGTGAAAATGATGTGTCATGCTCCCTGAACCAGTCTTTCACAATTTGAGCCCGATGAATCCTGGCATTGTCGTCTTGGAATATGCCTGTGCCATCAGGGAAGAAAAAGTCCATTGATGGAATAACCTGGTCATTAAGTATATTCAGGTAGTCAGTTGACCTCATTCTTTGAGCACATACTGTTGCTAAACCTAGACCTGACCAACTGCAGCAACCCCAGATCATAACACCGCCCCCTAGGGCTTGTACAGTAGGCACTAGGCCTGGTGGGTGCATCACTTCACCTGCCTCTCTTCTTACCCTGATTCGCCCATCACTCTGGAACAGGGTCAATCTGGACTCATCAGGCCACATGACCTTCTTCCATTGCTCCACAGTCCAATCTTTATGCTCCCTAGCAAATTAAAGCCTTTTTTTCCGGTTAGCCTCACTGATTAGTGGTTTTCTTACGGCTACACAGCTGTTCAGTCCCAATCCCTTGAGTTCCCTTCGCATTGTGCGTGTGGAAATGCTCTTACTTTCAGTATTAAACATAGCCCTGAGTTCTACTGTTGTTTTCCTTCGATTTGATCTCACCACACGTTTAAGTGATCGCCGATCACAATCATTCAGGATTTTTTTCCAGCCACATTTCTTCCTTGAAGATGATGGGTTCCCACTATCCTTCCAGTTTTTAATAATGCGTTGGACAGTTCTTAACCCAATTTTAGTAGTTTCTGCAATCTCTTTAGATGTTTTCTCTGCTTGATGCATGCCAATGATTTGACCCTTCTCAAACAGACTAACATCTTTTCCACGACCACGGGATGTGTCTTTCGACATGGTTGTTTAGGAAATGAGAAGCAAGTCATTGTACCAGTTGGGGTTAAATAACTTGTTGCCAGCTGAAAGATAATGCAGTAATTATCCAATAGGAGCTTCGTACCTATTTGCTTAGTTGAATCCAGGTGGCGACTTTTTTTTTTGGCCAGGCAGTGTACAAGTTGATAATAAAATGGGCCGAAGCAAATCACAGAAGACGTAAAGAAAGAAAATAAACCAGGGTGAAGTTTTTCCTTCCAGTGGATGAAAACCTCAACACACTCTGGCAGAAGGACAATACAATGTCTCAGATCAAAGCCCTCCTGTGTTAGAATGGTAAAAATTAAACAGAGCCTTTGGGAAAACTTTATTTTTTTTAGCAAATGATCTGTACTTTTGAGTTTGAGCTATTCTGATTGGAAAAATGTTGGTCATTTAATGTGCAAAAGGTTAACCCTGCCCCTGAAAAAAACCCAAAACATTGATCAAAGGGACTTAAATATAGAAGTGTGTCTTTGGGATTTTATTTGAAGAATATTTTGAAGATAAAGCACTATTTTCCTTCAATTGTACTAAATACAAACTACTCTAATCTGGAATTTAGTGAATTAAGGTGTCAGAATGCAGCAAGGTTTAATATCCTCCAAGTTAATATTTTGAAAGGGCACTGTGTACAATCATGGTTGCCAACTTTATCAGTTTTAAACAGGAACTGGTAAAATCCAAATGGAAATTGACATTCTAATGATAAATATTTCATAAAACCTGCAGTGATTCAATCTGAATCCTAGTTGGAAATACCAGCGCATGTGTGTCTGTGTGTGTGTGTGTGGGGTGGGGGGCTACTGTGGATACCATGGGGAAGGAATTATGCATTGCACAGAGCAATGGTGAGGATGTGTAAGGGGAGAGTGTGGGCTGGCTGCTAACAAATAAAGGTGGAGGAAGACAGGCAGAGAAAGGATGAGGCGAGAGAAAAGGCAGCTGAATGATGTGGGCAGCTTGAGTGAAGTCCCTCAGAGGAGGAAGTAAGAATGTGCTCGCTCTCTCCCAGAAGCCCGAGGACGGCAGAGAAGGCTCAATCACCTGTGTGAGGAATGAAAGCTATGAGTCATTTCAGATTCCAGATTTAACAGTTTATGTGTGTGTCTGTGAGAGCGTGTGTGCGTGGATGTGACAGTGAGTGGAACCAGAGCAGATAATGAGGACTTGGAAATCCAATCGTGCTCTGGCTGGTAGAAATGGCTGTGCCATTTTAAATGAAACACTGGCTCTGCACAAAACAAAAGCAAAGCAAGCAAAAATTAACGGATCGGAACAGAAAGATTCAACCATGGCAGAGGGAAAGGAAGGAACCAGCTTACTGATGGACCAAACGTTTGGTTTATTTTTCCTTTCTGAGTCTGAATATTGCAAAATTAGCATTTTGGGTATTGGAATATATGTTGGTTCATTAAGGTCCCTTTTTTTATAGTTTATAACACTGAATTTATCTACTATGAGTGATTTTTCAGTATCATCCTGTTTGCTGATTTACAAACCGAAGCTTTTATTTTTCTGAACCAGTAATTTCTGACTATCCCTGAACCAATTAAGAGGCAGTGTGCCCTCAGCATATGGAGATAGGCACACCCATATGTTGTTCCAGATCCTAACAAGTCCATGGCCTAAACCATCACTCAGCATAAGTTACTGCTCTGTTTCCTCAAGCCCTGAAAGACTTGAACATTTTTAATCTGGATAAAAAGAAGTAATCCATCTTTGTCATTTCTCTTTCTGCCTGTCAGCTGATGTACATGTAACCATTTTGAAAAACCCATATTATGAGCTCTAGACATCACAAGGTTGATCAATAGCAATACCAATTGACAATGACTTTCATAGTGTAAGCAAAACTATATGAGCTGGTATAACGTCACTTTTTTATTTTATTTGTTCAGCTTTTTAGCTTTGTAGCCTCTACTTTTCTCACCGTTGGTCAGATAAGAATCAGCAAGTCCTATCAAAACACAAAGTAAACACCTTAGCATTAGCATTGGCTTATCCAAATACAAAAATACAGCTAGTAGAGGAAGCTATTTATTGCTTTGTATGCTTTGTGCTTTTTTTTAAACTAGCTATGCCATACTAAACCAACTTAGCAAAGCTGTGGAGGTAAAATATATGAGTTGCAGAAAATAAAGACACAGATTAGGTAAAAATAGATCATAATATGCTTCCTCAGGTTCTCTAACCAAATCAATTCTGCTAAATTCACATATCTATCATTATTGCGCTTTTTTTCCCCTTTGTCTTATTTTTCTTTTCCTTATAGGACATTATATTGCCATAACTCTGTATGAAAAGAGCTTTATAAATAAAGATCAATTGAATAAGACACACAGAAAGGAATACGTAGACTTAGAAGGGCACAATCACCATAGTCTACTTACTACTGATAAATGTCTTACATGACTTGGATTGACTGATTTATTACTGATTTATAAGATGTAAACCAATCATTTATACTGAGTTATAACTTTTATATTGATATTGATACTGCAGTTTAAAAACACTTTGGTAAAAGTTGAAGTATCAACTTGACCTCTTTACTCAAGTAAAAGTGAAAAACTATGTGCTCCAATAACTACTTTAAGTATAAAAGTATAAATTAACCTTAAAAACAGCCAGATAGCACTATATGAATTGTAAACTCAATTTTTCAACTATTTTGAAAAATTCTTTGAGATAGAGCCAAGGATGATATGCTGTCGCCTGTGTCCGACCTTTCAGACATTTCAACATTTTTTTCTGAATCCGACATTGTAGCATGGCATAGACAATTCACGTTTGCAGTTTGAAGACCTCCTGCTTGCTTCTGATGATTTCCTTTAGCTAACCAATGAGTGTTTGCATTATATGACTCATCCAATTACACTAGTTTTCACTAGATGTGGATGGCACCAATGATCTGCATTGGATGGCAGACATGATGTGAAATAAATATTTATAAACATTAAACCGAAGCCAAGAGTAACAAGTAACATTTGTTTTAAAAATGTAAGGGATAGAAAGTACAGATACTTGTGTGAAAATGTAATGAGTAGAAGTCAAAAGTTGGAAGAAAAATCAGAAATGTATAGATACCTAAAAAGTGTACTTAAGAACAGTAATAAAGTATTTGTACTTTGTTTCTTGACACCTCTGCATATTGACTAAAGTCGGTAATTGCACTCCTAGTGGCCTGCCAGTGCATTGCAAGGAGTACATGAAAAATATTTTCTTAGGTCGTACAACAAAGTAATGCTAGGATATGTTTTCCTATGTGTTAACCCAAAAAGTAGTTTTTTTCTATGAGTGCACATCAGCTTTGACACTCATCAAAACCAAGCAGAGCAACAGACTGGATGTAGAGCCTAGGATAAGCTGCTTTTCACACTGAGGTATCAGAGCTCACCAAAGCAGCTCAGGTGATTTGATGAAGACAAAGTAAAACTAATTAAATAGGTCTAAATAAAATTTTTTGTTCTATATTTTGTTCCCATTTCATCAAGTTTAAATGTGATTATAGCGGAGTTAGTCTGAGGAGTTCCAGTTTTATAAATACAGGTGTATAATATGATTTTATATTGTATTTATTTCGATTCCTTACTAACTACAAGGCAACATATTTATATCTTTTTTTATTTGAGATGCGAAGGATAAAATGCCTAAGAATTAAAAGCTCAAATTAGAAGACTTTCAGATTTTAGATTTAGTTATTTAGGATTCATGGTAAAAAAAAAAATGCCCCAAGGGGCACACAAGTCGAAAAAGGTTGGGAAACACTAGTCTAGAGGATGGTTGACCCTTAGAGATGGCTAGGAGTAGTTTCATAATAACAGGGAAAAATACAAACAGGAGGATTGAAGGTGCAAACGGACGGACAAAGAAACCAAAAGAGAAAGAAGCACAGTGAAGCACAAGGGTGAGAGGCCAAGAAAAATAAGTGATCTGTGAGGAAGTGGGAGAAGACAACACAGCAAGTGAAGGAAGCAAGAGTGAAAAGAGTGTGAAATAGAGGGAATAGGGAGGTGGTGGAAGCTGTAACTATGTTAGTGCTTGTGAACAACGCACAATCGCAGCAACCAGCAGCAGCACTAAGAGTAAAGCTGTCCTCTAATCCTCGTGTTTAAACCTCTGCTGATTCATTATGACAGATTACTGACATTTTCCCACTTTCCTCTAAAGTCACAGAGCTATTCCACGACTAGCACGTGCCTCCAACATTCTGTGAAAAGCGGAGTGAAAACGTTCTCTTCGTTTAAAAACAAACACATCAGCCCAGCTATCAATACACAAAACTGGCGAACTGTGAAAGGAGGAAAGAAGGAGGGTGGGCAGAGGGGCGCCCACGCAGAGGTTTTTTACATACTGCACGCCTCTCATATTCGCCCTGGGGGTCCCCTGTCCTCTCTCCTGGCTTTCAAACCACAATTTAACTCCTGCCTCTCCATCTATGTATAGAACCTGGATTGTTGTTGAGAAAATTAGCAGGTCCTTCAGAGTCATTAGACATCATTATCAGAAGCCTTCATGGCTCTGCTTTGATCAGGTTATTCGCTCCTCTTGTCTGCTGGCTCGGTTTAAATCTATGCACTTTGTAAAAGCTGGACTGCTTTCTTGTGAAAAATCAGAATGAGCAGGTAATCTTCTGAGAAATCCATCAGGAGGCATGAGAGGGAAAAAGATTCTCAAGGTTTTATAAACAAAAAGAAAAAAGAAATGGCATTAACTCAAAAAAAGAAAGCAGCATCATATAACATGAGCTAATTGATATTTTTTTTATTTCAAACAGAAAATAAACCTTTTGAGAGTGAAAGTGGCTCTATACAGTCTAATTAATATTTTTAGAGAGGAAGGGGAAACTAGTCTGCTACCCTTCTGAGTCGTAGAGTAGGGAAGAAATAACAAGACCTATTAAAATCAAACTTTTTATTGACATTGAAATATAATAATTAATTGTTTCTTGACAATTGAATATAGAAGTTTGTTTTCTTTTTGAAATTTATTAACAAATTATACCTGCAAAAGCTGGACTCCAAATGTTTTGACCTTCCGGTGGCTCAAGCTAAAGCAATAGAAAAAGGTCAGCAAATTGACAGGTGAATATTCTCAGGCTAATTTCTGCAGTTGAGATTTTGCATGACTATTTTTGCAGATTAAACTTTTGCTGGTGAATTTGAAGTAAAAAAAAAAAAATCATTATTTCATAGTGGTATAAATTCAATGCAGGGCTGGACAATAATTAAAGATCTATACATTTCACAATATAATTGTATTCATTAATGGTGATTTTAACACATGTCCAGTATGTTGATATACGCTGCAGTCTGTGGTTATGTCATTAGTCACGGACTGATGTTCCAGGCTCAGATGATTCCAGAACAAGCCACAGTATGTTTGCTGGTGAGCGTTGACGTACACAACAGGCTCTGCAGCTGTAGGCTGTGCTGCTCAACGGATAAGCTCCAATGCAGTAGGTCATTCCCCAAAAAGTCGACTTAATTAAGTTGAGTCGACTCACATCTAGACACCTCGAAAGTTCCCTCACGTAGGCTTGTATGCCGGTGTGCCACTAGCGTGCAAGGTGGTTTCTTATTGGCTTATCATATGGGCTTAATAGAACACACGCTACAGTTAACAATAAAAGCTGTTGTCACTGCAATGTTTTGTAAGTATATGTATAATAAGTATTTGCAGCCTAGACCAGGGGGGGTATTATTGACAGAAAGTGAGAGAAACCTTATATTGATGATTTTTGAAATAGATAAAGACTGTAACGTGCTTCCTACAGTGTCAATAAGAATTTATAAAAAGTACGATTTTGAAGAAATTAATGATTAATGAAATAAAATGTTCTAATCATTATATTGATTTGTTAACACAGTCCTTCAAGGTTACTGATTGTGATCCTTTTCTCTTTTTTGCTTAACTGTAAGGGAAGCACCTTTCACGGCAGCAAGGCTTGGACACTGCGGCTGCGTCCGAACTTCTGAGCTAACGCCTAAATCCCCTAAATCACTATATTTAGCAGGGACTATATAGGGGCCTTTATAGTGAACTCCGTTAACTGACTGTTCCAATAGATGATCCCTACTTTTCACTTCCTGTTGGTCATGTGACTCCGCCGCCACCGCGCGCTGCCTGCGCCATGTTTGTTTTTTGTCGCCGCTGTCAGGTAGCGAAAGCCTATGGCGACAGCAGGCCTTTGTGAAAACAAATCCCATGATTGCAGGATATATCTGCTCATCTACTGACCATGGATGAACACCACTTTTCAAGGTGCATTGTCAGAAATTTCGAATCCACTACTCTTTCATCCACTAGACGTTTGGTCACTTATCCAAAATGGCGTTACCAGTGGCGGCCGGCCCATAGGGGGCGCTGGGGCACCGCCCTCCCTGATAAGAAGAGAGAAACGTAAAATATATTTTTAGAAATTAACTCATAAATGTCAATTTTACTCTCTAGACTGTGTACCTATAAGCAAAACAAATGATATTTTACATTTCCCTCTCTACTGTCATTCTTTTGTGGATTTCCACAGACAGACTCCTACCGTCTCTGTCTTGGGGCGCTGATCAGACAGCCCCACATTTGCAGAGAATCTGTCAATCATGTACTATTGCTAGGTGAATTTAATGGCCAATCAGCGTCTCAGAACTTTATGGTCTTGGGGCGCTGAAAATACTGCGCTTTTACAGGGTTCTGCACCCAAGCGCAGGTGCAGACAATTAGAGGGACAATGGCGAACGTAACGAGCAAGATGCAGCTTCCACCAAATTCGGTGAGACCCTTATTTATCTACCCGTTTACCCGAAGAACATCCCTGTTGTAGGGTATGAAAATTTCCTGTCATGGTTATTGTGAGTGCGACGAATCCACCTCGTCAATGAAAACTTTGCGTGCCACACACACATTCCTGTTATACTGTGATTGTGAGGACCAATCCGCTCGCGCTGAGCCCAGTAGCTCCATTAACTTAAAACACACAAGCTGTTCCTGGTTACCTGCTGGCGTATTGAGGGTGCACACTTAATATTTCAGTGGGGTTAGCCATGTGTGTGTGTGTGTGTGTGTGTGTGTGCGCTACAGGGACTTGTCATCTTCAGTCTGGCTGCGTCTTTGCTGGGTTCAAACCCAGTTTGGTGTAATTGAATAAGTCAATGAATCTGTGTAAAAGAATTAAGTTGTAAAAATTATTTGTTTGTTTTTGTACATCAATTGTTTGTGGAGGTAATATATGGACAAAACTGATTTATGAGATGAAATCAGAAATCAGAGAGCCTGAGGGGAGGGGCTTAAACTAATTAATGAGGGCTGTGGGAAGAAGAGCGGCCATTTCTGTTTTCTGTTTCTTTGTTACATTGCTGGTAACTGGAGGGAGGCTGAGGCCCAGAGGATCTTGTATATGTTTAGTTTCTTTTGCACCCTGTTTTGAGTTTTTGAGCACAATAAATCAACAACACCGGTAACCCGACTGAGCCTAGATTCTTGGAGGCCAAAGAACCCCGTCACAGTGACCCAAATCATCACTGTTACTGTTATTATATAGTAAATTAAATCATTACTGTTAAATTGTATGTATTGTCCAATTGTTTATTTGAATTCTTATTCCGGATTAGTTGGAGACATACACTAGGCTATATCAGCCCCACCAAAAATATTTTTCACCAGCTGCCACTGGTTGTTACCACTACATAGTGCCCTATATGGTGATTAGGGCAATGTGTGATTGTCGAGTTTTTGTCTTGTTGGATGTGCTGTTCTGAAATTAAATTAATACATCATTTGTAAATTGATTTGAATTAGGTTTGTTTGTCTGTTTGAACATATGGAAGTTTGGCAGGAAAAAAAAAAGGTTCAGGATGTAGCTAAATGTGTGATCTTGATCACTGAGAATCTTCACCAGCAATTTGCATAATAACGTTCAAAGTTTTGTACAGGATTCTGTTGTTGTGTTTCTGGGCAGTTTTTATAAGTGCTTTTATATTGTTTATATTGGAATTATATCGCATCTACAGAAATTATGAAAATATATTATTATATCAGATATGTTTATACAAGTTAAAATAAGATAGACTTTATCGATCTCACAGTAGAGAAATTCACTTGTCATATCGGCTCAATAGCCAAAAGAAGGTGCCAAACGGAGGGAAAGGTGCATGGCGTATATACAGTGCGTCCACATATATACAGTGGATTGGGAAAATAAATAAAAAAAATAGGGCAGAGATTAAGGTCGCTTATGTACATCTAAAGTGACCTAAAGACATATGGATTTGGCATTGTACATTAGAGTGGTATCATGTAAGGAACAACAGTAATGTAGTGAGATAACTATAACAGCTGAATTCTCCTATTATGAACAAAATTTTCTGAGCGGACACAGCTGTGGCCTAATGCTCCATAAAACCAAATTAAATCTTAAAAACACAGTGGGAACAATATGAAGGCAAGCTATTAAGATTATGAATTTCACAGCCTTTAAACCCAACAGGTGTCCCATCTTTTGGCATCTTAATATAATGGATAAAGGGCTCCAAAAACTGGATACCAATAGGATCCTGTTAGGTCATTTTTTAAAAATTCATGTAGTCTAAAAAAATCCAGTGACAACATCAAAGAAAGAGTCAAAGCCTGAGAGCAGAAACATTTGTTATCTGTGTAGGTTCAGTAAAAGACCCCTCTAAAATGAAACAGTTTGCACTTTAATAGAAGGTCAACCAAATCTTAACAAGCTGACTTTACAATAAGATTATAGTCGCTCCAGTGACTCCATTACCATTACATCCTCTATGTGTCCTTCCTTACCTGGGTTTGAATTTCAGCTGGGCATTAAGAGTTGACTGAGCCTGGATGAAGCTCTTTTTTGGCAGAATCTCCATGTGTTTCTTCATCTCTGGGCACACCTCAAACTTTACTTTCAAAGCTCTGTTTGCTCTGTAATGCAAAAAGGGTGCAGCTTTATTAGAATATAAAAATAACACAAGTGCTTTCATGTAACTAACTTTTTCATGAGAATACTGTATAACAGGGCAGGTGCTTTATATGGAGACCTGATTACAAAGAAGTGGATTCTGTTTATCATCATCAGTCTTTTAGGCCAACAGTGGATCATTCAGAGATCCTCACTGAACTTCTGGAGAAGGTTTGCTGCACTGAAAGTAAAGGGGCGGGTGAATTTTGAACATCCCCATCCTTTTATTTGTTAAAAAAACAAGTAGTAAAATGTCCAAAACATATAGTTTCTCTTCGTGACTGTGTCCCAATTATTGTTGATTCTTCACATTTTTTTTTTATATCTTTATGTTTGAAGCCTGAAATGTGGCAAATGGTTGAAATGTTCAAAGGGGACGAATACTTTCGAAAGGCACCGTATCACTGCTTATAGATCGAGAATACAGACAATTGACCTTCATTTTAGTAGCTCCAGTGGATTTCACTTCAGAAAGAATAACTTCACAAAGTTCACATCAATTAAGTGGCGTTTCAAAGATGGTTGCACCACTAGAAGCAACAAGTGCAACTCAGACAAATGACTCCATATTTGTCTGGTTTTTAAAAACATCCAACTACAGAGATGGAACATGTACAATAACGCATTTGTGTAACCTCATCTTTAACGACACAGATATCCCCCCCCCCGCCCCATTCAGCTGAAATGACCCACTTAAACTGTCAGGTCAGCCAGATGCTCGCTTCCCCGAGGCAAGAACTTGCAGGGACACTCGGGACACATTAGGTTTCAAACTTCTCTCCAATTAAATGACAACCTTCAAATAGCTTGGTGGAATATTTATGGCAACATAATCAGTTTGGCCAATGAGCCATTTTAATTAACGGGGTCATTTGGCTGAGCTTGTAGTTTTACTGGCAGAGAGTCATTGGTTTATTACTAAAGCAATGCCTATTGATGTCTGTTGGGTATACTATTTTATTAATTCCTCCGTTTGACACCTTTCTGTTTTATCTTTTGTTAATGTCGATATCAATATACAACCTCTGCCTTCTTAAAGATGTATGCCTTATTTATTACTTTATTCTAATAGAGGTAAAATAATTATCCATGTATATAAATTGATATTTGAGAGAAGTCTATTCAAATCTGCAGAGAAAAATATTTTAAGAAATAAAGCGCTGCTTACATTTATTGGGACAGCTGTGAAAAAAAAGTGGTAAAAGCCTAGACATCCTGTCAAATGTTAGTCAGAAGCCACTGAATTCTTCTCCAAAGTGCCTTGACCTTTTAAGACTGTTTGCAGGATCTTTATAAGAGAAACCTCAACAAAGATCCTATGTTGCATAAGGTGACTTAATTCACTTTAAAATGAATTTCAGTCTTAATTTCCTCTGGCATATAGACACATGGTTCAGTATGAAAAGTCACATTTAGTAAGCTACATACTGTATGTTTGTGGTTTGAAGAAGGAAAAGGCTTTTAGACTTCCAGCTGTTGTTATGGTGACTCAAAGATAAATTACTTCAGTTTTCTAACAGTGGGCTTCAGAGATTTATTTAACCTCCCCAACCACCCTTCTCGACTGTGCGTGGTGGCAAAAATAAGCAGCATGTCAAATTGCAACCTGCAAAAATAATTGGACACGTGTAAATGTCTGAGTTAAAAAAAATAAAAATTCTCATTTAGAAGGTTTAAAAAGTGAATTGTGGGTTAAAATACAAGCAAAAAAACAACACAGCCTGTGAAGATGACTTTTTTTTTTTTACACGTTGGTAAGCAAGTTAGTAGGAACTTTGATCAACTTTCAAAAATAAAATATAATAAAACATTTTCAGTTACATTTATTTTTAAATTTTTTTTTAAAGGGTAACTAATAATTATTGAATAAATGAACATAATCATACAACTGCAATAAAAGATTAATTCATTTTAGGGTTTATTACACCCAGAACGAGCTAAATGTTTCCTATTAATATTAAGATCCACTGTCAACAATTTTGGCCTTAATAAAACATTGTTCTGGTTTCTTTTATACCCATAATGCAATCCTATTTGTCTAAGCATAACTATAAAAAGTCAAAATATGAGTACTTCATAAAGGAGGTGTGAATTTCAATCACCTTTAATTAGGTAGTCTCAGAGATTCTGACCTCTTGATAAATTCAGTATTTCTGTAAAAGTTGTTGTAGTCTAATAATCGAGTGTAATAATTTAACCATCCTATATTTCCTTTTAATGTTTTTAAAATAATGGTAAAATGCACAATTTTAAACTGTTAGAAAGATACAAAACAAATTATGAGCTTTGCATCTTTGAATTTTAAATGCTATTTTTTTTCTAAAATTAAACTTTATCTTATGAATATAATAAAAATGATAGAGAAAAGAAGAAATATATATTCTTTCTTTTTAAATCGAAACATTTTAGGGATTTTAGATAGCAGATTTTGGTAAAACAAAGCCTTTTTTTTTCATTGGGTGTTGTCAAGTAAGCAAATCAATCAGTCATCCTTTTTTCATCAACCAACTCCTTCCTGATAAGTCTGCTTTCTTCCCTCAAACCAGCCAGACAGTTTAACTGACTTCCTGCAGTTCTCTGCTTCCAGATTCTTGCTGCTTTTGTAAATAAAACGTTAAATTCACTGGTTCTCCGTGTGATTCTGCATGTTGGTCAAAAAACTACAAACCAACATGATGATCGCAGGATTTTTTTTTAAGAATTCATTTCCAAATGATGGTGAAAAACAAGCATTTTGTCCCCCACAGACAAGCAGGATGTCCAACCCTCATAGACCTGTAGCTTCTTCAGTTCTTCTGTTCTCCATTCCTTATCTCTATTAACGGCACCTGTTTTAAGACACCTGTCTACAGCCTCAATGAGCCAGACTCTAAACTCAACCATGTCAAAACCAAAGAGCTGTGGAAGGAGACCAGGGGAAAACTGTAGACCTGCACCAGGCAGCAACAACAGCAGGTGGGTCAGTTTGAATATATCAATTACAAGATCAACTGTAAGTAAATGGAAGACATGCAAGCCTGATTTGGTGTAGAAGACTTACAGCCGTACATGTTTGAGCCCTTGCCTCACAACTCAGCCAGTTCTGTTAGCTCTACGCCTGCTGAAGACACAGACGTCCATCCCCATGAACACTGGGACGTAACTCAATGGGAAAGTAAATGATTATTTCCTCATTCATCCCTTGCGTATATATTAGCTGCGACATATGAATCAAATAATCAAGTTTTGTGTATTGAATGCTATGATGGAAAAAAATTAGATTGACAGATGACGCTGATATATAATGAATTTGGGTGTAAAAGATGACATATAACTAACTGGTCTGCATAAGAAAAAACAAAATACTGAAAAAAGAGATTTTAAGACAGGATTTAGCTTTAAATAGAAATCGTCTGATAAAGCTTACATTTATATACATGTTTAAGCCAGAATGATTGGACATTTAAATATGACGATCCTACGACTTTAAGTGTTCCTCATGCGCAGGAGAGGATGCAATGGCAACACAAGTAGCGAACCTGCATTGTGTTTATGGAAGTAAACATGCATGGTAGTGCTGGAGCGCATTTTGGAATCTTTCATGTCTTTTCCAACTGAAGCTTGTAGATTAACAACGCAATCTTTTCAAGATAGACTGCTCTCCGCATTATTGTCCGCCATGGTCGTTGTCTTTATTCTTAATTCCACGTAGCAAGATGCAGAATCATGAATTTTGTAGAGTATCAATGAGGTACAGGTAGGATGAGTGCAACATTGGTATTCACATTGGTAATCGTATTCAAAAAGATATGTAAGGCATTTCGATAGAATCCATATATATATATATATATATATATATATATATATATATGTCTGTGCGTGAAATATAAACTTTTCATGAGTTGATTGTTGATGCACATGTAAAATACAATCTTTTCATTATCAGTTGTTTGCTTACTTTTACATCAGCAATAATTACATCCTTTTTTCAAGAATAAATTAAACAGACCTCAGAATTCACTGAGAAGAGGTGCAGCTGGCACAGCAGAAATACCGTAAATAGACAGAAAACAAAGACAGAAGGGTTTGAAATTAGGCAAGAATCTTGAACCCCGGAATTCGTAACAGATGAGGGTTTCAAAGTCTCTGCTGAATGTTAAAGAAAAAAAAGAAAAACTCTGCCAGCACTGCTCAGAATATTCAATCACTGGTTCACAAGCTGAAGTCAAAAAACTGCATAACTTAGAGCCTCTTAAAATTCGTTCAATTAGTCAGAGAGATATTCAAATCTCTGGCACACAGGCTGGGTAGACATATTCAGCAGTGCTTTGTGCTGCTCTTTCAACCAATCTGTCACAAGCTAAAGACTACTTGTGGGATGGTTATCTATTTAAGGAAAAAAAAGTGTCAGTTTTAAGTGATGAAAGTAGCGGCTCTCTCATTGTTCTTCCAAAAGTCTGCCAAGCAATTTTGTATTCAGATTATTGTCTTGGAGGCAGAGTGACATATTGCATAGTTTGCCGGTCCAAGCATTGGCATTTCTTAACTTGAAAAGCTGCACTTCACACTGACACTGTCATCATCATGTTGTCACATGTGCTGGTGTGCCAGCGCACCAGATGGCAGTTGTCACAAATCCCTACCCCTCACACACACAAACACCCACACCCTCCCCCTGATGACGGCAGAGGTGATGGACCACTCTTCTGGAAATACTGCTGCCCCTGGTGCAGTCTTTGCTCTACATAAAATGCATCATATCCATAATCAAGAAGGATTTATTTCAGTTCTGTGCTGTTTGAAAAAAAAAAAATATTCAGAGGACTGAAGCTTCCAGTTTACATTATCACTCATTTATGAACATTTATAAGCAGCTTCTCTTTTTTTGTATTTAATCCTTGCATTGGTACAATGAATTATCATGGTCCTGGGCACTCAGAAACCTTGGATTACTATGTTGTGTTGAAATGTGCCTTTAATTCGATTTGAAAAAAAAAATTCCACTTGCTTCCCATAAGTAATATAATGAAAGAGATGAATGTGTACAATAGAAGGAGTTTTAGCTTCACTTTAAGCAGATAATCCATGTTGTCATAAAAACAGTGGATTTTTTTTTTTTTACTTATATATGGCTGTTTTTAGAATTTACAGCATTGCAATGTCCATTTCTACAGTTAATTCAGCCATTACGGCCTTGGTCGGGCAGCTGAATCCAAGCCTTACATCACAACATGCAAGCTGAAGTGGTGCTGTAAATCCTGCCACCGCTGGACTCTAAAGCAGTGAAGACTCTTCACGTCTTCAAGGGAGAAATCATGCGTCTGCGTTGTGTCAGGTGTAAAATTAAGTGTTCTTCAGGAGTTGAACTTTGTTCCAATGAAACTAACTCTTATCTCCTACCAAAGCCACAGTAGGTCTTGATGCTCAATTCTAATGTTTTTTATGAACTCTAATCCTTTCAGTGTCGTCTATCATACCTCTAATTAAATAGATTGCTGCCACGCTTCAGTCTTAACGGTCAGTAACATGAAAGAGTCCAGTATGCATCACACACCGGCGGAATCATGCAAGAGGAGGAGAGTTTTGTGTTGGAGGTTATGGATGAGTCTCCTCCGTCATACATTTTTTACTTAGAGGAGGAAAGTGGGGACGAAGATGTTGTGGAAGAGGACGCCAGGGCGGCAGAAGCTTGGTTAGGTGTAGAAGGTTTACAGCCGTACATGTTTGAGCCCTTGCCTCGCAACGCTGCCAGTTCTGTTAGCTCTACGCCTGCTGAAGACACAGCCGTCCATCCCCGTGAACACTGGGACGGAACTCAATGGTAAAGTAAATTATTCTTATTTCTTATTTCAACCATTGCGTATATTAGTTGCGAAATATGAATAAAGATGCTATGACTGAAAAAATTTTATTGTCAGATGACCGTTGATATATGATTGGGTGAATATAAGTTTACAAGCTGACGTCTAGTTAACTGGCCTTCATAAGATGACGAAAAAAAAGCACAGATTTTAAGACAGGATATTTTTTTTTTTAGAAATTTTCTGATAAATTGTCTGATAAAGAGTACATTATATACATGTTTAAGCCAGAATGATTTGACATTTAGATATGATTTCCCTACCACTTTAAGAAACCCAGTAGAGCAAAACAAAGAAGGAAGGTAGGAAAAGACAGCACAACTATTAAAAACAGCTGCTTGCAAAGCAATCAGTGGCTAATTGCTTTGCAGCTGCAGGTCTCTGTGTTGGAGATGTAAAAGTTGGGTAAAGTGTGACATGCCCATTCTGAAAACTTTGAAAACTATCGGATACGTATCTGATTTAGTACTATATGTTAAAATGACTCAAATCGAATATTCTGGAAGGTGAAAAGATCGGAATCAGGCCTATGGCATCATTATTCTGCCAAAAGTTTACACACACAATAAATACTTCTATGAGCAGCTTTACTTTATACAGACACTCATAAACTATTCCTCACACGCATGTTTAGTATGTTACAAGTGTAAATACAGTGTCAGGGGTTCCCAATATATCACACATGAGTGCTGGTTCCTCTTCTACGTGTGTGTGTGGTTTAATTTCCACACGAGCGCAACCTCCCTCCTCCCTGTGTGTGGAACTGTTTCCATGCGCTCATGTCAAATTTTTCACTTTGAAGGCATTACCCACCGAACAGAGCAACCCGCCTGTAAAAAAGTAGGATATGAGTTGCAAACGGGCAAAACAATCGCATTTGAATCGTATTTGTTGGCAGTTTGACTGTAGTGTATGTTCCTTATTCTTAACTTTGAGAGATCGGTTTGGAGATGGCCTTGTCATAGTCATACAGAACAATGACCAACATCTACATTTCAACTTACATCACCCACTGGAACACCAACTCTGTTGTCTGACCTCTGAGTTACTGGGATGACAATATTTCCTCAGTTACAGAGAAGAACCAAAAAGAACACAAACAGGTCAGGAAATCAATCAAAGTATGTCTTTATCCAAATTAGCCATTTGTGAAGTCCGCCAAAAAAAAAAAAAAATAAAAAATCTAGCAGGAGGTAAAACACAGAGCAGAACACAGAGGGATGTAAAAAACATAGTGATTCCATATGCATCAAGAGTTTCTGAAAACTCAAGAAGGATTTTCTCTTTACATAACAGTGAATTAGCAGTGAATTTAAAATAACCAACAACACAAAAACTGGTTTATCCCAAAGACAAAACAGCTGAGTGGTTTTGGTTATGCAGTCCAGAGCAGTGAGGACTGTTCAGACTCCTACATCAGAGAAACCAAACAACAACTACAGAGACACATGGTGCAACACCGGGGAGCCTGGGCATGAGTCAGCTGTACACCTGCACATCAAGAACAAAGGATACACCTTTAATGGCAAAATATTCAGCGTTTGGACAATGCGGACAGATGGTTTGAAAGAAGGGTGAAGGAGGCCATCGTTATGCAAAGAGAAAAGCCATAACTGAACAAAAGGAGATTGCGTTTTCAACTTGCCAGAATCTACAAACCGGTAGAATAACAGTTGGGTCATCATTTTGCATCACACTTGGAATATGCTTTGGAGGATGGGCCTCCAGGTCCTTAAAAACACCAGCGCTTCAACAACAGATTGTTCTAGTGTGAAATGACATAACTGACAAAGACTCATGGAGAGGAGTTGAAAGTTCTTCAGAAAAACTGAGCAACAGACTGGTATCCTCTGATTTGTGGATGTTGAGCCAGGTAAGTTTCACTTATCCAATTTCAGTGAGTGATCTTCAAGAGAAATGTTCAAAACCCTGAAAGGCACACTGCTAACCTTATGGAAAGTCTTCCAGAGCGACTAAAGCCGTTATGGCTGCAGAAGATTAACCTGACAGCAGCCAGATGCATGTCTCGCTCTGCCCAGCTCCACTCACATACATCTGGGAACCCGCTCATTGAAAGGGATTTCCCCAACCGAATTTATGGTCTGTCCAATCAGGACGTAGGGTGGGTGTGTCCTGGAGTGGAGAAGCGACAGTGAGATTCCAACAACAATGGCGGCTCGCATTGAGGAAGCAAGCGTTAGCATCGATGCTGCTATTTCTTCTGTGTTGTCCAATCTATCTGATATTGTTTAATTAAAAGAACATCAGAGAACGGCTTTGAAGGCTTTTGTTGGTGGAAACAATGTTTTCGCCCTTCTCCCGACCGGATTTGGCAAGAGCTTGATCTACCAAATGGCTCCTCCTCTCACAGCGTCACGGGTTAGCTTCGGTGTGAGTGGTTGAAATAGCACGTCAATAAAGATGACAGACAAGTGGCTTATCCAATCATATGCAAGGAGTTTTGATAAGGCCCAGCCTTCAGTAAAGGCAATTCCTATGGCGGGTTCCCAGATGTATGTGAGCGGAGCTAGGCGGAGTGAGACATGCATCTGGCTGTTGTCAGGTTAGCAGAAGATTGGCCAACATATTAAACCCTGTAGATTAAGAACCAGAAGGCTTTTAAAGTTGATAACTGTATGAAACACCATGTGATGGACTGACAGTTTGTCTGGGGTGTAGCCTTCGTCTCTCACTTACTCCAGGCGATAGGCACCAGCCCCCAGATAACATGAACGGGATTAAGTTGCTATTGAAAATTTGTTAGATGGATGCAAGGCTGTCATGTTAAGCCTGCAGCTTTGTGTATTTGGTTGAACATGTCTGAAAAGTGCTGACATTGTCTCTCATGGCTTAGTGCCTCTTAAACTTTCTCCTACATGCTTGTCCAACAGCCGTGAATTAGACAGTCCTCACAACAGGCCTGCAATAGACAATAGTGAGCCTGTTTTATTGCATAATATTGATTAATTAAACGGAAAGAGTGAAGCATTTGATGGATAAACGGTTGTTCAGAGCGAATGCTTATAGAACTGGAGGTAAAAAGCAAAACCTTTTCATAGACTGAGGTACAGACAGTGTTATCTATCAATTTTGTGGGTATGCTGGAGTACACATTTCAGCAACTTACTATACTCAAAAGTTGTACATTTTTAAAACAAATTAGTTTAAAAAAAGCTTTCCTAATCTAATGTGCAATACATTTTAGGAAGTATTATTTTCCTCTTGAACTTTGCATGATTGTAGGCTGAGAAGCTTTTACTCATTCCTTTTGGATGGAAATCTTTTGGGCGCATCAGTTTCAAAGCAATGCAATGTATTTTTAGTTTAGGTTTAGGTTTGTGCTTTGATCTAATCCACTAAATAGTTTCTTTGGTTGTAAGTTTAGGAAAGCTGTCCCACTAAGAGGCAAAAGTCCAACCCAGCCCTGTCCTCTACAGACTCTATGGCAAAATCACACTGTTAAACAGTCGTCCATCTTAGCCTAAATCTTTTTCTGTGGAAGAAAATCTGTGGTCATTCAGAGTGTCCACTTCACTGACCACCACTTTAGCTGACAAGTAAATAGGACTTATACAAATGGGCTCTATGCACAGCTCCACTACTTCCTGAATTTAAGGCAGCTCCTTTGTTTCCTGTCTTTCATTACTGGACGAACTGATTAATCCAGGTGTGTCTGGCCAGTTACTTAGGTCATACACACCTGGATTAATCAGTGCATCCAATCATGAAAGACAGGAAACAAAGAAGCTGCATTAAATTCAGGAAGTAGTGGAGCTGTGCATAGAGCCTATTGTCCAGAAGAAATGTTTAGGATGGATCGAACTCAGGGACTGCAGGTGAATCCAGATCATTGGATCTTCTCAATGGACCAGTGGGAAGCTCTTCCATAACTGTCTGCTTTTCATTATCATCCTCTTCCTCTTTTTAGGATCTGACTCTTATATCAAGCTTAACACCTGTAACCTGCTGTCTTCCTATTGTTAGTCTGACATTTCTGTCGAATCTGATGCAATCCTCCTGTCATGCAGGCTGGCATCTCCCTTCATACAGTGTGGCAAGCACAGCTCAATAAATGTAAAATGTTTAAATCCTGTATGTGTCCTAGTTTTCTTTTAGACTGGAATCTACATCATCTCTGGTATACCAATCTCTTGCACACCATTTAAACTGTTACCTTTGCTCTTGCCACTCTTTTATACAAGTGGTCTTTATGATAGGCCTGGACAATGTAGAAAAAAAGTATATTGATAAAAAAAAGGCCTATTGATCGATATCAATAATTATCTAAAAGTTAAAATTATCTAAATTATCTCCATTCTCTGTTTATATAGTAAAATGAGAGGCTGAGGTAGGGCTCGGATGTGCGACTTAACCAGAGATCCAATGTTATGGCGTAGTAAGACACAGATTGTAGTTCATTTTGTACCGATCCCCTGCACTCATTTTATAAATTATGGAGCGCTGAGAGTAGCGAACAGCTGTTTGAAGCCAGGTTTTTCAACTGCAGACAACCCCAGCATATCCATCGCTATGAACATGTTACTGCAAGAGTGATTTCCTAATTGCCCTTTGGACACTTTGTCATATTTATCACTAAAAAGAAAGCCCAGTTTAGCTTGCTTTGTTTTGGCAGAAGTTCTCGAAGATTCCTCCGACGATTTGGAAACAGCTTGTGCTCTGGCGGGTGTGAGCAGCTTAGATGATAAAACAAGTTGATAGTGTTACTAGACTTTGTTTTTACCGGTTCCTTGTAACTTTTACAAATCATAGTGTTTTTTTTTTTTTGTCTAACTTGCTATAACCGAAATATTACCAAACTGGTGAGTTACTAAAACCCTTCTTTGGGACAATTTCCTCTTCCTCTCCTTTTGACAAGTTTCATATCTTGTGATGCTCTGTGTTGTCGTTTGAGAAGGTGGCGCTTTGTTACGGCATGCCTGGGTCTGCGATTGCGACTGTAGCATCAACCTACATGATAGGCTACAATGAAAGGAGATGAAAACTGGTTTTCTACAATCGACTCTCTTTCCTTCTGCCACACGTCTTTATGTGACGTCTGTAAATGACTTGTAAATGGCATAGTAAATGGCCTTTATGTAGACTTGACCAAAGCACTATGCGCTACATTCAGTCAATCACTCACATTCACAGCGAAGCTGCAGTATCCTGGCCGGAGCCATCCCTCCGACCACCATCAATAGTCAATGCGGGTGAAGTCTCTTGCCCAAGGACACAACAACACCGAAAGCCGGAGCTAGAACTGACAACCCTCTGGTTGCAGGTGAAACTCCTTCATCCGACGGCACTGTCACCCATATCTGCTAACCCTACTTTATGATTAATATCTGATCTTGTTTTTTGTTGTCATACCTTATCAAAGATAGAATGAAGATGCTGTGTGAGATGTGTAAGTGTTTTAACACCTTAACCACACTATCAGCTTTCAATAACTCTATTTAACTCTGTTCTCAAATGATTTCTATCAAAGCTATTATGCCTTCATTGCTGTATTTGAACTGGCATTTTATCAATGCACAGTTAAATTCAGTTACTGATTAACTACACTCTTAAGCAACATAATTACGTAGCATTTTGTTAGGGGAAAGGTGGCTGATTAAAACTATACAGAACACCTTTTTTCGATTTCCATCTGTAAAAACCTTTTAAGTACATTTATTCTGTTCTTTCTTATTGACAATGATGGATAAATGTTTGTTAATCACAGAAAAACCCAGTAGAATACAACCAAAGGGTTTATTTTCAAAGGGTATGAATACATTTGGAAGGAATTGTATAGACTGTACTGATGTCATTGCATATAAATACAACCACAAAGTGCATAAGTTCCCAGTCTTCTCAGGCTTTAAGACTCACCTGCTTTGAATGGTGACAGTGCTTTGATAGAGGCGATCAAACATGCAGATCTTCAGGTCAATGTTGGGCTGAACCACCCATACAGGGATGCTGACAGCTAAGCCTCTGACCTGGATGGGTATCTGTTTGAATCAATCATCAGTCTATTTAATCATGATTAATTCCAGCTATTTTAGATATTTGTGGCATGAAAACCATCAATTACATACTGGTTTTGTGTTTGTGTCAGAGAATCTGATGTAGAAGTCCAGCTTGGTCTCTCCTGGAATGGTTGGAGTGAATAAAATCTCCAGCTTGATGCTTTGAGAAGGTCCAACCTCTCCCTCTCTTATCTAGTGAAGTAAACAACACAGCAGGCACAAACATGATCAACATAGAGTGTAGTTTTTTTCAAAATAAAATGAATAATCTTTAAAAAAAAAAACAACAAAAAAAAAAAACTATAGGGGCTCTTCATAGATCCCTAAAGCTTTTTTTCTCTCAGTTGAAGTTCAGTGAAGGGAAATGGACAGAACTTAATTTAGGTTTTAAATCTAAGGGACAGCTTTACATAAGCTGCAGTGCGTTTGAGCTGCTTTCATATATGGTACTTATATAGGTTTTAGCGCCCATGCTTACAGATTAGAGTCCCAGATTGGAACATGTAGCACATCTGAGTCACATTTGAAGCAATGACCCATCTACAGTTTTATCCTGATGCCACATGTGAGCTAAGGGTTGTCAACAAAATACTTAAATATTTATAATTTCATGTATGCTAATTGATCACCAATCACTGCTTTGCCATTGAAGGTATAGTGGAGAATTTTCATGAATTTTTAAAAAGAACCGCCCTCTCCACTTAAAAAAAAAATGGTTATGCACAACCCTGTACCCGCTCCAGAGAGGGAACGTCTATTACGTGTGAGAGTGTGCACAAGCCCATTTCTCCTCGTGCATGCTCTGTTTAAAAGTTGCTGTTTGCATCATTCATATAAGCTTACTTTCCAAAATAAGATTTGCAATTTTCTATGTCAGACTCACCACCGATAAGTGAAAATGGGGACGAGCACATCAGACGGCCTTACATTAAAATATCACCACAAAGATTGATGATTACGAGTACCACCTATTTTGATGATCCACCAGGAAAAAGAACTTCCTTCACTATACCTTTGATATTAATTTATATGGCCCAACATTACATGTATATTGAAAATATGCAAAATTTTATTATTTAAACGGTCTTTTGTCTTTCCTAAAGCATTACCACAGCGTGGATTTTAGCCTCCATTAGTCACATGCATTAATTTGAAATGACACAGAAGGGTTGCAATGTTACTCTGCTTGCAGGAGTGAGGCTGTGTGCTCCTCCATAAACCATCAGTAAATTGAGAGCAATAATAAAAACATAAGAAGCGTGAGGCACTGACTCGACAGTTTGATGAATATTCTACAATTTAAGATGCAACCGGCAACCATTTCATGCGAACATATCAGTCAAAATGACAACAGAGCTGAGGGCATGCAGGCATGCGCAACACCCAGAGTCGCAACAAGCACAGAGGGAGAGGTGATGCACCATTAGACTCCCAGTAGAAAAAAAGGAATGGACCCCGATCTGCTACACAGCTTCAGGGTTAGCAGCCAAAAAGAAGGCTATAGTCTTCTACAGTAGCGAGGTAGTCAAAATAAATTAAAAATTATACATCTTTGTACTCACATTTTTTCATATTTATGTGAAGCAGAACAAAAGTTAAGACAGATGTTGAGGATACCACAGCTGAAACAAACGAGCTGTTAAAAATAACTACAATAATAACAAATTCAAAGCAGTTTACTCTCATCTCCATCAGTCAGCATCACTTCTACAGATTTATGTACGGTTAGATGCAGTTTTTACAACCACTGCTTTGAAGTATTCTCCAAAAGAATGTAAACATAAGTAATTTCCATACATGTTATAAACAAAAGATGAGATAGTGTTTCATACTTACATCCCCAAATGTGATATCACAACAGTCCCAGAGGTTCTGGTTTATTTGTGTGTCCATGTCAGAGGGTAGGACGGCCTCATTGACAGACTCAGCAGCTGTTTCTGGACAAAACAGATACATAACAGAAAAAACAGCTGAAAATGCACATTGATTGTTCATCCCTTGTTTTCTTGGAGTTTAACATACAGTAGGGAGTAGCCTAGTTGTAAAAAAAGAAAAAGAAAAAAAAGAGTGGGGGATGGGGGATTTTTTTTTGTGGAAGCATACATAGCCTAATTAATATTGTCTATTAACCTAAAGCAATATGCATAGTATGGTTGTTACATGTCAGGTACGCCGGTCATTGACCTTGATCATGGCACTTTACAGTAGAACTGCAGTTAGTCCCTGGACTTCCATGGCTATCACTGCCCCTACAAAGTTAGGGAGAAATGCATAGGACTTCCCCACTGGGATCGGCTTCATAGTCATGGTACGCCACTTCTTTGATTTTATTTATTTTGCTTAGGCTACTCGTAAACCTGCAGCCCACCAAATGTTGAAAGGGCAAAATTATTGTAATTACTGTTAATATATAGTAGAAATGTTACACATTCAGTAATGAAATGTCATAGAGGATGGTATGGGAGTGGGGGTGGGGGTGGGGGGGGGGGGGGGGGGGGTCATTTAAGAAGGGGGATAATGTTTAAGATTTTTTTAAGAAGGGGAATGCTATCCTCCCTCATCCACCCTCAACTGGAGTACTGACAGTAGGAGGAACCAACCCAGCTGAGCTGTTTCAATGGCTGTAATTTTAGGCAAATAGACTAATTAAGAGTAAATTCACTTAATTTAAGATATTTTTTACTTATTTCTAGATCGTTTTTGCAGTGCACTGCTGTCTTTGAGAGAGAATCAGAGATCTAAATTGAAAACCACATTTTTGCAATTTTTGGTTTTTCTGTTTTATCTTTTTTAACTTGTCTAAAATATTTGTAAATAAAATGTTTATTAGGTGCGTCTTTGAAGAATTTTTGCTGTTTCAGGTCTTAAAATCTGAGAAAAAAATAACATACTAATAATGCTAGCATCCATATGTGGATTTTTGATACAAACTGGCAACATGTTCGAGTTGAGGGCAAGTGAATTATCTGCAAATTTTCAGCAAGTATGAATGGCAGTTTTAAGTTGTGTATGTGGTTTATTCTAATAATAATTCCATGAAATATTTCATATAAAAGTAATGTCTGATATTTCTTTGTATATTACACTTCTCTGATTGGTGAGGGGCTATGTTGGTGGATTAGGATCTAATGAAATTGAGGTTTTTTAGAAACCAACAAAATATTTAGTTATTGCCAAGATGGCTGCTGCATGTTTCCCTTTTTAGCACTTGAGCTTTTTTTTGGAAGCAGTAGAGGAATAAATGGAAGACCAAAAATGTGCCAAAGAGTGAATTTTGCCTCATAAGTTTAAATTGAATTTTGATTAAACCAGCATGTTTCTATAACCAAGCGTACATTTTGAAGGGTGATTAGGGTGATGGTAAGGGAGTCTCTCCGTGCTGAAGAGATGCAACAACACACCTTCCAAAGCCTGCAGAGCAGAAGCAAAAGACTGAATCTCTTATCAAAGCATCAGCTATGGAGAGTGCTGAGCACAGCGATGAAGACTTCAGATGTGAGACTACATAAAAGAGGAGATGCCTCCTTATCACCAGCAGTGAAAGCAAGGTGAACCCTGTGCTTTCTGTGAGTCCTCCTTTATAGTTTGTTCCTATAAGGACCAAATGTCCTAGCTTAGATGGAGAGATGGGGAGATAGAGCCACAGCTCCCTCCCTATGTCTTGGAAGCAGTCTCATGTAGATTCCAGGACTGGAGCTTTACAGAAATATTTTTCAAATACAGCTAATTTGCATAGTGAGTCTGAATTTATACACAGCAGTATTTTGAGATGCACGTTAATTTTGCTAATGTTTGCCATCTGCCAAACTAAGATGGTGCATGTGTTTGACACTCGTGCCAAACTCCTGATGGTGCAGAATGACAAGTCAGATTTTCCAACTCTTATTTATCAGCACTTCTGTTAAATATATACTGAAATTAGATTCCCTTGCAAAAGTATCCACACCTTATGAATAAAAAAAAAACCTTTTTTACAATTACAAACTTTACTGTATTTCACAATTCTTGCATTATTTTTAAAAATAAAGCATAATTGTGAAGTTGGCTTTCAACTCTGCATGAAAGCTGAGTTTCAAAACAATTTAGAAAGTCTGGATTGCATTTGTATTCAGTCTCTTCTACCTTAATAGCAAAAACAACTCCCTTTAGAAGTCACATATTTAGTAATCAGTTACCTTATGTGCAGTTTTACCTGAAGTGAAATACAGCAGAGTTTTTTAAAGAGTACATTAGTGAAGAAACAGCCCTGTCCTAAACGTTGAACCCAGAACCGAGCACCTTTTAAACGATTAAAAACGTTATGTATAGTGCAAAACTAATATTGCACATCAACAAGAACTGATAACTCTGAAATGATTCTAGGTGGTGACATCATCATGATGTGAGGAGACTTTTTCAGCTGGGATGGAGAGACTAAAGCTAAACACACAGCAATACTTAAAGGTGCAGTAGGAGATCTTTTCTGACGCATTTTCTTTTACCATGTGGCTTGAAGATCTCACAGCCGCTTAGCAAGCAGTGAAATAGAAGGTCTGGAAGTGAAACTAAAATAAATGATCCCTGCTACAGTGAGAAATCAATGAATAACCCCAACCAATCACAAAACACGGTCCGTTGTACACGATTTGGCTCTAACACGTCAATCATGGTGGTCTGCTTGTCCCTCCGCCCGGTGCGTGTACCCTGACACATGAATGATTCAACCCCTCAATGCTCGTGCAGGACACCATGGCTGGAAGCTAGCCACTGTTATGCTACGTTCACACCTAAAGCAGCAAGAGCAGCAGAAACGCGGGTGCTGCTTCATTTTTGATGCTTGTACAAGTTTAGTTCTGACGCGTGGCGTAAGCATCTTTGCTGCTCTGGCTGTGCGTTGGTCAAAGTGGCTCTGATGCACGTTGGGTGGAGCTACCCTATCCTTTCTTTGCCTGTAACAATGGCAGCTATATTTGCTGTGATCAGTGGGTAAAAAGTAGTTTTAATCTATTTTGAAGTGAGAAAGTCCACCTGAAAACATTGTCAGTGCAATCAGTTCATCCAGATTACCATCCTGCCTTCAAATATTATTCCTGTCGGAGCCACACAGACCCCCGTACACCAGTGTAACTAGGAATCCCATTCAACCGCAGCCTATGGCCCGGTCGCCTCCTTGCAGTTTGCCGCGGGGGCTGGAATGCATTTTTCATGTACATCATCCAAATTGCAGGCACCAGGATAATAAAAGCGAACATGTTTTACGGGCAGATTTTGGCATTTTAAGTTAATTTCGTCGTTAATAAACTGTTTCAGAGGAGTGACCATAGAGCTCTGCATCACTGCATCAGCTCTGAAGACAGCCTGCGCGTTCATGTGTTTTGAAGGCATGGTTTCGAGGGATGGTCTAAAGGGAGAGGCACGGTTGTGTATGTTCAAAAAATAGCTTGCTGGAACCGTTTTTCCAAGATCTCCTTCAGCACATTTAAAGCAAACCTGTAAGAAGCTGTGAACGACCTGAAGCCTAAAAATGATAAATATAAGACATTTTTAGTATAAATGTTTATGCGAGGCAATTAACAATTAATTAAGTTATTTGTGTTTGGAAAGGATATTTTTCTTAATTTTTCCTGTGCAGACTTTGCAGAATTTTACCTGGTTTTATAGGCTCTAAGTCTTTGGAAAGACTCTTTGGCTGGACCTCCTCTGAATCCCATGAATCAGAAATCTGGTGATCGCTTGAAGTTGTGTTGTCACTGTATTTGTTCTATAAGCAAACACAAATAAATAATAATAAGCAGCACATGAACAATCTCAAAACAAAATAACAAAATAACCTATTTTGTACACAATGAAATCTTACAGTTAAAGGTTGTACTTAATTCATTTCCAAATTGGTTTACAGGTCACAGTTCAAAGATAAGACTAAAAAGGGGGAAAAGCATTACACCTAGAGCAGCTTCTGAGTTTAACAGTAATGACAGACCAGGCTTGTGTTGGTGGATGACTGGGATAGCATCTGGACGCAGCTGCGTTCTGGGAAGCGATGTGTGGAGGTGTCCAAGCTGAAGAAGGTGGCCAGTGCTCCCTTGTTTCTCAGGGTGATAGTGCGTGAAATAGTCTGACCCACCACCTGAGAGCCAAAATCCACCAATTGACAGTCGACCTCCGGCTGGAGAAAAGAAATAATCATAAACACTGCATATTTAATTGAGTGAATTAGCAGGAACTGATGTGCTGCCACTTCATTTTCTCAGAGGATTAGATAAACTGATTAATGGAGGTGAGCCTAATTAAACTGGTGTAGTAGTTTAAGGAGTCATTAAAGGTTACTATAAAATGGATGTAATGATAAATAGTTGGGTTTCCTCCCTCATCTGCTGCTCCATGAAGTTATACCGGTGTGTTTATATTCACTATGTGAATCTTTCATCCTGAACAGGTTGTCCACAGCTCCACTCTTCTCTTCTTCATACAGCCCTTTGCTTCTCTGATGCTTTGTTTTTTATGCCCTCAGGATTTAGGCTTGTTTAGACTGAGCGGCTTTGTATTAAACCTGTGAAGTTATCACTTGCTTTTCTATGCTGTCTGTCTCTAGTTGAGTCTAGCCTGTGTTGATAAACAGACAAACACCTGAACCCCAGATGCGCACCGTACTTGTGTAGTAAAGTCAGTAAAAAAAAAACAAACAAACAGAATTGTAAGAAAAACATGAAATATACCAACTCAGGTGAGGAAAACAAATACCTCTGGTTTTATTAGGGTCTACTCACGATGCATTTTTTTGTAGTGCATCTGACAGGAACTGAGAAGGGGCCCAGGGATGATCCAAACTCAAGCTCTCCCTCCACGTCTTCATTATTCTGCAGAGATTGGAGATAAAAACATGTCCTTTTGAATTTAAAATGTGCCTTATCACATAAAATGAACAAATTAAGTCTGACAAAAAAACAAAACAAATCCAAAATAACAGCAAAGTTTGAGCAGAAATACCCCCCTAAATGTTCTGGTCAATTTTGGGCAGAGATGGCAAAAGTACTGACTTTCCGTACTTGAGTAAAAGTACAGATACTTGTGTTAAAAAATACTCTGGTAAAGGTGGAGTAGTGGTTAAACTTCTTTACTCAAGTAAAAGTAAGTAAAAGTACAGGCTTGTAAATTTACTTAAAGTATAAAAGTAAAAGTAGAAACCACTTTTTTCATGCCGTTGCCTACATTTTAAATGGATGTCTGCCAATAGGACTAGATCTCCATTGTGTTCATTTTCAATCATCTCGTCGTCCATACTACTATGCTAACGCCACCAAGCTGCAATGATTTGCCGCCAATGAATACCGCAGAATCTGTCAATTCATGTTGTGGTGGTGCGTCAAATGCAACGTAGATTCCCATCCTATTAGATTGAATTTGGTATTGATGACGTAAAAAATAATAACGGTAACTCCATTGAAATGATTCAAAACTAAAGTAACGAGCCAATTTTTTAAAATGTAAGGAGTAGAAAGTACAGATACTTGTGTAAAAATGTAAGGAGTAGAAGTAAAAAGTCACCATAAAAATAAGTAGTAAAGTAAAGTAAAAATATCAGAAAAATCTACTTGAGTACAGTAACGAAGTATTTGTACTTCGTTACTTCCCATCTCTGATTTTGGGGATATGATATACTGATGAGAAGGTTGCAAAATATAGAAATAGATTACTTTGTTATGTCATCTAGAATGTCCATCTTGACTTTATTTATAAAAATAATAATAAATCCTTTTTTGTGTGTGTCTGATTTTGAGGCCAACATGCACTTTCAACCCGACAGTTTGGACCTACATGTCAAAGCATTTGGAAAAATCTGCTCTATGGCAACGATAAAGAAAATACTGATAGAACGAATATTAAAAAAATATTTTAGTATAAAAAGTATATCCCAAGACTGTGTTTTAAGGTTTGCAATGACAAGCATGAGCAGGCATGAAAACACCTACTTAGATTCAGCAGAGTAAAAAAAAAAAAAACAACAAAAAAGAACATTTGGGATAAAAAAAATGGTGTCTATTGTTGATCTCAAAACAGTTTTATGCTCATGCATTGACCATTTTAATTTAGGACACATAACAAACAGTTAAGGATGTGAGTCAGGTGTATTAATAAGTTTAGCAGGGAACTAGTAAATAGAGCATTGAATGCACCATATAGAATATTGCAGTTATAAAAGGACAAAAAATACCTCTATTGTGAGTTTGATTTATACAAAAAAGAGAATATTTTCACCTTTCAGAGGTCAATCAATGCTGTTTTGTTCCTATTTGTTTGCTCTGTTACTCAACAACACAAAATGATCTGGAGAAGGAAGGAGTCTTCACTAACATGCAGGTCATAATATGGTGTCTGAATGTAGCGCCGACAGTACTTACCAGAGGCTGGAAAAGAGCCTCTATGTCGAATGACATCCCAGCAGCTAAAGAACCAGGAGGATCAAAGCTAAAGCAGAAATCAACGTGAGCAAAAAACAATTGTTAGTATTTTTAGACAACTTACAAAACTATAGATGTATCAAAAACATAAAAATTTATAAAAACAAAATGCACCGTCATCTCTAATAGCTAAAGATTTAAAGAATCTCACTTTTAGAAAGTTGAAAAATGATTTAAATCTACTTTTAAGAGAACAAGACCAGACACAACCACTTTGTCATTTGTTAAATACAAATGGGAGTCCGAATTTCACTAATGGGGTTGACTCCTGGGTCAGGAATCAAACCCAGAATGTTCTTGATGCAACAGTGCTGCAATCTGCATATACACTATATTGCCAAAAGTATTTGCTCACCTGCCTTGACTCACATATGAGCTTAAGTGACATCCCGTTCCTAATCCATAGGGTTCAATATGACGTCGGTCCACCCTTTGCAGCTAGAACAGCTTCAACTCTTCTGGGAAGGCTGTCCACAAGGTTTAGGAGTGTGTTTATGGGAATTTTTGACCATTCTTCCAGAAGCGCATTTGTGAGGTCGCACACTGATGTTGGACGAGAAGGCCTGGCTCTCAGTCTCCGCTCTAATTCATCCCAAAGGTGTTCTATCGGGTTGAGGTCAGGACTCTGTGCAGGCCAGTCAAGTTCATCCACACCAGACTCTGTCATCCATGTCTTTATGGACCTTGCTTTGTGCACTGGTGCACAGTCATGTTGGAAGAGGAAGGGGCCAGCTCCAAACTGTTCCCACAAAGTTGGGAGCATGGAATTGTCCAAAATGTCTTGGTATGCTGAAGCATTCAGAGTTCCTTTCACTGGAACTAAGGGGCCAAGCCCAGCTCCTGAAAAACAACCCCACACCATAATCCCCCCTCCACCAAACTTTACACTTGGCACAATGCAGTCAGACAAGTACCGTTCTCCTGGCAACCGCCAAACCCAGACCCGTCCATCAGATTGCCAGATGGAGAAGCGCGATTCGTCACTCCAGAGAACGCGTCTCCACTGCTCTAGAGTCCAGTGGCGGCGTGCTTTACACCACCGCATCCGACGCTTTGCATTGCACTTGGTGATGTATGGCTTGGATGCAGCTGCTCGCCCATGGAAACCCATTCCATGAAGCTCTCTGCGCACTGTTCTTGAGCTACATGAAGTTTGGAGGTCTGTAGTGATTGACTCTGCAGAAAGTTGGCGACCTCTTCGCACTATGCGCGTCAGCATCCGCTGACCCCGCTCCGTCAGTTTACGTGGCCTACCACTTCGTGGCTGAGTTGCTGTCGTTCCCAAACACTTCCATTTTCTTATAATACAGCTGACAGTTGACTGTGGAATATTTAGGAGCGAGGAAATTTCACGACTGGATTTGTTGCACAGGTGGCATCCTATCACAGTTCCACGCTGGAATTCACTGAGCTCCTGAGAGCGACCCATTCTTTCACAAATGTTTGTAAAAACAGTCTGCATGCCTAGGTGCTTGAATTTATACACCTGTGGCCATGGAAGTGATTGGAACACCTGATTCCAATAATTTGGATGGGTGAGCAAATACTTTTGGCAATATAGTGTAGTTCTTTCCGGGTACTTTGGCTTCCTCCCACAGGCTAAACATGACTGTTAGCTCAATCTGTGTCTTTCAATTGCTCCTGTTTGTTTCTGTGTTGCCCTGCGACAGACTGGTGACCTGTCCAGGGTGTATCCTGACCCTTTTCCCATAGATAGCTGATAGGCGCCGGCCTGACCATGACATCGGCGGATATCCCCATATGAATACCCCTCTGTGCATACAGTACATCAGCGCAGAGAGGAAATAGATCAGTACAGTAGGTTTAATTTTGGCCTGTTATTTGAAGCTGCTGGTTTAGCTCTCAAGCAGGGAGAAGCTGCCATGTGGTTCACGACTGTGAAATGGAAATGTATAAAAGGACTCCACCTGCTTACTGGATGGAAAATCAGAAATGTCCTGTTGTACCATCACAATCATTTTCTTTTTCATCCATGGGTAGAAATCCATTGTCTGTGCTTTTGTTATTTTCTAACTTCAAGACAGGTGGCATGAAAAGATGTGTGATGGAAAATAGAGCAGTTCACTTGGGATTAAATGCTGAGTGAGGCAGCATTTGAGAATGCCTGCTACAGCCCTATATAAACTGCTGCGAATGAGGCCAATGTGTCCGCTGAAGAGGACTGAAACGATGAAGCGAAAATGTGCTTTTATAGTATCACTGTCAGTTGTCTGTGCTGTGGTGAACAGCTGTGTTGATACCAACTGGCTTCTCCTACTGTAAATCATAAGCACTTTTAGACATGATTTAGAGCTAAATAACCTCATTCTCATTCTGAGTAATTTAAAAAGAGATGCAGAAGGCTAAAAACTCTTTATATTGTGTAAATATGCCATGGTGCTTTATATGTAAACCCCTTTATCATACCACAATGGGGAAATTCACTCCCTGCATTTGACCCATCGCCTTGGGGAGCAGTGGACTGCCACTGTCTGGCGCCCAGGAAGCAATCAGGGGTTACTTGTCTTGCTCAGGAACCCAGAGTGCAGGCTGTTGGGATCTAACCGGGTACCTACAACCTTCTCAGAGCACAAGCGCACTGCTCTAACTACTAGGCCAACACTCCCAAAGCTTATGTTTGGAATAAAATGTATTCACCTAATATTCAAACACCCTTTAAAGTATGTAACTTGATGTTTGCAGGGTAAAGACACTACAGAAGAACTCTAACAATCACTTTCAGACTTATTTCTTCAAAGTCTAGGGATTGTTATTATTTGTGCCGGATATTCAGCTGATCAAATATGACAATGAGGCCATTAAACAGTTTTTGCTGTTGAAATAAACATTAGGAAATGCTCATATATATATAGATATGAAAGCAATAAAAGCAAAAAGATGAAAACAACAAAAGGTTAATATAAAATATTAAATACAAATTATAAAACCTGGGAAAGATGACAGTGTTGGTCTGTCTTTTAAAACAAAAAAAACTTGTGCATTGGTAAGAAACACTCCCTGTTTAATTTCTACTCATTGCAGTCATACTATAGCCTAATAAACTAGCCCTACCCACCAACGGCCAAAATCATTTTTGCCTGTGAGTTTGGTCTAGCCTTGATCAATGCCCCAGGCCCTAGAACTGGCAGGCCAATCACAACGCAGAGATGTGTTTTGAATTTTTAGATGCACAGGGGGCGGGGTGTGGGGGCGTGACGACAAATCTGCGCAACGCTGGAGAAAGCACAACAAGGAAGATGGCAAAGTTCTCTTTTCCTGTTGCTGTTGTTCAATAAAAGAACTTTTTAAGATAATTTGAGGCGAGAATATTACACTTTAAAGTGTCACTATATGGTCCATTTATCGATTTAATGCGTAATTAAAAAAACAATTAAGAGGACTTCCAAGGCTAACGGCAGCCAGGGCTAACCTCAGCCTGTCTGCAGCAGCCCTCTCGCGGCATGGTCGAGTGTGAAGGTCCGCTGGCTCTGATGGCGATTTTTGACTCAACTTTGGAATCAGTTTTGAAAGGATTAGACTTGGGGTTTTCGTTGAAACATGTGCAGGAAGAGGCTCTACAGGCTCTACAGTCATTCATTTTAAGAAGGACGTGTTTGCTGTTTTACTGACAGGCTGTTTGTTTACACTCCCCCACCAGCTTTCTGTCACGCTTACTACGTCACAGTCAGTTGCACTCATTGGTCAGAGCCAGTGGTTTGAAAAAAAATGGGTTGTTCTCGTCAACAGTCTTCCGATGTCTCATTCATCAGGGTCAGACTAAATTACACATTTCATTTCACATTTAGTTTATCAGGCTAAGTCATACTGTGCATATGCTGAAGGAAGGGCAGTAATTTTCAAATCTTTCTGCTCTAAAGCCTGTTCTCAATTGATGCCACTGTAAGACAAAAGTGCGCTGTGGTGATGTAGAGAAACAACTGCGGCTCAACATTTCTTTTTTATGTATAAGACAATGCTGTGTGCACGGGGTCAAACAAAGCTTCGGCTTATAATCAACCACTTCCTGAATTAAGGAAAGGATACCTCACTTCTCACTTTAAGATGTGCCACATATGTGAGGTTTCTTACATAAACAGCCCCTTTCATGTCCTTCCAAACCATCTAAATATGATCAAGATCTTCCTATTCCCTATTCTCTGAAAGTTCTTGGTAGATTTCCCGGTAGGTTTTGGGTCATTGTCATGTTGTAGGCTCTGATTATTCTTCACTTTTAATTGGACCCCTTTTGTTCTCCCTTTTTCTTTAGCTCCCTCTGACACACAGTAAAATTTATGTTGGGTTTAGTGATGGTGAGGTGGCCAGTTCCAGCAGGCTAACAGACCTTGACATGTTGGCAGTTGTTCTGCATGCCCACTTGCCGACCCTTTCCTGCACAGCGGAATGACTGATCTATAATTCTTTTGAGACCTTTTTTGAACATAAGCTGCTACAATATTTTTTCTGAAGGTCTTAGACAGCTCTCTATCTTAGCATGGTGTTGATTTTCTCTTTAATGACCAGGAGCTGTCCTATGGACAGAGTCTCCCACCTCAGCTGTAGATCTCTGCAGTTCATCCAGAGTAATCATGGGCCTTTTGGCCGTATCTCTGATCACACTTCTCCTTGTTGGAGCTGAAGGTTTTAGGGGGACAGCCTGGTCTTCATAGATTTGCAGTGGTTTCAATTGTAGTGCTTGCACAGTGCTCCTTGGGATGTTTAAAGCTTGGGAAATATTTTTGTACCCAAATCCAGCTTTAAACACTTCTGCATCAGTATGTCAGACGTGACTGGTCTGTTCCTTGTTCTTCATGATGCTCTCTGTGCTTTAACTCTGGGACTATCACAGTGCAGATATATTTATACATAGACTGGATTACACACGGGTGGATTCAATTCACCATCATTGAATCATCAAATTAAAGGGACTGATTAATTTTTCACACTGCACTCTTTACTTTCTTGTTTCTTAAAAGTGTTTAAAATATTCTATACATTTGGTTACTCTTCATGATTGTGCCCAACTTTATGTTTGAGGCCGGAAATGTGGCAGAAAGGTTGAAAAGTTAAAAGGGGCAGAATACTTTCGCAAGGTACTGTAAAGCATTTTGAGTTAAAAAGTAAAGCTGGGTTTTGGAGGTATTTATAACGTCATGATAAAGAAGTTAGCAATATCTTTTTTAATTTTGAGGCTATCCAAGCTTGGACCAAATCAAAAAGCCAAAGAGATCTTGTACGGCACTACCCCTATAAGTTCAACTGTTATTTATCTCCTTAGCTCACGGATGTACGCTTCCCTGAGGGGTGTTTTCCTCTACGCCCCTCATTTCTACTCATCTTTAGAAGAGTCACTAGACACAGCATCTACTCTATATTGTGGCTCTCTACCAAATCTAACAGAATTCAGGCTTTCCTGCTTTTTGTCTCAGAAGAGAAAAAGCAGAGCCCACTCTGGAATGGGTGTTGGAAGGGAGGAAGCCATTTTTAGCATTTCAATGGGCGTAAAGGAAACCATGGGCTGGTGTGAAAAAGGCTAGTGTGCTCCCAGTTCATGTTTTTCTCTTTTAAGGTTGTTCTTTATGGTCGTCACGACTGATCTCAGTATTGTAGGATTGAATGTGTGAGTAACTGGTGTTTCCATGAAAATGGAAGGTAAGTGAAAAACAAGAGAATTACCTTGTCAGAAATTTTAAACAGTCACCATTTTACATTTGCTGCAACTAACAGTTGTATTTCTGGGCTGTGTACAATGATCTTTGACACACTGTGTTGTATTGGATTTGGGTTAATGCAGCTTCCTGAAGTAATGAAAACAGTAGTATTAACAAGATAATCAATCGTACCAGGAACAAAGCACCAAGTGTCCAAAGGAACCACACAGTGGAAGCCACTAAAAAGTAAGTCAAAAAAAACCCTAAATATGAAAGTATCCAATAGTAAATAATTATACCAGAAATCTGCTGTACTTCATCGTCAACAGACATAACAATCCTAAACTTTTAGGGAAGCAGTTTTACTACACTATGTATGTAATCTAAAGGGCTGGTTATCCTCTCACAGCAGCGTGTCACAGTGAGCTTGTCGCAGGTATGACGCAGATATTTTTAATTTATGCCCAATTTCAAGGACTAGCTGTGGGTCTAGATACGGCTCAGATGGTGAGGAAGTGGGAAAACGCAAGAGCCAACTTTGTGTGACAACGGAGGGACTTGAGAGTGAAAAAGAACGGGGATCCAGGTGGAAAAACTGTCTGCGGTCAACTACAATTTTGGAGAGGTGCAACAGAGTGTCTGCGAAAGGGTTGGGGGCATATCTGCTTTCACTGCCACACACACACACAGGAGACCTGGTTTCTGAGCTTAAACCAGCCTTAGCTCTCTTTAACTGCAGCATTATTTTATTATCAATACTAATTTGCCAGTCCATCGCAATGCCCCGATATTACTAATGCTTTTATTATTGTTTTTTTATACTAATTTTGTGACTTTAAATTATTCAACCAACACGCTCAACAAGGTGTTAAAGAAGGCCGACTCTGTTGTAAGATGATTAGAGGTTATTTCACAAAGCAGAATTCTTCATAAAATGGAGAACATTATGGACGACAGTGAGAATCCTCTTGCACTGTTAAAGACCAGTAGAGTGTCGTCAGTCAAAGGCTTCTCCAGATTCACTCTAAGACAGACCGCTACCAAAGATCCATCCTGCCTACAGCTATTAACATATACAACAAACTTGTTGAAATAAACTAGTTACAACATTTCATTTCCCTTTCTAACATTCTAATTTCTAATCATTTTTGAACTAAAATGAATTTCTATTGCCTTTAATATTCAGCTGTGTTATTTCTATGTTATTCTTTTTATTTTTTTTTATCTTTCTGTGCCAGTACAATGAGTGTTTCATTACTATGTCTGGTTCATGTAAAGCACATGATTTGTGTTTGCAAATGAAATGTGCTATATATGCAAAGAAAAATGCTTATACTTTGTAAAAGTATTCACACCCTTTGGATTTTCTCGCATTTAAACCCACTAGCTTCTGTCTATATTAGTGGAACTTTATGTCATTGAAAATGTAGCACTAATGAGGGAAGGAGGGAAGCAAATGCAAAAAGAGTGGCATGTATTGAGCTCCTTTTACGCCAAAATGAATTATTAAACTAACACAGAATCTGAAAGATTAAAGAACACACTGGATAGGTCAGGGATACATTTGTGGATTAATTTAAAGCAGGTTTAGCTTATCAAATAATCAGTTTGAAAAAGGAAATCTCTCACAATCTGATCGTTCCAATAAATCGCAGGGCTGGCAACAAGACCATTAATCGGAGAACTCTGGAGGAGCTGCAGAGATCCACAAGTCATGCAGGAGTTGACACGGTAACTATTTGACAAGTATATTCAGAGAGAAACAATATATATAACCTATGTCAGTACTTTGCCACTCGCCATGTAGAGGAAATATGAAATATATGCTTCTGCTCTGCCTTCTCTCAGCACATCATCCTGTAAACATAAACGTAAGTACAGGATAATCCTGGAGGAGAAGCTCCAAAATATTAGAGCTGAAGTAGAGATTCCCCTTCCAACATTCATCTATTATAACATTGAATTGGTGTTGGTTAAATAAATGTGTCTAAATGGTCCAGACAAGATCAAGACCTAAATCCAACTGAGAGTTTGTGGATAGTGGTGTTGGTATTCCCAGATAATATCCATCCGAACTGCAAAGAGATCCGCAGAGGAAAATGTGGAGAAGCATCAGACTCAATATCTGCAAGAAGGCAGAGAAATCCCCCCAAAGACAGATGATAACACATACTTTAAAAAGGAAGCTAAATAAATATGCACAGCACACTTTCAAGGCTTTTAACTAAAAACTATTTTGCATCGTTTTCCTTCCACTTTAAAAATATACACTAGTTTGTGTTGTGATTAAATTAGTTCCTGACAAAATAAAGTTTGTGGTTGCAATCTGAAAAAATGTGAATAAATAATTTTACTTCCTGGGCTGCATACACTGCAGTTGGTGTATTGTTTGTCAATAGAATTTGATTACTTGTGTGATTATCTTTCCTGATGATTTCTTACCCAACTAGATGTATGTGGTTAATGAATTTGTTATTTGACATACTACAAAGTTTAAAGTTATAAAATGTATAATTTACATATATGTGGTAGAAGTTTGTGTCTGTTACATGCAAGTAAGGAATGCAGAACTAGAAGGTAATATATTCAGACAAGTGATCCCGCAGCAGTGCTCAATAACAGCATCGGTAGTTTCCAGCTGACCCTGCTAAAGACTCTGCACCCAGTCAGGCAGAATGAGGAGAGAAGAACTCCACTTCAATCCATATAAGAGCTAATGGGAGAGCGATCCACAGAGAGCAACCCGGAGAACAATGCATCTCAACTCGGCCTGTGGGCTGCAGGCCGACTTCACAGAGAGGAGAGAGAAGAAACATCATCTGACTCATTTAGCAGGGACTCATAAGAAGAGCTGTGCGCGTGGTTATCCAAACTGGCGTCCATATGTGGGAGGACAGCCTCTGCTTTCACGCATATTCCATCATATTTAAAAATGACAAATGATGGCTGGATTTCTATCGGCTGAGAGGAGAGAAGCTTCTAAAGAAGCGTTTTGAAGGGCACAAACATGTGATGGCCACTTTTCTTCCTATTAATATCTGTGGGCACAATGTCACAATTACTGTGCTTTTAGAACACATTCAAAACTCTTAGAATTCTCCTCTCTGTTGTGTTTTAATAACTATCTTTTTAATATGAGAAGTACGATTTCTTTATATGATAAATGTAACAGAGTAAAGCAGCGCCATTTAATTAAATATTTTAGGTTGTATGTTACTTTCAGTACTGTCAAATTCAGGCTGTTTTAAACGGTCCTGTCAAACTATGCTGCGTCTTGGAGGACTTTGCTTACATTCAAAGCGTAAATTTGAATGCCTTAAATCAATCATCTGGTATAGAAGCAGTAGAAAATAAAATAGATTTTCTTCTAATTTAATCCTTCTAAACATAAAGTTTTTATGTAACCTAAATCTGACTTGTGGAAATAAACTATTTAGCCTTTATAAATTAGTTGAACAACTAAAATTGTGTGAGGCTGAAGCCATTTCAGTATTGACACAGTTTAAGATTTGACCTGTTTTCGATCAACACAAGAACATCCAGCAGCTACAGTTTGAGACAAACAACACATCGATGAAGCTTACTTGACAGAAATGACATCCTCTGGTGAAGCAGAGACCTTTAGAAACCTGCACTGATTAACAGTGTAGCTGTTGTTTGTTAGCGTGATCTTCTGCTTATACAACTTTCCCACTTCAAAGTCCTACAACAGATCATTTACATTAGAAAAAAACATAACACCATAAATTAACCTCGGCTATTAGCATATTTTTGGGTTGACCATTAAGTTTGTACCTTAAAGTGGACGACTTTGGGTTTGCTGATGAATGGAGGCCCTTTCATCTCTTTTCCATTAATGTTTTTAGATGTCACTCCTAACTTTTTGCTTGTCATGGAAGGTTCATATTTCTTTACTTCTGCTTTTGGAGGTGTCATATCCTCGGTGATGGCCCCCTGAAACCACAACACATCTTTAACCAGATCAATAAACAAACTTTTACACCCAAACCACCAGTGGTGGACGATGTATTCAACCTTAGTACTTGAGTAAAAGTATTGATACTCATAGTCAAAACTTACTTAACAACAAGCAAAACTTCAAACATCTATTCAAATATTTAAGTACTCCTTTTGAAAATACTTAAGTATTCAAAGTACATGCATTTTTAAAGTATTTAAATATTCGAAAATACTAATTAAATTTTCTAATATGAGTATATTTTTGAAAAAAAAAAAATCAAAATCTACATAAGTAATTTTTTTTTTAAAATAAGTTCATTTGTTATTGGATTGATTAGGTAAAAGAGACATTTTGCCAAAGGAACAAGACAATTTACACTTAAAATGAGAAAACAGAGTTGCATTGTCTTATTGTTTAATTTTAAGAGTAAAAAAACTCATTCCATTGGCAAACTGATTTACCGACTCAAATTAAGGGTAAATAAACTTAATTTAAGAAATTTAAGATCGTTTTTCTAGTGTGTAAAGAACTTCAGTATAAAAATACCACAAAAAATAAGGACAGTTTATTTAGATCATTATTTCTTATTTAAAAACAGGCCAAAAAGAAAACAGGAGTGTCTTGATTCTCCTCACAATTTCACTATGGAATAGAGGTTTAATGTTGAATCTACAACTCTGATTTGAGAACTCATCCTACTGAAACACTTGCTCACATGGCAACAACTAATATCTTAATAAAATGTATAAATTACAAATAATATCTGCCCTGAGTGTCTCACATATATAATGCCATGCTAATCTCTAAAACAGTGCTGTCCAAATTCAGTCCTAAGGGCTGCTACCCTGCATGTTGAAATTTCATTTAAAAAAAGAAACAGTAACAGTGGATTACAAAGCTAAGCTAAGCTAAAAGGAACAAGTAACGAGCAACTTCCTCAAAATCTAGTGGAGTAGAAGGTACAATATTCGACTTTGAAATGTAGTGGAGTGAAAGTTATAAGGACCCCCTGAAAAAATAACTCAAGTAAAGTAAAGATACTAAAAAAAAAGGACTTAAGTACTTTAATCAAGTAAATATACTTTTTAACATTGCTCCACTGCAAACGTCTAAAAGATAACAAAGTTGGTCCTTTGATACTCCCCTTATATACAATTAGTATTTAGATGTAGAATCAAATAGATGTTTTGTAAATGCATTTGTTTTCTATCTTCATGTAAAACTCTGTGGCTTGCGATCTTAAAGCATATTAGTTTTTCCAGCTGTTGTTTTCTTCTAAAAATACTAAGCTAAAAATACTTTCATTTGCTTAGCTTTGTTGCACCACTTTTATTCAGCTGCTGCATTGGACGTTAGTTTTTGATATAGTAATTGGTCTGAACTGTATGTTGGCAGGACAGATCCCTTCCACTTGACTCGTTTCATGCTCAGATCTCTGAGCTGTAACTCTGTGTTTGCTCTGAAGCCTCAAAGGCACAAACACAATGGGAACCGAAGCCTGTCGACCCTTATTTCAGCTGCTGCAGGATGCTGAATGAGACAGTGAGCTAAGTTTCCTTTGTGGCAATTGGCTCATTTACAGACCCCCCTATAATTATTGTTCTTTCTAAACTTCGGATGATTTCTGGAAATACATTTTTCTCTTTTGATTACACCTCTCATTATAAAAGCATGTTTCTATCAGATTACCCCTAAAGTGGTTTTGCAACCCACACAATTGCTTAAGAAAAATTTTTTTATGTTGTTATATATATATACATATATACATATACATATATATATATATATATATATATATATATATATATATATATATATATATATATATATATATATATATATATATATATATATATATAATCAAGTAGAAGTAAAAACCCTATTTAAAAACACTTTTGTCGAAGTTAGGATATCAACTTTTTATTCAAGTAAAAGTGTAAAAGTACCATTTTTTTTTAAAACTACCTAAAGTATAAAAGTAATGCAGTAAAAAATGATAAGGAGAGAAGCTTGAAACCTTATACAGGTTACTGCACTACCCTATTAAAGGAACATTTTTCTACAATTCTGGATGATACACATCCGTACACTTAAGTTTCTTAATTTAATAACTAATGATAGTGTTAAATTTAACTTTGCATCATCTTGAAAAACTACTTATTTTGGTATGTGGAGAACAACAAGTTGGTGCAGTATCAAGTCCAGCCACAAAGAAATTAACTGTCTGGATGAAGGAAATTATTTTGATGGTTTTAACTTTTTTGAAATACCAGCCATAACGAACAATTAGCTTAAATAAAACAAAAAAATAAATAAATGAATATAAAAATGACTACAGTAAAGTATATATTGAATTAACGGAGCGGAACTATATAGTTCCAGTATGTTTAATAGATCAAATAAGTCCTTTAAAGGGATTTTTTTATTTTATGTAACAATTTATAGAGCAAAGTCTAGCCTTCTTTGGAGCTAAGATATCAGACATTAAATATGTGAAAAAGCATCACAGATACTCTGGCTCTTCTCAGCCTACTTTCAGACAGGCTTCTGCTACCTGAGCTGACAGACAGTCTTAATGTTTGTCTTTCCGCCTGCCAGAAATAAGCGTCACTGTGAGCATGTGGTGGTTCATGTCATTTTCCATCCTGATCCCACCAGCTCAGTAAACACTGGAGTATCTGCTCCCTTTCCTGCAGGCTGTTTATGTGGCTGCTGAATATAGTAGGAAGGAGCTGTTGTTTTAGCACACCTTGCATTCCGGCTCCCACAGCCCAGAGAATTCAGGCTCTGTAAGGCTGTCAGTGAAGCTCTCGTTGGCCGTGTCTTTTGGAAGAGTTTCCTCCGTTTCTTCCAGATGTTCACCAACAGAGCACTGGGATGAAGACCTACTGATGTTACTGGACTCTCTCACAAGCTGGAGGAATGTAAAGAAACACACATTTGCAAACACCATGTCATGCCCAGGTTGCTTGATACGCCCTGCAGCTTTTCTCAGTTTGTTTTGCAACATGTTATGTGTTGGACTAACAGAAATTGGGACAAAGTGTTTTATGTCTAAAAACATAAAAATGGTTTGATCTAAACTATCCTACTGCAGCTCTGGCTCTGTGTTTTACAGAAAAGGATTAGGTCCATTGAAAAAAATTTAAAAAGTTTTTACAATTTTTTTTATTTTATTTCAGTATAATTCTGACTTATAGAAAAGAGTCAGAATTAAGACCTTATTTCTCAGAATTCTGACTTTAATCTCAGAATTTTGGGTCTTGATGTAGATGGGCACCATGAAGGAAGAGATGTGGGAACGAACACTCAGCTTCACTTACAAGGATGTGAGTTGTTTGGGAGGGCCAGTAACACATTGGTGGAAAATGAGGCGACCTATTACATGCCTAAAGTACGGAAGAGGATTAGGGCCACTGAAAAAAAAAAAAGTTAACTGATTTTTAAATTTTATTTCAGTTTAACATGGGGAAAAAAGTCAGAATTCTGACTTTAATCTCAGAATTCTGTCTTTTTTCTCATAATTCTGAGATTAAAGTCAGAATTCTGACTTTTTTTCTCAGAATTCTGACTTTATTCTCAGAATTCTGACTGAATTCTGACAATGAAAAAAGTCAGAATTCTGAGAAAAAAACTTTTTTTTTTCCAGTGGCCCTAATCCTCTTCCGTACTAAAGGGTCCCAGGTGATGATATTTCATTAATAGAAGAGCAGAAGGTGATTAAAACAAGAGAGCTACAGTAGTCTCTATAACAGACATGGCTAAGGCTTAATGCTAACATGTTTGTTAGCTGTCAGAATTCTGAGATTTAAGTGAGAATTCTGAGATTAAAATGAGAATTCTGAGATTAAATTCAGAATTCTGAGAAAAAAGTCAGAATTCTCACTTTTTTCCCCATATTAAACTGAAATAATATTTTAAAAAATCAGTTAACCTTTTTTTTTCAGTAATTTGAAAATGTGAAACAATTGTATGAACACCAAATGGGACCGGAACACCATTGGAGATGTTAGAACCTCTCACCGATGTTGTCGTCTCCTCACAGACTGATGGAGTGTCAGGATCCTGATAAGACCGGAGAATCTGTCTTCTCATCCTCAAAGGTAAGGGCCTGCCATTGTTTGCTGGTCTGGGAGGCTCTCCCTGGTAAATTTTTCTACTCTTTAGCAGCTGTTCCTCCTGAAGAACTTTTGCCTGGATCTCCAATCTCTTTGACTTCTGTCTCTCCTCCAATTCCCTTAGAGGTATATATCAGAAACACTGCATTACACTGAAATGGGGTCATGTATTCCTCAGCACACAGAGAAAAAAACACCCACACCATACTGCATGGAGTGGGAGTAGAGGACATACATGTAGCAAAAGGAAAGGAGAGGAGAGAAGAGGACATACCGTTGTTTTTGTTTTGCCTCCTCTAGCTGTTTCTGCTGATACATATGTTTCATACTGTCGATGCCTTGAGCCTCCAAGGCAGCTTTTAGTTGCCTTTCTTGTTGTTCTTTCTTTCGGGCTTCTTCTTTGGCTCTATTCTGCTGAACCTGTAATTTCTCCTAAAGTAACAAATATCAAATTGGAAACAACATCAGGAGAAGTTTAGCCAAAAACTGCAATAATAAATAAAATGGGAATATGTGGCTTCCTTCTCTTCCACAGCATCAGGTTATGTACAGAATGCACTGCATCTTATCTTCAAACCATATTTAGGAAAGAAAATGGAAACCTTTGATTGGAACCAGAGAATAAAAAGAAAAAACAAATTCAACTTTTTCACTGCTTTTAATGAGTCTAAATATGGAATACGTCTGTTCGTTTGAAAGGTTTTTAATATTGACTTTTATGTTTTAACTCTCTCTTTTGCTCATGTTCAGAAATTACAGTTTAAACCAATTAGCAGATGGTTCTCCTCCACCTCTAAAAATAGGCTTACAGTATTTAGTGCATAGCAGAGTAGATGGAGAAAAAAAAATCTGAAATATACAAAAAAAAAACAACAACCTTAAAGCAAGGATCAGATTGAGTTCTGTTCTGCTGCTTACTTGGTTGGCTGCTATGTTCGATTTTAGAGACTCAACAGCATGCACCCTCCTTTCCATAAACTCTCTGTTCTGCTGCTCCTTCTCAGCCTCTTGCTGATGCAACCTAAAAATAAAATGGACACAAACAGCTTAGAGTAAGGTGGAGAGAAAACAAGAGTGCTTTTTGGCAGTGTAGCCAACCCCACACGCGTTATATATTCTTAAACCTGACATGTAATTTGACGAAGCGATTCTTTCTGTATTTAATTTCTTGTAATAGATTTTTTGTGAAAGGCTGTCGCAAAGAAAAGATTTGGATTTCAACTCCTTAAATAAATGCTCTATTTTTCTTAACACACTCTCCCCATGATGATTGGCCTGGTCTAATTGAATGTGTTACTTAGCATTCTTAATTAAACAAGTGATGTGGAAAAAGCAGGGAAGAGCTAAAAAGCAAAGCTTATTAATGTGGAAGCAACAAAGCTTCTACATGGGATTTTATGGTAGCTTTTACTTCAACAGAATTAGCCATGGTATAAATTGCACCTTCTGTATGCAGTATAGTTAAGTCTGGGTTTGATCATTTTCACAGATTTTACACTTTCCTCTATGCGATCACTGTTAGAAAAGGGCTGCCTAAAAGCAAGATTTAAACATTATAGCTAAGGAAAAAATCTGTTTTAGTGAAATTCTGTTTGGTGTTAATTGATCCAACTTTGATGGCAGTGAGGACTTTACACCCACCGGCCACTTTATTAGGTACACCTGTCCAATCGCAGGTTAAAACACAGTTCTAATCAGTCAGTCCCATCTCGGCATCTCGGTGTGTTTAGGTATCTAGGCATGGTGAAGACGATCTGCTGCCGTTCAAACTGAGCATCTGAATAGGGAGGAAAGATGATTTAAGTGGCTTTGAACGCGGCATGGCTGTTGGTGTCAGATGGCCTGGTCTGAGTGTTTCAGAACCTGCTGATCTTACTGGGATTTTCACGCATAACCCTCTGTGTTTACAGAAAATGGTCCAAAAAGAGAATACATCCAGTGAGCAGCAGTTCTGTAGGTGCAACTGAGTTGTTGATGCCAGAGGTCAGAACAGAATGGCCAGGGCTAGGGCAGCAGAGGACCACACTGGGTGCTACTTCTGTTAGCTAAGAACAGGAAACAATTTGCACAGGCAATAGGAGAATTGAAAAATGTTACTCTATGGGGTTCCGTTAGTGCCAAAAATATGTTTATGTGTCTTCTGGTGTGTCCATGTATTGTGCTTATATAATGGAAGTTGTATATGTAGTGGTTTAAAGTGGTTTAAAGTGGTTTAAAATGTTGTGTCTATATGCTGTGAGCATATGTATTGTGTCTACATGAGGGATAACGTGCATTGCATTATTCTTGACTTTATGTTGTTTGACCATGTTGTTGAACCCGTCAGCATGTGATCTCGTTTTGCTGTTGTTTCCTTTGCTGTTACAGCCTGTCATTCTCCCCTGTCGTCTCCCTCTGCTGGTACAACCTGGTGTTACAACCTGTCGTTGTCCCCTGTCGTCTTCTGTGTTGTTACAACCTGTCTCCGTTATACTTGTGATTGTCCCCGTTAACGGGGCGTTGCACTGCTTTTACAATGGTGGGTTGCTGCTGCCGTCTTGTGCCGTTACCTGGTTCCATTTGCAAGTGGTTGGCTATTTTATCTATATTGTTTTAATCTTTAATGTCACAACAGTAATAATTCCCTTCAAATCTGACTGTTCATACATATTAGCTCTGGTAAACGCCTTAGTTTTTCACTTACTGACCAATGCGGTCATGATAAAATAACGTACACACTTCCGGTTTAATGGAGATTTCAAAATAAGAGTCAATGACACAAACGCCTCTTCTGTAAAATTGAGCTTCAATGAGCATTACCATGGACAGGCTATAATAGCAGAGGAGAAAACAGGTTTTAACAACAGAGGAGACGACAGGTATAACAGCAGAGGAGAAGACAGAGGAGAACGACAGGTTTTAACAAACGGAGGAGACAACAGGTTGTAATGCCAGGTTGTACCAGCAGAGGGAGATGACAGGACAACGACAGGTATAACAGCAGAGGGAGACGACAGGGGAGAACGAGAGGCTGTAACAGCAAAGGAAACAACAGCAAAACGAGATCACATGCTGACTGGTTCAACAACATGGTCAAACAACATAAAGTGAAGAATAATGCAATGCACATTATCCCTCATGTAGACACAATGCATATGCTCACAGCATATAGACACAACATATGAATCTGACATATAGACTTTAACCCACTACATATACAACTTCCATTACATAAGCACGATACATGCACACCTTACATAGACACATGGACACACCAGAAGACACATAAACATATTTTTGGCACTAACGGAATCCCATATTACTCAGGCTGATGAGTCTCAATTTCTGTTCCAACATTCGGATGGTAGGGTAAGAGTTTGGCGTCAGCATGAAAGTATAGACTCATCCTGACTTGTATAAGAGGTTCAGGCTTGTTGTAGTGTAATGGTGTGGAGGATATTTTCGTTTCACTCTTTGGGCCCCTTGGTACCAATTGAGCATTGCGTCTATGCCACAGCATACCAGAGTATTGTTGCTGACTACTGTATGTCCATCCCTTTATAACCACAGTGTACCCATCTTCTGATGCCTACTCCCAGCAGGATAACACTGTCATAAAGCATGAATCATCTCAGACTGGTTTCTTGAACATGGCAGTGAGTCCACTTTGCTTAAAGGAAAAATGTAAATTTTCCACTAAATATGATCAAATGCTGTCGAGACTCTTCAAAACCAGTCCAGACCAAATACCGGTAGGTCTTTCATGAAGTAAAAGATTGGAGCATGTAAAGTTAAATCATGACTCTACCATCAGAGTCACATTTTCTCATAGCGTTTACACTCTACACAACACAGAGATAACCCACTCTACATTCATTGTACAAACAAATAAGCATCATGCACAGGGCAAAGAGATTACTGTTGGTCAAATTATATACAACTAGGGCTGCAACTTACAATTATTTGGCCTATTGATAAATCTGTGGATTATTTTCTCAATTATCGATTGAGACAGCAATTTTCCTCAAAGAAGATTTTTTACAGAATTAAACCAAGTGGACCTAAAACGTTTCCACTTGCTGAGTCTTGATTAGAGCATATTGAAAGATGAAAACGTTTTTTCATCTTGAATGCAAAATGTTTATACATTTTATTACAATTTGTTATAATTACTGCTCTAAATGGGTCGCTCTGTCAGCTAAATGCATTTTTTAGAGTCTATTCTCTAGTCATCGGTTGATTGCCAAATGTTGATCATTATTTCAATAATCGATTAATCACGATCAATTGTTTCAGCCCTATAAACAGCAATCAGATTGAATCCTTTTCAGCTCTAACACTGGTGGCTGCTTTATTTAGCTCTACCGTGTCAGTGAACAATCAATAGGACAGGTCGACTCTTCACAATAAATATCTCCTTTGTGGCGTGACTGTGTCGATGGTTTATTGGTGATTACCTCTTAATGGTCTGCTTCAAGTACTTGGCAACTTTCTTTTGGCTTGCTCGAGCCTCTTCAATCTTCCTTTGACAGTCGGACTCCTCCTCCTTCAGCTTTGCTGAATGTTTACTATCAGAACAAAAACATCAACCCTTCATTTAGCCTTTTAAATGGGTTTTCTGTAAAGCTGAAAAATGGTTTGATAAATTCAAAAATGATAAGACAATATTTTGTGTGCATAATATGCTTCTGTGTGATGAATGATGTGAGCTGTTGTTGTTCCTACTCCCTCAGAAGCTTCATCTTGTGCTGCTGCTTCTGGCACACTTTCTTCTCCTGCTGCAACCTTGTTACTGCCTTCTGTGCTTTAAGGACCTGGAAGAGCTTCTCTTCCTTCTGCACCTCCTGGCGGAGGAAGGAGACCCTGCCAAGTTCTACCTCCAACTCATTTAGCTTCAGTCTGAGGAGCAGAGAAATTTGGGAGTAAGCATAACAAAATGCAGCAATCTATTTCTTATTGTTATCATCTGCATCATACACAGTAAAGCAGTTTAGCAATGCTTGGGGATATAATCTGACTCTTTGATCTATTAGTGATCATGAACATAATAGTATTAAGGCAGGAGTGTACCCAATGTTATGTATTCATTTTTTGGACATGTCGTTCTTTTTTCTGAGACTGCAGTGTTTCTTCTGTTTACTTCCTCAGAACCGAGGCAGTGATCAAATCCGAGCAAATGAGAGGACTGCCCTTTTCATGCAGCACTAATGCCTGTCAAACCGAGCAGGAACAAACAAACCATCGTCATGTTGAACCCACTCTTGTTGCCTCACTTCAGCACGGATCTGGCCTTCCAGCTCTTCCACATTCTGCAGCTTTTGACACAACTGCTTATGCTGAGCTTGCAGTCGGAACACAGCCACGCTGCTAAATACGACAAGGAATGAGTGAAAGGAAACAGACAGCCTGCCTATCCAATGCATGCTTAGATTATATAGTTTCTTATTCTGTACTCACCTGCTGTCTTTTGCTTTCTGCTGCTCTATTTCCCACTCCAAATTGTCCCTCTGCTTCATCCAGCTTTCTATATTCTTACGGCAAATTTCCAGGTTTTCTCTAAAAAAGCAAAGTTTGAAAAAAGAAAAGCTGCATTGTTGAACATACGCTTCTTTACTTTTTCACATCAGGAAATCTTATCTAATCTTATAAAGGAAAACCTAAATAAACTCAATTCGGGTTTTACCCAAAGAAAAAAGATTTGTGAATTTTTCAGAAGAGAAACATGGTAGATGGTTTACAATTTTTCTGTTTTTCCTGCTCCCACCATAATATTTCACCATTGTTGCAGATTTCAGGAGATACACTTTCTGTGTTGTCTTCAGGCAAACAAGACTTCTTATGTTTAAATTCTTAAACAGCCAAAATTTTCTTTAATTTTCAAACAATGGACTGAACAGGGATCTGTGTGGTGTCCAAACCATGGGATACCTATATATAGTAAGAGGTGGGTAGGATACCCAAAAACACTAGTACAGAGTTCTTATTCAGTTCAAATTTTTACTTTGGAGAAAAATATGAGGAAGTACTGTGACAGTACTTCCTCATATTTTTCACCAAAGTAAAAGTAAAAAATTATTTTGTTAAAAGTCTACTCAAGTTCTTAATAACTCATCTTAACATCCGATATAAAAATTATGTATTAAAAACAAACCAAAATGTAAATTTATGTGTAAATTCTAGTATTTTAAGGACTATAATAAAATATTTTAAGTAAATTATAATTCGAAAATTTAAAATGACTTCAATATGGCGTGTGCTTCGGTGTCGCAGTGGTTAGCGCACATGACCAATGAACGGAGGCCTTAATCCTCAACGCGGCGGACCCGGATTCGAGTCCGACCTGTGGTCCTTTGCCGCATATATCTCCCCCTCTCATTCCCCCTTTCCTGTCAGCCTACTGTCCTTAAATAAATAAAAAAATGCCACTAGTGCCATAAAAACAAACAAAAAAAACCCTCAAATAACAATAACAGAGTAAATTGAACTAGTTACTACCAACCTCTGTATATAACCTAACCCTAACTGCAACATTTCCACTAGTTGCTGTTTGTTAGCTAACCTTATGTCAACTCATCAAAGCTTTGTAGCCTTTGAAAAACAGCAGAACTTTGGTGGAATCTACAAAAAAACATTTTATAAAGACAATTAGTCTTAAAAAAAAAAGTCAAATTAGATTTCAATTAATTTAGACTTGTGAAAACGAAATTTGGAAACCATGCATCGTTTTGTTTTCACTCCAAAATTATCCAGCACCTTGTATTTGGACTTGAACTAAAACAGTAGGTATGTTATGTAATACGTGATAAAGTTAAATGCTTCTGTTAGTCAATATCCTGCAAAGTTCAAAGCTGTTGAACTATATTATGCTTTTTGGTATAAAAATAATGAGATTTTCTAAGGCAACAATCAAAACCAAATTATTCTGCAAATAAAAAGAAATCCAGATATCAAATTTTGGAAGATGAAGCATTGACTCTGGTTGGTGTAAAAAGTACAAAGGTTTTTTTTTTTTTTTCTTTCAGTCAAAAAGGTTACATTCTGTGATTGAGGGAAAATTACTCTTTTCTCCTAAAGGAAATTGATGCATGCTGTAACGTAAACGATTCAGACCGTTTTAAGGCCAGCTGTGCCTAGGTTCCATTAAAGCAATGCTTATTCAGAGAGCACTAAAGCTCCACGCTGACCAACGCTGCTTTGTGCTGAAGGATGATGACTGACATTTGTTTTATGGAGACTGCATCACAGTTCATCAGGTGCTTAATGGCTCGCCGTGCAGACAAATAAAAAGGGAAGAAAAGTGGAAGGAGAGGTCATTACTGGAAATGTTCTTTCTCAGGCAGGAATGATTTCCTGCAAATTGCTGAATCATTTGGTACAGAAATGATTGGCGCCCGTGTGACAAGGGCAGCAGAGCGAAGATTATGGAAAACAGGGATAACAAAACAAACAAATGGAACAAGGTGTACAGAAACCCTAAAAATAACAGAAACCACTTGTGACAATGAGAAGGACAATTATGTGCCTGTGAAGGTGTTTGTAAATCCCTGAAAGGAACATCAGATTTCATCTGGGTTAAACGGGCAAGTTTGCTCTAGAGGTTGATGAATGCCAGGTCCAGACCTGGCTGTCTGCACGTCACGCTCCTTCTGTCGCTGAAAAGAGTCCAGCTGGTCCAGGTTTCGTCTCAGCTTGAACATCCGTGCATAACTCTCCATCTTGCTATTGTCAGCCACAAGGGTAAGGTCACCATCGCTATCGCTCTCTCTTGGGGAAGATGAAGAAGGACATATGGGGAAAAAATGTTGAATGGAAATCCTGGTTATGCTTCACATGAATAAAAAAAAAAAGCTGATTTATACCACTGCAAAGATGTCTAAAAAGCCCTAAAATAAATTAATATTTTAGTGCAGAAGTATAAACGCATAAATTTAACTGAAAAGAAACCCAATTTCTTTGTAAAAATACCTTTAAAGCTACAGTGTGTAATAATTACAGGGATATACAGTCAGAAATGTAATATATTATACATAACTATGTTATTTATCATCATCTCCGTGCTCAGCCTCTTAACCTTAATATTTGCGTTGCCTTAGATTTCGTTATTTATAATTACATAGGAGCGGGTCTCGCAGCCATGGAGGCAGACATCTTTGCGCTACGGCAGCACAGAGCCAACAAACTAGTGATTGCAAGTAACTACGGCAAGTTGAGAGAGATGAACTGAGACGGTACTGAACAATAGATGGCAGTATTAAAATTATCTATGTAAACAAACCTCATCACTTGAGAAGGTAGGTGATGCGGACGTCTTTGAAGACATTTTGTCCCGTAACGCTCGCCGTACTGTTGGGGGGGAGAAGCGGTGGGGGGGAGATGTTCATGTTGCTGCGGTCTGCAGTCTGAACGTTAGATGTCGCTAAAAATTACAGGTGCTGGTCATAAAATTAGAATATCATGAAAAAGTAGATTGATTTCAGTAATTCCATTTAAAAAGTGAAACTTGTATATTATATTCATACATTACATACAAACTCATATATTTCAGATGTTTATTTTGTTTAATTTTGATGATTACAAATGACAACAAATGAAAATCTCAAATTCATCATATCAGAAAATTAGAATATTACTGAAGACCAATAAAAACAAAGGATTTATAGAAATGTTGGCCAACTGAAAAGTATGAACATGAAAAGTATGAGCATGTACAGCACTCAGTATTTAGTTGGGCCTCCTTTGGCCTGTATTACTGCAGCAATGCGGCGTGGCATGGAGTCGATCAGTCTGTGGCACTGCTCAGGTGTTATGATAGCCCAGGTTGCTCTAATAGTGGCTTTTAGCTCTTCTGAATTGTTGGGTCTGGTGTATTGCATCTTCTTCTTCACAATACCCCATAGATTTTCTATGGGGTTAAGGTCAGGAGAGTTTGCTGGCCAATTAAGAACAGGGATACCATGGTCCTTCAACCAGGTACTGGTAGCTTTGGCACTGTGTGCAGGTGCCAAGTCCTGTTGGAAAATGAAATCTGCATCTCCAAAAAGTTGGTCAGCTGCAGGAAGCATGAAGTGCTCTAAAACTTCCTGGTATGTGGCTGCGTTGACCCTGGACCTCAGAAAACACAATGGACCAACACCAGCAGATGACATGGCACCCCAAACCATCACTGACTGTGGAAACTTTACACTGGACTTCAAGCAACGTGGATGAAGTGCCTCTCTTCTTTTCCTCCAGACTCTGGGACCTTGATTTCCAAAGGAAATGCAAAATTTACTTTCATCAGAGAACATGACTTTGGACCACTCACCAGCAGTCCAGTCCTGTTTCTCTTTAGCCCAGGCAAGACGCTTCTGACGCTGTCTGTGGTTCAAGAGTGGCTTGACACAAGGAATGCGACAGCAGAAACCCATGTCTTTCATACGTCTGTGTGTGGTGGTTCTTGAAGCACTCACTCCATCTGCAGTCCACTCTTTGTGAATCTCCCCCACATTTTTGAATGGGTTTTGTTTCACAATCCTCTCCAGGGTGCGGTTATCTCTCTTGCTTGTACACTTTTTTCGACCACATCTTTTCCTTCCCTTCGCCTCTCTATTAATGTGCTTGGACACTGAGCTCTGTGAACAGCCAGCCTCTTTAGCGATGACCTTTTGTGTCTTGCCCTCCTTGTGCAAGGTGTCGATGGTCGTCTTTTGGACAACTGTCAAGTCAGCAGTCTTCCCCATGATTGTGTAGCCTATAGAACTAGACTGAAAGACCATTTAAAGGCTTTTGCAGGTGGTTTGAGTTAATTAGCTGATTAGAGTGTGGCACCAGGGGCCATCAATTTTGAACCTTTTCACAATATTCTAATTTTCTGATATGATGAATTTGAGATTTTCATTTGTTGTCATTTGTAATCATCAAAATTAAACAAAATAAACATCTGAAATATATGAGTTTGTATGTAATGTATGAATATAATATACAAGTTTCACTTTTTAAATGGAATTACTGAAATCAATCTACTTTTTCATGATATTCTAATTTTATGACCAGCACCTGTACACACTGTAGCTTTAAATCAATTTAAGAGATGCAAGAATATTTGTGCCCCTGATGAGCCAGTTGTAATTTCAACGTTTTACAATGTAGGAGCATCTATGTTTAGCTTATTCAGAAGCCTGATCCTCAGTCATATGTTCTCAAGTGGTTCTATGATGAACCATTTGAAGACAACTGGCAGAGGCCACCTTATATCTACCTCTAAGCCCCTGGTGTTTCAAATGTTTTAGTTTCCCTTTTAAGAAGCAGATTTATAATTTTATTGCAGAGCATGAGGGGCTTCTGCACATGTTCATTCTTGGTTACTAAAGGATACAGTCACAGTTTAAATCATTAATACATGTTTACAGTAGCATGGCTTTTTTTCTGGCTTCACCGTCCCCCCAGACAATAACAGTTTGGGTTGTGGACGCCAACCGTTGATTATGGAGAGTTTCAATTCCTTGGTTAAATTATCTCATAGTAAGCGTGGTTATTTATTTTAATCACCTTTACTAATCAGCTCATGTCATGCTTTTGCAAAAAAAAAAAAACAAATACAAAAAGGGAAAAAAAAAAAAAAAAAAAAACCCTGGTCTGATGCTAAAAACAATTGGCATTAGTGTTAAATTATATTTCTAGTCAAGGAAACAATATTAGTCATAAAAAATAGAGTGTAAATAGCAATACATGCTTCATATTCAATATGTTGTTAATGCACAAGGTTAAGCGGGTGATTTGCTAAAAACTATTCTTTCCAATTGTTTTTTTAACATGATAACAAAGTTAGAGACTGGTGAGCACCTAAAAATACTCGTAACTGCTTCACTTCTTTATAAATATAGAGTGAATTCAATCATATATATATGTTATGGCTGAAACAATTAATCGGATTAATCATGATTAATCAATTATTGAAATAATCGTCAAGTAATCTAGTAATTGATTAATTGTTGAAGTATAGAGACTGAATCATTTGGTACTGTTTTAGCTTTAGTTTTAGCAGACAGAGCAACCAAGTTAGACCAGCAATTAAACCAAAATTGTAAAAAAAAAAAAACATAAATATTTTGCATTTGAAATTAAAAAAATTATTTTTTTTTTCGTCTGTCAATATGCTCTATCCAGAAGCCCTTAAGTTTTACCTGGGTATATTTCATAAAAAGTCTTCGTTAAGGAACTTTTGGCTATCCGATTATTAATCGATTAATCGAAAAATTTATTGACAGATTAATTGATTTGCATATATATATATATATATATATATATATATATATATATATATACATACACATATATATATACATACACATATATATATACACATACACGTTACCTAATGGGACATACTAATTTTATGGCACATTCGTATTTATGCATATATTTAGACTCCTCCTATACTTCAGGGATCACATCAATATTGTGGATTATGTAACAAAGCTAACAATTTTGAAAATCTGAATTCATGTTTTAGGTTTATTTATTTAGGTTTTATTTATTTTTTGTTCTTACTCAGACAATTCCTGCAACCATTCCAGGTGAGAGGGAAGATCTGCCTCTTCATCCATAGGTGCCTCCTGTCCTGGACCAAGGTCTACAGCTGTGGGAACATCCTCGTTTATGGAACTTAAAACAACCATCTGTCACTGTCACTGTAAAATTAAATGTAACTTTAGTCTTGTGAGAGTAGCTGGTTGTTACCTTCGGTGACGTCGGCACTGCTGTGGGCGACATCCAGCCTTCCGCTCCTCATCGAACCCCTTGATTTAGGTGAACCGTCTCTGTCATCAGAAGCCATTAATCCTTCCTACTGATGAGACAGAGTCCAACCTGTCGGACAGAAAACATTGTAGCTTTTAATAAACAGTTAAAACTGTCTACATCTTTTTTTTTTTAAATACCAAAGCTACATTTAAATAAACTATTAAAATATTTGAAAAACACCGCCTTAGGAAATCCAAGGTTTGCAGCAAAAACACGTAAAATCTGACTGTTTACCTGACAGGTGCTGCTAAATTAACTTCGGTCCCTTTTTTGGCTTTTATTTAAAATGCGTCACGTTTAAAGTAACTTTCAACAAATGACGTCCAACTAAAATATAAAAGACACTTTCGCGAGACCTTTACTCACTGTTTCCGTTGGTAACGCTCCACGGTTTCCATGACAACGGGGCGCCAGGGGACGGGGCTATCATTTCTTCTTCTTAGAATTATTGGTGGGCGGCCTCAAATGTTAAGATGCATTGTTGCCATCTACTGGTGGGGACTAAAGTATATTTTCTAAATACCTGGTCTTTTATGTTTCCACACTATTTTATTAAACTATTGCTTTAATTAATTTATTATTAATTAAATAATTAAATAAAATTAAAATGAATTTAATTTAATTTGATTTAATTAATTTAATCCAGCAGATTCCAGAACAGTTTCTTCCCCACTGCCATTAGACTGCTGAATGTTATGTAAAATGGGTTACAAAAATAACAAAAGAAACAAAAAACAAAAACAAATAAATCAACCCTGAATGTTAGAACCCGTAACTATACAGTCATATGTTTACATTACTGTTTTTTCATCACAATGTTGTTATCACTTCTGCTTACCTTATCAAGGCTGCACTTTAAAAAATGAAATAGTCTAGAGAGCTGTTCTTAAAGAAATTTACTTTTGTTTACACTTGTGTAAACAAAATGACAAAATAAAATCTAAGCCTGTCTAATTGACCTACTTATTTAATTGTATCTACTGATTCAATATTTTTCACCTTGAATTTTATGTTCTGCTGTTTCCAAATCCATGAAACTGCCTTATCTATCTGTTGGATGTTATTAAACGTCTTTAAGTAAAAAAAACAAAACAAAAAACAAAAACCACCCTTCATATTCGGCCATATTAAATGTAACATCCACTAAGAGGACTTTGTAAAAGTTTAATGTTAGTCAAAAATAATGTTTTTAAGTAAAACATGAGCCTAATTCTCCTGTTTGTTATTCTACTAAATGAGCTCCTGATCAGCCGATTGTGAAAACAACAATTGAAAATAAGGATTATTTCACTAAATATTGATTTCTAAGCTATTCTTCAGTTCAAATATGAGTGTTCTGCTATATAAAAAAGATGTAAACGAATTAGCATTTATACTAGCCTGAGAACATTTCATTTATGAAAGAAAAGATCAAAAGACATGATTTTATTTGAAAATCAAGAAAAATGTACATCACTTACAGATAAAAAACTTCTTTATGGAGACCACTTATTTTTAGGTAGGGAAATCAGAATATTTAACATGCATTGTAAAAATGGCAGTAACTATTTTTAATTTAAAAAAAATCATCTGTTACAGTAAAGGCTTTCAAAGACTATTTTTTGGCTCTAGTGGCCTTTATTTTTGGTCAATTTATTTGAAAGTAGGCTGTCCCTGCTGACGAGCAGCTGCACACCTATTTCTTCAATAAACATTTGTTTTGAAATGACCCTGATCTCTCTGCTTGAATTCTAGGTCCTATGTTCAGAGATTCTGACAATTAGTTCATTCTTTTTTTTCCCTTATTTTGTTAACTTAGCACTTTGATCTGCTGAATGTGCATTCAAATGTATTTTTTTTTTTTGGTTTAATTTTTTATTCTACCTTAATTGCAAGTCAAACTCCAAATCTTCATAACTTAACAGAAGAACAACATTGTTGATAACAATGTCTTTTTAAAATTCTGTTTAAGATTTCCAAAGAGTTATTCACAGTTTACTGTCACTATGCCCAATCAATAGAAAACCAATCCAGAGCAAAAATAAGGGATATATTTTTTCTAGTGTATGTGCATCCTCCCCTTTGCTTTGCCACCCTGGGCGGCTAACAACGAACCCATGTTTAAACCGACATTGCAGGCATGAACAATATAGATTTACTTTAGAAGATCTAACAGGAGCAAAATGTTGCAAAGGACAAACAACATATGGATTTTTGTATCTCTGCTTCTGTCTCCTTGAACCCCAGTCGGCCTCGGCAGATGGCCGCTCACACTGAGCCTGGTTCTGCTGGAGGTTTCTTCCTGTTAAAAGGGAGTTTTTCCTCTTCACTTTCCCCAAAAGCATGCTTCCTCTGAGGGATTGCATTCTAGTCCATGAGTTGATGCAATCAACTGGTTTTAATCAACAAAAGATTTCGAACCAATATGACCAAATTGTAAACTGCCTTGAGATGACATGTGTTGTGAATTGGCGCTATATAAATAAACTGAAAGGAATTGAATTGAACTCTTGGATCATTTATATGAGCACGTTTCCTTCTAGCATTTATTGCCGCAGGTTGGTGAGTGTTTTTGTACACCATTTTTAACATTACACACTTTTACCATGTTGAAATTGCCTTTCTTTAGATATCTGATTGCAGTAGACAGAAATAGGGCAAAGAGAAAGAATTTGCAACATTGCGCCGTGAATATCTCCAGCTTCAAAACACAGCGCATGCATGATCCAAACCTCCCTCATCTTTTAATACGATTTCTGTTATTATTGTCTGGAGTTTCTCTCTCTCTGTACTGACATTTAATCTTTGATCACTTCCTCTGAGACTACCCTTAATCTCTTAAAAGTAGGGTCTTTGATCAGCTTTTTTTCATACTGTCTGTCAGGACTGATGTTTAGGGGCTTTAGAAATTAATCATGTAACACTCAGGAATCACGCATTATAAAAACAAGGGCCTGCTCCAGAGAACAGCAGATGATCTTATTGAGTCGAAAAAAGAATCATAGTTTGTGAACACTTAAAAAAAAAAAAATGCACATCCCTTGAAAACCAAAATTAGTAACCTAAGATAAGCTATTAAAGTTATTTTGTTCTAAGATGACACAAGTTTTCAAAATGTGGGTTAAAACAACATGGATTGGGATACTATATCCCTCTTAACTCTTCCAACAATCGTAGATGGATTTTTAGGCAGAATACAAGTTGCCATAATGTAGCTAAAAGCATAGCATCAGCACATTTTCAAACTAAATATATACGAAAAAATTTGTATTAAAATATTTACCAGGTGAAAAAAATAAATCCCATGTTAAAAAATGGTAGCTTTTGGTAAATTTGTAGGATGGATCTACACATTTACACAGTTCACTGTTAGAGAACTGCAGCAAATAGTGACTTGGTTTCCATAACAACTGCTATTAATGGCAGCAGGTTGTTTAAGACGAATGGCAAGAGAGATTATTTTCTCTACACCATCACAAACATAAACATGCCCTGTTTGGTAAACTCTGCTGGGATTTTAACTGAAACTGTGCAAAGGTGTTTTGATCAGATTTGCCTTTTCAGGATCAAATTCTCCAGCAGTGTTTGACATGAATGCATGATGCACGTAAGGTCAACTGTAAAGTACAGTGAGGGATCCATGATGCTGTGAGATGCCTGCGTCTCTGCAGGGGGGCTGGAACGTTTAGATTTCATGGCAGTATGGAGATTTTTTATCATAAAAACTGTGGTGTTTTAGAAGACTTTAATAGAGATATTTTTAAATATTCAGAATAAGATCCCTACGAATTATGGCACAAACACTGAAAACACTGAAATATAAATACATCAATTATTCTTAAAATACATTTTCCCGTAATTTTTCCATTTGAATTAGATTATTAATACTTAGAAAAAAAGCCCAACAAATACACGAGCATAATATCTAATCATTTTATTTATTTATTTTTATTTTTTTGTCCTGTTTTGTTAAAGAAACTCTGGGTATAAATGTCTCAGAGTTATATGATAGCCCAGCAGCTTTGCTTTCACAAGCAGACCATTATGATTGTTCACATAAGGTTCCACTTGATACTTGTATAATAAACTTTATTGAAAATTATTTTGCGAGTAAAATCGTATCCAACAGACACAGAGAGGTGAGAAAGAAAGAGGGGATATGAACTAAGGGGAGAGACAAAGAGAGTGAGACAGGAAAGAACCCGTGAAAAGATTCAAAAATAAACTGGTAACAGCAAAAATAGAAAGCAACAGAAGATATACAGCAACTCCTAGAAATCTGCTTCCATACCTGTATGAGACAAGAGAAAAAAAACAAAAAACAGAAAGCATTACAGCAAAAAGAAGACAACAGAAAACCAAAGTAAATGTAAAGAAGCTTCAAGAGCAGTTCATATCCCTTAGATATCCATATTAATCAGGGTGGTAGCTGCAGCTTAGTATTTAGTATAAGCATGCATCCTTGAAAACCTTGAGCCAAACTCCTGTGGTATATAAGCATGGCTATCCTTTGTATAAAGGATTTACAAAGCTTCTTCAGAAGGAAAGTATGCTTAATAGCAGGTGTGGGTGGCCCCAGTCTCGCCCTACAGAGCCCCGGATAGGAAAAGAGGCATTGCAAGCCCCAGATAAGACAATTAGACAGAAACAACTTCAGATATATCCAGTCACAATCACACCCTTACAACCATATGGATATATACAAGCACTCAACGGAGACGCACACAAAGGCACACACTAAACATATTCTCACACTCCTAATACATACACTGTCATCCCCGGTTTGAGTGTTGAGATTGGGTTGAGGTTTGTGGACCCAAATGAAGAGACAGGGAGGCAGAGGTGAGTTTCTTGATGATTTAATGAAGAGTAAACAAACAACTGAAGCAGGAATCCAAAATCCAAAAAATCAAACATGAAAACCAAGCCAAACAAACCAGAAACCATGACGACAGGGGGTGAAAACTATCACGAGGAGGAAGATCAGAGAGATGGAGTTGGAGGAAGTTAGACGAGAAACCAGCACTGAGGAACTGAACAGAGAGTGTATTTATGTGAGACTGAAACAAAGAGAGGACTAACGAGCAGATTGGGAGCAGGTGTGAACAGAGCAGAACAGGAAAGGAGCTAGGGAAAAGGGAAAACAAAACAACAGCAGAGGGCAACAAATAAAAACCTGAAAACTGAAAATATCCAGAAATCACAACAAAATAAGAATTAAACCACTAAAACTAGAAAACATGGAACAAAGTGAAACAAAATACACAAAATAAAACATAACAGAACTAAGACTGTGACATTGAGGGCCAATCCCTTTAGGGGGGACAGGACCACAGACCCAGGAGGAGATTCCCAGTCCCCCCCAGCAGTTCAGCCCAGAACCAGCACCAAACATCACCCAGGCCCACACCAAGGAGAGAAAAACCGGCCCCCATCGGCAGGTAGCCAACCAGCAAGTCATATCCATTCCAAGCCTCCACATCCATATGTTCCTCTCATACCCATGGCTTCCAGGCAATCCCAACCCAAGTATCTGCTAATTCTTTTATTTTAAGGGCAGTCCTTAGCAGATCATCTTATTTTCAGAAATCTGTACTTTGAAACCTGTTTTTCGGTGTTTAAAAACGGGGTTCCTCCAGTTTAATCAATATAAGCTGAAATGCAATGTTTTCCATTTTTAACATTTTCATCATAGAGGGTCCCGGTGATGACCTGCCCTCCCTGCGCCCTCCAACCCATCTGTAAAGTTCAGCAGCCAAAGCAAGAAGGGATCTACAGATTAGTGAGTTTCCCTCCCTCCCTCTATCTCTCTCTCTCTGCCTCTCTTTCTATCCCTCTCTCATTCTCGCTCCCTCCTCTCTGGATGACAGGCGGCAGCAGCGGCGGTGGATCGGCTCTCCAGTGCGCTCTGACCGGGATCTTCCTTTATTTCTCAGGTGCGCTCTGCTTTGGTGCGCTCCAGGACTCGGAGGATCAAGGAAGGGGGGATTCCATGATGGGGTCCACCTCAGCATCATCGCCATCGGCAGCAGCGGCATCATCCTCATCATCACCATCAGCAGCAGCGGCTTTAGACTTTACTTTGTTCTCCGCTGCGCTGGATAACGATGAATGCGCACTGAAATAAAACAACACTTTCCTGAAACTGAACTCATCGGCTTCCAACGAGGGGAAGTTTTTTTTCTTTTTTAATTTAATTCGATTGGTGTTTATTCTAAGGAGGTTTGGAATGGAGATCCTAACTTTCCTGCTCTCCAGTTTTGCTGTGCTTCTCTTCGGAGGGCATATGTTCACCAGGTGAGACATTTAGTTTTTTTTTTTTAACTTCTTGCAGGTGTTCATGTTGAATCAGAGCTCATCACCAGCGACCACAAAATCACACAGATATCCATATTACTTCTTTAGCATCCCATGTTGTAGTGCGTCAGTGTTATTTCACAGCACATTAGAAAAACAAACAAAAAAACAACTATAATAATCTATAAAACTTCAAATTCCGACAAGACTAATTCGTTATCTGTTTTGCCTTTGGGACAGCCAATGGTAATATTTACATAACACTTTTTAGAAATGCTGCTGAATAGCAGGTGAGTGGGTGGTTTCTATGTGCAGCAGGTAATAGCATCAGCAGCCTACCAGGCCTGTTCAGGAGAGAGAAAATATGTCAGATGGCAACGTGATACAAGCGGATTAAAGGAGGCATCTGTGTCCACCGTGCTTCAGCAAGGGAGCATTAGGATGCTCAGTTTTAGGAGTTAAGGGAAGGATAATGTGAAATCGCAATCCAAGCTTGGAGAAGGAATAGATGGATAGATCATCAGATTCATCAAGCTCCACTGAATTTTAACATAGCAAATGAGGACTAGATAGATAGATAGATAGATAGATAGATGATAGATAGATAGATAAATAGATAGATCTGCTCTCTCCAAGTGCTTTTCTACTTCCTTTTTTGTAATATCCAGAAAAAATCATCATCATCATCATCATCATCATCATCATCATCATCATCATCATCATCACTTCTAATGCAGAATATAAATAACAAGAAAGGTCACATATATATATATATACACTTTCAACCATCTGACCCAAACTGTCATCCTGAGAAGAAAATGCCTGAGCAAGGAATCACCCATCACTAAGAAAAACTAGCAGATGTGTTTATATCAGAGGTACTGTTCATACTGAAACTGGGTTAACATTATATGTGCTGCTCAAAACTTCATCAAGCTCCACTGAATTTTAAAGTAGCAAATGAGCACTACATAAACAGATAGATAGATAGATAGATAGATAGGTAGATAGATAGAGATAAGAAGATCTATCATCAAATAGTCCTGTTTAAAATCCACACATGATGCCTCTAATCTTTCATAGAAGCATTATAATCATCATCCTCCTAACACTAAATGCTTCTGAGCTCTTCTACTGTAAAAGGGCTAAAGGTGACTCTGTACTTCAGTTTGAGATTTGGTGGAAAGGCGAATGTCAGAGTTTGTCCCTCCTGGCTCTGGTAGAGGAAGTAACCACTGCTGTAATTGGATTTCCCTGCCTCAAGTCACCACTGCTGTTGTTTTTATTATTTAGCTCTTAATACAATGCAGCCTTTTTTTCTTTCTTTTTTTTTGGCGCCTCATTATGTGTCAGTGTTCTCTCTTTCTCTCTGCGAAGCACAAACATACAGAGATAAAGGAACAATTTTGCGTATTGCTGTTCTGCTTCTGCCTGAGGAAAGTTGCAAATAGCTTTTGTTTTTCTCCCTCTTTCTTAAAACAGAATTACTCAGATTTTCCTTTTTGCTCCTCCTTTATCTATTTTACTACATGGCTTAGCTAAGTTATTCCCCGCCATCTTTGGTGGTGCATGAGTTTCACAGCTTCTTTCTCCAGCTGAGGTGTCTCTTTTTCTTTGCTATAATGAACACTGCCTTCGCCCGGAATCCCTTAGAAAATTAGAATTACAAAATTAGATCCCATTTTGACACGTTACGTTAACAGACTGTGATGTCTTTTATGGGACTTAATTAGACCGAGGCAAAGTAGTGAATTATCGGTAAGTGGAAGGAGAATGATATATCACTTTTAAAATAATTTATATAAGAAGAAAAGAAGAGAAAAGAGAAGTGTAATGTGAATTCATATGCAAACCTTCTCATTCTGAGAAATCCAGCCCAACCAGCTACCTTCAGTGATTTAAACAGCGAATACTGTCCTGTTTGATATCTGCCTAGCCATACAGGTCTTAACCCTGGAGGAGCTGCACAGATTCACAGCTCAGGTGGAATAAACTGTTGAAGAAAGCAGTAGTTAAACAAGCAAACAACAAAAAAAAAAAAAAGGAAAAATTTCAGAAATCACAAAGTCTGACTCTTTGGCCGAGATGCTGCTATTTAAAGCTGATTGGGCTAAATATAGAGCAGTCCTGGTAGGACACCCTGTTCAATGCTGCAAAAGATGGGAGGGATAAAATCTGACTGAGCTACTTTGGAAACAAAAATTATCAATAATTTCCATCTCGATGTGCAAGGCTTAAAAATCTTTTTTTTTTTTTTTTAGTAAGCATGGCTGAAATAAAAATGCACACATTTTTGCTGATTGTATTGGGAAACATTTTTAAATCTCTGTCCTCTTCTTGCCACTTCACAAAATGCAAAAAACAAGCTCTACAGGGATCTCAGCTTCTGGACGAGTCACACAGGCTATGAATTCAGAGAACATTTGGAAACAGAGAAACTCCTGGCAGTTACTCGCTTCTCTAAAATAACTCAGTAACTGTTGGCAGACTGGAATTGTTTTGGTCTGATATGAGAAAAATCAAGCTAATGCTCCAGATATACTCACACTTAAAATCCAGATAGAGGAGAATAATAGCCTGAACAGAGCTGATATCAGTGTTTCTTCTATTGCATTTAAAAAATACAGTGTATGAGAGGTTTCATGGATTATAAACTATTTATTTGTGGTTAGAAAATAAACTTAGAAACAAAACAAATCATCTTAGCTCCTATGTTCCCACTCTTTCTAGAGTATCATTAAAAAAAAACTTTCCTTGCAACTATACAGAAATACCAACAAATAAATTAATTAAATGTTTAACTTTGTTTCAAGGTGATGAGACAGCTGTGTGTTCAATAAATGGACTGTTGGCAGCTGATAGCTCAGGTTTAGGGGAGACTTATTATCTTAGTTTGGTCACGGCCGTCTGTCTGCTAATATAGAGAGCTGCTTGGTCATCAAAGTCCCAGAAGTATGGTTTGATCCGCATGATTATAGTGGGCAACATTCATCATCAGCATGAAGATCATATTGATTCATAGTTGTTAAAAGATACGTTTGAATCATTCCTTTGTTCAGAGTTGAAGGTTAACTAAAGATCAATTTTTTCTTCTTTTTAACAGGATTGGGTGCAATGTGTTGGGTTTAATGCAGATTCTCTCATCTTTTGATTAGGTGTAGAGAAACAAACTCCTTTTTTTTAATCTTTTTTTTTTTTACCAGATCTTTCTGGGCTTTTTGCTCTGTCGGAACAAGAAATTGTGGAACTTAACAGGTGCTTTTAACCACACTTCTGCTTTAGCTCTATTAATTTAAGCTGATCCAAATGTTTAATGACTCATTGTTGATCCATCAACATGATAAAACAAGAACAACTTTGGCAAAGTAAGCATTTGTGCAAATCTATCTATCTATCTATCTATCTATCTATCTATCTATCTATCTATCTATCTATCTATCTATCTATCTATCTATCTAGTCTTCATTTGCTACATTAAAATTCAGTGGAGCTTGATGAAGTTTTGAGCAGCATATATATATATATATATATATATATATATATATATATATATATATATATATATATATATATATATATATATATATATATATATATATATATATATATATATATATATACCTGTCACCTTTGTTGTTATTCATATTCTGCATTAGATATGATGATGATTTCTGGACATAACCAAACAACGGTACTAGAAAAGCACTCGGAGAGAGCAGACCTCTGCCAAGTAGCTCATTTCCCCCGACATATTGTGACTTCCACCTTAACTTAATACTTGTATTCACAGAAACTTTCAAAAAACTGTTGGATCCAAATAATGATCCACCAAATTTTAATGGATTGTTCCTTGGACTGAGGAGCACCTTTGGTAAAAACTTTTCAAGTTATCCTGTACACAGACAGACAGACAGACAGACAGACAGACACACACGCAAACTCTCTGAAAAACATAACCTGCTTGGCGGAGGTAATAAACCAAACACTCTTATATTGTCTTAATAAAGCAAGCAAAAAGAGATTTCTCTTTTAACTTTGTTGATCCACAGCGTGTGGAAAGAAGATGCAATGGATGTTAGATTAGATTAGATTAGATTAGATGAGCTTTATTGATCTCACAGCGGAGAAATTCACTTGTCACATATTGGCATAGAAGTCAAAGAAGGTGCAAACAAGGAGGAATGCTTGGAGTGCAATGCTTTCAGATATTGAAACAATGACGTCTGCTTTCCCAAACTCTCAATGGCGACAGCCAGTAGCACAGAGCAGTCAGCCATGGCTGCTTTTAATGCTACGCACAAGATCTTAGTAGATCACCTACAACACATGAATATTTCTTTGCTTTGTACAAACAATTAATAGCTTCTTATATAAGTATTGTAGATCAGATCATAAACATATTCTTCTTATTGACAGTGTAGGTTCCAAATCTTCGGCTGTTATATGTTTTCCCAGTTCTCCAAAGGGTGTTCATTCAAGCTTTAATTTTTATGGAGCCTCTAGATACTTTGCTATTTCCACTGTAATTCAAATCTCACCAAAGACAGGCAGAAGCAGACAGAAAATAGCTTTTTTTTTCACGCATATGCACACGTTACACCAGTTCTGCCAGCAGAATATGACCCTGGAAGCTTTTATCCCAGCCTTTTAGTTCTGATCACGCCGGTCTGTCACACTCGTCCTTTAAACATGCATCCGGGTGACTCTTCTGTCCCTGCTAATCTGTATAAGAGGCTGAGTCAGCAGATAAATCCCTTCTTACATATCAGAGAGTGCACTTCCCAATAACACAGGGATTTCATTGTGTTGCTCTGACTGCATTAACTGCCTCTACCAAGCCCGATATCTGTGATGGCTTCAGGCTGAGTTGGTACAGCCACATCTCAGCGCCTCCACTAAAAGTCTCCCACTCAATCCAAGCTATCCCATCACGCTTAAACTGGGAAACTGTTTTTGGCAGTAATTTGTTTTGTGTGCACCTTTGGGTTCTGGATGACTAAATGTACATTCATTATCTTGTTTTACACAATATAAAAATAAAAATATAAAAAAAAAATCATCTTGAAGGTCCTAACCCTTTATAGGGAACTCACTGAAATACTTTGAAAATCAAAATTTCAAGCCAATAGTGTTATTGGAATCCAAGACAAGACCTTATTACATTTGTAACATTAAAAAATATGGATATTTTGATGGCAAAAGTTCATATGAGTGCAACAACAAGTAACACCAACTTTTGTTGTTTTTCTTAATATATCGAAATTTACGAAAAACACTCTGAGAATGAAAGAAACACATTTTTTTTGGTACAACATATTCTTAGAGGAATTAATGCTGATACTGACACTTACATTTATTAGTTTATAAACCTAAACATAATTGTTAGCCAGGCTTATTAATTTTTGAATTTTACTTTTCAACTTTTTAGTTAGCTTTTTACCTTTTTTCCCCCAACTGAATTTATAGTAGGTCACATATGATTCAAGGGCTCATCTATTTGGTCAAATGCCAAAATAAAATGTGAATATGAATTACTGATTTGTAAGGGGTATGCAAGTGATCAAAAATGGTAACTTGCCCTAATGGTTAAGAAAAAGGGTTAAGAATGGAAAGAAATTAGCCTAGTTTGCAGCAAAGATTTGTTTGTACCATGTCTTAATTTAACTATAAAAATTCTGCAGGATCAATATCCTGTAATCGGTGAGAATGAGTGAGAATGGTAAAAATATTTATTCAACACCTAAAACAGTCTCTGTTTTATGAAATTTAGCATACGAAATCTTTTACTGTTGCTCCTAATTAGTGAAATCTGATTGATTTTCAAATGATGACATGGTTTTGATCTGGCTTTAAAAGTTCAGTTTAGGCAACTGTATGTGAAGTTTGGCTAAACTTAATTTTCTCAGGCTTGACCCTAAACTGGATGACTGAGTTCTTTTACAGTTTATTTAGTTCCCAGAGATGAGCCAAAGCAGATGAGAAAAACTGTATTATAGGTTGAAATGTTTATATTTGTGAACCTGTTCTGAGACAATGGACAGGCTCCCAGGATTGTAAGCATTTAGAGGGCCCTAAACTCAACTCAGTTCAACTCAAAGTTTATTTTTTGAATGCATTAAAAAACAACCAGTTGACCAAAGTGGACCACTTTACAGGTTAAATGGGTTAAGCTTGGTCAAAATCTAGAGAAAAATGTATTTGAATTAGCATTTGAAACCTTCGACCGATTTTGCAAACTAAATGTGTCAGATAAATCCAGAGCATAGGGGGGGCACCACCACACTGGATCAGTACCAGTAACCTTGTTTTTGTTTTTGTTTTTTACTTTTAATGTTAAAAATATTTTAGATTATTTCAGATAACGTAAAATTTCAGCCGTCACATGAACTGATCCAACTGAGAGCCACGGGGTCGTCAGCCATTGCAGGAAATAGCTATTTTTTGCTACAAAAAACATTTCTCTAAATCTTTACATCTATTTTTACAAGATGAAGCGTGATGTATCATTACAATGTTCGTGTTTTATCTCTAAACTAAACTAGATGTTTTATTTTGAAGGGTTTAGTTTAGGTATGGAAATGTAAACAAGATGCAGTAGGCTTTCGATACTATACCCAGAGATGGGAAGTAATGAAGTACAATTACTTTGTTACTGTACTCAAGTAGATTTTTCTGATATTTTTACTTTACTTTACTACTTATTTTTATGCCGACTTTTTACTTCTACTCCTTACATTTTTACACAAATATCTGTACTTTCTACTCCTTACATTTTAAAAAATTGGTTCGTTACTTTAGTTTTGAATCATTTCAATGGAGTTACCGTTATTATTTTTCACGTCATCAATACCAAATTCAATCTAATTGGATGGGAATCTACGTTGCATTTGACGCACCACTACAAGATGAATCGACAGATTCGGCGGTATTCATTGGCGGCAAATCATTGCAGCTTGGTGGCGGTGGCGTTAGCATAGTAGCACGGACGACGAGATGATTGAAAATGAACACAACGGAGATCTAGTCCTATTGGCAGACATCCATTTAAAATGTAGGCAACGGCATGAAAAAAGTGGTTTCTACTTTTACTTTTATACTTTAAGTAAATTTACAAGCCTGTACTTTGTTACTTTTACTTGAGTAAAGAAGTTTAATCAGTACTTCCACTTTTACCAGAGTATTTTTTAACACAAGTATCTGTACTTTTACTCAAGTATGGAAAGTGAGTACTTTTGCCATGTCTGACTATACCTACTATATTGCTGTGAAGAACTTGCTCTCACTTATCTGAAATCTATTTTATTTCACTTGTCATCTTTTGTCATTTTTAATTTAAATCCGGGATTCAAGTAAAACAATATTGCCTTTATCTTTTGTTAAAATCAAAATCAACTGATTTCCAAAAAGAAAAAAATACATCGTATGTTGGATGCATGGAGAAAAATAGATATTTATGTCAATTAGTGGTGAAGTTTCTATACATCTATTAAACTAAACCACACAGGGAAAAAAAACCCTAAGTCCTTCTTTATTAACATTTATCTTAAAGCCCTTCATAGTATCTAATCAAAGTTATTAAGACCCTTTGGAGGTTCCAGACATTAACAAATGGCTCCATAGCTGCCAGTTCAGACAGCTGCTACAGAATATATGAGGAATTAAAGCAAAGAATATTCCATTACAGGGTCCAAAGGTTATGCATCATCTACTGTACCTGTCAGAACAAAACTACAGGAAGACCAACCATCTGTACAAAGCAGCTGTGGGGTGAGAGGGAGAGGACACAAACAAACACTGATTCAGCCAAACGGAAATAGCTGCTGTGGGAAAGAGAAGACGAAAAACTTTGAGTAAAAACTAATATTGGACTGAATTCATTTGGACGATTTTTCACCTGAAAAGCATGAATATTTCAGCTGATTCAGTGAATAAGTCAGCCAATGTGTAGATAAAAATAGAGGATAGTTGGGCAGGAAGTTAACACATTTTCATTAATTACTACAAAACTGCAAGCCTGAAGCAGATAGAGAAAAAATATGGGAAAAGGTGAGGGGAGCCTAGTAGAATCATGAGAGCATGGATTATATCATTAGGTTGAATTTAAAGGATCAATGTCTCCAGATCACTGGGTTAGGCTGGCTGACATAAAGACCGCAGTAACAGTTCCGGTTTGGTTTTGATAATCACATGTAGGTCCAGTGATTTTTCACACTATAAAAACTCATACCTATTAAAACATGTCAATCTAACCTAATAGACACTCAGCATATTCTCCTATCCTAAAACAGCAACATGTACCCTCGAGAAGCTTCTCTAAAGCAGTTGGTATTTTGTAGGATCACCTTTTGTTCCAGTTAAGCTGTAAGTGTTTGTAGTTATGTCTCAGTAGCTTTGCAGAGACACAGTTTGGCACCTCTGTTCATTGTTCTCTGAAAAACTAAAGGGAATATTTTCTGTGCTACAAAGCTTTCAGTTTAGATCTCTATATGACTGGACCATTTTGATATGCTCTGATTTGGTTTTATTTACTATGGTGTTTGGAAGGAGAATGTCTATTATAACGTCCTGTCTGGTTTTAACATTGATCCCTCCTCCCATCAGCTCCTTATATTTCCTGTTTCTATCACCACAGCATGATGCTGCCACCACCTGATCTCCCCCATCCCCTTTCTTTGGCCATCACTCATCATAGATCATGAAGTATGCAAGTGACTGCCTTTCTGTTGTAAATCAGTCACATACAGAGGTGTCAAGTAAGAAAGTACAAATACTTTGTTAAGCCGGACATACACTGTACGATTTATGGCCCTTTTCAGGCCGATTCTCCAGTCGTGCGAGACTTTATCGATGGGGCCAAGTTTCAGCCGATCGTGCATCGTACGTCGTATAGTACACAGGGGGTAACTAGGGGTGATCATGATCCTCTCACGACCACCTCCCCTTCAGGAATCATAAGGTCGGGAGAAAATGAAACATATTTGAAATTCAGTTGTCCATCATAAGTTGGTTGTGGGCAAATTGATCAGTGGGCATGCGCAAAAAAAGGATTCTACGAAAACACAGAAGCATGGCAGGATGCGAGTGAAATTGAGTTCTTTATGTAAAATTAACACACTGTTGTAGCCACGTTTCCTCAGCCTTGTCTTTCTCTGAATACGTCGTCGCCTTTTCTTTTTAGGGTTTTCAGCACAAAATTGCACAAATTGCCAAGGCAGCGCATTTCACTCTATTGAGCTTTATATTCCTCTTCTCCTCCTTTGTCTTCCGGATAGACGAGTCCGAGTAGCGGCATCTTACTGCGGAACTGAGTCCGACGTGGTTTTTAGACGTACAGTGTGAGCAGGTAGATCGCATGGGAGCATTGGGCCGCACAGTGTGAGAACATGCATTATGAGCTATGAACTTTTAAACCCTGCGGTTTTGTCGTACAGTTTTAGTTTTATATTCAACTTTTTACTTCTACTCCTTACAATTATCTCTATTTTCTACTCCTTACATTTTAAATTAGAGTAGTCAGTTTTGTTTAATTTGAGCTCATATACATTATGGGCTGATAATTTGTTTCACCCAGACAATTAATTTCTTTGTGGTTGGACTTTCTACCGCAGTAATTTGTTTACCACTTTAGACTAAATAGTTCATATAAGTTTATATAAGTGTTAAATTTGACACTGTTGCAATTAGTTATAAAACTAAGAAAATTAAGTGTAAGGAAATTATCATCCAGAATTGTAGAAAAAATATTCCTTTAATAGGTTAGTGCAGTAACCAGTATAATAGAACCAATAAAATTTTTTTTTAATCAGGCGGATTTCTACTTCTACTTAAGTAATATTAATACTTTTGACACCTCTGGTCGCGTATTAATATTTTGGGATTCCATCTCCTCTCACACAGAAACTTTAGATAATTTATTGCTCCAACATGTTTTATTGCATTCTTACTCTCTTTGCATCCTTGGTTTAAATTTTTGGATAAGTTGGAGATTAAAAAAGGGTTTTGAAGTACAGTCCAACCCTCAAGACACAATTACATTTAATATCTTGTCTTGTAAGAATTAATTGACAAATAACAGTTGTAAGTGTGGCACCTCACTGTGGGCACATTGTCCTGCATACAGTAACACCTGACTAACTGGGTGCTTATCAGGCTTCTGCAGCCTCTGGTGGCTGCTGACGAGGAAATGTGATCCTTTGATCCGGGTGAACTGGAGCAGATATGCATCTGAAACATGCAGGACAAAAGATTCGGGGTGCAGAGTTTAGAAACCACTGCTTTAGGAAATAAAATGTTTAACAGTTTACAAAACATTTCACATCTATGTTAACAGGTCAGATTGCAGTGGTTTTTGCTTAGGTGTTATCTGACCTGTTGAGCATGCAGTGTTTGTGTCAGATTGAAATAGTCTCTAAGGAAAAAAAATACAGCTAAAACAGCATGTTGCCAAGATATTTATTCAACTACTACTTCAACATGTGCATTTTGTCCAATAACAACCCAAAATTTGTTTTATTCAGATTTCATGTGACCAACCCTTATAAAATGTTGCCCCATTTGATTTTCAAACATTGTACAAATTTTTACCCACAGGATTTTTTTAAATGGTACCATCCCCATGTAGCTGCAATCACAGCTGCATGTCTTTTGGTGTATTTCTCTACCAGCTTTCACACATCAAAGCAGATATTTGCATATTTCTCTTTGCAAAGTCTTTTCACAGAATGTCTCATTTTAGAAATTATACACCTTTTTCCCTCTGCTTCTTGTTTATGGGCTACTTTGTGCTGGTTTATCACACACAACTGTTTAAAATATGAAAGGTTTATAAAAGATTAATAAATGACAACTTGCAGTATTGTCCAGAGGTGTTTAGAGTTTAATCTCAAGATGTTTCTGCAAAGCAGGACAAGAAAACTGTATCTCACATTATCCACAATAGTTAAAATATATAAACAAACCTTCTTATTTAACATTTTGTACTTAAAATGAAGTTGGTGCATTATTTTTTATTTAAAAAACTTACAATAAGCATACCTTTTTATTTTTGCTTTCCACTGTTGATAGCTTTTAAACACTTTACACTTGGAGGTTACTTTATGAATTTCTCTCCAGCTCATTAGAGCTGAATAAAAATTTATTTATTGACTGAGTTAAAAGACTTTATAGCAGGGGTCTTCAACAGGGGGTCTGCGACCCCTAGGGGGTCCACGGAGGTACTGCACGGGGGTCACGAAAGTTTTGGTTGATTAGACTTCTTTTTTTTATATTCCCCCCTGCATTTTTTTCCACTAATTTAAATGTTTTTAAATACGCATTAACTCAAATTCAACAAACTGAAGTAAACAGATAAATGGAGGCAGAAGATGTCTTTCAGTCATCAATGCAAACATTCAGCAACACACAGGAGCTCTTTCAAGCTGGGCACCGTTTCACAATTTCACAATTTCATACAATATTTATATAATATATATATATATATAATTAGGGGGTCCCCGCTCCATCTCGCCATCAGTTTGGGGGTCCTTGGCCTGGAAAACGTTGAAGACCGCTGCTTTATAGCATGGACTCATAAGTGAAGCAGGAATGAGGAAGATTGTTAAGGACTGATGGAAGATGGAGGGGTTTCCCTCCTTCATACTCCTTCTCAGACAAAAACACTAAATTATACATATAAGATATATATGTCATTAACTATACATGATGTTTGCATGTAGGGCTGCAACTACCCATCATTTTACTAATTGATTCATCTGCCGATTATTTTCTTAAGTACGTTAATCGATATCGATAATTGGATAGCAAAAGGTTCCTTTAAGAAGATGTCTTCCAGAATTCAAACCAGGTGAAATTAAGAATTTTTCCACTTGAGTTCTGGATAGAGCATATTAACAGATTAATAAAAAAAAAAAAATATATATATATATATACCTATATATATATATATATACCTATATATATATATATACCTATATATATATATATATATATATATATATATATATATATATATATATATATACCTATATATATATATATATATATATATATATATATATATATATATATATATATATTTACATTTTTGTTATAATTACTGCTCTATGTTGGTTATTCTGTCAGCTAAAGGCATCTCTAAGAGTCTCTTTACTCCAGTTAATTATTATTTTCATGTTTTACATTTGGAAACTTTAACTCGCTTATTTAGCTCCTTTTAATGCATAGGAACGGTGGCTCTGCTGCGTGTTGTCTCTGGACGTCCTAGCTCACAACACCCTGTGACTGAGGGCCTCCCCACCGACCTATCCTAATAAGGAGATTAATTTCAAACATTTGTACACTATTCAAGAAAATAAAGGGAACCATAAAAATAACACATCTTAGACTTGAATGAATGAAATATCCTCATTGAATACTGTTCTGTACAAAGTTATATGCGTTGACAACAAATCATCAATGGAACTGGATCCTATTTTTTAACCAATGGAAGCCTGGATTAGTCACACACAAAATTAAAGTAGAAAAAACACATTGCAGGCTGATACACCTTTGATTTAATGTCCTTAAAACAGGTCAGAATGAGCCTCAATATTGTGTTTGGCCTCCATGTGCCTGTCTGACCTCCTGAAATTGCCTGAGCATGCTCCTAATCAGATGGCGAGTGGTCAGCTGCGGGCTCTCCTCCCAGACCTGGACTAAAGCCTCCACCAACTACTGGACAGTCTTTGGTGCAACATGACGTTGGTGGATGGATTGAGAAATTATGTCTTAGATGTGCTCAGATTCAGGTCTGGGGAATTGGTAGTCCAGCCCATAGCTTCAATGCCTTCAACTTGCAGGAACAGCTGACACACTACAGCCACATGAGGTCTAGCATTGTCCTGCATTAAGAGGAACCTAGGACCAACTGCACCAGCATATGGTCTAACATGGATCTGAGGATCTCATCTTACCGTTTGTGCAGACACATGCACATTTGTTGCCTGCTGGGGGTCATTTTGCAGGGTTCTGGCAGTGCGTTGCCTGTTCCACCTTGCACAAAGGTAGAGGTAGCATGCCTGCTTCTGGGTTGTTACCCTCCTACACCCTCCTCCACATCTCCTGTTGTACTGGTCTGTCTCCTGGTAGCACCTCCAGCTTATGGACACAATGCTGACAGACACAGCAAACCCTCTTCCCACAGCTTGCATTGATGTGCCATCCTGGATGAGCTGCGTTACCTGAGCCGTTTGTGTGGGTTGTAGAGTCCTTCTCATTCTACCATGTGTGTAAAAACACAACAAATATTCAAAAGCAACCAAAACATCAGCCAGAAAGCAAGGCTGTGATCCCCACCTACAGAACCACTCCTTTTTTTTAAGTGTGTCTTGCTAATTGCCAATAATGTCCACCTGTTGTCTATTCCGTTTACACAACATTGTGAAATTGATCGTCAATCAGTGTTGCTTCCTAAGTTGACAGTTTGATTTCACAGACGTTTGATTTACTGGAAGTTATATTTTGTTGTGTTTGTGTTTTTACAAAATCAGTCTTTGGGTCATGAAAACATTTCTTGTACTGTAGATCATCGGTAGGCAACGTCGGTCCTCAAGGTTCACTGTCATACAATATTTGCTTGCATCCCTTTTTCAACACACCTGAAACAAATAAATGGTTAAATAAATAAATCATAGACAGGCCTTTGCTAAACTTACTTACATGCCAAGCACAGGGGCGGATTAAGGAAATTTGGGGCCCTTGGCGAAGGCAAGCAGGGGGTCCTCTGAATTGAGAAGACAACACATAAAACAGACACACTTAATATTAATACTATAAGCGTTCTGATGGCATTTTAGCAAAAGGAATTTTATCAAAACATAATTAATGTGCACAAATAAGGAATAATTGTATTAACCATACATGTAAATAGAGCTTTATTGGGCCCCTAGAACTTGGGGCCCTAGGCAACGACCTAGTTTTGCCTAATGGTAAGTTTTCCCCTGGCCAAGGAGGTAACTTGGTCTTTAGTTCCAGGTGTTTTGGAGCGAAAGCAGCAGGAAGACAGTGGCACCTGACGACCAACTTGCCTTTCCATGTTAAAGGTTATGGTCGACTTTTAGAAGAACAACTAAAGTGAAAGCTTTTGGTTTTTTCTTTTCTACCAAAGATCAGATCTTTGCCGTCTTTACTGTATAAAAGCCCCAATCTATCAACCCATCACTTGATCTGCTCCATCCTACCATCAATAATGAACTAGCGATGGATAGTTTGACTGCTATGTTTGAGGAAAAGCTAAAGCAGAACTGGACATTTCACCACGGTAATAAAGTCCAGATTAAAGTGACTTTTAGCGATGTCAGAATCTGTTAGATAATTACAAGCAGATACTCTCTGGAAGGGAACCGGTGTATGAACATATATTTTTTTTATTTTTGTTGATATTTCGGAGCTAAAAGAGGTGAAAAACTTCATTTTCAAGGAAAAAAGGAGCAGAGATTACATTTCAAGATATGAACATTTTTTAGTAGTTAAGCAAATAATGGGGAGCCCAATTTTTTTTCATATAATTAGATAAAACTAGTGACTCTGACACTGTAGCAGATACTAATTGTTTGCTTCTTACATCTTCTGATAAGAATTGTATGAATTTGGTCTTGATGCTCCTCATCTTTCATTTTGCAGTTAAAACTAAAGAATGACTTCCTCCTCAGGGGGATGTATGCGGCACTCATGTTCAGGTAACTGGTACTGCCAGTATATAAAACTAATTAGGCCACCAGTGCGTGAGGCACATTACATTCCCAAGCAGACTCTATAAATTTGAGCGAGGCTCAGATTTATCCCCCCCATCTGTTTAATGTTAGCTTATATGCAGCTTGAGACTGGAGAGAGACACTTAATGAAAGGGGGAGCATCTGCAGCCAAACACTTTCCGCTGTTTGCTGTGGAAAGTAGAGAGCTTCAAATATTTAGTGAAGCCCGAAAGCAATCATAATTGCAACCTGCACATTTCTGGTGACAGCATACATTGTTGTTGTTTCATTTTTTTTCCCTTTCAAAGCTGAAAACTTCACACTTTGTATTTTTTTCTCAGTGATTTTGAGAGAGAAACTTCTAACTAAAACAATCTAAGGAATGCAATTTCATTAAATAGCTAACTTCTCTTTATGTATCTGCAACAACGAACCAAGAAGTAAATAGAAAAACATCCAATCAAAATTTCTTTCAGGGATTTAGCCTTAAACCTTTTAAGGTTTTGTCATAATATATTCACAGTTCTGAGCAAAAGATAAACCTACATATAAAGTGTGCAAACACAAGCTTGAGAAGATGCGATAAAATGTCCCATACATGGTTTTCAGAGTATTTAAAAAATGTAAATTTAAGATTTTGGAATGGCAACTCTGTAGGAGCTGCAGAGATCTACAGCTCAGGGGGAAGAATCTGTCACTCTATAAATTTATCTTTTAAATTGTGCTCCAATTAAAGCTGGTTTTGAAAGAAAAGCCATAAAAATACTTATTGTTTGCCACATACAGAACGGACACAGCCTACAGGAAAACAAGGTGCTCTGATTTCGATGAGTCTAAGAGGGAACTGTCTGGCCTCTGTGTTCAGCTGAAAGCTGACTTGGCAAGCACGGTATTGGCAGCAACATGCTGTGAGAATGACCCTTTTTTTACATAGGACAACGAAGCCGGTTAGAGTTAGGGGAAGATGGATGGAGCTAAATAGACTGCAGGAAACCACCCACCCACCATCATACAGCCAAACATACATACTGTAGGAACAAGTAAGATCAATGCTGTCATCTGAATAAAGGTTTAAAAGATGATCTTCAGCAAAGGTCTCTCCTCCTTTTTCAACTAAGTTTTTGTTATTTTGCAAATACAAATGGTTGAAGATTAAAAAAAAAAAAGCTGCAGCAGCATTTGCAGGTACAATACCAACTCAGGGGAGCAGATATATAAATGCATTTCACACTTTTTGGTTAAAAAAAGTAAAAAAAAAAACCAGTAAAGGTTGTGGCTGGAACCAGACAAATTGTGAGAAATGTTTTCGAATAAATGTTAATACTAAAGCTCAGGTAAATAAATCCTTTTCTGAACTGAATTCCCACTGTGTTAAAACAACTGCTGTTTTTTTCTCTCTCAGTGCCACACACTTGCTGTCCCCCTGTTCTGCAGAAGCATGTTTGACCTTGGTGTGCAGAAAACTGCTTAAAGAAAACGCTCTTTATTTCCCGATTTAGAAACAACCAATTAGCGAGAAGAAAAAAAAATACAGGAGCCACAGAGTGATTAATTAGCTCACAAGTGCTCCCATTTGAGTCTGATTGCCAGGCTATAAATACATCTTGTACTACAAAATGAATCCTCAATAAAATTATAAATAACATGACAAAAATATTGTATTTATCATAGCTTTTTCATAAAAAAAAATATTATTCTGTAGATGATCATTCCATGTCGCTTTGTTTTGGATGCTTCTTTACCTTCCCCTAAAATGTCCCTCCTTATTTCAAAGGTCACCAAATGGCTTTTCACAGTTTGTCAATACCATCGCCTTTGATAAAGCGCCCTCTGTGAGGTTTATTTTCATGACAATGCCAAAACCAGCCTATGTGACTTTAAATGTCAGGGAAAGTTGCATTCGCTCCATTCATTTAGTTCACCACTGCTGGCTGTTTGCATCATGAAGACAGATTGTGTGTAAAATGTGATTCTCCAGCTCAGTGTTTATATAAGTACTAATAGTTCTGCTGTCAGTGAGAGTGTGTCCTTACTAAACCCTCCCTATTAGCCTTTCAGAGTACAAACCTGCCACCTAGTGGTTTTAAGCTGTGAGACTGAACCACAGAAGCTGTGGCTGGAAGCTTTTTTGTCAGTCTGTGGTTTTATGGGTCTCAAGGGGGATATCTTTAAACCATTATAAAGTTTTAGTTGAACTATTACTCTTTTTCTAGTTTATTTGCAGAGGAGGTAAAACTTATTGTGGGTTTTGTTTATGGGGATGTCTGATTGTGTGGCATCCTGAAATGGATACAACAAATTCAAATGTTAAAATCTGGCTTTAAAAATTAAGGTTTTTAAATAAAATGATATATTTTTGCAAATGGCCTTTTTGCTTTGTTTCTTTCTTTTCCTCTTGTTTTGATTGAGTGAAAATATTTAAATTCAAAAGTTCTGTTTAGCTTAAAATCTTTTGCTGCAGTTCCCTCTGATATTTTTTTTTACATTATATTGTAAAAGACAAAACTACCTCAAATTTATTGCACAGTGGATTGCACTCATTTACATGCTGTGACCTAAAAAGCTTTGATCAATGTACCCATAGTATTCAGATGAGATTTAACAGATCTATATACTGTTGTTCATTTATTATCATGTCTCAGAGATCTATGGTAATTCTGAAGGCAATAAAAAAGAAAAAATGGCAAATGCTCCTTTTCTCTTTCAAACAAAACGTTAATTGAGTCCATAAATAAGTAAATATACCTTATTCCAGTGTGTTATAATACAATTTACGTTTGATTTGTTGGAATATTTCATTTGGACTTCATTTTAAAGACATCAATGATTTTCTCTCTGAATGAATGAGGCCGTAATATTTATATAACATACTTTATCTTCATTCATTCAATTAATACATTTTTTTTTATTGTGGAAGCCACCCTGGGCAGAGAGCCATTTCCTTACCATAGCTTTTGAACACATAAAAATATTGGACAAAATTCCAAATTAGCTGCACAAATTCTACAGTTTATCATAAGCTCAGTTACAGCAACTTTGTTATTTCCAACAAAATCAAGTTTCATGTTTGGTTTTCTTACATGAAAATATTTTGGGTAAATACAAGGGAAACAGGTCGAAAAAGCGTCTTACCTCTTTAAGCTTAACCTGTTGGCTGTGGTGATCGAAAGCATCGCTTGAATAAGCCTTTGTTCTTGCCCAGGTTGTGTCTTTTGTGTTTGAAGGTTGTGTAGAATTTGAAACCCAGAAGAAAGGGGATATTCATTGATTTGAAATGCTGAAAAACAACAGCGTATTTACCACTGCGTTGCATCAGCTCTTTTCTTAAAAAAAAAAACCCTCCATAAGCCCCTGTAGAGTAATTTCTGTAGCTCCGACTGACAAATGAGTTTTATTTGAGTTTCAGTCCTCTGTGGTTGCTTTGCTGCTCAATAATGCACCAACTAAAGTCATTGGAAATGCTTGGAGTTTTGGGCAGAGTGGGAGCCTTTTTAGCTGCATTATGTCTTTAATGCCTGTTGAATTTTAAAAACCTGCATATAGGTCTATAATTCAGCGTTTATGTTGCACCTGCTGATATTAAGTGAAGTGTGCTGGTTGGTGGAATGCTGAAAAGGGTAAAAAAAACATAACCAATCTACTTCTCTATTCATGCATTGTTCGGTTTTATTAGTTTACTTCCTCTATTATTAATGTTTAACCATTAAAACAACTTCACACTGTCAGTTGTAAACCCTTGTTTTTTTTTTCTTTGCAGCCTCTCCTGTTTTCTGCTTTTAAATCTCTCTCTTGCTTTGACCTGTAGTGCTTTTCATTGTGAAATGTTCCTGCAGTTCTGTTTAATTACCTTAACTTTTTCCAGGCGTTTGTTTATCTTCTCTGAACTGCTTGCAGTAGTTTTCTGCCTATCTGCAGGTTGCACCCAAGTCCTAAACAAATGATCGTTTAAAGGCTGAATGTAGGACGTGCCGTTCAGTTGGCTGAAGCCTTGAATGCTTGTTAAATATTCAAAGTGATACTCATGCACAGGCTAATGGCTTAAACTGTTTATTTCTGACCTGTTTTTATGAATTTACCTGATAATCCGACCTTTTTTTTCTGTTGAATCTGCTGAAGGCTGCTGTGTTTGCTGTTTGTCTCCTTTAGGGCCATGCTGAGTGACATTGGGGACTATGTAGGTACAGAAATTCAAATTTCCTGGTTACCTAACCTGGATGATTTAATGAAGGGCTATGCCAGAAATTTTCGCCCTGGGATAGGAGGTGAGTATGAGATCTAAGGCTTGTGGTGTTGGGTTGCAGTTCACCCCCTCACATTTACAGCCATCCTTAGCATAACACAAAAGGCAAAACATGGAGGTTTGTATTTTATTTCTGGATTGAACCATATCCTTTTTTTTAGGTATTTATTTCTTTTTTTACACTGAATCAAAGCTGTTTGCTTCATGCAAATACCTGCTTTAATTCTCCTAAAAGGCAAATTGTTCGTTAAGGACACAAAAATCATTAAATGTGAGAGGCTTTGCTAAAGGGATTATAAGGGATGACGGTCCTCAAGGACAAGCTGCAGAGCGCGGTTGGGGGGCGGGGGGTTCGTAGGCTCTCAGAAGCCCTCTGGAGACGTTGCTAAGAATGGCTGCTAAATGTGAAACATCCAACGACCACAACGATAGATTTCTCAATCTCACAGCTTAACTCAGCTGAGCCGAGAGTTGAAAATGTGGATGAGGAGAGCTGCTGGGACCGCATACGCCGCACCTCTGCAGAGATCTGCATGTTGTCACTACATTTATATTGATGTGAAATTTTATTGTGCCGAGAAGGCGATCTGAATCAAAGAGCTGCCGTGACCACGAAGGAATCATGTTATTATCAGTGATTCCCTTCATTCAACTCAACCCTTCATAAGGAGTTATGCCCGTGTTATAAACATGAATATGAAAAGGATTCATAATGTTTTGCAATAAAAAGGACATTTGCAATTATTTGGTGTATACCATGAAACTTAACTTTCTTTTTTAATGAACTGTTTCAGAAATTAAGTTTAATCAAAAGTAATTGCAACTGACATGTGAAGTATAAATGTTTTTGTTTTACAAAAAGTGTTCGTCCTTTTATTGCAAAACATTCATAAAACACATTTACCCATTTGTCCAAGTGTCTTCATTTATTTGTGTTTAGCATTTTTAACAGAGATTCTTGTTTATGGTGGAAAGTTCGTCTCCCTGAAATAAACAGCAGTCAGCAAGTTCAAAGTGGAGGAAAAAGTATGTGGAAAATTATTCAAATCTCTAGCTGTCAAAGTTGGTCCAAACTGACACAGGATTAGTGTGAAAACATGATGCAAAAGATTATAACAAAAACGGCTTCATTGCTGTTGGGCTTTTCAGTATATAGAGAAATACCTTTTATTGAAAAGTTGGACCTCAGCTTCATTGTTTCTAACAGTCCTTCGAAAATCCAGATTGTATGAATCACGTGGAGGTGATGCGAATGCAGCAAAGTATTAGTGCTTTGTGCTACAGTGGCATGTAATGGATTTTACACAATAGGAAAGATAAAAAGCATTAGCTCAATTTCTAAAATAATCTGATCTACATAAGGATAACTTCCATTTGTGTGTTAGGTTTTATCAATTTCAAAATCATAGTATTAAATCAGACATAGCTGCAGAATCGAGTTGTTTTAAATCACTTAAACACACAGACTAGTCCTCTTGATTACGGCCAACGGAAAGCAGAACTTCCGAGGAATGGGTTTGGGAAGGTGTTGAATGATGTGGAAAAGCACTGTATGATTCCTTAATGTTCAGCGTTAGCAGCCTTTGTGATCTAAGCTCCCCTGCAGCTTCACGCTCCAGCATCTGATCATCGAGGCACACTCCATGCTAATCATATGCCAGGCTGTTTAGTGAAAACACAACATCGCACGTGTGTTTTTGTCACATGGATGTTGTCTGAAGCTCACTCTGTGCAGATTCATGAGAGTCCCATGCTGTTTATAAATGCCCACAGTGTGATGCTCCGCTTAGCGTGGTTACACTGGATAATGCTTAATCTTTAGGCACTGTAGGAGTGTTTGAGAAGCAGGGAGGTGGCGGGCGGAAGGGTAAAGAAGTGAGGATGTGAGGGGGCGGATGGAGTCAGGCTGGGCAGAGAAGGTGTATGGGTGAGTGTGTTAGATGGGTGTCTCTTGTTTTCTCACTTTTTGCTCTGCAGGTCCACCAGTGAACGTGGCCATGGCTATTGAAGTGGCCAGCATTGATCACATCTCTGAAGCCAACATGGTAAACTACAGAATATTTCTCAACTTCGCACTCTGACAGTTTAAATCTTTTTGGAGTGTGGTTCTGTTAATGGAAATACCTAATATTATCCTACCTGTATTAGGTAATGCATCTTATCAAATACAGTCTAAAAAGTGTCCTAGCTAAAATCATCTTTACCAAGATGATTGTTTTACTTTTAGCAAAAGGTTGTTGTTGTTTTTTCTAGGAACTGTGCTCGAATTTCGTTTCTAAGTCCTTCCTGTGTGAAATGTGCTGCAGACCAGAGCTTAGTAAATGATAAAACTCAAAGTGACTTTTAAAACGCTTTAACATTTGCAGATAGTTTCTTCTACCATAATCAACTATCAGCTAAGTTCTTTAGTACGTTTATAATATGAAAAAGCAAAAACAGTATACTGCATATTCCCATACCGTAGTTGCTATCTATAGTAATTTTATTGCATTTATTGCAAACATATGATGATTTACTGTTTTTCTAAAATAGCATTCACTTTTGAGATTTACTGCACTTGATGGAACTGGGATCCGATGGATCCGTTCCTGTCAAAGATCTATTTTTAGGTATTTATAACAAGCCAGTATGACTTAACTAATTTAATCTGGAAAAGAATCTCTGTGATGAAAAGGGGAGTGTTGGCCTAATGGTTGGAGCAGTGCGCTTGTGCTCTGGGAAGGTTGCAAGTATCCAATTCAATCCCTACAGCCTGCACTCTGGGTCGCTGAGCAAGACCCTTAACCCTGCCCTGCTCCCTAGGCGCCACACAATGGCAGCCCACTGCTCCCCAAGGGTATGCGTTAAAAGCCGAGGTAAATTTCTCCAACGTGATATCAATAAAGTTCAATTATATTATTATATGATGAATGATAGGCTCAGAAAATTATCAGAGTCAATCAAAATGAACATCCCACCGACATACAATTAAATCTATCATCTGAATAAGGGAGTTTAACAGCCGTGAAATATTAAGCTTCATTACTTTTTGGCGTAACACATTTTAGGATGTAATATTCATTAGTATATCATTTTGATAAGTTAGGTTTTATCACTAAAAAACATTTCAAAAAGCGCTACGGACTCTGTGGCTCTCTTCTTGTGCCTGTTATCTGTCTCTTTCTTTGGAACAGAATAGAAAAACCTTTGTTATTTATTTGAGTAAAACAGTAAAAAAAAAAAAAGAAGAAGCGATGGCTTAGTTTCAAGAACAATGTTATAAAGCCTGTCAATAAATGACAGATTTTGGGAATTGGCTACTGTCTTTGGCTCATTAAGAATAGCTGTTGGCTTGAGCTTGTTAAGACAAAAGGAAGACAGTGATAGATATATTTACCCCAGATAACACAGAAAAAACATTTTTTAAAGTTGTTTATGTGCCTCTTCATGTTTGGTACAGTGTCACCGTTATTCGTTATTCACTATTGTTTTTTTAATAATGTTTAAACTTTACAGTGATTTTGAAAAAAAAAAATACTGAATGTTTAAAAGACTAGAGATTGTAGTTTCATGTAAGTTTAGAGAGACTGATGGATGTTAAGAATAACATTAAAGTTACACATGAGAATATGCCTAAAGCCAAAATAAAACATATTGGCTAAACAGACCCTCTTTATGACAAACTCTTTACATTTAATAGTAGGAATGCCCAAGATGTATTAATATTTAATATATTCCACTCGAGCAAACCCTGTTTCTGAGCGTACTGCTTTGCTGTAATTCACTTCACTCATTTTTATTAATCCTCTATTGTGCTTTTCTCTTGTGAAAAAAAGTTAAACGAGAAGGCTTGTTCAAATGGTCTATATAGTTTCTCAAGTGAAAAAGTTCTGCAGTTAATGCAGCGATAAACCAACCAATACATTCCCAACTCCCTGAGAGTCTGCAATTTGTAAAATCTGTTTTTTTAATAAAGCTCCAAACACTCTTAAACAGCCATGAGGAATAATAGTATAAAGTATACTTGTTTTTTTTTTCTTTACATTTCTTCATTAAGTGTACTCCTGTTTTAACTTTTTATTTATTTTTATTGCTAAAGCAAAGCATGTCTAAACACAATGTGGAAGACATTACATTTCTAACATTATAAATCAGTGACTTGGCTTTATTTTACTTGCCTTTTTTTTTAACACAAATTGTATAATAAAGAATAAATGATTTGTTTGTCATGGTAGGAATATACAATGACAGTGTTCCTGCGGCAGAGCTGGCGCGACGACCGCCTGTCCTACAATCACACCAACAAAACTCTGGGCCTGGACAGTCGGTTTGTGGACAAGTTGTGGGTACCTGACACGTTCATCGTTAATGCTAAATCTGCCTGGTTCCATGATGTGACAGTGGAGAACAAACTGATCCGCCTGCAGCCAAATGGAGTCATTTTGTACAGCAGCAGGTAAAACAAAACAACAACATCGGACTTTAGTCTTTTCTCTGTTCGACTTTGTATGTTTTTCTAACTTGTGACTTCCGAATAAGATTTGTTTTGATTTTGTCCCTAGAATCACTTCGACGGTAGCCTGTGACATGGATCTAACCAAGTATCCCATGGATGAACAGGAGTGTATGTTGGACTTAGAAAGCTGTAAGTTCATGTTTTCAAGTTCCTACAACCTCGAAGCTCAATTTACTTTGAGTTTAATTTATTGATTAAAACAAAGAAAAACATGATGTGATATCATTTCCAAACAATTTACAAAAAAAAAAAAAAAACTTAAAAAGTGTGGCATGTATTTTTATTTCTGCCCTTTTATATTTTGTATAATTATTAAAATCCACTTGGAACAAATGACCTCAAAAGTAACCGAATTATTAAAGGAACAATAGTGAATTTACAGCATCATGAAGAGCGAGGTATACTCAAAGAACTTGATTCATCATTTAATAAAATAAAGCAAACTTAAAGACATAACCGTAGATCACAACTGACATCATTCAAAGAAGAAACAAATAATTCCATGATAACTCTGGAGCAGCTGCAGCTCAGGTGGGAAAATCCATTGACAAGATAAAAATAACTGGTAAGCAGGTAGCCAATGTTAGACTAATGCTGGAAAAAAATTCTCTTTCCATGTTTAACGAGCAATGAAGGGGATATAGAAAACATGTGCATTGGCCAGATGACACCAAATTTGATTTTTTTTGTACAACATATCGTACATGTGGTGAAAAAACCTACAATTCACTTATTCTGAACAAACTATCACCAAATTAAAATGCAGGAATCAAGTTCTGGAAAAGCTTATTCCACTAGAGAATGGGAAAGATGCAGCCAGATTTACTTTTTTGCAAGAAACCAAAAAACAAAACAAAACACAGGACTGTGGGACGGGGAACCAAACGGCTCCAAAGCAATACAGTAATGATTACGGCAGAATAATTGCACAAATTTGTGTGTTTAAAATGGCCCAAATCCAGTTAAGTATTAGCCTAGTAAACTATCCCCACGCACCAGGGGCCAAAATCATTTTTGCATGAGTTTGGTCTAGCCTCGGTCAATTCCCCCAGGCCCTAGAACTGGTGGGCCAATCACAATGCAGAGATGTGTTTTGAATTTTTGGATGCAAAGCAGGCGGGCTTTTGAGGGCAAGACGGGACGCTGGAGAAAGCACAACAAGGAAGTTGGCAACAGCTATTGAACAGATCTCATTTGACTCAGCTTTGGAATCAGTTTTGGAAAGATTAGACTTGGGGTTTTCGTTGAAACGTGAGCAGGAAGAGGCTCTACGCTCATTAATTTTTAAAAAGGACTTATTCGCCGTTTTATACTCCCCCATCAGCCTTCTGTCGCGCTTACTACATCACAGTCAGTTGCGCTCGATGGTCAGAGCGTTGGCCAATAGGCACAGACATGGGTTGAAAGACAACGGGTTGTTCTCGTCCACAATCTTCCGATGTCTCATTCATCGGGGCCAGATTAAATTAAACATTTAATCTCAAATTTAGTCTGGTTTATCTGGTTTATAAAACTGTTGTTCATTGACTCATCATATCCAATCTGACTCAGCTTGAGCTTTTTATTAAAAGGAGAATAGATAAAAATCTATAGATATTCAAAGCTGGAAAAGAGAAACCACTAATGACTTTCAGCTTTAACTTAAAGGTATTCACTCAGGGGGCTGAATATAAATCGATCCCATACTTTTCAGATATGTATTTGTATAACATGTTAAATCTTTTTAGTAATTATGTTGCATAATAATAAATAGATTGTAATGACATAAATAAATAAAAATTGTAACTGTAAATTGACTTATTGCAAAAGAGTTTTTCAGGATATGCTACCCTCGAAACTTTTCTATTTAAAAGGCTGTAATGTGTTGATAAGAATAACGCTGCTAGCCATTAGGCGTAAAATGCCTCATGCTGGGAAAAACCTACATTACCTCATATTTCGTCTGTTTACTGTGTGTTCCCTCTGTTCAAGATGGCTACTCCTCAGAGGACATAGTGTATCACTGGTCAGACAGTCAGAGGCACATCCATGGACTGGACAAACTGGAGCTCTCCCAGTTCACCATCACAGACTACCGCTTTGTCACAGAAATGATGAACTTTAAATCAGGTAAGAAGTTCTGCTACTTTTGGCATTAGTTTAAGTATAAAGATATTCCAGCATCTTTCTGAGCTTCTGGTTTTGACTAGCCCCTTGTGTTTAAGAACTTTACCCAATCTTTCAGAAGTCCAGTTCTTTAAAACATCAGGCATCTCCGTGGTTATTTTCTATGCACAGAAGGAATAGATGAAGCCAGGCTTGCCGCTGAGCAGGGCAGGAGATTTAAAAGATGATAGGAGTTTCTTCAGGGAGTTTTCACTCTGTAACACTTTATATTTTACAACTGGAAGTTATCAGACTTTGGGCTCAAGCCAGCGACAAGTCTTTCTTAACAGCCCTGCCGCCTGCGGACAACAATAGAGACTTTTCAAGATGTATAATTAGTTAATTTAGTTCTGCAATTAAATGAGGTTGTTTTGCTTTCTGTTTCCCAGCGGGACGGTTTCCAAGGCTCAGCCTTCGTTTCCAGCTGAGACGTAACAGAGGTGTCTACATCATCCAGTCATACATGCCTTCTATACTACTGGTTGCAATGTCTTGGGTGTCGTTTTGGATCAGCCAATCAGCAGTTCCAGCTAGAGTAACCCTAGGTTGGTATAAAGGCTTTCTTTAATCCTTATATTTTGAAATAATGTGAGTTAAATGTCAGCTGGTATTGTTGTCTAGAATACCAACAGTGCATGAGACGTTTTCTTAATTAAATGTTTGCAGCTTTTAAAAGCTTCTACAAAAGATCAACTTAAATATTTATCAAAAGTCACATCATATTTTTGGGCTAGAAGAATAAAAGCTGGGCTCACTGAAGGTATTAACATGGGCAACATATCAGCTTTTACTGTCCTGAAGAATTTAACTAATATTATATTAATTTATATTTATTATATTAATTTATATTGAATTTAATATTTCAATATAGAAATAAGACACATTTTTCTAAGATATAAATAATATATATATATATATATATAAATATATATAGAACTACCTTACAGAAAATGTACATTCTCCTTGAACCTTTTATTCCACTGCATCCCTAAGACTTCAGTGTGTCTTTTAAGAATTTATGTCAAAGCCTGAACACACATTGGTTCAAGACTGTGGAGTAAAAAAAAAATTTATTCTAAAAACAGCATGCCCTGTATCTGTATTCCAGTCTCCGAGTGAATATTTTGTAGAGCAGTTTTTCACACTATCTCCACTGTTATCTCTAAGTTGACTTTACCTAATATGCAAACTAAAACAAAATGTCAGTTTTTATAACTTCAGTTTCAGTTTATTTATATAGCGCCAATTCAAAACACAGGTCATTTCAAAGTACTTTACAGAGACAATTCAAACATTCAGTCGGATTGGTTCAGTGTTTTCTATCTAAGGAAACCAGCTGATTGCATCGACTCATTGACTCAACAGCAATCCTTTCTGCAACTTAAATACACTGATATGTACAAGTTAAGTCAAACACTTTCAGCTTGCACAACCCAATTTACTTGATCTTAAGTAGACTTAACTCAATAGTGATGATAAATTATTCTGCTAGCAGGGAACAGCGAGTCTACTTATTTATTTATCCTAATTTTATCAAGATTTTTATCATGGAATTCTTCCTTTGCAATTTAAAAAGACCTATAGCGGGGGTCGGCAATCCGTGGCTCCGGAGCTGCATGCGGCTCATTATCGTCCCCCTTGCGGCTCCCTGGAACTTTTTCAAAAATTTGATGAAAGTTGATTTTTAGTTTTAATATGGTGTGCAGGAGGTCAAACAAACTATTATTATATTTTCCAATGCTGTAAACATTTGTAAAATTAATACATTTAAACAATAATTTGCGTCATAGCCTTAGGGATCAGTGGTCATAACTTGCAAGCAAGGCAAACAAAGCTGCAGGTGTGTCTCGGACCATGGATCCCAAAGGGGAAAAAAAGGAAGATAGCTATGAGAAAGAACTGAAATACATCCAGAAAACCGGAATTAAACCAGTAAACCTAGAAAATAAGGAAGACATGGATCAAAGTAAAACTCAAAAGAAAACTTAAACAGAACCAAAAACGTGACACTTCTACTTTTATTTGTGATTAACATGGTAATTGTATTATCTTCCTTTGAATTCCCAACATTGTTTTGTTCTATTGCAATAAATGTAGTTAATTTAACAAAATAAAAGGGTTTAATGGGTATGAATGCTTTCTTGCAAGGTACTCAGGAGTCAATATAATGAAAACTAATCCTTAAAATGTGTTAAATATTCTGTATAGAAAATTAATACATTCAGTCATTTACTGTATTTACCAGTATGTGCTTTTGGGTCATTTTTGGTCAGATTTCACATTAACTTGCTTATTTCAAGCCTGCAGGTCCATGTGATGAACTATACAACCATACTGCACCAAGAGAAACATGATTCCAGTTTTACAGCCTTCTAAAAAGTCAGCCTTTGTGAAAAACATGTTGTAATGCGTAGAGGCTCTTTAAAAAAGAATTTATTTAAAAGTCACTTTGTAGTCCTTGGAATAATGGATTGTTGAAAGTATTTACATGAAAAATGCTTCAGATGGATTGTGAAATATTATGTGAATTACAAAGGTAAGAGCATAGATGTCCTTGAACATTTTATTTTGATTCTTTTTAATTTGTTAAATTGGGGAATTTTTAGACAAGTTTATGTCACATATTTATGCATTTGGACAGATTATCCTCTCAGTCAGTTTTCTTAGAGTGGATTTCTTCCAACAGGGATCACAACGGTTCTCACCATGACTACCCTGATGGTGAGCGCCCGCTCCTCCTTGCCTCGGGCTTCAGCCATCAAGGCATTGGACGTCTACTTCTGGATCTGTTATGTGTTCGTGTTTGCGGCCCTCATTGAATACGCCTTCGCTCACTACAACGCTGACTACCGACTCAAAGAGAAGGCCAAAGTTAAGGCAAGCAAGCTGAGCTCTGAGGTAAGGAAACACTCTTTTCATGCTGGCCTGTCAGACCAGGATAATAATGCCCACTTTTTGTTTTTTTTTATTTTTCAGTAGTGAGCATGTCTTCAAACAGAACTGTGTGGCTGGTTAGACTCATTTCTGACAAGCATCCATCCCACTGACCTTCAGCAAGACAAGAAATATCTATAGAAAAGATTGAGGGAAACAGATGATTTCCCTATAGAGATTAGCGGTTATTCTCATCTTACTGTCAGCTTATTTTGTTACAGATGACATACGGTACTCACAGAATAGCAAACGGCACTTTGTGGAAATTCCTCATGAATACAAACAGATAAGTTATCAGCTTATTTATGATATTGAAAGAAACAAATCAAGGAGACAAGGTTTAACAAACTGAGCAAATCAAGGAGCTAAGCTGTGAGGCTCGACTGTTAAACTGATCAACTTTTGATAAAAACGATTAAGGATCAATGGTTTTTGTTACAAAATTGGGATAAGATAAACAAACCATGAAAGAAACCTAAAATCTAATAGTCATAGACGCCATGCGGGTTTGGATTGCTTGAGATTCATTGGTATTTTTTGATGTTTTTACAATTTCGTCATATTATTGCTGTTGTGATTGTGTTCTGTAGTTTTAATCCCAGGTTTCTTGAGGATGATATTATTCACTAAACAGTGAATAATTGCTGCAAATATGTGTAGAATGGTCTAGAATGGGAAAACTAAACCTTTTATAACAGAACTGAATTTATTTCCAACGTCTTTGAATGAAAATTGTTGAACTGAAGAAAAAAAGTTACTCTGTCCCAACTTATGCTCATGCTCTGTTTCTGATTTGATTTAAACTCCTTTTTATCTTTCAAAGTGATATTCCTTAACAACATCTGTACATCGAGATTAATGTAAAACAGCTCATTTATTCCAAAGACAAAAAACTTAATTTTGTACAATCAAATAAATCTCTTTGGTCTCACTCACGTTGATGACCAGAGAGACAAGATTTATAAATCAGGAGATTTAAAAAGCTGAACATTTGGTCATTAAAAATGCAGCACAGACCTCATTCTATGGATGATTTTTAATAAGCAAAAATGTGAAATGCCTCAGAGCTTTAAAATAGTCTCAATTTGCCTTCTTATATATTCCTCTGCTTTAAGTAGATGTGGTGAAGTGACACTATTGGCTTTCATGGATGGAATTTTTGGGGGGGACATGTCCCCTGCACTTTTTCAAAGGTGCGTTTTGGTACCCTGCGGCATGTACTGTCCAAAAACAATGTTACGAGACAATACAAAGACATTTGTCGAGGAATAGGACCAAGCGGAAAACTGCATCGGTTCTCAGATTGGACTGTCAAACACGCTGAAGTTAATTCCATCCATCCATCCATCCATCCATCCATCCATCCATCCATCCATCCATCCATCCATCCATCCATCCATCCATCCATCCATCCATCCATCTTCTTCCTCTTATCCGGGGTCGGGTCGCGGGGGCAGCAGCTTAAGAAGGGAGGCCCAGACTTCCCTCTCCCCAGCCACTTGGGCCAGCTCCTCAGGGGGAACCCACATGTGCAGTCAGCCGAGAAACGTAGTCTCTCCAGCGTGTACTGGGTCTCTCCCTGGGCCTCCTCCTTGTAGGATGCGCCTCGGGCATCTGGTGACCTAGCCAGATGCCCGAGCAGCCTCAAGTTAAAACCCACCTGAAGTTAGTTATAATAAAAGATACTTGCATCCCCCCCACTTCTGAAATCCAAATTTCACCCATGCCCCTTGACTTTTAATAGATAAATACTTCTTCTATTTTTTTCTGTTGTTTTTTGATATAGGGTAAAGCACCAATTTGTGGTTGGAAAATCTTAAATCTTTAATCTAACCAAGTGACATGGACATTTCACTTCTTTCATTGTGCAAATAGTAGCCCCCCTTAAAGGTTTAATCTCTTTGCTTTTTTATTGTCATTTTCACCACCAAACAAAAGTTTATTTTTTATATTATTCAAATTATCAAGGAAAATAAATATTAACACCAACCTACCTTAGGCTATTTTCTATTAAAAAGAAAATACAAATTATTTCCTAATTTAACAAAATGGAGGGAAGTACTTTTCCACTTTTCCAAACACTGCTGATATATATTTTCAGTATTTAAAAAGTTCACACCAAAATGTGCTGCTTTAGTTCCTTGGTTTAGTCTCCTGCTGTTTTCAACTACGAAGGATTATTTTCCAACAGACTATACAGTTTACCAGATGTTAACAACTAGATCACGGTTTCTCCTAAACTTCATTTCCTTTCTGTCTTTCCAGTCCATAGTAAAGAATGGCAAGCAGGCCATGGTTCTGTTTTCCCTGTCGGTTACCGGGATGAATCAAGGCGTTGTCATTTCCAACCGCCAGGGCCGAACACAGCGCTCTGGGAGTGAAATCCCCGGGGAGGGCGGCGCAGAGGAGCCCGAGCCGAGCAGGAGAAGATCCAGGCCGGCGGAGGCGAGCAAGGAGGACAAAAAGTGTTGCTCCAAATGTGTCTGTAAGCCAATCGATGCAGACACCATCGACATCTACGCCAGGGCTGTGTTCCCTTTCACTTTCGCCGTGGTGAATGTGATCTACTGGGTGGCGTATACGATGTGAGGAGGAGGCAGCAGGGTCGGAGCCATCAGAAGCTGTACATAGGAAACTGCTGGAGTCATGACATTAAAATGCTGGCAGACTGTGCAGCTGACCTATAATGCAGGCTTCAGAAAGAAGGAGACTTCCATTAAAAAGAAGTACGGACTGTATGAGCCTGTGAAAATAAAAACACAGTACTTAATGGACGTAGTTAAGAGTTTAAACTGTAAGAAGGACATAAATGCATTCTATTAAAAACAGCTGAGGATGTTTAAAGGCACATTACTTAGTTGCCTGTTGGAGGTCCACATACCTATTAAGAGTTGCATCCTGCTAGATGAATATCATTTTAACAAAAAACATCATGTCTCTCAAGCAAATTTACTGAGCGCAAGCTTTCCTCCAAACAAGCATAGTCCCCATATCTCTCTTTCATGAACTGCCTGCTGTCTCAAACACCAACAAACACCTCTCAGGCAAGAGGATGACGAGATGAGGTGCACCGCTATTCTGCATGGCTGATAACTCATTCCCTCTCTTCCCGCACTTGTACCCCCCCTTTTCTATCCTTCCTGTCCCTCCACCCATTTATTTGGTTCATTTTCAGGTTTAGGACTCAGTCTGGAGTATCTTATCTCCACTGCCAGGTCTGCCTGTTTCCTTGTTATTAAAGGATGTCCACCACTACTACATGTGTCTGTCTCGATCTTCCTCCTTAATGAGAATAATCACATGGATGGTAAATGCATAGCTGTTTGGTGAGGTTTGAAAAACAAATTAGAATCACTCTTGCCAGATGGGATCTAAGTTAACTAACGCAATGAAAATACTCATTTGGGATTATGAAAAACTAAAAATTAATTATCAGGGATTACAGATCAAGAATGATTGTCAGATTTACATTTAATTCCTGCAACACACCTGGGAAATTGATTTCAGAATAAGAAAACTCCTCTCCAGAGACTTAAAAAGCTCAAACAAACAAGATACCTAATGGTTAAACCCTGAGTGAAATAATTTCAGTTGTAAGCAATTTATTATTGTTTCATATGAATCAAAAGTGAACCATGCATCCTTCAAATGTTTATCATTCTGGCAGGGACTGAATAAAGTAGTGTGCTTATCCAGCAATTTCTCTCCACTAATGTGTGTCCAGTTTCTATGGTAACAAGCTGTAGTACAAGGAAAAAATAGTGATATACTCCACTAATTAGTACTGAATGATATTTTTTTCAAAACAGAGTTTTAACAGGATGCTAACAATGTTTTATGCAGACCGTTAAAAAGGCTGGGCTAATGGTAGCATGTTTAATCTTTGTTTCAATGGGAGTCCCTGAAAAATGAAGCTCTAAACACAATTAATCGCAATATTTTCACCTCCTTCGTAATCGACTTAACTCTGGCCATTCTTTGAGAGTCATTGCTCGCTATAAGACACTGAGCACAAAAGGTCACATGACTCAGCAGTCAATAAGGCTCACTTTTTACAGTATCTTTCTTTTTTAAAGTGTTGAAAACACAGGTTTGTTTTATCCATAAAATAATATGATGGCCCATAACACAGGTTCAAAAGTGTAACTGAAGCTTTAACACATCACCCTGTGGAGCGGAGGTACAATCATGAGGTACAAAACTGTTGAAAGGAGAAGAGAAAATGACAGGAAAGCATCATTTTGAAAAAGACACTAACGGTGGGAAATAAACACAGACTATTGCTAATATAAAAACAAAACACAAGCTAAAATAACACTATGCTGTAAATCTGTACGGTTTCTAAATCTCCCAGTTTTCAGTTAAATGTCAAATCAAAAAGTCCTCTCACATCTGTGCACTCTTAGACAAGAAAAAAAAGAAAAGATTTATTTGGTGCATGATTATTATTATTATTTTTCTTTTGCACAATCAGTGTTGTAATGTGGTTTGGGGCGTTTCTTCCACAGGATAGATCTCCAATAAAGTGAAGGATGGTCTTTATGGCAGAGGATTCCTCGGGTCAGGGACAGTTTACCATCTCCTCAGAGATGATAGTTTCCAACAGCAAGAAGTCCATGGATTAAAAACCAACAGAATCACAGACAAAACCCATCCTGCATGAAAATAAAAACATTTCTGCAAAAAGGCTTGAAACTCAACCACTGTATTAAACAATCATATCTAGAATTATATAACTCAAAACTATGGCCATATTTATCCCAAGGTTGTAACACACTGTTCAACTGATGCAACAGTGTGCAATAAAATACCTAACAGATTTTATTTTTTTAGTTTTGCCATTTTTCTTTGTCTTCGCAGTTAAAGAAATTGCATTTTTTTAACCATTACTATGACTGTTTTTAGTTATTTTGGTTAAAAATAAATAAATAAACCAAAACTAAACCTCTGGAAGGATTTTAATTTTTTTTTTAATCGTGACAGTTCATTTTCTAGTCTGAAGTTTCTCAGTTTACTGATTTTATCCTGCAATGTACATATGGTATACAATGCTTTTTCATGTCAGAGGAGGCAAAAGCAGTTCACACAACATTTAGTCATCCACATGCTGATGGTATGAGGCTGCTGTACAAAGGCAAACTTTTCATATCAAACTATTGACCTAAATGTACAAACATATTCTTAAAACATTAACATGCAACAGCTAAATCATGCAAAGCACTATTGTAAACTTCAGTGCCTGAATGACACACATGCACACCATTTGAGTTGAATGTAAGCAAAATGCACACTAGCTGCTACGATGAATGCTAGCTTTGCCTCAACTTTCCATGGCAAATAAACAGCCTCTGGTTTTCCTGCTAATTCCTTTGTGCTCCTTCTGAACTGAATCCCTGGTACAGTCTAAATTTCTTTTTCAACTGCAATATCTTGTTTTTTAATTCAGTGATAAGGGTTAGGTTACTCCATCATCTGCAGCAGCCTACTCTGCATAAGGCAGGGAAAGCTACCTCGAGGATTTACTTTCCCTATTCAGATCTACATGTGTCTAGACTTTATTAAAAGTTGACAAATAGCAAAGTAAACTTCACACAAAATGTAGCCAATAAAAGAAAGGCTTGTCAAGACCAGGCCTTTTCCGTTGTGGCAACAAATTAATTAAAGAGAAAGAAGACATCAAAACTAAAGAAAAAGTTAATTTCTTCTGGATTACACTAGCCAATCCCCCAAACAGATCTTTTATGTCTGTCTATGCACAACTCCAGTACTTCATGAAATTAAAGCAGTTCAATTAAATTCTGTTTATTTATATCAATTCACAACACATGTCATCACAAGGCACTTCACAGTTCACCAGATCATACAGTCCAATTGATTCAAAGTTTTCTATCTAAGGAAAACCAGTTGATAGCATCGACTCATTGACTTGAAGGCAATCCCTCACATTAAGCATTCTTGTAGCGACAGTGGAGAGGAAAAATGCCCTTTTAACGGGAAGAAACCTCCAGCAGAACCAGACTCAGTGTGAGCGGCCATCTGCCGATGCCGACTGAGGTTCAAGGACACAGTGCAGACATACAGAAATAAGCCGAGATACAAAAAGCAACAGTAAAAGGCGGCCCCATCCAGGAAACACACAGCCAGGCAGACAAGCACCGAGCCAGCTCCCATGTCAGAGGATGAGGAGAGCACATCCAGCCAGTCACAGTCAGAGAAACAGGACTACACTGAAAAACAGGCTGATCTCCAACATCTATAAAGAAAGGTGTTGATGGCAGCAGCACAGCTGATATTTCTCTCCAGGATGGAGTCACTGCCAAACAGGAACAGACGAGGCGAAGCTACTATGAGAAAAAGCAGAGAGAGCATAACGTTAGAGATTGAACTAACAGATTTCTAACTAACAGATATTCAGTGAAAGACTGATACACCCTCGCTGTATAAAGGAGAGATTCTGCAGATCCTTTCTTCATGCTGCTGTCAGACTGTACAACCAACAATGCTAGCTCCGTATCAACCATATGTCCACCGTCACTTTACCTGTTATTATTGCATATCTATTGTATACTTCACTCATATCTAATTAACTGTGCAATAATTTAATACAATCAATCATTTGCACAGAACTTTGCCGTTGTCACTTTATACCAGTGTTGCCTTGTCTGTATATACTTAATGTATATATTTTTTTTATATATTTTTAAATATTTTTTATACTTTGTATTCTTCTTTTTTCCCACTGTACTGTTCACTGTGATGCAACGCTGCAATTTCCCCACTTTGGGACAAATTAAGGATTATCTTATCTTATCTTAGATTCTGCAGAGTGGGAGAAGAGAGATAGACTGATCCGGAATGGTGAAAAAGGGGTCCCTATGTCCTCCAGCAGTCTAAACCTATAGCAGCATAACTATAGAGATGACTCAGGATAACTTGAGCCACTCTAACTATTAGCTTTATCAAAAAGGAAAGTTTTAAGCCTATCCTTAAAAGGAGACAGGCGCGTCTGCCTCACGGATTAAAACTGGTAGTTGGTTCCACAGGAGAGGAGCCTGATAACTAAAAGATCTGCCTCCCATTCTACTTTTAGAAATTTTAGGAACCACTAGTAAACCTGCAGATTGAGAGTGAAGTGCTCTGTTAGGAACATAAGGAATAATCAGATCTCTGATATAAAGTGGAGCTTGGCCATTTACTGTAAGGCTTTATATGTTCCATTTTTTTATGTCATAATCCCATTTTGTTAGGAGCTCCGTTTCTGCAAAGAATGTCTGTCAGGTTGAGTGGAAGTTTGAGGAGGAATCAAACACAGAGACAGGTGCTGAAGTGGTTTCGTGTAGATTTAATATAGTTTCAAACGGCAACAAAAGCAAAAGTCCACAAACAAAATACTGAAATCCAGAAAAACTTACATGAATGGTAAAGAAATGACGACGTGGAACCAGCAAACAGTGACTGAACAGGACGTGTATACAGGTGCTGGTCATAAAATTAGAATATCATGAAAAAGTAGATTGATTTCAGTAATTCCATTTAAAAAGTGAAACTTGTATATTATATTCATACATTACATACAAACTCATATATTTCAGATGTTTATTTGGTTTAATTTTGATGATTACAAATGACAACAAATGAAAATCTCAAATTCATCATATCAGAAAATTAGAATATTGTGAAAAGGTTCAAAATTGATGGCCCCTGGTGCCACACTCTAATCAGCTAATTAACTCAAACCACCTGCAAAAGCCTTTAAATGGTCTTTCAGTCTAGTTCTATAGGCTACACAATCATGGGGAAGACTGCTGACTTGACAGTTGTCCAAAAGACGACCATCGACACCTTGCACAAGGAGGGCAAGACACAAAAGGTCATCGCTAAAGAGGCTGGCTGTTCACAGAGCTCAGTGTCCAAGCACATTAATAGAGAGGCGAAGGGAAGGAAAAGATGTGGTCGAAAAAAGTGTACAAGCAAGAGAGATAACCGCACCCTGGAGAGGATTGTGAAACAAAACCCATTCAAAAATGTGGGGGAGATTCACAAAGAGTGGACTGCAGCTGGAGTGAGTGCTTCAAGAACCACCACACACAGACGTATGAAAGACATGGGTTTCTGCTGTCGCATTCCTTGTGTCAAGCCACTCTTGAACCACAGACAGCGTCAGAAGCGTCTTGCCTGGGCTAAAGAGAAACAGGACTGGACTGCTGGTGAGTGGTCCAAAGTCATGTTCTCTGATGAAAGTAAATTTTGCATTTCCTTTGGAAATCAAGGTCCCAGAGTCTGGAGGAAAAGAAGAGAGGCACTTCATCCACGTTGCTTGAAGTCCAGTGTAAAGTTTCCACAGTCAGTGATGGTTTGGGGTGCCATGTCATCTGCTGGTGTTGGTCCATTGTGTTTTCTGAGGTCCAGGGTCAACGCAGCCACATACCAGGAAGTTTTAGAGCACTTCATGCTTCCTGCAGCTGACCAACTTTTTGGAGATGCAGATTTCATTTTCCAACAGGACTTGGCACCTGCACACAGTGCCAAAGCTACCAGTACCTGGTTGAAGGACCATGGTATCCCTGTTCTTAATTGGCCAGCAAACTCTCCTGACCTTAACCCCATAGAAAATCTATGGGGTATTGTGAAGAAGAAGATGCAATACACCAGACCCAACAATTCAGAAGAGCTAAAAGCCACTATTAGAGCAACCTGGGCTATCATAACACCTGAGCAGTGCCACAGACTGATCGACTCCATGCCACGCCGCATTGCTGCAGTAATACAGGCCAAAGGAGGCCCAACTAAATACTGAGTGCTGTACATGCTCATACTTTTCATGTTCATACTTTTCAGTTGGCCAACATTTCTATAAATCCTTTGTTTTTATTGGTCTTCAGTAATATTCTAATTTTCTGATATGATGAATTTGAGATTTTCATTTGTTGTCATTTGTAATCATCAAAATTAAACCAAATAAACATCTGAAATATATGAGTTTGTATGTAATGTATGAATATAATATACAAGTTTCACTTTTTAAATGGAATTACTGAAATCAATCTACTTTTTCATGATATTCTAATTTTATGACCAGCACCTGTATATGGGAGAAAGAGAAAAAGACCAGGCTAATCAGCAGATTGGGAGCATCTGTGGACAGAGGAATCTAGAAGGGAGCTAGGGGAAAGGAGACTGACACAAGAGGGCAACAGAGGGCAAACAAGGAATACATAGGAACTCAAATACATCAAAAAATAACTAGAAAAACCAATGAAAGCTCAAAGAGAAAACTTAAACAGAACCAAAACCATGAAAGTCTTGATTTCTTCAGAACTCATTTGGAGAAATAAAAATCTATTTTATCAAGAAAAACAATATCAAAAGCAATTCCTACATTCTTCCTGCTACCTATGTAGCACAAAGAACAATGAAGCATATTGATGAGCTAATTTTAGCCTTAAAGATGGTTAAAGTTTGAGCTCTGTTATTACTGGTCTTTGTTGTTTCTAAAGGGGCTATATGCTACTGCTTCTTGAACTTCAGACAGCTCTTTTGCTTTTCTGTCATTAATTACTGGACAGACTGATTAATCCAGATGTGTCTGACCTCAGTAACCATGGAGACATTGGCCAGAGAAACCCAGATTAATGAAACATAGGAAACAAAGGAGTTAGTTGAAGTTCAGGAAGTAGTGGAGTTGGGAATATAGGTGACTGGTAGACAAGCAAAAGGAGAAACAGTAGAACATATCAATGTTTAACCTTATACATAAAAAATTACACAACATCTTTGCATTGTTGGTGGCTGCCTTTCCTATAGAACAGAGCTAACGGATAAGCGGACCGCGGTCCAGATCCGGACCCCCCTGCTGGCTAATCCGGACCCAACCTGATTGAAAACATTTATAAATTACCACATGTTGTCTGATGACATTGTCCAATTTCACTTGCGTCGCTTCTCCTGTTTGTACGGTAAAGCCCTCTAGGACCAGGCTGCACGTGATACAAATTAGCCAATGAGCTGCTGTCAGTCTGGGTTGCTGCTGCTGCTACTTTTAGATACAGCAGGCAAACCTGTGGCAAGCCGGGCGATGGGAAAGAAGGAGAAGATGATGAGAAAAAAAGAGCAGAGAAAGTGTGGACTCCTGGAAGAACTGTGGTGAACTGGTGACAGAAAAGTGAAATGGCGTGCTCAAAGATGAAGCTGCACATTTTGAGTATGTTTGGCTCAATCTACTGCTGTGAAGCAGGATTCTCCACCATGAACATAATCAAAAATAAATATCGATCCAGGCTCACGAATGAGCATGTTGATATGTGCTTGAGAATGGCTTTGTTACCATTCAAACCGAGGTTTAAAGCCTTGCAGGGCAGCATAAAGCCTACTACTCTTATTAAGCCATAAAAAAGAAAGAGAAAAAATAAACGGTCAGTTCAGGCGTTTTATAAAATATGTAAATCAGGAAATTTTCTTTATACCAAACTGAACGATTGCTGTTCTCTACTTAAAATAACACTTTAGATTTTAAAATGTAAAAGTTTTCTGTTTTTTTTTAATATAAAAAGTCAATCTATAACATGGATGCATAAAAACCTAATTTTATTTCAGTGTTAGATTCTGTTTAAAGTAACAGGTTATAATTAAACATTTCTCCAGACCCTTACTGGTTGATGATTTTATTTATTCGGACCCCACTGATTTTTAAACGGTTACCCCTGCTATAGAACATACCTGCATCTTTCTTCCAAAGCAACAGCTGAACCATCACAACATTATTCCTGTGTGCAGAACTCAAACCGTTATCAGACCAAGCGTGGGCAGATCAGGCTGGGTGGCAGCAGGGCAGGGAAGCCCGACAGGACGGTTTCTCCCAAGCTGATAACTTTGTTCTGGGCCACTTGAGATGACATCATGATGAATGGTAAGGAAGATGTTGGTGCAGCAGGCAGGAAGCCTTATCTTATACAATGGCGCCATGGAGAAGATGGGTGGGGAGTGAGTCAAGGTGGCCTCACAAACACTTGTGAATCCCACTACAGCCCACTGATACTTCACTTGAATGGCAGTCACTTCCCACTAAACACGCACACACATCTTACATGGTGTCTCTGCCCGCAGCTGGAGGAGGTGGCTAAACAAGATAGATAGAAGCCAGGTCACTGTCTGTGACTATCACTTTTACTACTTCAGAGGATTTGCGACTTTCTGGAAAAGGCAGAGGAAGTTGATCAACTGAGAGTCCAGCTCCAGGTCTGCGCTGCATGCAAATATTCACTATATTCACTAACATTTAGCTGATAAATACAACTAAAAGATGCATATTAACCTTAAAGTCATGTGTAATTAAGTGAGTAGAGAAGGATGATTGTAAAAAATGTACATGTGTTAATTTAATATTTTTGAGTAGTACATTTGTGGGAAATCCTTTAACATAGCAGTGTTAGGTATCTTCAGGGAAATTAGGGATTTTCTATTTATTTTGCAGCTTGCCCAATATTAAAAAATCTTATTGGATCACAGTTTGAGATCCATTTTAGGGGAGGGATTAGATTATAACAAATCTGAATAAAGATTTTTCCTTGCTATGTTTACAATTTATCAAAACTTTTGAAAATCTTGTGCCAAAGTAACAAAAATCAAACTATGTATAAAAACAGTTTAAACAGAAGTTGGTTCAAAATATAAGTCCTAAAAAAGTAGAAGCTTTAATATTTATATTCAACGATGTGCAAAGATGTGAACTTTAAACGCATTTTCACTAGAATATTATTTCAGAATATCAAACTACTTACTACATACTGACTGTTATCTTAGTTGATTAGTTATTTTAGTAACAATATATTAGGAACTGAAAATTAAAGGTATTAAAATGTATTTGAGGGAAACAGACGGAAAGATCTTCCCCCATATTTCAGAAAACATATGGGGCATCCTAAGTATAAAGGCTATAAGCAGCGAACCAGCGTTCAAGGGAATTCTCCCATTATAAGGTTCCTTTATGGTTCTGTTTGCTTTAAAAAGCATTTCTAAGAGTGCGCAACATATTGTCACATATAGAGCAATTAGTATATTTGGGGCAACATAAGGAACAATGAAAGTAAAATGCTTCAGATAAAATAAAATTTTTATGACTTTAGAAACAGTTTTAGAAAAAAATAAAAAAATAAAACATTTTCTAAATAAAAACTAAGAAAAACAAACATGAAAATAAAAACCAGCCAAAATGGAGACATGTTCCTTAGAAATTAGTTGATCTTGAGTGAAACATACAGATTTATGAGGGACAGACGGGTTCTCTCATCTTGAATTAAACCAGGTTATGCAAACATGCAAATAAGATGACATCCAGGATGACTTCTTTTTGGCACAGGTTTCAAGTCAGTAAATCATAAGACCAGAGGAAAGACCCACGAGTCATTTAATATTGACTGTAGATCCGTTTGTTTATCTCCTGATTACTAATCGGAGCTCGCTGTGAATCCCCCCAATGATCTGGGGCTTTTATCTTGACAGCAAGGGCTGTTTATACACTGAAGCCTCATCCAACAGTTACAAATCATGAAGGCTGAACTGGTTTCTGAACTGAAATGTCGTTTAGTGTTTCTTGCTTCTATACAAAATTTTTACTTAGAAAACAGGCATAATGAAAGCTGCTATAGTAGAGACTTGCACTTTTGCAGACCTTTTTTTTTTTAAAAAGAAGCTGCTCTTTCCTAAAAAAAAAAAAAAACAACCAAACAACTTCCAAAATTTATTAAAAAGATCAGTGAACTATTTTTTGTTGCATTTTGATCTATTTACTTTTTTAATTAAAAAATGTCAAAGACAATTAAAAACTCATCTGCTTTAAAAGTTCTGTTATTTAAACTACACTGTGCACATCTCATTAATGTAATATCCTACAGCTAAAGACAAGGCTGAGTAAACTGATGAGATGCACTGGTAATCAAACATACAAAGCTCTGAGTGTGTATTACACTTTTTGTTTTTAACAACAAGTGGAAATTATCACACCTTTTACAGCGAATTTCTGTGCAGGGATTTCGCGCCTCATGATGTGTCGCTACCTGAATATCTTGCTGGCACTCCTTAGCCGCTTCCTGTTCGCCATCCATGGGGTTGTGACGGTGTGGCGAGTGGTGGTTGTTAAAGGGGAGCCTCTCTATTGGCTGCTGGTTTTGGGTGTGGCTCTGCTGGGAGTGGAAATGGCCCTCACCCTCAAATGTACCAGCAATGCGGAGTGGAAATGGTAATGTCTCTCTTAATCCAATAAAATCTGTTTATTTCAAAATCAGATGTGGTGAAGCTTTAGAAAACAATGCCTCGTACAACTTTATTATTTAGTTATTGATTTTAATAGTCTGATAACAATATGAAGAAAGCCAAGATAAACAAAGTAGATCAATACCAGCAGTGAGAGCCGTCGCATGAGAGGCTTGTAGGTAAATACGTGTTTGGAGCTTTTCTAACTAAGCAGTGAGCTGTAGGTGACCATCATACTGTGGCTGAGAGTGCAAGTAGATACATGATGATTTCATAGAAAATAAAAAAATGGGACTAGCAAACAGAAAAATACAAAAAAACAAAACAAAAACATAATTGAAACAAAAAAACTAAATACATGCAAAAAAAATGCCGCATGTAGTGAAAAATAACAGCAAATTAGGAAAGGCTACAATGACTGAAAATTGAGAGCAGAAATGTAGAAAGTACATAAGGAAGACAAAACCTGCTGCAAACACTTAAATGATGTTAACATACAAACACACACAGCTCATAAAAAGAAACACGTTGTAACTATTACGAACATCTGCAAGTAAAATCAAACAAAAAACTATTAATGCAAACTAGCTCTGCATAACAACAATACTTCAGACCACTAGGGAGAGAAGATCATCAACTTGCATGGGACCAGAACTATGAAAAAATGTCTGTAGACCAGACAGCAAAAACATATATTATGCTTCGTTCACACCTAAAGCAGCAGACGCAGCAGACGCAGCAGACGCAGCAGACGCAGCTAGTTAAAATGCAAATACAATGGTTGACGTGTATCAAGGTACAGCAAAAGATCCTGCAGCGTGGTTTGAGCAGCAGGAGCAGTGCGTCTGAGCAGCTGAAGCAATGCCTCACAAGCTTCTGAGCATCTGAAGTGCGGGACTTGCTGTGAAAGCAGTAGTTGCTGGAGTTGAACTTTTGCTGCTTGATGTGCTGCAACAACCAATCAGAGAAGCTGATTTGGGAGCTGGCAGGGAGACAGACACAGCCCTGCTTGTGCAGATCGATCGCTATGATCACTCCTCTGAAACAATTTATTAACATCTAAATTAACTTAAAAGGCTGAAATCTGCCAGCAAAACATGTTCGCTTTTATTATCCTGGTGCCTGCAGTTTGGATTATGTATGTGAAAAACGCTAACATCTACTTCCAGCCGCCGAGAAAAGTAGTGGCAAACTGCGAGGAAGCAAGCAGATCAGAGGCTGCTGTTGAACGGGATTCCTAGGGATAGCGCACCGCCGGTGTATGGGGGTCTGAGCGTCTCCGACAGCAAAATAATATTTAAAGGAAGGATCGTAATCTCGAACTGACTGCACAGATTTCCACCTGAACAAGTTTTCAGGTGGTCTTTCTCACTAAAAAAAATTTAAACTACTTTTTACCCACTGATCACAGCAAATATAGCTGCCATTGTTACAGGCAAAGAAAGGATAGGGTAGCTCCATCCAACGCGCATCAGATCCACTTTTTGACCACACAGCTACAGCAGCAAAGATGCTTTAGCCGCTTGTCAGAATTAAAAACTTTTACAATCATCAAAAATGAAGAAGCATGCATGTTTTTGCGGCTTCTGCTGCTTGCGGTGTGAACGTAGCATTAGATGCCAAAGGGGGCCCATGTCATTGAACAAGATGCAGGCGCTCTGTGTTTTTGTATCAACCCTAGTATGGTTTTTCCAAGGTTAATTAAAAACATTCCACGAGCTGAACTGGTTCTTGAGCCTTTTTTCACTGTGTTGAAGATTTGTGCAAAGTTATCTCTAACAGATTTCTGATAAAATGATAAGGAACAGAAGCTGGATTGCAGCATTAAAGTTTACAGACGGTGTCTAGAGCTTTGTGCTGAGGAACAGATAGCACCACACTTTTCAGCTTTCTCTCTAAAAAAAAATCATATTTCTCACAAAAATTATATTTCTCTCTAAAAAAAAGTATATTCAATATAAAACCAGTCATTTCTCTGTTGATTTTTTTCTGTAACTTGTAATGCATTGCAGGGCCACATAGCTGGTATATATCAGTGCCCTGGGTCACATGCTATAAATTAAACTGTCACATTTATAAAATTAGTAAAACTTCTGGCAGAATTTCTTCCTGTCATTTCATGGAGGTAAAGTAGCTATGGTCCAGCATATTCCTAAAAAGAGGAGAACTGACAAAAGGCAAAACTGAAATGTTTGCTAACTGCTTATTTCCAATCTATTGTGCTTTTTGTGTTCATTATTCTCTATCATTTATGTAAATATCTATAGTGCTATGTTTGCTTCAAAACTTTAACTGTTAAAGATAAAAAAGTAATTCTCATTATTATAAATTCGCTGAAAAAGGTGTCAGAGTAAATATAAACTTAGTGAATAAAAAGTAGGAACATCTGGACACTTTAGTGTTGTGATGAAGGACAAAAGAATTCAAAGGAAGTAAATAAATTAGTTAATTTAGTAAATGTCTTTCTGCACACAACTGCAAACTAAAGAGTTGTCTTAGAAGTGTTAACTGTCTTCACCAAACATTAGTCTAAAATCCACAAATATTAAACCAGACTCTTTGGACTTATGAAATAAGAAAGCACATTTTGGACCAGCATGAGTTTAATGACATAAAACCCCCTTCTCTGAATCTGAGGGATAAATTAGTAGGAACAAACCAAAGCGCTTACGTAGTTGTCTTGACGTGAGGTTTGAGGCATCCTCTGTAATGTGCTTTATGTTGGAAATAAATGAAAACTAAAAATTTTTGGCTGTGAACAATTTGCAATCCAACTGCTGTGGGCCAGGAGAAAAGGCTGAATTATTTTCCTTTTTTTCCAGCAGTTTTTTTTTTCTCTCCTCTGCTGTCTATCAAAAATAAATCCCTTTGTTAGTGGCATTGTTTTCCACTGAGCCAATATTGTGGGGCCATCTGTCAAAACCTGGTCCGTTTGTGCATTCGCACAGACGGGCATCACTGAATGGGTCAGGTAAATACATATTCACAGATATATATTTATAAAACAGGTCTGAATAAATATAAAATGGCTTAACCCTTTTAGCGTGAGCCTCAAATAGATATGAGGATCGAGTGTCACACCTCATTCAAAAGCAGGCTGCATTTCATTCAAAAGCTGTAGCTTTTAGGCACATCCAGGCTGAACATCCCCAGACATGAGCTTTCTTCAGGCCTCTGCTTTTCGCACTGATTCCTACTTTGAAGCTTTTTCCTCATGAAGGCTTTGCACTGTCAAGTGGGATTTGCATATATGATGAGAATAATTGCCTGTCTGAAATGCGATGCTTCTTTTGGGAAAAAAAAGGAACCCTTTCTTGTTTAGTAGGTTTAAAAAAAAGGGACCAAAAAAAAAAGAAAAAGGATGTGACTAAAAATATCCGTTATCACCTTCTTAACCCAACGTTCCTCTTCTTCGGTGTTCCTCTTTTAGGTTCTCCCCTATGGTTTTCCTCTACCTCAGTACTGTCATCCCATCCATTTGGTTTCTGGAGCTGAGCCTATTACAGTCCATGCTGCCCCTCAACAATTCCTCCAGCCACGAGCTTCATTTGCTGGCCCACATCCCCATCACAAAGGTAACAATCCCGTCACAAATCCACCCCGGCTGCTTGGCACCCCATGTGGCAACATTAAAGCGACATCTGATAATAGATAAGATATAAATCAGGAAAGAAGGCGGATAAACTATTAGTGGCAGAAAAAGTGTAACAGACGCACTGAGATAACTCCTCGATAGGGAACTGCATGAAAGAAAAAAAAGCTCAGATCTCCCTTGTGGGGGGGTTTTAGTGGCGTTTTCTTTGATGTAGGATTTGGAAGCTTTTTTTTTGCCCCACTTTGGGCAGAAGGACATGAAAACTGAAGGCATTCTTTCTTCAAAGTTGGAAACTCTAAATGTTATTACAACAATTTATAGTTAGAAAACTCCTCTAATTAGGAGGCTGAATTAAACATTTGTTTTTTAATATATCAAGAACAGAAAGAGCCCTGCAATAGACTGTTGACCTGACCAGGGTGTACCCCGCCTCTCGCCTGTAGACACCTGGAAATAGGCACCAGCACAACACAAGACCCCGCTTGGGATAAGCGTGACAGAAAATGGATGGAAAAACAGAAAGAATAGATCCTGTTTATTGTTACATTGATTGGACTGTTTGCTCCTGTGGGCAGAGATATTTCTACATTTTCTTAAGATCTAGTACAGATTTAAACAAATTCATTGATGTAACAAACCAACACAAAGTAGTGCAAAACAGATTGGTGAAGGTGAAAAGATTGGTGGTTTTCAAAGGACTGTGAAAACCAAAGGATGAACTGAACGGTTTTGGAATAAAGTTGTGGGAAAGTTTGAAGCATGGTTAATCTTCTGAGCTCTGCTGATATAGCACTGTTCAGTCTGTCGAAAATGGAAAGAACATGGCTGAACTGCAAAGCAACCAAAAAAATGGCCGTCCATATCAGGCTGGATAAGGAGAGCACTAATTAGTGAAGTAGCCAGAAAACCTCAGAAGCTGTAGAGATTCACAGCTCAGGTTGAGGAGACGGTTATTTTTCTTTTTGGAAGAGTGGTAAAACAGAGAGGCATTGAAGAAAGAATGCAGTTGGAATTCATGTAGCATATAGGAAACATGTGAAAGCAGGTAATCTGATCAGACCAGACAGAAATTAAACGTTCTGGCTTTGGTGAAACATAATTTACTCAGAAGAAAAATGAACTCCTCCTCTCCCTCCTCACAAGAACAAACCTTTAAGCCAGGAAACAATCCTGAATATTTAGCCAGAGTTAGTGTGAATGGTTTATATCAAAGCAAACCTATGTGTTTAAACCATCCAGTTAAATTTGATACTTATATATATAATATAGAGGATGATTGGTGGCAAGATACGGAAAAAGCTGTTTGCAGCCAGCCTATATCCAGTCTGACTGTTTGAGAAATAGGCTACAGCAGGGAAAATTGGATTTAAAGAGACCCAATTTAGGAATATATATATATATATATATGTGTGCTGCATTGTTTAAAGTTTTTTCCTAAAAAGAAAATAAGAAAACATTTAACTTTTTTATTTCTGTTAGAATTATAGACTCTGTTAAGTTTTCATTGTTTTACAGCCACTAAAGGTTCAAGATGAATGGCTGTTTTTGCACCATGTGTTCACTCACCGGCTCCACTTATACAGATACAGACTTCCATAAGTTCTTAACTGTATCAATGATTTTTTTTTTTTTATAAACTCTACTTTGCTGTTCTTATCACACAGGGCATTGAGGACCTTGAACCAGAGAACTGGGTAGAAGGACTGGAGCAGACCATGCTTATTGTACTGGTTCTGGGTCGTTGGCTGATGCCAAAAGGGGACATGTCACGGGACCAGCTTTCACAGCTCCTCATGGTTTATGTTGGACTGGGTGCTGACATCCTAGACATCTTTGACACCTTCAAGGAACCTCAAGTTAAAACTAACAGGACGGTCGTCATCATTGGGCTTGCCCTCTTCTCTTGGGCGCTTATGCAGTTTCCTCTGGTTCTCACCCAGACGCAGGCCTCACAGGGTGAGCTTCCTAAGAGGAGCTGGAATAACCTCCCCTGCTGTCATGGAGCTTCCTCCTCACCCCCCTCTTGCTGCTCCAATGAGATCTGGAGTTTGTTGCTCACTGTAGGACTACAGGATGCCCCGTTCCTGGTTTATCGCCTATACCTCATGATAAAAGAGAAGGTGCAGAACCAGCTGATGATTTTCTTCACCTGCAAGAACATACTTATTGTCCTTTTGGAGCTTTACAGGATCTTTGTGGTGCATTTTGAACAGCAGGTACAAGACTCAGTGTTTGACAGGTGTGGGCCTCTGGAGACCTACAGTCAAACCCTTAGGGGTAGTAACACAGAGGAGGCTGAACAAGAGAATGGTAAACAGAGGCAAAGAGCAGAGCAGAGCTGTCGTATGGACATGGAAATGGGACCAGACGGAGGGGAAGAGCGCAAAGCGTCCATGTAAAGAAAAGGGTGCAAAACTCGCAGGAGGGTGACTTTGACCTCTTGGGAGGGAAGAGAAACTGTGTTCACTCACCAAGACTAAAGCTGAATGCAGCTACCATCTCTTAGATCTCAGCCTCATTCTGAGACGGTCTTTGCTCTCTGGAGGTTTAGTAACAAGATATAAAGCACAAAGGAAGAGTATGTCCCCACAAAAAAAAAAAGAGAAAAAGCTGTCTTTGATAAAACTTAAGAAAAACCTTGAACATTCTGACCTCAGCACTGTCAGTTTTTCAGTCACATTAAGCAGTTAGTAATACCAAAACAACTGTTATTTGTTTTGCTTTTAACTTTTTCCTAATTGCAAAAGAAGTAGAAGGGTTTGATTAATATCTTTGTAAGCAATAAGAAAAATTTCTATATCAAATAAGGAGCTAATAAGCATGAGGGGTGACATTTCACAAATGTGTTTCTTATTAGTTAATAAACTTTTTCTAATAAAGGCCTTTATATAAATAAATAAATGAAACAGCACATGGCTGTTTATTTGCTTGCCATGAGATGGCAGTGTTGCTAAGACAACTGAGATACACACACATCCCTGAAACATACATGAGATTTGCATGGAGAGAGAAGCTTGAATGTTTTTGAGCTGCAAGTTTTTTTTTTCTGTTTTGGGAGGAAAAACCTCCTCTATGGGTGTTGTTTACAAGATCAAAATCAGCGAGTGTTGCAACTCTAGTAGTACTCTAGTAATTAGAAATAGATTTAGTACCTTCAGACAGCTGTTTTGCAATTACTAATCAAATGTAGTCATTTTAAAGACACATCCTGATAAGCGGGAGGCGAGTGAAGAGGTCTGCTACTCACTCTCAGGTTATTTTCCTCCTGAGCACAATCAGCTCACCGCAGCCGGCTTCAGAACTCACTGCATTTTCATAATGGCTGAAAAAGCACACTTGTGATTATGTGAGATTTGCTCTCACTTGCTTTCTTTTTAAAGTCAGAAAGGTGCTTCTGAGAGATTCCTCCACATGACCACAAAAGCAAGAGGCTCTTAAATAGCAAGTGAGAACAGGGAGGGGGGGTGTTTGATCTGAAGCCCAGGGTCTCAAGGTTTCGAGCTACTTAAAGGTGGGGACAAACGACCCCTCCTCTCAGCGTCTCAATTCACACAATAACTCTCCTGTCACATGGGGGCTCGGATGCAGCCCTGCTGAATTCATGGATGACCCTGCTTTGTTGAGCTTCTGCTTAGGTGTCGAGGTAGGCAGCAACAGAAGAGCAGCAATGGCAGCGAGTGGCATTTCAATCAGGGGTCTTACTGAGACAGACCTGTATCATTGTCCATTAAATAGCTGCACTTCAACCAGCCTTCATTGTAATGACAGGAGCTCAGGCTCCTGTAGGAGCTTGGGCTGCGTTACCTCTTGTTTAGAGCAGAGAAAAAGAAGAGAACAGAGTGATGTGAAGGCAAGGTTCCAAACCACTCCAGAAAAGCCTGGAAAACAATTAAGTTCTGAATTTTTACTTTGTTATGGTTACTATCTTGATCTACCTTTCCTCAATGTTAATTTCTTTTCATTCTTTTTTTTGTGTCTTTTCTTCCTCCCTTCCTTTCCTTGGCTAAGACTGGAGTTTTACTTCCACAGGGCCACACAGAACGTGGGGGATTTTATTCAGTTGTGGGGTTTTTACAACATTTTACTTACTGTGTCAGAAGAAGGAGATCTAAGTTTAACAAGCTCCTCATTTATCGATTTTTTTGCTTACACTTGTTTTTACCTTAGTAGTGATCATTAGCTGACACTTGTTTTACATCAATTGTTTATATGTTTTTAATTGTGTAAATAAAGTATTAAAAGTCAAAAGTCCTTTCCTTTCTTCACTGTTTTTTCTTTTCCTTCAATATATTCTTCTTTTGTCATGTAGACGTTGCTTCTGCTTTTTAACTGAATAAAACAGCATAGCAGGGTTCCTGCAGTGTCTTAAAAAAGTTCAGAATTTCACTTTTTTCTACAAGTATTTTAGATTTCATGATAAACACAAAGGAGTCTGAATTCTTGGAAGTTAGATCATGATAAATATAGGATTCCTGTAAAAATGCTCAGCTTATGAGATTTTCTAAAACAATAACTCTAGGTGATCTCTAAAGGTTGTTTTTTTGAGAGCATTACCGTGTTTTTGCAACGGTCTGAATAATTAATGGGAGAGCCATCTTTTAAAAGTAGTAGAAGAAAATAATAATGGAGAGTCTCCTCTTAGACAGCAGTCCCCCCCATAGAAATATGCCTCATAGAACAGAGATCAGTTTATAAAGTCACTAATAGAGGAGTTACATCACACGGGGGCCATTTTGGGGCCACAGCTTGTCCTATAGGCGCTAGGGTTTTGGGAGAATCCGATGTTCATGTGACAGCCCCATGTAGGCAACACAATGGGTTGATGAAAGCACGGTTTGCTTGAGAAGAGAGTCCTTCTCCTCTTCAGATTAACTGCATGCTTTAACAAGATTGTGTGGGCATGTGGGAGGATGGGGATGTCAGCTGATCCACGGGCTGCCCTACATAGAAGAGACGAAGAGAGCGTGGAAACTCAAAGCAAGCAACTCCACAGCTCACAGATTATATTCACATATATAAAAAAGATGTTGATGCTAAAAGTTGTAATTACCAGCATAAAAATGTATTAAACTCTATAGAGACTGCAGTCTAAAGTGTGACATAATATTTGTCTTTTTTTTTACCAACAAAGCCAAGTGGTTGATAACTTTCAACGTTTTAATTAGTTCGCTGCTGGTCTGAAAAGCAGAAACTCAGCTGTTTGAGGTAAAAGCAAATGTTGAAGTCTTGAATCCATCCATCTATCTTCTGAATCTCTTCCAACAACAATGTCAACTTTTCTCCTTTAGTTATTTTTGTTATTACCACAAAAAGTCTTGTCTTTTGTGTTGTATTGATTGTCCAAATCAAGTAGAGCATATTTGTGAATTAGAAATGGATACCAAGCTCAAATCTGTTGGTAGGACAACTGCTTATGTAATGCTTCACAAATCTGGGAAATAAAAACAGCAAAAGAAAGTTAACTGCATGTCAAACAGTTTGCAGTTTTCTCTGCAGTAGTAGAGAATTTTATCAGAGTTGCTGGAAAGATGAAGGTAGTCAGATACTGAGTAATCCTGAAGAAAAATACGTTGGTGGATACAAAAGACTTTAGATTGGGGACAGATATTCACATTCCAGTGGGATAACCACCCTGCACTTAGAGTTAGAGCTATATTGAACCTGTTCCAATATCAGTCCTTCAGGATGCTAAGGACTTGCTCATTTCAAATATACATTATTACTTTAGGACTGATGCTGGACACCACTGGTGTAAATGAAAAAAGAATGTAAATGTGTATATATCACCCAGTCAAAGCCTAGACTAATCCAGTCAATCTGTTACTTGAGTATTACTTTTCACATATGGACCTACCAAAAAGTTATGGAATAATTCACTGGACTTTGTTTCCAAGTTTGAAGATGTTTCGCTTCCCATCCAGGAAGCTTTTTCAATTCAAAATGTCAGAATTAGCGTTGAGTTTGAGGCTTTATACAGTGGACCAAAATAAAGCTTTGTTTTGCTAAGAAAACATGCAAATTGAACCGAACGAAAAGGTCCACCCTTTGAAATGGGGGTCGTTTGGGTTATTTGTTAGGCTGCAATATCCATTCCTAAGGGGCGGACCCGTTTGTCCGGTTTAATTTGCATGTTTTCTAAGCCAAAACAAGGATTTGTTTTCGTCCATTCTATATAGCCTCGAACTCAACACTAATTCTGAAATGTTGAATTGAAAAAGCTTCCTGGATGGGAAGCAAAACATCTTCAAACTTGGAAACAAAGTCCAGTGGATTGTTTTTTTTTTTTACTTTTTTGGACTGACAATGACCTGGATGACTGTCAATCTTCACCAGCACAAATGGTCATGAACAGAGATGGGAAGTAACAAAGTACAAATACTTCGTTACTGTACTCAAGTAGATTTTTCTGATATTTTTACTTTACTTTACTACTTATTTTTATGGCGACTTTTTACTTCTACTCCTTACATTTTTACACAAATATCTGTACTTTCTACTCCTTACATTTTTACACAAATATCTGTACTTTATACTCCTTACATTTCTAAAAAATTGGCTCGTTACTTTAGTTTTGAATAATTTCAATGGAGTTACCGTTATCATTTTTCACGTCATCAATACCAAATTCAATCTAATTGGATGGGAATCTACGTTGCATTTGACGCACCACTACAAGATGAATCGACAGATTCGGCGGTATTCATTCACGGCAAATCATTGCAGCTTGGTGGCGGTGGCGTTAGCATAGTAGTATGGACGACAAGATGATTGAAAATGAACACAACGGAGATCTAGTCCTATTGGCAGACATCCATTTAAAATGTAGGCAACGGCATGAAAAAAGTGATTTCTACTTTTACTTTTATACTTAAAGTAAATTTACAAGCCTGTACTTTGTTACTTTTACTTGAGTAAAGAAGTTTAATCAGTACTTCCACTTTTACCAGAGTATTTTTTAAAACAAGTATCTGTACTTTTACTCAAGTACGGAAAGTGAGTACTTTTGCCATCTATGGTCATGAATCATTTTAAACCATCTTTAGCTGGAAATGGAACAAATAATTCAGTTCCCAGATATCCATTTTAATTTAATTCAACGGTAAAAAAAAACACTTTATTCAACCAAACTGTAAAACAATTATTGTAACTCTTAAGTTTCTTTTAACAAGTTGTTGTTGAAGTCATCAGGTGGGTAGGATCTCCTGTAATGGTGCAAATTTCCATAAATAGTAGCTACAAATGAGTGACACAGAAGTGGAATTTAGGACTTTTTCAGATTGTTATTTTAAATTTTTAAACATAAATCATTTCCATTCTGCTTTCATCACTTTCTACGTTGTTTTGCTTTTTCACATCTGAATTTGTGGTTGTATCTTAAATAAATTCTAAATACTTTTACAATGTCTATGTGCTCCTTATTTTTTTTCTTTGTGTCTCTCATGCTCACTGTGTTAGAAACAGCTGTGTTTTGTCAGGTGTTTTATTAAAACTGAGGTTCCATTAAAAAAAAATCTGAAGTGTGTTGATCCAGACATCTCCAGACTGACATTTGTTCGGTCTTATCAGGCTACATCTTTCACCACAGTCAGACATTCTCACAACATGCCAAATTTCCCCTGTTTTGTGTGAACTGTTTTGGAAAATCCAAACACATTGAGGTGAGAACCATCATCTTAGACTTCAACAGATAAATCCACCAACATGCCACAGAAACGTTGGAGCTGCAGAAACAAAAGCAAACTTCAAATGAACCCCGAAACTTTCTGACAAGCAGCTGAGGATCCGGTTCGTGCCGCCTCGCATACCACCATGGATTGAAACTAATGAGCTTTACTGCATTGTGTGTGTATCAGAGGCACTGAAAGACTGACGTGTTTTCACGCTGTAGAGAATTTTAAGGCAGAATTGACTCCTATAGCACACAGGTATTTTTGAAGGATCATAAAGCACCTTAGAAAAGTTTTAAACCACTTTCTTATTTAAACTCTGCTTGCTTTTATGTTCAGTTATACTGTATGTTTTATAAGCTTACTTGATCAATCTGCTGGTGAAGCTTCTCAGTCATCCAGGTCATAGTCGTTCCATAAAAAGAAAATTAAAAACAATCCACTGGACTTTGTTTCCAAGTTTGAAGACATTTGGTTTCCCATCCAGGAAGCTTTTCCAAACCTCGATTTTAAAAAAAGCTTCCAGGATGGGTAAAGAAACGTCTTCAAAGTTGGAAACAAAGTCCAGTGGATTGTTTTTAATTTTCTTTTTTTTAATTTTCTTTTTTTTTTTAGAACTTGATCAATAGTTGCTAAGATCTTTAAAACCTTTTTTAAGGCATTGCTAACTTTTAACACATAGCAAAGCGTTTTTCTGAAAGTTATAAGTGGATCAAAGTCAGAAAGTCTCTAAGGATTCACAGAGCTCGTAAAAACATGTTTCCCTGCTGTGCATTGCAAAGTTAAACTGATGAAGGGAGGAAAGCAGACCTAAAAGACCACAGATGAGTAAAATCAGCAATAAAAGCACAGCTAGCCATGACGTGTGAGAGTGAATCCTGTAACACCTATTAAAAGATTTTAGTCAAAAATACAGTGCGTTTAATTAATTATTGGAGTTTAAAAACTGTTAAACTCAGTTAACCTTTTTATTGCACAGACTTGTTTCCTGAAATATATTTTTTGCATAGTTCATTTATTCCTTTATTTACATGTGGCTGCAATCAAATTTCAGTTTATCGCTTCAGGACCACAAACTGAACTGGATACGCAGAAGAAGAACGTAGACGTAATACAGCAAAAGCTTTTTTTGCTAGCATCTCTGGATCATTGAGTTGTTGACAATTTGTTTTATTATAACCATAGTAAAACAAATTATAAGTACTTTGAAGACACACAAATGCCTTTGTTAAATAAGCTTGAAGAGATTATATCAATATTATATTATATCAGTCAATGTTTAGCCAATCTTAGTTTCTCGTTTAATGTCAAAGTGGTTTCAGAGACATGGTAAATCGCAATTCCAACTTTAATTTAACATTTGAAGGTTAGGAGATGTTCTATAAAAACAGAGAACACAAACGGGGCGGCGGTGTGGCTCTATTTGTTAATAAAAAAAATACAAGCAGAAGCAGTGGAACATATTCCATCCTTTGATCAAGTAATGAAATGTATCACAATGGAAATGGTCATGGAGAAAAGGAAAAATATTCTTTTAACATGTGTTTATAGAACCCCAGGAACAGATGTACAATTATTTACAGATTGAATGGAAAAGATGTTTGTTGACCAGTCCAACATGATTATTTTATGTGTAGACCTAAATATTGATTTCCTAAACACAAAAGCAATAAACCAACATACTGTTTTCTAAATACTGTGCTTAGTAACTAATTTTTTCCCGCTGATTTCACTATCTACGAGAATAACAGCTAATACAGAATCACTAATTGATAAAATATTTACCAATAAGTTGGAGGACATTAAGATGAGTTGAGACTTGGTTAATGACATAAGTGATCAAGTACCTGTATTCACACTAGTCAATGTCAAAGTGGAACAATGCATAGATGCTACATCATGTAAGATGATTAAATGTAGATCCAGAAGTGAAAACTCAATGACTGCCTTACAAGAAACTTTGTCAAAACAAAGTTGGGATACGGTTCTAGTTGAACATGATTTGGATAAAGCATACGAAAAGTTCTTACAAATCTTCAAAGCTGCCTACTGTATGACTTACATTGTCCAATCAAACCATATACAATCAAAACAAAAAAGAATAAAGGCCTTTGGATGACAAAACGTTTAATAAATGCATGTAAAAAGAAAAAATCCATGGTACAAAATGTTTATTAAAAAAAGAACTGAATCACAAATAAAATATATAAAGTACAAAAATAAGCTAACTAGTATAATTATAATTATAGTATAATGTTAATATTTTACCTAAGATGGCAAAAAAAACATTAATAATTCAATAATGAAAATATTTTAGCAAATGCTTTGGAAAATCAGGAGTTTGCTGTTTTCGACTCCAACATACAGTGAAGAAATAACAGATATTAAAAATCAATGCAAGAGCAAAAAATCAAAAGATCACAATGACACGGACATGATTCTCATTAAAGATATCATTCATGAAATAGTTGTACCCATAAATCAAATATTTAATCTATCTCTGGAAATGGGAAACTTATCAACTCAAATGCAGATTGCAAAAGCCTATATTCAAAAGTGGGGATAGACAGGAAATAATAATTAAAGACCCATATCCATTTTACCTCAGTTTTGAAACATTCTAGAAAAGATTTCTTCAGCTCGTCTTGAGAGGAAGCAAAAACTATTTAATGAAAAGCAATATAGTTTTTAAAATGAATGGTGTACTGCCTTAGCCTTAATAAATGTTGTTGAGGAGATAATTTATAATACAGATTGCAAGTTAATCCCTGTAGGAGTTTTTATAGATCTGAAAAAAAGCATTCGATATCATGCATCATCAAATATTGATAGAAAAACTTGAGAAAAATGCTATTCGAGGAGCTCCACTGGACTGGGTCAAATGCTACTTCTCTAATAGGGAACAATATGTACAGCTAGGGGAATTTTCATTTAGAAGACAATACATCATTTGTAGGGTTGGGAATTGAAAAGATTTTCACGATTCCGATTCCCTTTTCGATTCTATGAAACGATTTGATTCTTTATCGATTCTTTTTTCGATTCCAATTTGGGGTAAAAAGGAGAACAAACAGTTTGATTATCAGAATCAACTTTGTTTACTTAACTATTGCACAATCTTACAAACTCAACAAGATCAAGATGTCCACAGGAAATATGAAACTGGAGTAACATCTGTGTTTAAATGAAAAATGAATACAAGAACAAACTTAATAACCAACAATGTCTAATAACAAATGATGGAATAATAATATATTTTAAATAACAAAAAATACTAATTATAAAACAGTAGTAGGGAAAATTAACAGTTCTTTTGCAGAAAGATGAGCATATCTGCTTTTTCTGGAAGGATACAGGATCTTTCAGCGCTTAAGGTGTTTCCAGCCGTGGAGGAAGCCAGCACACAGAGGTAGTTTTCAGCCAGTCCAGATAGCAAGGGCAGCGTATCTTGCTTGTTCCACCACCACAGTGTGGCGCTATCCCTGCAGGGGATGGAGGGCAAGCTTTTACAGAGCTGGATTTCCTGATCTACCCTCTGGGCTAAGGAAAGACGGGGCTTTGATTCACAAAGTGACCGCAGCTCGTTGTCTTCCTCCTCGAATAGTTCTTCCAACTTGCGTAACTTACGTAAAAAACGTGACGTAAGTCGTGCTCCCCAGAGCCGGCGCTCTAGGCTCTGGTGCTGCGGGAATCGAAAATGCGTAACTTGCGTAAACAACGTGACGTAAGTCGTGCTCCCCAGAGCCGGCGCTCTAGGCTCTGGTGCTGCGGGAATCGAAAATGCGTAACTTGCGTAAAAAACGTGACGTAAGTCGTGCTCCCCAGAGCCGGCGCTTTAGGCTCTGGTGCTGCGGGAATCGAAAAAAGAATCGTTCAGCGAGCTGCCAAACGATGCCATGGAATCGGAAAATACGGAACCGGTTCTGAACAGGAACCGGTTTTCGATTCCCATCCCTAATCATTTGTGGTGTGCCCCAAGGATCAATTTTGGGCCCTAAACTCTTTTTATTAGTATTAAAAAACAGTAAACAACCTTTGTCATATCTCAGCAAACTAGGCTAGTTTTCTAAGCCATGTTAAATAAAGCATGCATTAAAGGGTTTATCATTTTTTTCAAAGGTTAAGAGAACTTTAGACATGCAGATCAGCCATTCACAAGGGATACTCTGGTGATGCTGCAGGGCTGTGGTGTTCTTATCACAATCCAGTTGAAGGTCACATCGTGTGGATACACAAACCCTAACCTCTGACTTTCCTTCATGTCGACCTCAGTGTGCGTAGTTGTTTCTTTCCTTCTATGCAAAAATAAGTCTACCCCTAATTTCGAATACATTTGAAATATGACAATTGAATACAAATGCATTAAGTATACATTTAGCTGTGCACCCATACTTAAACTCAAATGTTTGCCAATTTCTTAGTCTTTTAATGCCAAAAACTGGTATGTGTATAATAATAGACTGCTTAGATCAACATAGGTGACATAAGGTGACTTAAGCTGTTAAATATCTTTATATTTTGGAAGGCTTCCATAATTCATGCAAAAAAAATTTAGTTACAAAACTAATATCTAATACCTGATAATCATTGTCAAGAGATTTCATTGTTTAAATAAATTTTACAGCATCTAAAATAATATATTCTGAATTCTTTCTACATTATTTCAGTTTGATCATGATTTACTTTTGTTGATTTGAGCTTTATGTATCCATTGCAGTCGTAGCTTTAACATTTAAAGAAGCAACAAGTAGACAATTATTGTGAAGTTAAAGAAGGATTACGGTGTTTTCTAATGATACTGCCACCTGAGGCCAAAACACAGAACTGCAGCACTCTTTTCCTTGTTCTCATACGCAGCACACATTCGTACTTTCCAAGGTGTTGTTTTTTAAAAATGTTGTCCCCTTTATGGGAATTGCCATTTGCTGTGTTGAGCTGGACGCCGGTCACTTCTGAGTACCCACAAAATCCATCTCGAATATCTTCAATCGGTTGCTGGGTTAGATCCATTTAAAGGAAAAGTCTGGTCATATTCAGAATTCCAACTTCAGAAAGTACTTGAAATATGAAATTATTACATACTGTTCAATAAATGGTAAGTGTTTTTATTTAACAGTAATTTTCATTTGAATGTGTTTTACTGGAGACATCCATGTTTGTCAAAGAACACTACTGCCACCTACTGGTTTGTGACATCACAGTGCGGTATGGGCTGTTGAGCAAGTCCCAGTGCTGTGTCTGGTGTTGGTCTCAACGCGCTATTATCCAAGTCATCTTGAAAACATTCTTCTTCGAAATGTTGGCTACATAATTAGGTATTTTTTCTCTGGCCAGAATTTTGATTGCAAATCCTCCCTCTTCAAGTTGGCAATCCAATGATCGGGACCGCAATAACTCATCTGTGGAGGATCATGTATCGGAAAAGTAAAATAACACATTTTTTTCCCACTTTTACCCGATGTATTACAACATCCAACTGCCATGCACATGGGCATTGCCAGTTTAACTATAGCTCTCATGAATTTCAATGGTGAAGTCATCTCAAAATCTTAAATAATTGTTGTTTATTGCAGATGTGTCTAGTAGTTCCCATTCATTTTTCTTGTAAAGCGGAGAGAATGGCGCTAGGCTTACCGCACCGTGACGTCACTGCCGGAAGATGTCATGAGTGAGGTGTTACTATATCTGGGCAAAAATGGCCGCTCCCAGATTCAGTGAATGCAACGAAAATTATTATTTTCATTTTTTTTCACTGATTAATGTTAAATTCATTAAATCACTGTGATCCTTTTAGTTTTAGGTATAGATAATAATTCCTTGCTGACCGGCCCTTTCCTTTAACAGACTTCGTAAATTTAGGAAACATAATGCAGGCTTATAGATTTATCTGTGCTGAACTACTGAGGCCTTAGTCTGATCATCAAACAATCTATTAGTCGCAAAGGGTCAAATAAAATGGCTATTTTAAAGATATTTTTTTCAGTAAAACTTACAAAATTTCTCTTCAAAATTTTTTTTTCATTTGTCAGCTTAGAATTAAGATTTCCTTTGAATATTCAGTCCAATCCATCAACATTTTAAACACGTTTTTCTCCTTTCAAGCCCAGAGGTGCAGTGTGGAACTACTTCAGCACACGGTGTAGCCCATGTCACATTCCTTGTTCCTTCCCATATCATAGGACACTATAGAGGGCAGCATTTGGTATTTTACGTTGGCAGAAAAGCAGCAGCCTACAAACATGGAGGCCAGCAAGAGAAGCAGATGAGAATTACTCTCAATGATATCCACAAAGCCTCAGTATCCTTCAAACATATTTGAAAACAACTTAGTGTGGCTGAATCATCTTCACTTGTAATCTTGAGTTTAACTGTACTATGTCCTCGTCTCTCGCCTTTGCCACCTCCATGACACTCATTGAAGAGGACGGGCTTAGTGTGTTGTGTGTTTCAATTTGAAACACAATAGGTTTCATCACATGATGTGTCTTTTTGGGTTTTGAGGTCCATATACATTGTTGTGATGGGCCTTAAGTTAAACATATGTGATCTAAGCAACAACTTTGACTAGCTTCTCCTACCGTTGAAGAAAAGCATCCCCCCAGCATGCTGTTCTACCACCATATATCACAGGAGATGGTGTGTTCAAGGCAAGGTTCAATGCTAGTTTTCCAGAAAACATTGCAAAGTTGTTTTGCCTTTAGGTCAAAATGTTTGTGATCTGATAGAGCACATCTTACACATGATTGCTGCACCCCCTGTATGGCTTATGGTAAAATGCAAACAGGAATTCATATGTTTTCTTTGACAGCTTTCTTCCAGTCACTCTTCCATAAAGGCTAGAACTGTAGGGTTGACAACTAATGCTTATCCTATTACCAGATTCACTCATCCGTGCTGTTGATTTTTGCAGCCCCTCCAAAGTCGCCAGTGGCCTTTTGGCTCCTCTTCTGATTAGAACCCCCTTTGCATGTCTTGTCAGTCTTGGTCTTGTCTTGGTAGGCATTCACCTCCATACTTTGATTTATTGCACATGGATTGAACAGTGCTTCATCTGATGGTCAGATTTTAGTAATCACTTTTTTTTTAGCCAAACCCTGCATCTAATATATCTGTAAGTTTCTCCCTGAATTTCCTTTTTGCTGTCTTTCTTGATACACTGAGATTAAATTGCACGCAGCTAGACTCTCTGCAGTGATTGTGTGGTTGTAGTTTATATTCTTTAGGGGTGACAGAGTAAAGTGGAGAAAGAAATATCTCAGAAAACTTTTTAAATCAACATTACATTTTCCTTTTAATTCAAAGTAATTTGTGTTGTCATTTGTATTGGCATGCATTATAAAATATCAAAGGAGACCACATAGTAGTCTCCTATCAAATGTAATTGGAATCTATGAGAAATATAAGTTTTTATTGTCTTCTAGCTGGTCTCTTGCTAATCTTCTAGAGTTACAGGATATAGTAGTTTTATCTGCAACTTTTAGTTCAGATGTAAAGCTTGCTGCTAATGAGCTTTGTTTTGGAACTTTTACCTCCCTAGGACATATGTCCTCATTGATGACCTACATTCAAAACATTGTAATAATTTAGTAATGGTTATTGTGATTTTAGGTCACTCATTTAGGACATCGCTTTATGCTCTGAATTACTCTTCTTTATTCATTCTTTCTCTCTTTGTGTTGACACCCATTCAAAGTTGGCCAAAGCTGTCCAACTATAATTTCTGGTAAACTGGACTTGTTGTTTCTCAGTCTCTTTCCTATTCATTGCATACTTTTTGCTGTGTTAATTGCTTCTGCAACAGATTTTTTCACAGAATGCAAAAGTAAGCAATAAATGTGAAATCCTTCCTCTAAACAGAGCAGTCTGGAGTCCTACCCACATGGCAGTTTTAGAGATAACCGCACTGACAGCTAGTAGTTTAGTCAGTCAATTTCAGGCCACAGAAGAAGCATTGTTGAAATATTAATTGGCCAGCCTTCTTTGCTGTCCCCCAGTCCCTCTGGGCTGGGAGAGCTGCCATTTTCCCCATTTCTAATCTCCAGCATTGCCTGTGGTCATAGGGGCCAGGGCCTCTTCGGGACTTTAGCTCTAATAGGGAAACACTGTCGACCGTCTGACTAGAAGGCTTAATTGGGACAGTTGAATGCGTCAGATGAACAAACAGTCTTGAATGCTGCTCAAGTGCTGTCTGACTCATACGCCTTATGATATCCCTTCAATGTGGTTTTTAATGCCCTAATTCTATTCAGTGCTCAACTATTGGGGTGGCAGATTCTGTGTCACTGCCATTGTTTCACAATTGCAATCTGCACCTTTGAGTTGTTGGAGCGTAAAATTCGAACCAACCACAGCTGTATTACTTAGATTAACTAAAAGTCAGTTATCAAGCAAAAATAAAATACATAGAAAATGGTAGTAGCTGAGATAAAACATGAAATTAGGTGCTTTGCTGTTAACTCATTTAAGACTAGTGCTTGCAGCTATGAATAATTATCCCACTGCTGATTTCTAGTTAGGGTTAAGCTGAAATACACAACAGCTTGTGCATCCTCAGGTCTTTTTTTTTTAACCAATTAACTTCAACATAATGAACGTGGGTCTCACCGGGAGCTACCAACCAAGTCAGATTCCACTTCCACACTGATCTAATATTCAAGAGACAATCAGCAGTGCGTGTAAAGAAAGTCCTGGTATAATACAATATTTTATATTCATATTGTGCAGGTTAAAAGGGAGTAAAATAATCACATTTTCTGCAATTTTTCTAATTTACACACACAAAAAACATTCTGAATGAAACTGTGAACCTATATTGAGAGGAACACCAGATAGATACTACTGAAAACATCCTTAATCGATCATCTCTCTGTCTGACATTTACATTGTAGTGCCATATGCCATTTTACTGATTTTTGTTTATTTGGGGGAGAAAATTCATGCCGGTTTTCTTTGCAAACCCTTCCACCAAGACACTCCCAAAGCACTGCTTCATGGCACATGTGAGGCTCCTGTTTCTGTTATTAAGGCTATAGACTACTCCCCTCTCACTTTCTTTCTGTGGACCCAGGAGAGAAAGTTACACTGGGGAGAACTCCGGAATGGCCTTTTCTGCAGACCAAGGACAATTCTCTTTAAACTTTTCAAAGTTAAATGCTAGCTACTTCAACAACCAGCCTGCAGTAAAACAGACTACCTTTAGAGGAGTTACTTGGAGCCAGAGGTCACCAATGGAGGAACCATGAGGCCTGACGATGGACATATCTAGCCTCAGAACAAGGCCCTCTTGTCATTATTGGTGTGAACTGCCACACATAAAACACAACCTGGATGCAGTAAACATTCCTGATTTAAGATTTATGATCATGTCAGGTGTTTTACTGTTGCGTGACGCAAGCCAACAGAAACTTGATACGTTCATGTTTTGAGCTGCTTAAAATATTTTGGCCAACTTTAATTCAATATTATTTTAAACAAGAATATGACATTATGTGTATTTTGAACGGCTCAGTACTACTAATTGCTAAAATATGGCCAAAGATACCGTTAAAGAAAGTCCCTTTATGTCTGCTAGATATTAGCTCCATTGTCTCGATAAAAAATCCTAGCCAACAAAATGCTGGGACCCCCTGCCATGAGGGTTTCTACCCATTGTTATTCCCTCAGGAATAATCACAGCAGGTTAAAAATTAATTATCTAAACCGGTATTGATTTTAGATTAGGCAAATCATTTAATAAAATATTCCTCCATCCATCTTCTCCTGCTTATTCTGTCAGGGTCGCGGTTGGACTGGTGCCTATTTGCGAAAGTCTATGGCAGAAAGGCGGTCTGTCACAGGAAAGCACAGTGACACATGGGGACAAACAACCATACCCACACAAACCTTAGGAAAATTTAGAAAAACAATTAAAGTAACAGTTATGGTTTTTGACAATAAGAGGGAGCAGGACAACCAGAGAGAACCCGCACATGCACGTAGAAAAAATGCCCACTACATGCATAAAGACCCTGGGCTGGGAATCTTCTTTCTGCAAGGCAACAGGGCTTCAAATTGCACCATCATGCAGCCCTTAATAAAATATTATTTTACATTTTTAATAATGTTTTACTCCTCTTGCATTTGCATGGTGAATTGGTTTCATTAAAATTTCCTCAGTTTTACTACCTTCGTTGAAGGTTTATAACTGAAGTATGTTTGGCTTGATGTTGAATTATATTTGTTTAAAGTTCTTACAGTATATTTTGAATGGAAGTGATCACAAATGTGTGTGTTCAATATGTATTTTGTTGAAGCCAGGATGACGTAAAAAAAATATTTAAGTTAAGATTGGGCTTTTTTTTTTTACATTTGTGCTTGAAAGATTGGGGAAATAAAGAAGGGACAGTTTTAAAATGAAGAAACAATAACCTTTTTATTTTACATCTTTCCACCAAGACCAACCATAGTGGGTTTTCAGCACATGCCTGATATTCAATCTTATTTGAATGAAAAAAAAAAATTCAAGAATAAACAGTGTTACACAGTTCCACATAGCTATTCAATGAAAAAAAAGTCTGTGGCAAAAACAAAATTGATTAAATTAGAAAGTAAAAGGGAACATATTTTATTTTTTAATACACATCATATGAGGTGTTTCGCTAATGCAAGTAGAAAATAGTCTACATTCTGGCTCTTTTCATTTATATTCCTCTCTTAGACATCCAACAGCTCAGGATATCCTCTGAAAACTATGGAAACAAAATGTTGAGTTTCCATTGGTCAAGCTTTCACACATTTTGAAAAATGGGAAACCTTAAGACTGTTGTGACTTGTGCTATAAAGAGGTGAGACGTCTTTTTATGCAGCATCTTACAGATATATTTGCCATTAAGGTTTTGATGAGAATGACAAACTGCCAGTCAAACAGGTTGAAAAATCTAACATGAGAATTTCAATAGTTAGAGAAAAATAACATGCAATAACTGCTGCCTGAGCACATATACAGTAGTTTTTGTTCCACATACTGTTAGTAATCCAGTTTGAGTGGGTTGTTTGTGTATTTTTCTCCCTCCACCACCAGGTGGTGCCCTGTTCCTCGTTGGGCATCCCTGCACACCTGCGGCTTGTTGGATCATTACTGGAGGAGTATTTGAGCAATGGGCTGTCACTACCTTGACGCCAGAGTGTTTGCCAGTTTTGGGTACTCTAGCCAAGCTGAGATTAGCAGAGTCTAACCAAGACTTTGTTTCTCTGAGTCTTATCTAGTTTTTTGTCTTTTCTCTTCGGCAGGAAGCCTTCCTGAGTAACTGGATACCTGGACCTTCTCCCCCTGGAAGGATTAACTGAGTACACACTGAGCAGGGGAAAACCTCCACACGAACCGTTCAAGTCCTCATCTGAAATCCAAGTGACAGTCCACTCCTTTATTCCTCTGGGTCCAACGCTTGTCTATCTGTCCGCCCTCCGACGAGTTCCTTCTTCTCTGGATTAACCCTCACAAGCTGGATTCAAGGATTGACAAGAGCCCCCTCAAACGTGACTCCCTCTCCTGCCACAGTCAAATTTCCTACGGTCCCTGAACGGATCACTGTGATCTCCCTTTCAGACAGTCCACTTCCACATCCAACTTCTGTTATTCATCTACATTTAATAAACCTGGTAAACTTTCTCCCTTGGTCTCTGTGTGGTTCTCTGCATGTGGGTCAGATCACTTAAACCAATCATGACATATAGATGGTCTTCTTTTAGTTATCTCTGAAAATTATTCCAGTCAGTATGTCTTGATGAATGATCACAACACTTAACCATCAAATCAGAAGAAGCAATTTCCAATTTCTTCTTTTGTAAAAACTTTGCGACATAAGGAAGTATAACTTGTAAAATAAGGAAACATGGATAAATTCTAAAAAGGTTAAAAAAATAAGGGTTATCAATTAAGTCAAATTTCATAATCTTACTCCAAAATAAAACTAGAAATAGAAACAAAATCAGCCAATCTATCAAAAATATTGAGCCTTACAGTTTATCGACTGCACTGTAGTTATTTCTTGATTGGCTCATTACCTTACCACTAATAAATACATTAGTTACAATACTTTTGTGAATTTATATTCTAATATCACACTAGTTTAGCATGCCATAAAAATTATTTACCGTATTTTCCAGACTATAAGCTGCTACTTTTTTTCCCCATGCTTTGAACTATTCGGCTTATTTTTCCAAACCATCATAGGGGGAAGTCAAAGTTGGAAAGGAAAGAATAAGTGGCTAATTTTTATTTAGCACAAGAACATGCTAGCAGCAGGCATTATGGAGAACAAATGTCCAAAAGTTACACATTTTGACATTTATTTGCCGCATTAAAGCAGCCAAGCCAATGAAGAGCCTGGATTCAATCCCAATCTTCAAGTAGAAGCTCTTACTGTCATGAGCCAACAAGCTAATGGGAGCTAGCATTCTTCTTTGTCTTTACTCCGGGGACTATTTTTAGAGGTTTGGTGGGAGATAATAGATAGGCTTATAGCCCGGCTTATAGCCCGGTGTGGCTTATATATGTAGTTTCCAGTTTTTCAAAAAACTTAGTAGGGGCGGCTTATTGTGAGGTGGCACTCTATAGTCTGGGAAATACGCTATTAAATCTTCTTCATCTCACTTTATTTTATTGGTATCAAAACGTTATTACTGTACTTATTGGTAACATTTTGTTATGTAACAAAAGCAAATTTCAAAGCATCTGTGTTAGATTTTTATGTAGCAAACAAGGCAAAAAATGGCAAAATGTTTTACAAATTTTAAAAATTCATCTGTATAGTGTAGAGACCATTTGTCTTCAGATCCCCTTAATCCTTCACCCCTAAATAAAATCAAGTACTATGCATTGCTTTCAGAACTAAACTAATTAGTAAATCAAGTCCACCTCTGCAGCTCAATCGCAGATTGAGTAGAGCTGTCATGATCTTGGCAGTAATGACTGGCTTAATTACTCATTTCATTTACCTGTCTAACTCTGCCCAGTTTCTAATCACTCATCTGATCCACCTGCTCCTGCCTCTATTTAAGGTGCTTGCATCTATTCACCAGGGCCAGATTATTCTTGTTCTCTCTAGCCACTGGTGAGAGTGGTTTAAGAGTACCTTCATGTTTCTGATTTTCTGCTCTTGAGCTGTTCTGCCTCTCAACCACTGAGCCTGTCTGTTCCCATCTGATCTCAGTGGTGAGAGTGTTTTTAACATTACATTTTTGTTTGTGATGACCTGATCCTTTTCTGCCTCTCAACCACTGATCCTGCCTGTTCCTGTCTAAACGGTTTGTCTGAACCGTCTTCGGACTCCTGGACCTCTTAATCTGCCTGTTCCTGTTCTGTTTGCCTGACCTAGCTTCGGTTGCTCCGGGCTGCAGCATTTGGGACACTCTCTGCGGCGCCCACTGCATATTGTTGGCAGCCCACTGATTGGATCCTACCTCATTCTCTTGGTAAGGACTGATCTTGTAAACCAGGTTAGTGAATCATGTTCATAATATTCCCCCATTAGATTTATGTGGTCACTAACCTGCGTTTCCTCTTTCCAGAGTTTCCTGGCTCAGATGCAACTACAGATCAGTGTTTTAATAGAAACTTTTTGAGCTACCTCACTGTCCGTCTTGCCTTGAATACTGGCATAGACCCACCGACTGACAGACAGTGGCGTCGTGAGTTCTATGTTTTTCTCGAGTCAGGCATACAGGAGGTTCCACCCAGTTTTGGTTGTTTTGTTTCGGGTTTTTGTTTTAGGCTTTTATACTGTAGTGCAGGATGGAATCTGGAAACTTGGCAGATGGAGTAGAACCCTAAACACACAGCCAGGGACACAATCAATTTGTTTAAAATAAACAATACCGTAATCATTTTCCAAGCTGAATGAGTTTTAGTTCTTTTGTAATATTTTACTCTTCACAAATGCAACAATAGCTGAAATATTTCCTTTAAGGACGAAGCAAATATTAATTATTGTATTTAATATTGATTAGAAACTAAAGGGGAAAAAGAAAGATTTAAAATAAGCAAAAGTTGGAAAGCAGTGACCCAAGGCTAAAATAATTTGGCTGAAACAGGGGCTCTATAAAGAATACCCAGCAGATATGGTCACTGAGCTAGAAGTATAAATACCAAAAACATGATTAAACAATGATAGACTGTTGAATCATGGTGGCTAAATACAGGCATTTCTTTTAACAGATATTTGCTTGTTAAAAAACAAAACAAAAAGTCATCTGTCATTTTTCTTTCATGTGACAAGCGTTTGGGAAATCAAGGGAATTAAATACCTTTTGAAAGCAATGTGAATTGCTACTTTAAAGATTTTGCACCCATCATAATGTCTGTTATAGTAGGTAAGATAATAGCATAGCGATATCTACCATTCACATCTTGTTATTAAATACTTTTATATTCACATGATTACATTTCATTACCTGTCTCTGTATTTGCAGCTTATCATTGCACTTTTGCAGACCTGGGGCTTAAATTAATGCCAGTCCGTTTGATCCTGTGAATATCTCTTTTAAATTCACTATCTCTTGTTACCATCATCCTGTGAAGTTTCTTCATAAACTGAAGTGCTTGTTAGGTCAGGATGTAATATTCCTTTTTCTAAAGGAACCTATAAAGGTCAGCAGAGAAAATGGCTTTCTTCAACCGGCAGAGCACCTATAAAAGGTAAAACACTGCATCTATTCCAGTGCTGCCAGAAAATGCATCATCAATGATCAGTGAGTGTTTGTGTGAGTTTATATACAATACAAATCATAATTTGTATATTGTTTAAACACAGGTATAACCAAAAGCTACAAGTTTGGCATTTTCTTTGCCTTTGAGCTAAATTTGTTGTCTGTCTGTCTGTCTCTGTTTATTTTTACTGACACACCTAGTTCTGAGAACTGCTTTGAGGGGCTGCTGTCCTGCAACTTTTAGATGAGTCTCAGTCTCATCATATCTTACTCTAATATGAACTCATTAGCAGAGCTCTGCACAGCTTGACTGCTGCCAGTAAGAGAATTTAGCCATTTGATTAAAATGTGTACGGCAATGGACACATCCAATATGGGTAGGAAACCAGGCCTGAAGGATCTGAGTTTGATACCAATGATTCTAAAAATTGTATGAAGGAAAACTAGGCACTGATTTTACTTTCCCAAGCTGAATTTACAAACCTCTAATGGACATATTTTCCAAGATTGGAAAGTCATTCTAAATAATTCATTGATTCATCAAAAACACTGCAGGCCTTACTTTTGTCATTAAGTTTTCAATCAATATTAAATAAAACAAACTAGGACAAATGGCCTCAATTGTATAGTTCTAATATAAAAACCATCTCAACTAAAAAGGATACTAAAATCCCTCTCAAATTTCCTTTTAAAAATTTTAAGTTTCAGAACACATATTGTCAAACAGGGCTGCACGGTGGTCCAGTGTGTTTCTGCCTTGTAGAAAGAAGGATCTGGGTTCAATTCCTGGCCCAGCAGCTTTTGCATGGAGTTTGCATTTTCTCTCTCTTCATTTGTGGGTTCTCTCTGGGTACTCCAGTGTCCACCCACAGCCCAGAAACATGACTGTTAGTTTAATTGGCTTCTCTAAAATTTTATTTGGTGTGTGCAAGGTTTTTAATCTCTGTGCCTCCCTTCGACAGACTGGCGAGCAGTCCAGGGTGCTCCCTGCTTCTCTCCTATAGACTGCCAACTGTGACCCTCACGGAATAAGGGGAAGAAAATGGATGGATGGATGTTGTCAAAGTGATGGTGGAGTCCTTCAAGACCTAAACAAGCGTAATTTATCAAACCATGAATATCATGTGATTCCATGTGATTCATTATTTAGCTTGATGAGAAGAAAAAAATGACTAGAATTGTCTTTCTGGCTGAACCTCCCCTCAGAGGCACAAAGTATCCAAAAATAAATCAATAAAATCAATACAGAAATTCCCAGTGGTCAAGCAAGCAGCCTGTTTAAGCTGATACAGTAGCAAAGACAATGAGTTGTACTATGAACATACTGCCACAAGAAATAAGACATGCACATATCTAAAACACTCATGCATCCAAGAGAAGGTTTGGGTTTGCTGAGATACTCTTTCATCTTCTGTACATTTTAAGCTAGTTGTTTTAGGAGTAAAACACTCAATCAAATATGGATTTTGTAATGGTATCAGCCTTCACATAGCAGAACATCACTGGGGTGTAAGTGAGTGAGTGAAAAGACTATGGCAACTGTCCACTGCCTACCACAGAATGATGAGTAAGGCTTTTGAAAGGCATTTAATGAAAAGAGAAGATCCAAACTGCTTTTGTTGATGTACAGGAAATAGCTGCTGTCTTTGTCTCAGGGAAGCAATACACTGTTAGAAGAGGCACAAGGGAGGCTGTCTTACCTCAGCTCATTTAGATATATAATTTTCTTAATGTTGATAACAGGAAAAATGTTTACTGGAATCAAAATCACTCACACAGGAGTATGAGCCATAACTGTGTATTGCTTTGGTACGTTTGTGCTTGTATACCCCCCCAATGATCTTCACTCATTGATTGCGTGGCAGATTGTGTGGTATGCTGATTTTTTTCCACTCTTAGTTTGGTTTACATAATTACATTATGTAGGACATGGGCAGCCAGAAGCATTTTTTTTCTTCATTGGAAGACTTCAGAGAGTGAATGGAACGGATCTATTTCAGGAATTGGGTTAGTTGTGAGGGGAAGAGGTTTGATTCACAGAATAAACACATATTTTGCACATTAACATATTTGTTGTTGTACCACACACCCCCTGGTGTCCTCCACTCTATACTTGGTGTCATGTACCATCAGGTATGTCTCAGCTTGGGTGGTTTACTGCAGTTTATGCAGTTGAATTTAAATCTTTGCCCAAAGGAAGAGAAAAAACAAGTCTTTATAACAGATCTGTTTTTTTGTTATTCTATAGAAAATGCGTACCCCTATTACCAAAGAAACACTGCCTATGCATTGTATTTCATAGGTGCCATTCATATTAACATAGTGTAGCGCCCTAGTACCAGCACAAAGGGTTGCAAGACAAATACAGGAGACTATAAGATGATAAATGGAGTATGCAGGGGAAAAGAAAAATCTAATTTCTTCTTTCTGAGCATTCTCTTGTTTTTGCAGATGCTTTTACCACTCTGGGCCTTATGCCTCTTAGTAGATAAAAGGGAAAATAGCTCTTCGAAATTGCAATAAACTGAGGCATAGAAACCCATTTTTTTCCTGGTGCTTTGTAGAAAGAACCAGGACTTTAATTTCTTTATCGAGATATAAAAACAGACTGATTCTATCAAAAAAAGAACACCAAGATGGAAATGAGTTGAAATAAGTATAGGAAAAAAAAAAAACACTTCGATGTCATTAACACATTTAGGTGTAAAGATTTTTTTTTATTGTCTCTGTTTTTTGGGCTGACAAGTTGTTTGCCATGTTCTCTATAGTAGATAGTATCAGTAGATACCACATTCTGCTCCTGGTCATCTCTATGTTGCAGCCATGTGGATCATTGCTTTCCCCTGTCACCGCTGCCAGCACCTTTATCATTCCTTTCCCTCAACCTGTTGCCCTGGCTTTATATACTGCATTGTTTGTGCAAACAGTGCCAGATTATCAACAGTCTTTTATTGACATTTATATTCCTGCTCTCCCATACAGGTAGGTTCTACTAAACTTCATACTTATACCCCATTTACACTACCCTTGAAAAACCAATCCGAGCTCGGATCAGTTAACCAGGCCGAGCTTGGTTTGGACGACCGTTTACACATCACGCTATCTCAGTTCCTCGACTCCTCGCCTCCTAGTGACGATCTGCAGTATTACTGCCAGTATTGAAGGAGAAAACCAAGCAGTTGCTGGCGGTAATGCACCAAAAGTTGTTTGCCAGCCGCCATATAACACAAGAAGAAGACAACGAAGAAGGAGGGTATCAAGAAAATCAAAATGGCGGCGCCCGCCACATTCAGAAAGTTATGCTTGATTTTTATTGCTGTACTTCGGTGTTTGCGGAGGGTCAGGCGAAGACGGCAACCTTTTGTGGATTTACTTGAGAAAGTAAATTTATAGTTATAGTTGTTCTTCTTCTGTTTTGTGTTGGTTGGCAAGCAACTTCCGGAGGAGCATTATAGCCAACTACTGGAATGGAGTGTGAATTGGGATGTGCAGCCAGACGGAGATGATGTGTTCTGCTCATGCGCTTTTGTTATCAGAGAACCGAGCCAGGGAAAAACCGAGCCGAGCCCACCTCTGGAACTGGTCTGCAGTTAGCGCGGTTCGGTTGTGTATAGCTCGGTTCAGTTCAGTTTGCATTCCATTTACACACGATAAGTTATCTTGTTATCTTGTTGTTTTTTAACCAGTTAAAGTCAGCTAGAGAGATGGATTTTATTCACAAATTAATTTTGAAGAGGTGTTACAACTGAAAATAACGGCATCAACAGCGTAAAAAAAAAGTGTAACAAATATGACTCTTAAATTGGAGATACCTTAGCAGTAAGAATCATAGCTTTTCCAAAATATGTCTGTTGCATAACACTTCAAACTACCTACCTGAACATAGCTAATTTTGATAATTACTCTGCTTGGATAAAGGTAGTTTTTAGAGATAAAAAAAAATATTTCGAGAATAAAGTTGTAATATTATGAGAATAAAGTCATGACATCATGAGAATAAAGTCATAATATTATGAGAATAAAGTTAAAAATAACGAGAATGAGGTCATCATGCCACAACCCGCTTCATGAATAAAGCTTTGAGCTCCGACCAGCATATCACGGCTGATCAGCAACCTCAGTCCACTTTGACCTAATGCCCAATTAATATTTTAATATTTAATTTTAATATTAGGATTTTATTCTCATAATATCAAGACTTAATTGTTGAATTTTTACTTTTTTATTCTCGTTATATTATGTCCTTGTTGGCGTCATTTTTCGTCTTTCTTATTATAATTATATGACAATTCTCGTGGCGACTTCATTCTCGTAATTTTACAACTTTATTCTCCTAATTTTAGCTTTTTATTCTCATAATGTTACAACTTTATTCTCGTAATTTTTTTTACTTAGACTTTATTCTTGAAATAAACAATAAAAAAATAGCATGGGCCTTATACTCCGTCGTATAAATTTCCATGAGTCAAAATTGCTTTACAGAGGCATTTTTACAAGCATTCACCCATTCACTGTTGGAATCCAGAAGTTTGCCCTCCAGAGGGCGACGTCGATCCCTTTCTGTGGGCTTCTGTTGTCTGTTGGGATACAGAGGTCTGCCCTCCAGAGGGCGACGTGGATCCCTTTCTGAGGGGTTCTGCTGTCGGTTGGGATCCAGAGGCTTGCCCACCAGAGGGCGCCGTGGATCCTCTCCTGAGAGCTGGTGCTCATTTGAAGCAGCTGATCCCCATCTGCTCATTAAGCTCTCCCTACATAAGTTGGAGGGGAGCTTCACTCTGAGCCAGATTGTTGACTTTGTCGTGGTTAGCAAGCCTGAGCCACCCTGCCTGCCTGAACCTGTAAACCTGAACCTGTAAACCTGAACCTGTAAGCCTCAACCTGAACCTAACCTGCTGTGTACTCTCTGCCTCCCAGGTAGAACCCTGTCTGCATCCAATAAACAATTGGACTTTTCCCCTGCCTCTCTGTCTGTGAGTTCTGCATTTGGGCTAGTAATCCTGCCTGAACATGACAGATCAATCCGGCCAACAGACTAGCCCAGCAGACTCCTTCGACGCACTCCTGGGGGAGTTTGCGGTCGGATGGATCGGTTCGACGCCACCACCTTGGTGGGTGGCGTGGCGTCGACATCAAGGGGAGTGGAGGCGCGAAATGCAGGCATGTAGGAGCCGTCTAGAGTCCTCTCTGCACCGTCCAAGGACCTTTAAGCCCTCTTCGTTCCTGTACGTTGAGCCCGCTCTGAGCCGTCTGGAGACCCCTGAGCCCGCTCTGAGCCGTCTGGAGACCCATGGGCCTGCTCCGAGCCGTCTGGAGACCCATGGGCCTGCTCCGAGCCGTCTAGAGACCTCTCTGCCCCGTCCATGGACCTTTGAGCCCTCTTCGTTCCTGTACGTGGAGCCACGGTCGTTGGTCTTCTCTTCTTTCCTGTACGTGGAGCCACAGTCGGTGGTTTCCTCCGTTCCTAATGTGGAGCCACAGTCGGTGGTTTCCTCTGTTCCGGATTCGGAGCCGCAATTGGTGGTTTCCTGTGTTCCTGATTCGGAGCTGCAATCGGCGGTTTCCTGTGTTCCTGATTCGGAGCCGCAGTCGGCGGTTTCCTGTGTTCCTGATTCGGAGCCGCAGTCGGCGGTTTCCTGTGTTCCTGATTCGGAGCTGCAGTCGGCGGTTTCCTGTGTTCCTGATTCGGAGCTGCAGTCGGCGGTTTCCTGTGTTCCTGATTCGGAGCCGCAGTGGGCGGTCCTGTCTGAGTCTGTTGCAGAGCAACAGAAGCGGAGGCGGCATTTCCCTCAGAGCTTCCTGCTGAAGCGGAGGTGGCGTCCTCCTCCAAGGTCCCTGCAGCTTCTGAGACTCCGGGCCCCAGAATGTCTGCCTCTGCTCCGGTCCCACGGCTGGCCTCCGGAGCATCTGCCTCAGCTCCGGTTCCACGGCCGGCCATCTGAGACTCTGCCTTGCCTCCGGCCTCACGGCCGGCCTCCTGAGACTTTCCTTGTCCTCGCCCACCCTGGGTGGGTTGTTTTTTGTTTTTTATTTTTGGGCGTACTGTTTGGATCCAGAGGTTTGCCCTCCAGAGGGCGATGTGGATCCCTTTCTGAGGGGTTCTGCTGTCGGTTGGGATCCAGAGGCTTGCCCACCAGAGGGCGCCGTGGATCATTACATTCACATGCCGATGTTGGCAACCTTCACTTTACCCACAGCTACAACAGGGCCTGGGCCGTCTGACCACCAACAACAGGCAACTCAGGTGAAGTCTCTTGGTCAAGGATACAAGAGCCCCATTTTCATTACGCTCTGAAATCAATCCGTGCCGAGTTCAGACTGAGCTTGGATCAGTAAACCGTGTCAAGCTCGGTTCCTTACCACCATTTACACATCACTCTATTTTCTGGCAAGTGCAACACCTACAGAACTCTTTATGTATGTTGAAAGAAAGATACGAAAAAGATGAGCAGGTATTTTAACTCATAATTAACAAAAATTAAGCTTTCATGGTTATAATGGTTTCCCACATGGCACCGACTTAGATTTTTGGAATCTTCTCATAAGTACTTCACAATATAAATTACACAGAAAACCTCTATGACTGTCTTGTAATGTTATGAACATTCAGAACCTTAATAAAAATTGTAAACAATGACAATTCTATTAACTATTTACAACCTATTTGAACGGATTGAAACAGAGGAACTATGAGAGAGAATTGGTTGAGGAAGACCAATGTTCCTTTTTTGCATGTTTTTTTCTAAGAATCTATGGTAACAATTTTAAATATTTATTCATGTTAAAGTATAGGGGGTTCCTTAAGAAGAAATGAGAAAAAGGTTTGCATCACCTCATGTCCTGGATGATGGTGTTGTTTAGTGACTCACAGTTTATCAGGCACAGAGACGAACCCAGTTGAACACACAAATGATGTCGAGTGATCCAGGAGCAGGTGGAGTGCACCACTAGGGGCCATGCGCAAAAGCAGAGATGGGGCTCAGGGCACACTGAGACAGAGGCGTGGGCGAGCGCACCTGGTGAAGCAGAGTTTGTCAGCGTCTGGCAGGCACCTGACAGGTATTGAGTAAGTTTGAGATTTAAACCCTGCACACCTGTCTCACCTTGGGCTTATATTGGTAACTGTGGTGAAGTTGGTTGCATAGAAAACATGGTATTATTTGAGGCAGAAGTTCTTCCTGCTTACCACCACGAAATGTGTTAGTCCATTTACTGTACATTCTGACTTACTTTCATCAATAACCGAGATAAACAACATTTTATAGGATGGGAACCATGAAGATTCCAGCCTAATTCTGCGGAAATTAGATAAGGTATCTAATAGACATCCAAGTGGACCAAAACATAGCAAGTGTGCAAGTTAGACATCAACAGAAGAATTAGCATAGCAGATATCTGACAACTGTATTGTGTTTGTTTTTTGTTTTTTTTCCACAGGACTCTCACCAACAAAGAATTATCTGTTGTTGCAACCAAGACAAACCTCCATTTGGAGAATTCTCCATTGTTTTGTTCTTGCAACCCCAAAAAAACACTAAGTTAATTCCTTTTTAGGGCTAATGAGTGCATACATTTGTAAAATGTGGCATGTTGACATAAAAAGTGAGATGAGAAGCCAGAGGCAAACAAAATTGGATAAAATATCTTACATAAAAAAATTAACGTTGGCCACAATTACCGGTAAATATGGCAGCTGCAATGGAAATTAACAGCTCTATTTTGCAGCTAGTGCCAGTCCTTGAATGAACAACACCTTAGACCAGCCCCACTCAGCCAAAATAATGGGGTTGTAAATAAACTAATGCAGTCCCCACAAACCATATACCTGCTCTGAGCAGCAAGTAGGAGTCAATTCCTTTGCCTTCTAAATACATTTACCTTTTGACTGCATGTTCATAAAGAAGTACAAATCTCCAAGGTGAAAAAAAGAGATAGGGAATATATGTTTTTTTAGATGTTTGCACCCATTCTGATGTCACCCTTGATATCTGCCCCCATTACCAAAAACAAACAAATGACCATTTCTTACCAAACAAAGTATATTGACAATTATAATGATCCCATAATAAGGGCAAATCATTTCTGGTGAGAAATACCATGAAAGGGGAAAGAAAACAGTTGTGGCAGTCTGGAACCAAAATGTGATGTACATTTTTCTTTAACACATTAAATGTATACAACAGTTCTAACAGAGAACTGGCAGGTGAATGAAAAAAAGGAATATGTAAGGCTTACCTCAGAAAAATAAACTACAAACCTGAAACATTCGTATTAAATATTGCACACCACAGCGAAAGACAAATGCATTTTATACCAATTTCAAATGGACTAACTTAGATGACATATTCTATTTGATCCCTAACCCAATACTCATTCTCAATGAACAAACAGATTTATTGTAATTTTGGTCTAAAGCAGATAAGATTTTATATAAAAACAAACAAACAAACAAACAAAAAAACAAAAACACATAGATATTCTTACACTTTTTCAAGTGAAACAAAAAGAGCAACCTTATCGAGAAATAAAACCATCAAACTGAATTTAAACTGTCAGGAAAATGCCATGAAGCAAAACCCAAATCATCTGTTTGCATTCATTCAGCCGGACCTATCTTAATGTGCTGCTGATGTATTATTGGACTCGTCCTTGAAACCCACTTAGTGTGAATTGATAAAACCTATTCTCTTTTATGCCCCACTCATAGAGTCACCCACACAATAGCAGACCGACCTAAGACCTGATTTCCATTTCCTTTGCATGATAACAGCCTCTACTCACTCTTAACCAATGACAGACATGGATCAAAGCCAAATCAAAGCATGTTCCACTCAGGGTTTTTGGATTTTCATCCGTCACCATGTGTACAGATGCACACAAATTCACTGCTTAATCCTTTGGCTTTGACGTTATTTTTACTGTTAGGTCATACTACCTGGTATTTAATGCCTAACTGATGATCTCACTTCAATATACCAGGAGTATGCTAAACAAAGTGCTTTGATAATTTTCCAACATTCCCACAGTGTGCTTGCCAGGAACAGCCAACAGAGACACAAATGAGGGGAGTGGTGGATATATCACACCCACAAATGAAAAAAAGGCAAAAAGGCCTCATATGTCACTGTCAGTACTGGCCCACATGAATCTAATATGTACAGCAATGAGATTCTGCTCAAATGGATTATTCGGCGCTGGATAACAAGCACAGAGCTCTACAGTGCATCTGGATGAGTGTGTAGCCGCTTTTCTATACACAGATTTCACATGTATAATATAACACATTTAACAGACATATACTGTAGTACAACCATTACACACACTGACACACACACACACATAAAAACTTTAAGCTTAACTTACAAGTGGAATTGATTTTGTTGGAGGCTGGAGAAGTTCCACCCTTCTCCAGCAGAGTCCGCCGTGGATCCTCCTGAGCAGAGCCTCCTGCACAGCTGCTGCTCGTTACCATCATCAGAGGATCCACTACTTAAGCTGTCTTCAGACCTTGCCTCAACGCCGCAGTGTTGATCCAGTTGGTTAGCACCTAAGCCTAGAACCTCTGAGAACCTTTTGTTGACTTTTGAATCCAAGCTGGATTCTAACGTTTTCTCTGTCTTTCCAGGAAACCAGTTTTTTCCCGCGAAGCTCTGGAAGAGCTTAACCTGCCGAGCCTGCCCTCTGAGCCAAACCTGAAGACTCCCTCTGGTTTTCTATGCAGCTCTGGACCAAGAGCTGGAAACACTAACCAAGGTCGGCTACCTCCTGAGAAGCAAGACGCTGAAACAGCTAGCGGACTCTGCTACCAAACCTTCTCCAGTTCCAACAACCTCCCTCTCCAAGCTTCATTCAAGGACCCACAAGGTACAAGCCAGAAACAATCCTAAAGACAAGTCCCTAAGTGCTCCGCTAACTAAACTGTCCTCCACACAGACTCCGGTGTACCTGTCTCCCAGGACCAGTACCAGAACCCGTTCATAGTGCTTGTGAACAATAAACTCTATTAAACCTTTGAAACTGTTTCCGTCTAGTGGTGTTCTGCATCATTGGGTCACATTTGAGAACCAATCATGACAGATTTCTTACGGGACATACTATCATTATTCCCAGACAGAATTATATTTGCTGATGTTTTGTTTCTGACATTTTTTTTTTAACCTATTATTACCTCCAGCATGGAGGGGAGAAAGAAGATGTTATGTTCTATGTGTTTGTCCAAGACATAGTGAAATTATCAGTACTGCTAGACTCACCATTGATGAGATTTATAATTAGCAGCAGACACATCAAGATAGAAAGGCAATATAAAGGATTAGAGTTAACATTTTAATTAATCTCTCGTGTCATGAACCCAAAGCTTCATTTGATGCTAAACTGACATCCCAGATAAATTAAATTACTGTGTTTTTTCTTTGTACATGGGATTTGAAACAAGACAAGTAAAAAAATTATATTAAATTTGTTTTATTTGGTATTGACATCAACTATCAATCAACAAAAAAGGGTCTTGCTGCTATAACTATTAACAATATTACACATATCTAAAATAATTTAAAATTATGAAATGTGTTCATATTGACTGAACAACTCAATTTGTGCAATAGCAAAGTGTTACCCATATTGTTCTTGGCAGGTAATGTCTTATTTGTTCTGCACTCTTGCAGCTTGTGTCAGGATTCAGAAGGGACAGTTACTGCACAGTTCATAATTCCTTGAATATGCATTGTTTAACATATTGTATTGTATTTATTATATCCTGCAACAGTAGCATCCAATGAGTGTTTTCTCTAATGAAACAGAAAGTGTTTCCAGTCACCGATTCCTAAACATTAGTCTGGTGTTTTGGTGCTTGGCTCCGATCTGTCCTGTCATACGGTGTCTAATATATTCCTTTAATTATTGTGTTGAGTGAATAATGTAGAAATATAGTCTCTGTTGCATCTGTGTGTTTTGGAATTTGTATTTGTCTAAGATCATTATGGCTTCATCAGTCTAACTCTTTTCAAAACAAGCAGCCAAACTGCTTTATTTCAGAACTGAACCAATAAAAAATTACTTCTGTGTTTGGATTATGTGAAAGGAGAGACTCTTAGTTTTTTGTTGTTTTCCCACAGTGGTGGTTCTAGACCAGATTTACCAGGGGGGCCAAGGTTCTTTCATGGGGTCTCAGGCAAAAACAAGTCAATAATTCATCGTTTGATTTATGAAGTAAGACAGATTAAAAGACCCACTTGTGAATCTGGAGACTCCACATATAGCAGATAAAAACTAGTTGTGCACTAATCTATTGGCCACGATATTCTTAAATCTGTGAGATCCATGATCGGCCGATACTTTGAAGTATTAGATGTAAATGTGATTTCAATTATCTAAACCTTTTATTTATATCATAAAGCACTATATTTTGCAGTTAAAACGAGTTATTTCTTTACATGTGTTTTGTTTTTTTTCTTCAATATAATAAGACAAACATTAAGGGGGTGTTGTGGTCTTATAACAGCTGTTGTAAAATATTGGTATTGGTCAAAATTGCAATCAGCATGTCAGGCTTTTTAAAGATCATTCGTCAGCCAGAAAACAAGTATCTGTGCATCCCTGAAACTGTGATCCAATCTCAATACAACTAAAGCTAAAAAAGCAAAATCTTCATTTTTAAAGTTTTGTTAAAATAAACCTCTAAATGTAAAAAGGATAGATCCAATGGATCAATCAGTTGTTGTTTTAGTGTCAGTCAATATCAGAAACTACAGGGGCCATAACTGTCTAGAATCACCCATGTTGTCCTGCTGTTCGAAGAAAAGTACTTTCTGAGTCACTTTAGTTAAAAATGAGGGGTGAACGTTAAAACAGTGATAAATACTCAGCCTGGTCTGGTGGTTTCTTGCTGTTAAAAAGGAGTTTTTCCTCTCCGCTGTCGCTACAAGCATGCTTAGTGTGAGAGGTTGCCTTCCAGTCAATGAGTCGATGCAATCAACTGGTTTTCCAGTTGATTGCATTGAGTGCATTGAGATTGCATTGAGATTACATGTGTTGTGAATTGGTGCTATATAAATAAACTGAATTAAATTGAATAAATAGTAATCATAAATACTCCAAGATATATACATTGCATATTGCAATAATTCCAAATTATATTCTCATACTAATTGTAGAAATAGAAAATCTTTAGCCCCATTTGCTGCAGCTTCAATGCCATCCTGGAATATGAACAAAATGTAGGCTTACGTAAGCAGAACTTTTTACTGTACAACTTTGATGCATGACCATGTAAAATATAAGCACTGCAGGGCTGTATTTATTATGTGGACAGGTCAAATTCAAACCTCATTGGGATAACTGCAGCATAGTACACAATTTTATGCATGCCAGTTCCTGAAATCGGCATAAGAACACGCACAGAGAATGAATGTGTTGTGAATTGGTGCTATATAAATAAACTTAATTAAATTGAATAAATAGTAATCATAAATACTCCAAGATATATACATTGCATATTGCAATAATTCCAAATTATATTCTCATACTAATTGTAGAAATAGAAAATCTTTAGCCCCATTTGCTGCAGCTTCAATGCCATCCTGGAATATGAACATAATGTAGGCTTACGTAAGCAGAACTTTTTACTGTACAACTTTGATGCATGACCATGTAAAATATAAGCACTGCAGGGCTGTATTTATTATGTGGACAGGTCAAATTCAAACCTCATTGGGATAACTGCAGCATAGTACACAATTTTATGCATGCCAGTTCCTGAAATCGGCATAAGAACACGCACAGAGAATGAATGATGCACACAGAAAGGAGAAAGGGAAAACAGTCAAAGCCACTGACCTGACTAACCTAACTATTACTGAATTTTTCTGATATCACCATAATCATTGTTTGAAACCTTGATCGTACACTTAATACACTATTGGATGTACATACCTGAAGACTTTTATCTGTTTGCTGAGCTGAGCTGAACAACATGAAAGGCTTAGAAATATATTTTTTCCCTTCCTTTGCTTTGTTGTTTGCTTTCTTGCCTTCTGTGGTAATTGTAACCTGCACAGCTGCTGCTAATTGCATGATCAGGCACATAATTTCCCTGTTGTTTTGGCTTCTTTGTTTGCCAACTGTTTGCCTGAAAAAGAAAAGGACGGTTGTGGATGGTCGTTTGGTGCATGGCGCGTGTTTTGAAGCTGCTTATGGAGAAATGTCTTGGGCCGTGAGTAGTGAGGAAACAGGAAGCGATTCTTGTGGGATGGAAGAGGGAAATAGTGACAATGAAGGTTGGAAGATAGCAACATCAAAAAATGAGAAAAAGCGGAAAAAACAGAGATCAGTTCAAGGGGAATCTAGTTCAGAACAATCCAGTGATGATCATTCCATACATTCCACAGCACAACAAAATGAATTCAAAGTCATATTCAAAGTCGTTAATCAGGCAGACTCTTTTACAAATTGGAATCCGGTTCACTTAACAAAAACCATCAATAAACTTGTCGGAGAAGTCAGAGGTGCCAGAATTCTGTACAGTGGAGACCTGCTAATTATCTGCAGAGACAGCGCCCAGCAAGGCAAAGCAATACGGATCAACAAAATTGACGGGATAAGAGTTCAGTGCAGCTTAATGGAGAACAAAAAGTTCAGCAGGGGAGTCATTGGAGGAGTTCCTCTAAAAATTTCTGAAAAAGAGATTCTGGAAAACATAAGAGGTGCAAAAGTAAAAGAAGTAAAACGGTTAAAAACAACAAGAAACGGAGAAAGATCTGACAGTTTATCTGTGCTAATTAAATTCGAAGAAGAGCAATTACCAAGCAAAGTATTCATCGGTTACATAAGCTATAATGTCAAAATCTACAATCCTCCACCATTGAGATGTTTCAAATGCCAAAAATTCGGTCACATTGCAGCAGTTTGTAAAGGGAAACAGAGGTGTGGAAGGTGTGCAGGAGAACATGAGTACGGAAAATGTGGAAAAGAAGCTAAAATAAAATGCTGTAATTGTGGTGGAGAACATACTGCTGCCTATCGCGGCTGTGAAGCAAGCAAAAGGTCTGAGGAAATTAAAAAAATGAAATTTGAGCTCGGAATAACCTACGCTGAAGCTGCAAAAAGGATCCCATCTCAGTCAGAAAAACCCAAACCTACAGTTCAACACACAGCAAATTCCAAACCTCTAGAGAAATCTCTAAAAATTGATGAAGACTCACTTATTGTTAAAAAGACAAATTTTGTTCTTTTCATGGTAGAAGTTATTAATTGTACTGCACAGACAACAAAAAAAACGGAAAAAATCAAAATAATAGTGAAGGCTGCAGAAAAATATCTGGACATTAAAGATTTGAACTGGGAGATGGTTGGAAGTATGATGGGAGGACCGATGGGACCATCAGAAACTGGCAGAGTTAAGATGACCTAGAGTAAATTAAAATTATATGGGCAAATGTGATTTAGTATTATGTTGGTTTAAGTTACACAGGTTTTTTTTTTTTTTTTTTTTTTTTTTTTTTTTTTTTTTTTTTTTTTTTTTTTTTTTTTTTTTTTTTTTGGGGGGGTGAATCGTTTCCTGTTTTCTTGCTTTACTCCATATCAGTTGGTGGCGGTAATGCACAATTCACAAGTCTGCCAACCGCCATAAAATCCCATAAGAAGAAGAAGAAGAAAAAGAAAAAGAACAGTCTTTTTTCTTACATATATTTTAGTTTTCTTACTATTTGATTATAGAAAACTATTTAGTAAAACAACCTTTAAAGGTAGAGTTGAAATGTACATGGTTTGAAGTCACTCTTAGTTGAGCACTGTGTTTGATTTATGCAGTAGCCCATGCACTTCAATAAAACAAAAAATAGTAGTATATTTCGGGAAACATACAGTAAATGGCAGCGGAAGACACTCTTGATTACAGGTGATGGGTTCAGCTTGATCCCAGGGGCCACATAATATCTGTCCAACAATAGATAATGTAATGCCATCACATAGCCTGCTATCATGTTGGACTTGTTAGCTGATAGATACTGAATCCAATATTCACTCCTGTTTAGCTCCTTTTGTGATCTCTATCTGCTCTTCAGGGAAATCTCCTGCTCTTAAGGTGTTTAATGGCCCACTCTAATATGTCCACCAGCTAGTCTTTTGCTGTCACTGGGTGCTGTTTGGTGTTTTGCACACAGGATTTTAAAGCCTCTTTAGATAATAAGAAGCATAAATCTCCTACAGGGATACATGACACTATGGCACTAAGGTCACGCATTAAAAAGGAGGCAGAAAAAGGCATTTTTTTTGATTGATGATTGTTGATTTCTAAATAATAATAAATAGTAATACAAAATTCATATTGCTAAACTTGATCTAGTCTCCACTAGTGTAAATTTAAATCAATTACTTACAGTTTTCACAGAAAAACCAAAACAATAAATTGTTTTTCTCAGTATGAATACAAAAAAGGCTGTAAGGATTTATTGGAGAACCTTTTGAAAATCATGAGGACAGAGTAATTTTATAGACAGGTAAGAGAATTTGAGATATGTGTGTTTGTGGAACAGGTCGGCCAAGGAGAGCTGTTATACTTAAGGAGTTGTGTCTTCAAGAAGTTACTGTACAAAGTGATTTGCATTTTGTCATGATTTTCTTAAGAGATCTGACCCACATGCAGTAAATAACTCAGAGAACAAGGGTAAAAGTTAAACAGGTTTATTGAGAAGATCAACGGGGGTTGGATTAAGGAAACTCAGTGTACTAGTGAACCGGAACTGGAAGTGGGATGGGAAATATCAGAGGTTAGTTCAGGGTCTGTGGGAACTTTGAACGATGACTTGGAGAAAACAGAGAAAACGGGACTCGCGTTAGTGGAGGAAACTTTCTTCCCAGAATCCATTTGGTGTGGGTTTATCCAGAGGCTCATTGGAGGGCGGACAGGTTTAGACTTGGTTGGATCCTGAGGAGCTATGGAGCGAACTGTCACTTGGAAATCCAGGCGGACTTGAACAGATCTTGTGGAGGTTAATCCCCTGCTCAGTGTGAGACTCAAAACAAATTTTTCCAGGGAAAGAAGGCCAAAACATCCTGCTTGCAGGATGGCGTCCTGCCGAAAGGCAAAGACAAAAAAAACAAAGTTAGGCTCAGTGAAACAAAGACTCAGTTAGACTCATTTCAGTTTGGCTAGAGTACTCAAAACTGGCAAACACTCTGGCGTCGAGGTAGTGACAGTACACTGCTAGAATAGTCCTCAGTGATGAGCCAACCAGCCTCAGGTGTGCAAGAGGACTAACGATGACAGGGCACCACCTGGTGGTGAAGGGAGAAAAAAAACACAAAAACACAACCCACACAAACTGGATTCTTAACACATTTGCTATTTAGCACACATCATATAGAAACCTTTTTTATGGGTATGCCTACATCAATATGCAGATCCCATTCTGGTGACTTAGTAAGCATCTCTTACTTGTCAACCAGCAGACAAAGACAACTTTATAATTTTTTCATTAATAATTTTTTCCCCCCTTTTGTTCATAGCAATTTAAGGAAGGCTGCCAATGTGATGAGGATCATGAATAATATTCCTTTTTAGTGTAATTTTTTAAAATAATGATTATCGCCATATCCATGGCTTAGCACCTCATCTTTCTTTTATGGTCACTAAAACTGTCAGTTCTCATGTTAAAAAGTATTTAACTTTACACTCCAGTTAAACAGAGATCAATTAATTGACTTAGTCTGCACTCTATTTACTTTGCAAAGTAAAGGGAAATCAAGACATCCACAATGTCATGCATGTATGATGATCTGCCCTGTTTTGATCTAGACAGTTTGTCTCCCTTACTTACAATAATGGAAAGTAGTCAGTGTCTAAACAAATTGTAGACACTGTGGTTAAACAGTAACATGTTATGAATAAACCTTGAGAAAGAATCTGGCTTGTTATTAGAATAAGTATTTCTTGTCCCAAACACTCCTCACTCAGATAAGTTGTGGCCTTGCAGATGAAACAGAATGTGTAAAAAAAAAATAAAATGTCAGTAAGTGAATAGCATAAATCAATATGTGTAAGACAAAATTAATAGAAATCTAAATTTTCAGACCACACAGTAGAACATGCAATCTGGTCATTTTAGTGCGGCGGAACCAAACCAGTTTGCATCTAATTATTTGTGAAACAATCTTTGTAAATCAGCCAAGACATGCCCACTTAATGCACACTCAAAAGCAAATATTTAATGTGCAATTTAGAGCTCCTTTGAAGATCAGGCTCTATGTGTAGGGATATGATCTGTGAAACTGAGACAAAATAATTAGATGACTGGCTAAACCTAAAAATAAAATGTTTTACCACTCAAAAACATGGTAAACCTTACCTAGATCTAATAAATGCCAAAGTCTGGAGATTTTTAGAGGCCATATTACCTTTAGGGCAGCTGCAGAGAAAAGTTGGTTTTATCAATATTATTTGATGATTGTTTCTCTGGCTTGTTCTAAATTTGGCTCAGATATGAAAACTTAGAAAAAGGGCATGGCCCTGTTTACCAATATCTTGCATCACTTTTTGTTTAAACAACATTACAAGCATTTGGGAACTGAAGACATTAGTTATTGCAGGTTTAAAATTAAACATGTTCTCCATCTGACATTTAGTCATGTACGTCGGTGCAAAGGGAGTAAATTATCATCTCCACACATAAACATCTGTTTCTCAGTTGTTCAAAGGTAAAATCCCTACTTAATGCCACTTTAAAATGAAAACAGAAATTAAACCACTGATATAAAACCAGACGGCAGTTGCGGTGGAGTTTAGGCGACTGAGAGAAAATATGACCTCAGCAGCATGACACTTTGGAGGCATTAAGGATTTTCATGAGGAGCTGGTCAGATGACAGAGCAGAGCAACATCAAAGTGTGAGAGATTAGCCTCAGATGCACTTCCCAAAGAATCCTGACGCTTCATTGCACATAGTGACGCTCTTTGAGCAGATGATCTAGTGTAACACTTAAAAGTTGGTCGACCGATTTTATAACCACATTAATCATTGTTGCTTCCACTTGCTGTGCAAAAAAAACCTCAGCTGCTTGTGGAGGAGAAACAATCACAGAGACCGCTCATGAATTTAAAGCCCGAACAGACCAAGGGTGGCCAATTGCAAACCCAACTGCCTCATACGATTTTCCTGTGCTGCTTTACTTAGAGGCTCAGGTTTCCAGACTGATGCAGATCTATCCAGACCACAGAGGTTTGTTTAAGGACATTAGTGAACAAACAGTCTTATGAAAAGCAAACAACATAGCAGGTCAACTAGAAAGTTCTGGAAAACTTTAGGCAGAATTGAATAATCAATCAATTAATCATCAATCAATCAACAAATTTCTTTATTGTGAAATACAATTAGCATTGTAATTGAGATATCAGTGTCCCCTACTAGAACAATGATTGACTGAGGCCATGCATGTCACAGAATGCTGCCGTTTGGCGCATTCTTTTGGCTGCCATTCCTTTCAGCTGCACATCCATACCTCTTCCACATCCTCAAATGACAACATTGTAAAACACACCATCCTCCAAGCCTTCCATGACTCCATGGTGTATCCCACGAAGTATATCCCAGCAGGACAGGACGGATCCCCTTTTCCCTGTCTTCCACTTGAGAAAATTTTAATCAATTGCATTAAGAGAAATGACCATATCCGTTGTTTGAATTCAGGTGATCTGAAGAGAGGGCTCAGAAAAGACGAGACATAGCAAAGCAGGGACAGAGCAGAGAGTTGCAGGAGCAGTAGGAAAATGCGACCGCCTTCTTTGAGGGTCAGAACAGAAAAATATGTCTTTAGCCGTTTATTCTTATTTTTATTTTATTAGAAATTTTTTTTCTATTTCAGTAGCAAGACAATTCTAAGTGATGTATCTAAGAATGACAAAAAGGAAATGCTTAAAGGTAGCAGGGTCATCCCCAGGACCCTGATAGGAGGACAATGCTTAAACCTAATGATCTGTGCGGTTTGTAGCCAACTACCTCTTAATGTGTCTGAATTTAAGCATCTGAAGAGATGACTTCAAACAGCGGTTGTTGACCCACAGAGAGAGTGGGTCAACTGTTCTGTGTGACAAATGCTTCTTTTATCTGCTTTCTTTCTTCAGCATCCCTGTTATGCTGCCTGTTTTGAGAATAAGTAGAACATTGCCTGTGATCCCTGCTATGTGCAGCTACAACTGTCTGTGGGTTGTTTCTACGACATACCCAGTATGAATCAAATCTATGTGTCTGCCTTTAGGAAAAGCATCCCTCATTGTGCTCTGTGTGGAGTCAAAGCCGCAACCTCCTGATTGGCACCTCATTTATTCAGCCTAATGGAAAGAGGTGGGCCCTAGGGTGGAAAGGAAGCACACAATCATACAGGGTGACTGACAGACCTGCCTCATTGTTACAGACAGTCCCCTGGCCTTGACTTTATTGTGCACAAGACGCCGGTTTAAACAAGACTAAAATATAGAGAATCAGACGCACAAGCTTCCAGGGGTGGAAGTACTACATGAGGGAATGCTTGTTGTTCTTGTTTTCTGCACTCAGCTTTTTGGATGTGGGACAAAGGGCAGGTTAAAGAGCAGGTTAAAATACACAAATATGCTTAGGAATGCCAAAGGTAAAACTTTGAAGTCCACAAGAAATCATTTTGTACTTTAGTTAAGGCAGAACATTAACTGTTCAGCTACTATCTTTTCTCATCATGTATGTTGTTGTATCTTAGAACTAGTGTTGCACCGATACCAGTATCAGGCAGGGTCTGATACAGCACTAAAATGGTGGTATCGGTATAGGCGAGTACCAAAAAAAAGGGCACCATTACCATTTTGAGAGCCAAAGTTTATTCAACTATTGTCACCCATTCCAGGTAGGCAATAAAACGTTCTATTGGATTCACTTTGTATAGTCTTTTTCCTGCTTTCACAAAGGTAGGCAGCAGCTTGACAGCAGCTAAGATGGCAATTATTTTACCTCCAAGTACTACAAAGTTCTTCATATATACACACAAACGCACATCAATTTCAAACAGATAGTATTGGTATGGTATTGGTATTGGCAAATACTGATTAGCTAGGTATACCTACAGTAATTACTGTCTGGCCTTCAAGATCTGAAGATTTAGTGCCCTATACACAGCTTTCTTAATGCTTCTGGGAGGGTCAAACATTTGTTTGCTCAATTATTCGGAAAACTGGTCAGGGAGCTGACCTGGAACTGCAGAGGTGAGTGAAACTCCATCAATGCAGGCAGTTTGGCATAGTTTGAAATAAGTTAAAGATTTTTTGAGGTAAAAGCTTCAAAATTTTAGCACCATTAGTGCCTCCTCTGAGGCAGTGGTGTCAATACTGAATCTTTTACATTTCTCATTTGTCACAGAATTTTAAAATACGTCAAAAATATATTTGTGGCATCTATACTATGCTGGATATGAAAGTGCATATTCTTTATGTTAGAACTGGGAGCAAAGGATAAGCAAAAAGGTTTGGCAAAAAGTTTGGCAAGCATTTTACAACACTGCATCTGTGTTCCAGGTCTGCAGAATTTGTTACAGGTCACCCAGCAGAGGAACAGTCACAGACTAAAGACCGTCAGAGAAAGCAGACATGCAATACTGTGGGGAGGAAAGATCTGCTTGTCAGTATTAAAATATGAACTTCCACAGCTTGAGATACTGTATTGAAGAAGTTAATGTTATTTCACAACATGGCTACTTTGCATGCAAAAGTGGCTACTTTGCATTGCAAAAGTGTGTCTACTGTTAAAAAAAAACACCACTGAGCATCAGAACTTCCCCATGGAGGAATACAAGGTGACCTTGTCTGATAATAAACATTTTATCTTATGTTGCATGAAAAGTCCATGTGCCTCGCTTATCTAGGGGATATTTTGAGACCAGGGTTGATTCCAGATTGGACAAATTGTAACTTGTAGCTACTATCTCTTCACCTTTCGCAGGGTTAACACCAACAACACTGTCATGGCTGGAAAGGAACTTAGAGCTGCTGCGCTGAATCCAGAGAGCCATGGCCTTTCTGGATGTCATTAGGTGACAAAAGCTCCTAAATGATGTCACAGTAGGGTGGAGATTTGACAGGACCCAAATGCAGACACTGAGGCCCCGTCCACACGAAGACGAACCCTGGCCTAAACGCACAAATTTTTCACCAAACCAGCCTCTCATCCACACGAAGCCGGCGTTTCGGGGGTCTGTAAACGATCTTTTTTTTATTCAGCCTTCAGAGTGGGAAGATTTTGAAACGCCGTTTTTGCGTTTCCATCTTTACGCTCTAACCGCATATTTTTTTTTACACGCATGCGTCATAGCGTCGCCTCTAAACACGCATGCGCGACACATCACAACAACAATGGCGCCGTTGCTGCTAATGCTACTCACCCTGCTGTCGGGCTTACAACAGAATCTTCTTCTTCTGGAATATCTCCAGGAAGAACAGAGCAATATCGACAACATAGTTCAGCACCTGAATTTGACTGAACCACGAAAATGGACCCGCAGGGCAACCATGTATAAATATTAGTGCGCATGCCCAACATTTCGTCGCTTATTTTTGGTTTGGCACCACAGCGCCACTTACAGGCCTGGCATACATTTTGCAGCGTTTTCATGCATTCGTGTGGACCCTCACATTTATTTTACGTCTCCGTCTTTACGGCAAACGTTTTGGAAAATATCAGCGTTTCGTATTCGTTTTGACTTCGTGTGTACGGGGCCTGAAGCTGAAGCTAATTACTTGCAGATTTAACTAAAAAAGGTGGCAGTAGAAGCAAAAATCCAAAACATGAATCCACCAAATCTGAGAACCAGGAATACTCACAAGAAGGAGGCAAAGAAATGACAACTAACCAGCAACAGTGACTGAGCAGGAGGTGCATTTATGGGAGATACAGTAGAAGCAAAGACCAGGCTAATCAGCAGATTTGAAGCAGGTGTGAAAAAAGGAGTCAAGAAAGGAGGTAGGGAAAAAGAGACTGACACAGGAAGGCAACAGAGGGCAAAAAATAAATACACAAGAACTCAAATAACTGACTAGAATAACACAAAATGGAAATAAACCCAATGAAAACTCAAACATAAAACTTAAACAGAACCAAAACCATGACAGATGTGAGTCAAGACCAGCTCTACATCTTTCTGAAAAACAAAAAAACCCAAAACCCAAGTTGCACAAATGTAGCCAATCACTGAAGTTCTCCATTATAAAAACCACAACACACGAAGCTGTGTACATTTACACTTTATCACTTCAGGTACAGATGAAGAAGTAGTGTTCTTGTAACTTCTTGTCACTTAATGAGATGGGCTTTGACAATTCGTCCTGTCATGCAAAGGATTGTTTGAATCCATTGCAATTCCTAAGTGTCAAATAGGAGCATCAGGAGGTCTCTATTCTAAATAAACTATTGATAGGAAACATCCTGCTTACTCTTTCTGCCACCTTCCTTACTCCCAGTACATCTGACAGAACTCACTGCAACCAGAGACACACCTCAGCTTTGGCTTACCAATTTGCCCAGATTCAGATTGATATGAGATATTAGATGAAGGCATCATAAGTGGGATATCCTGCAGGGAAACCCGCCATCTTTGTAGACATTACATATACACCACCCGTTTAAGCATTGGCTATATAGAACCTTTATGGAAATTAAATTGAAGCTTAAGCATCTCCCAATGAGGGGACTTGAGCACAAAATTCCCCTGTTTATACTCTAATCTTTGAAAAGTACCAAACAAACAAGTCTGATCCATGGATATCCTGCCTTACAGCTTGAAGGATTGAAAGGATTCGCTGCTAACATCTTGGAGCCAGTCACCACTCAACCCAGGTGTCACATGAGTCCATGTTTGTCCGTGCATTCTAGGCATCAAAACGGATAATAAACACACTACTAGGGAGGTGGTCATTATGTTTTGGCTGATCATTGCTTATGTTTTCACAAACACAAGGGGGGAGTTTTCCCAATCTAATTTGTTCCCTGTCTGAGAGGAAACACTTCAGTTTGCTTTTCAACTCAAAGCTTTGACCTGCAGACAGGGAAAACTATCTGCTTCTCACAACAAAGTTGAACTGTGACCAATTAGAAAGGGAATGTTAGCATGAAGAGAGAAGCTGGAAGATATCGGCTGTGGAGCTAAACGACTACAGCAAATGCAACAATGCACAAACACACACATACTTAAACACTTATACAGTAGCCTACACCAGGCTGTCTCCAGGTTGGCAGCGTGGAAGAGAAACTCTCCCTGTTTTGATGTCTGTCAGTTTTCTGCAGGCTTAATCACACTTCTGAACACATTGAACGTTATGCTTAAACTGCTAAAAAGCAAAATAAGTGAGTCTGACTGAAAAAAAAGGAATACCAAGCTGAAACAGTTTGCAGTGCTGTCTGTTACGATCGGCTCAATGTGTCGTCGAACAAATGCTCTGCCTAAACATCCCATACTGCTAGAGAGCAGGAAAAATGGAGCTTTTGGCAGTTCATCCTCTCCTTTTAGAATTACTTCTTGCTTTCATCCCCTTGTGTAATTTCAGCTCTATGGCCTCCTTGCCTGCGTGCGTCACAAACACACACTCAGACACAATTTATGTATTTATTCGTTTTCTCTGCAGCTTGTTCAAAGTGATGTACACATCACCCTCTCTTGACGTGTGAAGCTCAGGTTTTTAATTATTCATTCGGCAGTATCTAAAGCAGATATATTCCAGTGCATTTTTTTGCTGACAACCTGGGCTTAAAGCAGAGTAAAAGGGAGGACAGTTGGATCCGCAAACAACTCCTACGGGGTAGTAATATCTTTTCAGCTCCCTGGTCTCCTCACTCTTCATCATGATTCCAGATGCTGTTTACATAGTGGAATAAATCACTATGCTACAAGATAAACTCACGGAGCATCACAAATACAGCAAGCATGATCTTTTTTTATTTTACTAGTAAAAGACACAACAAGCTACCAACTATTAATTAAAAGATACAGCTTTATCGGCCAAGCCAAGAATTGCTATTTCACTGCAGTGTTGTAAAATAGTCATTGTCCATTTAAAGTTTGCAACTTTTGAAATTGTGATTTAATAAGGGAAACTAAAAACTGTCCAGAATACGATGACTCTAGAGACGCAGCCATTCAAAACGGCAGACGAAAGCCGAATAGCAGACTACCGTATTTTCACGACCATAAGGCACACCGTACTAAAAGGCGCACTCTCAGTTATGTGTCCCATTTCTGTATTTAACACACACATAAGGCGCACCGGACTATAGGGCGCGTTTTTTATATACAGGTACATGTCCTCTACTACCTTTAAATACCTCTACTGCGTATTTAAAAATACAGCGGGGGCAAAACTGAGTATGACTGTGCTTTATTCATGTATTTATTACAAAGTATTAATCAAACCTGGCAGCTGGCCGTGAGACAGACACATCGCAGATGACACAGCGCTGTGGTCACTCCTAAATTAACTTAAAATCCTGAAACCTGCCGACGGAATATGTTCGCTTTTATTACCGGTATCCTGGTGCCTGCAGTTTAAATTATTTAGATGAAAAACACCTGCCAGCAGCCGCCGGTGAACCTGGAGGCTACCCAGCCTAGAGGCTGCTGATGAAGGGATTTCTGCTGTCGGTGCACCGCTGGTATGTGGGGGTCTGAGCGGCTCCGACAGAAATAGATAATCTGGATGAACTGACTGCAATTATTAAGTTTTCAGGTGGACTTTCTCACTTAAAAACATATTAAAACTACTTTATTCCCACTGATCACAGCAAATATAGCTGCAAGATTTAGATTATTTAGATGAAAAAACACCTGCCAGCCGCCGCGGTGAAGAGGAGGAGACCCGCCCAGAGGCTGCTGTTGAATTAAGTTTTCAGGTAGAAAAATAGAGCGGGAGCAAAACTGAGTATGATTGTGCTTTATTCATGTATTTATTACAAAGTATTAATCAAACCCATCAAAGTCATCATCCTCTGTTTCTGAATTAAACAGCTGCGCTAAATCAGACATGCCAGTTTCCCCTTCTTCGCTGTCAGTCACTTTCCGTGCAGCGCGGCTCCTCAGAAATAATGCCGGCTTTTGCAAAAGCTTGAACAACAGAGCCAGCAGACACGTCAGTCCAAGCATCTGCAATCCATCCGCAAATGGTGGCGTAACTTGCCCGGCGCTGCCTTCCACTTATCCTGAAACTGTGGTCTCCATCTGTCATCCATCGCTCCCACGCCGCTCGCAGCCTTACTTTGAACGGCCGGTTCACACCGATGTCGAGCGGTTGAAGTTCCTTTGTCAGACCCCCTGGGATAACGGCGAGCACAGCGTTCATTTGATTCATCTTTTTTTCACATCGGCTGTGAGATGGGCACGCATGGAGTCACAGATTAACTGCGATGGTGATGCGTGGAAAAAAAACACCTGTTCTCCTCACATACACCTGCCTCAGCCACGCTTTCATCATCTCCTCATCCATCCAGCCTTTTTCATTTAATATCGTATGTCATCAGAGCGCTGTGTCTGTCTCGCTGTCAGCTCCCAGATCAGCTTCTCTGATTGGTTGATGCGGCGCGTCCAGCAGCAAAACTTCAATTTTTCCATCTCGAGCAGCAGCAGCGCGTTGGCGGTGCGTCAGATGCTTAAACGCTTCCAGACGTGCTGCACCTGCTGCTGCAGGACCTTTTGCTGCACCTATACGCGCGTCAACCATTGACTTTGCATGTAAACTCGCTGCTTCTGCTGGGTCCGGTTCACACCGATGTCGAGCGGTTGAACAGCGAGCACAGCGTTAATTTGTTTCCCCATGTCTTTCACATCAGCTGTGAGATGGGCACGCATGGAGTTACAGATTAACAGCGATGGTGATGAGTGGAAAAAAAACACCTGGTCTCCTTACATTCAGCCACTCTTTCATCATCTCCTCAATGAGGTGGTCTCAAAAGTCGCAGTTACAACACACATAAGGCGCACCGCACCATAGGGCGCACCGCACATTTTGAGGGGAAAAAAAGACGTTTAAGTGCGCCTTATAGTCGTGAAAATACGGTACTCCCCTGCGACTCCCAGCAAAATCCCCTTCAACTTGCAGCCACTGGCCTTCTCCTGCATTCTCCTGAAGGGTCTGACCAGGAGAAGGCACTTCTCTTTAAATCTTAATGTACACAAATCACAACAGAAATAATATTTTAGTACAAGATCAATGTTTAAAAAGAAATTACAAAGGACCAGCCAAATACCAGCCAAGGGCCCATCAAGGAAAGTGGGGAAATTTTAAATGGCTACTACTCTATGTCGATTGGCAGGGGATAAGCCATGTGGAGCAACTTCATTTGAAAGAAAAATATTATAAGGTTTATTCAATGATGATTATAAAATTAATGTCTGTGTGTGCTTATGAAACATTTGAGCAAGGGGATGCTCCACTCTGTCTTGTGATTCAGTCAGGAGACCACCCTGCCTTCTGGTGGAGCATCCTGCCTTTATGAACTGATCAATTGTTCTGTCAGAACAATACTCTGTTTGTAACCATGTGTTATGTTCTGTTAATAAAGCGCTCTGCAGAGGAGGTCCGGTTGAGGCAGCGTGTTTGAGTCTAGGGTGCAGCTGTCTCTCCTCCTGCAGGAAGCTGTTTGAAAATCCGTTATTGTGTATTTCAGTTCTTCTTTTACAAACCTACATTTTTGAACCCAACAAATATAAGGATACTACTTCAAGCCATTACAAACCCAATATTACCCTTAGCATGATTTCAAAAGTAAACAGCTCCATGTTTGTTTGTTTTTCTTTTGTTTTTGTATAAGGGAGTATCAAACAGGAAAGATTGCACTATGATGCCCTTGTTTGAGAAAGGAAAAAAAGAATAATAACATCTATAAGGAGGCAACACTTACACATGGCACTGAACATGGCTGAAGCATTTAAAGGCTAAAGTCTTTAAGCTCTGTTAGAGAGTGTGCAAACTTCATTACAGCCTATACCCTTTGTTACAACCTTGGGTCAGTGCACTGCTTGCCCGTGCAGTCTGCAAGCTCCTCCTTGTGATTGGTGAAATTGCTAGACACTGCTTTGTGTGTCTTTCCCTCCATCCTGCCTGCCATATTCACTGATTAGATCAGTTGCCCTGTCTGGTGACCCAGTCAGTTTATCTCACTCATTGCTGTGATTTGATGGAGGCAGCTCACCCTCTGTATCTTGTGTGACGGGATGTGATGGTCCTTATTTAGTCGTGTGATGTTTTGCTTCTTATTTTGCAGTGGGTTTCTTCCAAAAGTCATAATTTGACTTGTTAAGTGAACTGGTGACAATAAACCGACATTGAAATGCAGTTTAGCCATGTCTTGTTGACTGATTAAATGCCTGTGCTGCTGCTGTAACCTGTTTGTGGCTGGTTTAGGGTGGGCACAGCTTGGTGTCTAAACAGTATTCATGCAGATAAAAGCAACTATGAACTTGAAGCTACAAGCAAAATCAGACTTCAAAATATTTCCTTTTTGTTTAAATTCATACCCATTTCAGAATGCAGCAAGAAAAAAATAATAATAATAACATTGTATTTTGCTATTTCTTTTTATATATGTAGCACTAACAGTTCTTCCCGCTGCTGTTTACACTAATTCAGTTCAAGGTTTAAATACAAAACTAAGGGGTGAGGGTGTGATACAATTTAACAGTTTTTAAAACAAAACCTGTCTATAAGTTTAAATTGATTGTAGGTTATTTTTCAAATCTACAGCAGTATGTTTTGTACATACATGCTACTACTAACCATGCATCTAAATTCTAAACTGCATATTCTAATACACTGTACAGGTTATCTTTTATAGACATTCTCACTATACTTAAATCAAACCATTTCTGTTTATTTAATTAGTTACAAAAACCAAAATAATTATTAATATTGAAAAGATATATTCATAGTGTTCCTATGTTTCCATGGTGCTTCTTCTACTTTGTACCCTTCAGTGTCATTCCTCCAGGACTCTTACCGTGGTCCCTGTCTAATCTCAACCAGTTCGGAAGAAGACCACCATGTTGATCCTGGCTTTGCCAGAGGTTTCTTCGATTAGGAAGAAACCTCTGGCAGAAAAACTTAACTCGCACCCCCGCCATGGAGGGGAAAAACGTCCCTGGAGTTTTTCCTCTCCACTGTCACTTCACTCTTGCTTATCATGGACAGGTTCATGCAACTTGTGTTTATCCAAGTTGGACTTCTTCCCACGTCCCTAAGTGATGCACCAGTATCTGCTCACACAGTCTACTGGATACAGCTGAAGCACACCTTCTGACCAACCAGCAGTCTATGGACTAAACCTACTTCATCCATCTCCACTCTACCACCAGTTTTAGGCCTGGGGGGGAAACATCCCTGTTCTTATTCTCCTGCTTAAGCATATCAAAATAAAGTTCAGCCCTAATGTTTCCCTCCAAGGACTGAGCGCCAATGACTAAAGTAATTGTATCAATAAAATTCTTCTAATTGTCTTTTTCTTTCCGGGTGAGTGTTTTAAATTGAAGTCACAGTAGGTTTGCACAGGATGCCAACTTATAGGCACACACTTTTATGGCTTACAAAAATTAGGCAACTTGTCTCTATTAATTGAAATTAAAATCAGAAACCTATGAAGCCATAGCATCATCCTCTGGTCTTTCCCAGAGATTGATTAAAGACAATGAAATTTCACTAAATGTAAAATTTTGAATTTCTGCCTACAGATGAGTTTGATCTTTGGAACATCCCCTATTGGTGGAGTAGAGACAAGAGTGTTGATAGTAAGTTGGGCTAATGTTAGCACGAGTTATGTAAATCAAGGAGTAATAAAAGCAATGCTTTGTGGTGAGCAAGCCCTTGTGGGCTGTTCTGGTTTGAACTAAGACCCCATAAAAAAAAACAAAAAACAAAAAAACAGATCTCTTTCTGGTAGGTTTTAAATTAAGGGTCCTATATTATGCAAAATTTACTCTATCAACATGTTGTTACAGAATATATGTCCTGAAGACTGTGTAGAAGGTTCACAGATGACAAAACCCTTTCCCCTCTCTAGCTGCCCTTCTCCAACTCTTAGCTAATGTGTGCTCAAAATGCTCTGTTTGAAAAGCATTTCCCTTATGATGTCATAAGGGAAATAAGCTGTCCAGAGAGGTCTGAAGCAGACCATTGGTCAAGCTCCTGATCTGATGTTCCGTGCTCTTACGGGTTGTCATGGTTGCAGTTTATGGCGACGTGGCCTTCATGAAGACAGTGGTGTGGAAAGCCTAATCAGAGAGAGATTCTCCTGCAAAAAAGGCCAAAACCACACCCTGGGGGCTCATTGTTTTTTTTTGTTTTTTTTAATTTTCAGATGTAGACTCATATGGGATCGTTATCTAAGGGCCAGCACCAACAGACACATTGTAACATGAAAAGGTCAGATTCAAGGGTAATGGGTCCTTTTTTCTTAGCTCATTGTAAAGTTCCAAGTGGTGTACACAGGCAGAAATCTAACTGGAGTCCGAGGAGAGGTCAGACAAACAGATCAGAACAGGGACAGGCAGGTTCAGCGGTCCAAAGGCAGAATGGGTCAGAATCAGGCAATCATAACACCTAGGCACGCTAAAGAAACTCTTACGACAGGTATGAAAATAATCTTGCCCTAATGACTCCTTTGATGGCTGGTTAAATAACAACCTATATCAAGAAGGCTTGCATACAGCATCAATAGACCTCACATCAATAGGACTGTGTGGAAAAATGTGGCCCCTGAATTGCAGCTTATTATGCAGCACACAGCATACTCAAGGCAAAAGAGATATGTGGCAGGCTTGCTGGTTGTGGTTTTAAAGCTTCAGCACTCATTAGCATAAAATGAATTAAATAAATTAAAAACAATTCACAATCCCTGCCCCTATTTCCTTTAAACTACCTTCTTAAACTTTTGGTCACCGTTCAAGATACACTTGCTGAAGCATCTAACTGCTATATCAAAGAATCAGTGTGGTGAGCCCCTTAGATATCAAAAACATGCCTGTAAGTGTGTAATTATCCAAAGAGATTAGGAATAATAAATTTAAATAACTTTCAGTTACTTAAAAAAACAAGTTGATGCATATGATTAATTAAAAAAAACAACTTCAATTCAACTTTGGCCATTTTACAGGAAGCAATCAATCTTACTGTGGTTCTTAAAATAAAAAAAATGTAGCTGAAGTCCACATAAAGCCACTGTAAACTGCAATCCTACCGGAACTCATGGTGGTGTCCCAAATGCAGCAGGTCTCCTTTCATATGAATTAATGCTGGACTTTTTTCTAGCATGAGGTTTGCTGATAACTTTCTGTACATTGGAGGTAATAATGATAATAAATAGCAACTCTTCTATCTGCTGTGATAATCACAATACAGACCAACTTCTGCCTTTCTATCCAATTAGCACTTGAAGACAAGATAACAGACTGTAAACAAGACAGCGTCAAGTGCTGTCCATGATGGTGTATTGATTCGACCTATCTGTTCTTTTAAAATTGAAGTACAAGACAATCTAACTTCTACATCACAATAGCTCAGCTAAACTTTCTAAGCCAAAGTCGAGAGAAAGTGAAGTGAACAATAAAAAGAAGGGATGGTTCACACACCAAAGCATTTACCTGGGGGGCAATAAACACTTTATTTGCTCCTGGATATGATGAATTTTGCATTTCTGGGGCTTTAGGTATCTCATATTTATGGAAGTGTGCCCCGAGCTTCCTGGGTTGAAACAAATCTAACTCATCTTTTGTGTTGTTGTTTTGTTACTTCTTTTCCCTGTTCACTAGCTGCACTAGCCCAGACAGTCCAACCGGAGGAACCTGAGCTGCTCTGGACCAAGCTAGAGCTGTTTTTTTAACCATTCTCCCATTTTAGATTGTACTACTTGTTTAGCCAGAATCACAGCAAACCAAGACAAAAACAACAGCTGGTCGAGTGACTGACAGCAAACAGCCAGCTTTTATCCAGTTGCCTAGCAACAGCAAAAATAACAAAAAACCTATTATGCTCTGTTTTGAATTGTGTGGGTTTCTTTATGCGATTTAAGAAAGTAATGCTTAATTTCTGAGCTTTTGCTCTAGCACGGCAGCTGACTGTTGATTGGCCCACAGTATGTGGCATGTTTGTCTGAGTCCTCTAGCAGCTACAGCGTTATTTAGTTAGAAGCATCAGCGCATGCATTGGAGCTATACGTGGGAGAGGTGGCTCCATCCTGGACAATTCATCTCTAGTAATTACTTTTAATCCTAATGAGCTTTAAGAATTTTGTTTCATTACCAATAATTTATAATGATGGGCCTTATTAGTTAAACATCAGTAAATTTAATTTAAATGATTCCATCTGCTGCAAAGGACTTTATTGTTCTTTAATTATTAATGTGTTCTTAAACCAGCTTAGATGCATATCCAATGAGAAATGATTGCATGAAACGTGTCATTTGAAAATATTGAAATTAGGGGTATACTCTGTCATTGATGTATGAATTCAAAATAAATAAATGTATAATAACAAGATGATATACTGAATGGATTATTTATAATCCTTATCAGATATAATTATATTTTAAACCCATTCATTGACTACAGCCAACATATATTAAGGGATTAAGAGTTAGAGGACAAGCTGTTGTATATCATTAAATGATTATAAAATGTTTTTGTCTCAAAATTTAATCAACTCCTAAAATATTCTTAATGTTAGCAGACATTAATAAATCAACAATGGTCTTAGCTTAAAACAGGGTTGGGCAATTCTAGTTCCTGAGGATTGGAGTTTCTGCAACTTTTAAATCAACCCTTGAACCAACACACCTGAATCAAATGTCTGAGTTACCTTCTCAGTATGCAGTCAGTTCCTCCATAGTCCTCTCAATTGTCTAATTACTTGATTCAAAAGTTGTAGGATACCAGCCCTCAGGAACTGGAACTGCCCACCCCTGACTTTAACGTACTTGATTAAACTAATCTAGAGTGTGTTTAGCTACATCAGGTGTGTTTAGGACAGATTAAAGGAGATTGATGTTGTTTGTCACATAGGCCTAACTTATATCTGAGCTGTAAAAAAATGTTTGGACTGAAATGAAGCAACTTTTAATTTAAGCTATATTGTTGGTTTTCTGCAAGGTGGTAGTTTATAGCACTGTGGCTTTGCACTTAGAAGGGTCTGGGTTACATTCCTGGGGTCTTTGTGCATGATATTTGCATATTCTTGTCATGATGGGTTTAAGGTTCTCAGCCCACATGCAGAACACAACGGAGGCTGGGTAAAAATTTAACAGAGTTTATTGAAGTTTCACAAAACACAAGATTAGGTACTGGGTCAGGAACTGGTCCGGGCTGGTTCACTGAAGTCTGCAGAGATGATAGTTTGATTAGAAGACGGGCAGATGAGTTATGAGTCTTTGATAATTCAGGATTGTACCTTGACTGAGTCCGGGCTTCTCTTTGAGAGAGAGAGGGAACCGTTGGGTCCAGAGACTGTTTGTTCAGCAGAGTTCAAGAGCAGCTGCAGCGTCTAGCTTCTGACTTTGAATGGCAGACCTTGATCAGAGTTTCCAGCTCTTCACTAAGAGCAGCAGGGGAATCCACATAGGAATCTTCAGGTTGGCTCACCAGGGCAGATTTGGCAGGTTAAGCTCATCCAGAGCTTCAGGCTAGAGACAGGTTTCCTGTGAGGCAAAAACAGATGAGAGTTAGAATCTGATCTCTCTCAAGAGACAACTAAGATTCTTTAGTTTCAAGGCTCAGGTTGCTAACCAAACTAAGGTCAACACTGCGGCGTTGAAGCAAGGTCTGGCAGCTGGTTATAAAGGAGAGGTCCCCTGATGAGTAGATGCGTCTCAGGTGTGCTTGAAGACTCCAGCTCCAGGAGACCCACGGCGCACTCTGCTGGAGGAAGGTGGTACAGCTCCAGATCCCAACAATTCTCACTGTGCATGCGTGGGTTCTTTCTGGATACACAGGCTTCCTCCCTCAGTTAAAAAACTTAACTGTTAGTTGGCATCTCTAAATTGTTCTTAGTGTGTGCATGGTTGTATGTCATTGTGTGTCTCTGTGTTGCCCTGCGACAGGCTGGCAACCAGTCCAGGGTGTTCCGCCAAAGTTGGTACCAGGCCCCACCATGACCTCGATGGTATAAGTGGGAGAAGCTGGATTGATGATGGTTTTCTGTAGAGTTATGTGTTTTTTTTGCGACTTAAATTGTATTATTTCCATAAATATGTGGCATCCGGTAAAAAAACTATAGTTATTATTTAAAAGTTAATTTTAATTTGGAAGGTTATTTTTTCATAGGGTGTGACAACTTATACAGTGTTGCAGATGGTTGTCACAGGTAAAACTTTTCGATTCAGTGATCAGTAACTTTTAAACAGAATAAGCTAAGTATATTGTTTTATTACCTGCGACCTTAAGCTTCGTCCTGATATAGAACATATTTTTGACTAAAAATAGAAAAGATAGAAAGGCTCTGATTTTAGGGATACATCCATAAGCATAATTCTATGGTTTAAAGTTAAAGGAACCAATGAGCAGTGAAGGGCTTCGCGTCTGAACAACACTACTGATCCAAAAGAAGACACAAGAAACATCAGCTCAAACATTCCCCCACCTTTATAAATAAGCCAAAATGTGGTAGGAGTATTTTTAAAGAAGCACTAAATCTAAACTGGAACTTTTCAGAACTGTGGATCAGCGGGATGTCTGGATAAGGAACAATGAGGAATACATGGTGGCTCAGTGATGCTCTCTGGCTATTTTTGCTTCCTCTGTGACTGGAAATTTGCAACAAGTAGAAGGCAAGGTAGATTAAATCAAGTATCAGGAAGTCCTGGCAGAAAATGTCATGCCATCTGTGAGTTAGTTGAAGCTTATACATCCATGAACTTCCAAACGGGATCACATTTTCAAATATACCCCAAAATATCGGCTTATATTCAGCAGAAGAAATGTCAAATGACAAATGACCCCTAATTGTCTCCTGATTTAAACTCTATAAAAGATGTCTAGTAGGATTTGAAAAATGTAGTTTCAGCACGCAAATCCTAAATTATTTATGAACTCCAAGCCTGTGGCCATGCTAAGTGGCCGAAGATTCCTTAGGAACATTGCCAGAAGCTATAAATTACATTTACATCAGGTCATAACTACAGATGGGGGCTTCACTGAGTACAAACGATGCTTTTCATGAGGAGCGGAACATTTCTGAGACTGCATTAGTGAGTAAAATGACATTTTGTGTTTTTTGTGGAGTAACCACTTGTAATGTCAGCATTGTTGAGCTACTGAAATAGCTTTTGCTGAACTTATTCAAGCAAACAGCTGCAAGTCTGTGTATTTTATGAACAGATAAATATGCATTGTAAATGAAAAATCTCATGGGGAACTGAATATCTCTGATGACTCAATAAACATTAAGGAGAAAATGACAGTGTTAAAGGAGAATTCCGGTTTTTAACACTTTTAGCCCATTTTCTGTAGTGTCCAGGATGAAATCGAATGATCGACACCAAAATTTTGACAATTGGTCCTGTCTCTGCTTTTTGGCTCATGCAGAATCCCCCCCTGGCTGCTTTAGAATGGCTTACATTGTGCATGTCCGATAATGTCCTTAAAACAACCTTAAACGTTCTTTTTTTAAAATATGCTACTCACCGGGTCGTCAGCGCTGTTCAATGACGTTCCAAAAAAAGTTTCGTAAAGAAAAAACGTTCCTGTAGTGTTTTATGTAGCATTTTGTAAATCCCATTGAGTTCTGTAGGAATAGTCAATATTCCCCTGCCACCGGAAACGGAAATGGGGCCTGTTTACACAGTTGTAGTCTTTTCGCTTCACTCTGTGTACTCCGACGTCGAGAATCAAGAATCCACCTTTCGTATTCCATTTTCAGAGTTTTTTAAAGTGTTTAACAGAGACGTTAGCACCTCGACGTCGGAGTACACAGAGTGAAGCGAAAAGACTACAACTGTGTAAACAGGCCCCATTTCCGTTTCCGGTGGCAGGGGAATATTGACTATTCCAACAGAACTCAATGGGATTTACAAAATGCTAAATAAAACACTACAGGAACGTTTTTTCTTTACGAAACTTTTTTTGGAACGTCATTGAACAGCGCTGACGACCCGGTAAGTAGCATATTTTAAAAAAAGAACGTTTAAGGTTGTTTTAAGGACATTATCGGACATGCACAATGGAAGCCATTCTAAAGCAGCCAGGGGGGGATTCTGCATGAGCCAAAAAGCAGAGACAGGAGCAATTGTCAAAATTTTGGTGTCGATCATTCGATTTCATCCTGGACACTACAGAAAATGGGCTAAAAGTGTTAAAAACCGGAATTCTCCTTTAAGAAATCTTGTGCTTCAGAGTGAAGAGTGGTCTAAAATTGCCATGACAACAATTTTACAACATTTAAAAATCTCTATGTATCCAGGAAGTGTTCTAAGGTAAATTGGTGTCAAAGTAGCTCACAGCAGAACATGTGTTATCCAATTCTATAAAAAGATCTTTGCAAATATGAACATGTACAATTTTTCTTTTCCAATATTTAAACATTCCTTATAACATAATACTGAATTCCCAAAGAATATAATAGTTCTGTTGATGGAAATGTTTACAAAGTTTATGAGGTGGAGTAGAGCCAGGCTAAGTAAGGCAGAGGAAAAAGGGGCAATAGAAATATATTTTGTTCACCTGCAGAAAGATGTGATTAGTTGAAAACTGCATCAGTCTAATGCTACGTTGAGACCTAAAGCAGCAGAGGCAGCAGAAGCAGTTAGTTTACATGCAAAGTCAATGGTTGACGTGCATCAACTCAGCAAAAGGTCCCATAGTGCATTTTGAGCAGCAGGAGCAGTGCGTCTGAGCAGCTGAAGCAGCGCCTCATGAGCTTCTGAGCATCTGACGTGCAGAATGCTCTTCAGAAGCAGCATCTGCTGGAGTCGGAAAAATTGAACTTTTGCTTTTTGCCACATCAACCAATCAGAGAAGCTGATCTGGGAGCTGGCAGGGAGACAGACACAGCACTGCTGATGCAAATCACTAAGATCAGTCCACTGAAAAAGTTTATTAACTCATAAATCAACTTAAGATTTCAAGACCTGCAGGCAAAAAAAGTTTTTTTTTATTATTCTGATGGCTGCAGTTTGGATTACTGTCATAATGGGCTTTAAAGATCTGACCCACATGCAGAGAAACACTCAGAGACCAAGGGTAAAAGTTAACAGGTTTATTGAAGGTTTGCAAAGTAACACAGACGGAGCCTCAGCAGACTGGTGAACCGGAACCGGAAACTCTGTAGGGAAGATCACTATGATCAGTTCAGGGACCGTGGGAAAAAAAAAAGACTGAGGCTTGTTTTTTGCTGAAGAGGCACTCACGTTTTGGGGGGCTCTTGCTTATTCCTCGGATCCAGTTTGTGGGGTTTAATCCAGAGAAGAAGGAACTCTTTGGAGAGCGGACAGGCAGACTAACGTTGGACCCAGAGGAGTAAAGGAGCAGACTATCACCTGGTTTTCCAGAAGTGGACTTGAACTGATCATGTAGAGGTATCCCCTTGATCAGTGTGACTCAGATAATCCTTCCGGGGGTAGAAGGTCTAGGCTTATCCAGTGTTTCAGGAAGGCTTCCTGCCAAAGAACAAAGACAAAACAAGCTAATACTCAGAGAGAAAAGACTAAGGTTAGACTCTGCTAATCTCAGTATGGCTATAGTACCCAATACTGGCAAACACTCTGGCGTTGAGGTAGTGACAGCCCGCTGCTCAAATACTCCTCTGGTAATGGCCCAACGAGCCGCAGGTTTGCAAGGAGGCCCAACGAGGACAGGGCACCATCTGGTGGTGGAGAGAAGAAAAACACAAAAAGAACCCACACAAACTGGAATCCTAACAATTACCTACATAAAAAACGCCTTCCAGCTGCCAAGAACAGTAGCAGAAAACTGCAAAGAGGCAACCGGGCCAGAAGCTGCTGTTGAACGGGACTCCAGGGATCTTGATGAACTAACTGCACAGATGAAGTTTTCAGGTGGACTTTCTAACTTAAAACCCACTGATTACAGCAAATATAGCTGCCGTCGTAACAGGCAAAGAAAGGATAGGGTAGCTCCACCCAAAGCGCATCCGACCCACTTTGGACCGCACAGCTGAAGCAGCAATGATGCTTCAGTCACGTGTCACAACTAAACTTGTACAAGCATGAAAAATAAAGCAGCATGCTTGTTTTTGCTGCTTCTGCTGCTTGCTGTGTGAACATAGCATTAGACTGTATGTTTTTTATAAAGATGAAATCTATGCCTTACCCACTGTTTAGAGGTTGTTTTTTTTTTCATTTGATATAAATGGTTTCTTTCATTGCTCTGTCTAACTATATACATCTTCTCGTTCCAAAATACACTCTTTTGGTGCTCAAAAGATTGTCCCTTGTCCTTAAAGTAGAGGTGTTCAGGTGAGTCTTGTCCTGAGGAGCTGGTTCTCCAGTGTTGAGCTGCAGATCAATGAAAAGGCTGTTTAGTTTCCCCAGAAGGTCAGGACAATCATCAATGCATTTGACTGCATATGCCACACTGCTAAGTTTGTGTTGTTGTTGTTTTGTTCTGAGGATGACTAGATCTATGTCTAAGAGTCTGATTGGGTCTGAGGTAGAACAGGATGTTGTGTTTGTTCAAGAAATGTAGGGGTGAAGCTCTTTGTAGTTGTTGTTTTTTTCCTTTATTCAGTGGTGGGTCTTATAGATTTCCACCCCAGTTTGAAAAAAGTCCTGTTCAGAAATCCACTGGACTGGAGTTTTTTTTATTGTATTTCCTCTTTTCCTTCCATTTCTTTTATCGTTTTGAGGGACATGTTTGGTCTGAAGGTGTAGATTCTGTGGAATCTCTATGTTTTCCAGTGGGTTATGAAAGAAGGTGCTGATTAGGGCTGCAACTAATGATTATTTTGCACATAGATTAAGTTTTTTTTATTAATCGATTAATAATCTGATAGCCAAAGGGTTCCTTAAAGAAGACTTACGAAATTAAACCAAGTGAAAAAAAAGCTTTTCCACTTGAGAGGTGCTAGATAGCGCATATTGACAGATGAAAAAGATTTTGATCTTAAATGTAAAATGTTTATACATTCATTTTACAGTTTTGGTACTGTATAATTGCTGCTCAAGATAGGTTGCTCTGTCAGCTAAAGGCACATTTTAGACGCTCTACAACGCAGTTAATGATAATTTAAATACTATATTAGTTGACGATTATTTCAGTAATGTTCTATTACTTCTGAAAAAACATGACATAGTAAAAAAAATGGTTTGTAAAAGCACTGTTGACTCAGGTTAACCCAGAGTTTATGTAATATCCATTGTTAAAAGCTAGCATGTACATTTGCCACAAGGCAATGGTATGTGATTTATGGAATGTGCCTCTTTAGATTTGCATAATGTTATGCTAAGAGCAATTCAAAATAGCCTAAAGACAAGCCTAAATCAAAGACTCAAGCAAGCAGCACACATCTGGCTCACACTTCATTTTTAAAGAAGTTGCATATCAAGAGAAAAAGCTGATGCAACTACAATCCCAGCTTGTAGTTGTCTTATCTTTTTAGGCAAGCAGAAATAAGAGGACACCAAAGTTACTGCTATCTGAAGACGGCTGATTTGAACTGTCTAGGAGGAATAAACCCTTAAAACATTATAACTGAATATTGCAGTCATTCTATTTCTCTTTTCCCTGGTCTGCTCTAAATCCTCACCTTCATAAAATTGGGCAGATCTAAAATCTATCCCCCCCTGTTTTAAACCGTTTCATCCAATGTAAAACACATCAAAAGAAACATGAGATGTTCAAGGTCTAAATGTGGGGTATATGTATGCCTCAGCAATGAAAAAAATGACTTATTTTTCTCCCTCATTGATGCATAATAGAAATAAAATCACATTAGTAATAAATTAGGTGGTATTTTATGAATTAGGATAACGCTTTGGATAACTACAATTAGGAGGGCGCTGTATTGAAATTACCTTTTTTTTTTTTTTTTTTTTTTTTTTTAACAAGAAACCAGAATAACAGGACATCCAAAAGAAGTGGTTGCTGCTAATATCTGGACTCGAATGAAGACAGCATTACTGACACCAGTTATGTTAATGTTCAGATTCCTTGAAGCACAGCTTATGGAGTCAGAGTAGCAGTTATCCTGCAATCGGTTTACTAATTAATCCCAGACTTAGTGTTAGGTAAGGATTTTTTATGTACTCAGCTCTCATTTCTCGAAAGGTTGGACTTCTGTACCATCACTATGGAGTGTTTTTGATTTCTTGGCTTTTTTATTTCAATTTTGTTTTCTATTTTATTAAAGTACTAACAGCTTACCTGTCCAGTGTGTACCCTGCCTCTTGCCCATTGACAGCTGGAGGTCACCCCTCGCGACCCCAGCAGGCATAAGCGTGTCAGGAAATGGAGGGATGGAAAATTAAGGCTTAAATTGATGCAGATATTAAAAAGACATGACTATATTTTGTTATTATTAACAAATATAAAAAATTTTAATTTCTTAAAGTGTTCTTACTGATATTTCTAATCACCCCCCTTGATATTTTATATAAGTAATAGACAGTGAACAAAAGCTGTATACTGTTAGTCTTCATTAGACTGAACCATGTTTTTAAAGTCCTTAAATGTGCAATGCCTACAATAATAAATTTTTTTATATAATCTTAAAGAAAGCCCTAAGAGGGTTTAAAAAATCTATTTCAATACTGATTTCCAGTCATGAATGCCATTTTAACTCCAGGAAGCACAGTGAAATTGCTCCTATACAAACCGATAATCATGTAGGCAGTGTTGCACGATCAATGTATGCAACTGTAAACAATAGAGCTCCTCTGGAACAGAAGGCAATTTGTCAAAAAAAGCTGGATTCTAATTTATGTCTTTATACTTTTGAACAAAAGAACTTTGCACCAGTTGAAAAAAAAAACTGTGGACATTTATAATAACTGGCTCTGTAAGAAAGCAGATTTACAAAGATCAAACTTTTATTGTTGCTGTAAGGAACAAAGTTATTAAACATAAGGAGCGTTTTGACCTTTCAGCTCCTTTAAAACGTATACTGTATTATTTCAGTTGCCATTAATGTATTTTATTGTTTTAAAACCAGATGTATTGTGTTTCTGCTGGACTGCTAAGATTGCAAAAATAAATAAATAAATAAATAAATTAATTTAAAAAGAGAGAGAGAGAGAGAAAAGGTGTTAATTTTAGTACCACAATCTTTAAAAATCTTCTAAGTTTAGGACTTCAGCTTGACCATTTAGGTATTGCTTAGAAATTGGTAATCCTTGCCTTAATTTGCTCAACATTTTGTAACTCAGCTTAAGGTCCTAGAGATTTAAATTGTCAAAATTTGAACCCTGAATTTTTCCAGTTCCTTTAAAGTGATGATTTGGAATGTGGATTGTTAAATTTGTAGAAATTATGACTCTCTCACTGCACATAACATTGGTAGCCAAAGAGCATCCTGAAGTTAATGTACTGTAAAATCTAACAGCTGTGCAGACTTACTAAATACTATATGAGTTAAGTTTACTAGGTTAGCAACTAAATGTTATTATCACTTATTTGGGTGAACTAAGGTACACTTGCATAGTAAAAAATTCATAATACTTAGAATTTAATTATAAAGTTCCTTAATTTAGAGTTAAGCTAACTAGCAACAATCAGTCACTCTAACTATACTTATCAACTGTACTTGATGGTAAAAATTCTTAGCTAAAACCCCTGTCACACCTTGATGATTTAGACATTTAGATGTTGGATAAGTTACAAGTACGTTTTGTGTAAGTTATGAGTACGCTAAAGTATGCTGGCACACATCGACCTACGGCAAGTACATCGAGAAATTTTGAGCTTCGTGAGAAATTCACGAAGATGCTCCACTAAACCTTCAAGAGCAGTTGTTTATGAAGCAGATGAGGACATCTTTTATTTTACCTTTGGATTGTTTTTCTGATCCAACTTGCACATGTTGTTGATTATGAATTAGTGCTTTAAAACAAGCTGCCCTTCTTGGTGTTACAGCAAAACTGTGGCACGTCATAAATGGTGAGTCCAATGCCTGATGTGGTAAAGACTCCTCAACAGTCTGCTATCTACTAAACCTAACATTAGAGGATTCTTAATTAAACCTAAAGTCACAGAATAAATGCTTAAACTTACAAGTCAATGGTGAAATACATGTAGTACCCCTTTGGATATATCACAATACAGGTCCTTCTCAAAATATTAGCATTTTGTGATAAAGTTCATTATTTTTCATAATGTAGATTCATTGCACACTAACAGAAATATTTCAGGTCTTTTATTGTCTTAATACGGATGATTTTGGCATACAGCTCGTGAAAACGCCAAATTCCTATCTCACAAAAAAAGCATATTTCATCCGACCAATAAAAGAAAAGTGTTATTAATGCAAAAAAACTCAACCTTCAAATAATTATGTTGTTATGCACTCAATACTTGGTCTGGAATCCTTTTACAGAAATGACTGCTTCAATGCGGCATGGAATAGCGGCAATCAGCCTGTGGCACTGCTGAGGTGTTATGGAGGCCCAGGATGCTTCGATAGCGGCCTTTAGCTCATCCAGAGTGTTGGGTCTTGAATCTCTCAACTTTCTCTTCACAATATCCCACAGATTCTCTATGGGGTTCAGGTCAGGAGAGATGGCAGATCAACTGAGCACAGTGATACCTGTAAACCATTTACCAGTGGTTTTGGCACTGTGAGCAGGTGCCAAGTCATGCTGAAAAATGAAATCTTCATCTCCATAAAGCTTTTCAGCAGATGGAAGCATGAAGTGCTCCAAAATCTCCTGATAGCTAGCTGCATTGACCCTGCCCTTGATAAAACACAGTGGACCAACACCAGCAGCTCACATGGCACCCCAGACCATCACTGACTGTGGGTACTTGAGACTGGACTTCTGGCATTATGGCATTTCCTTCTCAGTCTTCCTCCAGATTCTGACACCTTGATTTTAAAATAACATGCAAAATTTGCTTTCATCCCAAAAAAGTGCTTTGGACCAGTGAGCAACAGTGCTGTTTCTCTGTAGCTCAGGTCAGGCGCCTGTGCCTCTGTTTCTGGTTCAAAAGTGGCTTGACCTGGGGAATGTGGCACCCACTTCCTGCACACGCCTGTACACAGTGGCTCTGGATGTTTCTACTGCACTGCTTCTGCAGGTCCCCCAAGGTCTGGAATCGGCCCTTTTCAAAATCTTCCTCAGGGTCCGGTCACCTCTTCTCATTGTGCAGCGTTTTCTGCCACACTTTTTCCTTCCCACAGACTTCCCACTGAGGTGCCTTGATACAGCACTCTGGGAACAGCCTATTTATTAAGAAATATCTTTCTGTGTCATACCTTCTTGATTGACGGTGTCAATGATGGCCTTCTGGACAGTAGTCAGGTTGGCAGTCTTACCCATGATTGGTGTTTGAGTGATGAACCAGGCTGGGAGTTTTAAAGGCCTCAGGAATCTTTTGCAGGTGTTTAGAGTTAATTTGTTGATTCAGATGATTAGGTGCATAGCTCCTTTAGAGACCTTTTTCATGATATGCCAATTTTGTGAGATAGGAAATTTGGGTTTTCATGTATGTATGCCAAAATCATCCATATTAAGACAATAAAAGACCTGAAATATTTCAGTTAATGTGCAATGAATCTAAAATATATGAATGTTCAAGTTTTATCATTACATTATGGAAAATAATGAACTTTATCACAATATGCTAATATTTTGAGAAGGACCTGTATATGACAGGTCACATATTTTGTTGTCACATCAGGAAGAGGGACAGCATTATTCATATCCAACAACATGTGTAGGTTGCAGCAGAAAAACACTAGTACAACATCCATGAATGAACAGAGTGGGAGCGGCAAACTTTACACCTACTTGGAACATTTATCCAAAATTTTTAGCCTTTTTACTTAGGTCTATTTTTTTCTTTTTTTTTCAATTCATTTTCTTTTGTAAGTCTTTAAGTGATATGTTTGGTTGCTTACCAGACATCTGCCAACAGCCACTGGTGGACTTGATACCACTCAGGGCTGTTTATCAGATTTTGTGACGTTCCCCGTGGAGCTGCTAAATGTTTTAACCCATTTTATTCATATATGCAGGACGCTCTCTGGGATCTGTAAACAAACTTTGATATGTTAACTCATTGAAATTCTCTTTTAAGCAGGGGGAGGACTGGGGTTTTTACCCCAGTACTTTTTCACAGAGCTTATCCAGTATAAGAGCTTCAAAAAATACATAACTGCTGCTCAGTTTGATCATATTCTAGTGGTCATTTCACTGTGAGATCCAAATAAATCTCAACTTGTCCTTTAAACCCCCCTCAGCCCCAGTAATTAACCTCCCCTGTGCTTTCATATTGTTTTGAGGCAAGATGAACAGATGTGGAAAGATGATGGATCTGCCGCTATTACTACAAGAAGGAGCAAAACAAAACAACGCTTGGAGTCGTAAGCATTTAATGCCCTTGGAGCAAAAGAAAAGGAACACCATGGAAGACTGTACAATGCATCAATTATTTTTTATGATGCAAACACATTTGGAAGTACGTACTGAGTCATTCATCAGTGAAGGGATTATTTTGTCTCTAGCTGCAACGGGCTGAACAACAGAAACAGCCCTGCAGCAGGCTCTTCAAGATGATTTAACATCAGCTTTTCCTAAACTCAAGATGTCCTGCACTTCTCTGGTATCAGAGAGCATGTACACTTCACACCAGCTTGTACTGTCATGATAATCCCCGAAGGAAAATCCCATACGGCTTCCATGGCCTGGCAACAAGCTTGTTAAAAAAATGACAAAACAAATCTATTGATGAGATTTAACAGAACTTCTTTTTCTACGTTATTTGTTGTGCGAAATAGAAATAAAATGAGTTGTGTTTAGTAAATCATTCTTTACACTTTCACTTAAGGTAGTTTAAAAAACAAACACTACACTAAAAAAATGAATAAATAAATTGCTGCAAAATTGTAGAGCTTATTTGAATTAAGGTTTCAAATGCAAAGTTTAAGAACCATTTATGTCCTTTGCAGAAAAAAACAGGTCAAAATTAAATTGCTCCGCATTAATTTGGAGCTAGGAAATAAAACAAATACAATAGTTTTTAAAGTTACATGCCATGAAAAATATGGGCTTTAAAATCTAATAAGCCTTATCTAATCATATTTACAAGATGGAGAAGAAATAATAATCAATTCTATGAACTTGTTTGTTTTTGAACATATTTGTACTATAATGGAACAATCACCAAGCTTTCCTAAAAGTCCAGAGCGTAAAGTGCTTAATTTTTATTTATTTTTTTTAACATGTGGGTTTTTTGTCAAATCAGAAGAAACCAGAAGGGTGCACACACCACAGGGAATGATTTCAGTCCTCCTCCTTCTGTTACCTCATTTGTGGAAGGGTGGTAACTATCCATCCATTATCTGACACGCTTTATCCCGAGTGAGGTTGCAAGGGGTGCTGGTGCCTCTCCTCAGCTGTCTATGGGACAGGTCACCACTCCATCGCAGGGCCAGGAATTGAACCTAGGACCTTCTGGCTGCAAAGCAGCAGTGCTACCTACTACGCCACTGAGCAGCCGAGGTGGTAGCTAGAACTGAAATAATTAAAATCAGATTACTGTATTTTCCGCACTATAAGGCACACCTAAAAGCCTTCAATTTCTCAAAAGCCAACAGTGCACCTTATAATTCAATGCACCCTATGTAGGGATCAAGATTAAGCTTGAACAGGTGTTGCAACAATTGGGAGCAGCCGGTGAGTCCATTTTCTCCTATAGAGAGGCAGTGCATGCTGGGAATTTTTTTGTGTAAAACCCCATAATGGCTCCTTTCAGAGACATACGTACAACGCAAAGTCTAAACTCAATGCTATCAGTTATGCAGCAAAACATGGGAAAAGAGCAGCAGCTCATTAAACATTAATTAAATTAGTTGTGCAGAGGTACGGAGGCGGTTCCACTCACCTTTGCTGTTCCTATGAACCGCATCTATCTATCTATCTATCTATCTGTCTGTCTGTCTGTCTGTCTGTCTGTCTGTCTGTCTGTCTGTCTGTCTGTCTGTCTGTCTGTCTGTCTGTCTGTCTGTCTGTCAATAGACAGTATTATTTTTTAACATAATCTATATAAAATCCTTCATTGTCTTAAAATGTTAATACAAAATTGTTTTCTATAATAGCGGTAATGGGTTGCGATAAATGAAGCTTTAAAGCTTGGATTAAACGTCACTTTAAAAAGTTTACTTTTAAGATTCAATTCTATACAGTCTATGTTATCAATTCCATTTTAAGTACATATAGAATTATTCTCAAGTTGTAAACAGCTTATGCCTGTTATTTATATATTCCTTGCCACACAATATGGAAATAATGTAAAAGATCAAATGCAAAAGCAGTGTAAGTTCATTAAGGTGTTTTCATCATTCTTATATTTTAAAGAAGGCTGTTCTTAATGAGCGAAACATTGAGTGGGATCATCATTATGTCTTTTATATGATCCATCTTGATCAATTGAAGGCTGTAACGGACAAATTCATCTCCGGTAATGAAGACACTTAACAATGTTTTCCTGCTGTTGAAGTGCCCCAAGAACAACTCAGAAAGAATCTGCTTGTCTGGTAACTTATCTAATTGCCACAGGGCATCACCTCTGCATTAGATTTCCTTTATTAGTTTTCCGAGCCCAAACGAGGCTCATTAGCTGGCCCGCTCTAATTAGAGGACATATATCAGAGCACTCTAGGGTTTCTTACACAGCATGCTGGGAAAAATGAAATGCCATTAATCAATCCAGGGCTCTTGTTTAATGTTCTGGACAATGGAAACAAACTGAAAGCACACTGAGGCAGTGATGCATAAATTTTGATCAATGAATGTAAAAAAAAAATGCAAGAAAGCAGTTATGCTTAGTAGATATGTTCTACTGAAAAGTTCATTGATATGATGGTAGCGGATATATTTTCACTAACCTTGACATCTCATCTTAGAGACATCTCTCTGAAGAAAAGAAAAAAAAATGTAAAAATAATAAACAGGGTTATTAGATTTTTTTTCCTATTTTTTTCTTGTATCATATATTCAGACATTTTTTAAATATTAGATATAGATAAATACAAAAATCTATATTATGTTTGTCAAAGTATCTAATTAAACTATAGAGACATGGTGGGAGTGGCGGCCTAGAGGTTAGGGCACAAAGTTTGGAATCCTGAGGTTCTGAGTTTGAGCCCCACTGTCACAGACTGCCACTGTGGGTCCCTGAGCAAGACCTTTAACCCCACGCTGTTCAACGGCTACCCATGATGGCAGCCCACTGCTCCCCAAGGGAAGGGTTTAATGCAGAGGTACATTTCTCCAATGTAAGATCAATAAAGTTCAGTTAGCATTAGCTTAACAATCAACATTTAGTTGAATTTAGAAGTTCTTAACAATACTTAGCACTAGTCATCCACATTTTTAAAGTGGAACCAGAGTATGGGGGGGTGGGGGTAGGTTTAATGCAGAGGTAAATTTGTCCAATGTGAGATCAATAAAGTTAAATCATTTTTATTATTATTTTGTAGCCAGGGGTTAATTCTGCTTTGATAAGTATACTGTTTTAAAGTGTGTTCTCTAATATATTACGGTAGCAATGCTGTTAAATTATTTTGGTTCAGTTATGTAAATTTATTTGTTTTCACTGTAAAAAATGTTGAGGTAGTTGGTCTCGGGTGCTGCACGTTTTGACCACCAGAGACGGTTTCAAGGTGATCACCCAGGACAGGGGAAGGAAATGCATCTTAGTTTCATCCTGATTTGCTATGCTACATGCTGAAGTTGGATGTGGACTGTATGTGCTTGATTTGCAAGCGAAAGCATTGACAGAAAATCGGGCGGCCATTTCCTGCACGTGACAATAAGATATCTGATCATCTGTGTGTTCCAGTATTAAGAGTAAACTGAGACGTTACTGTGGAATCCAGAGGCCACTGCAATATTTATTTTCTTAGTTTTTTTAGATATTGTATTATTTTTCTTGGTGAATTTTTCTCTGCTATTTTAGAGATTGACACATTTCATCAGTGGTTACTTAACGTTTGGTTCGCATATGTTCTCATTTTTGAACAAAAGTAAGAAATGACAATTTTGTTTAATCTGACTAAAATAAAATATACTGCACATTAAGGACCCTAGGTGTCCTGTGATGCTAATTATTTCCTGGGCTACACAATTTAATTATTATGGAGTTTTAAATGTTACTGCCACCTGTGGCAAAAACACAAAACTACAGCACTCTTCTGCTCGCCGGAACTTCCAAACCAAAGTGCAGGTAAATACAGGAAAATAGGCTATAGGCTTACAGAAGCATCAGCGCTGAACTACGGAGAGTCAGTCTAATCATCAAACATTGTTATTTTTTCAGCAGGACCCATTTGGCTTATAGCCTCTTCTTCTTACTAAATAAAACAACCATTTTCAAACTGCCTTACCTTGGTTGCCTTTGTTGATCTGAAAAAGAGTTTGGTGTGACAACAAAAGAAGGAACAGTAATATGTATATGGGAGTAATACTTTCTGGTGACAGTGTCTTTTCTGTGTTATTTATTCTCATGCCAAGTTTTGAAAGAAGTCGCATCTTTGATAGAAGGAAGACACAGCAGTTAGCAGCATCTGTTCTCTGGAGAGATTCAGTTCAATGAAAATCACAGACGTCTACGGCAAGCATTGTGTGCTTTTATGTCAACAGCTTCACAGTTTACACACAGAGAACTAGGCCCACTCTGTTTTTCAGAATGAAATTCCTTTCATCTCTTTGTGTTTGAAAAATCCAGCTTTTTTCTGAGATTATTTTAAAGTTTATTATCTACATCTGATGCTTCCCAAAAAAAAAAAAAAAAAGGTTAATGGGTGGATCCATACATCGACTGTTTGTGCCCAAATAATTTGATAAAGTTGTTGTTTTAAGGTGACATCTTTTAAAAGATTGTGGATATAAAATAAAATAAAAAGCTAGTAGATCTTAATGGTTCTTCCCCGACTCACCATTCCATTTTTAGCTATTGGGTCGATTAAAAGGTATTTTTTTCCTGCTCTGCAGGAAGAAGGTACTTCTTAGTTCATCTTCTGATAGATTTTTTTTTTGTAATAATCTAAATTCTTTTCAATTCAACCATACATTCATCTTCTGCAGCTTGTCCCTCAGTGTAACTAGTGTACCAAGCTCAGCCAGCCAATGGACAACAGGTGGAGTGGACCTTGGTGAGGTTGCCAGTCCCTAATGTGGCATCACAAGAACAACACACAGCCATACTAACAGAAGCTCACAAGATAGGGAACTTAGAGACTCCATTTTATCAAACTGTTATGGTTTTGGACCATGGGAGGAAGTGGGAACCAGCTTACATATGTAAGTCTAGTATGTCTGTCTGCTTATTGGCTGAAGAAACTCTGAGTGGCATATGAGGTGGCATCCCCAATTCTAAATGACTAAATAACGTCCAGGTTTCATAATGCTTATAATTTTAAGGAGTATGCAGACATGGATAGACTCTATCAAGAGTGAGAAATAAGAGTTTTGTGATGCACAAAACAGCACTGATAAAAATCACTGGTGATATTATCATAATTATTATCATATATTCTCAGAAAATGGAGCTGTATCTGTACTTGTGCTATTGCCTTTGATGCAGTCAGTAACAATATTCTTTTATAGTATTGAAATACTGGAATTATGGGAATAGCACTATTCGAGCAATATAACAGTTAAATAGCACAAAAAGTGATTTTGGTATGATATAGGCTATTGAAAATTCTTTGGTAGACTAATTACATATGGCCAAATTGTGTATGTTCTAGACTGAATCTTTAAAGATCTAAATTAGATTTTGGACACTGACTTTTTTAATCACATAAAAATTTACATTTTTTTTTTTTTTTTTTTTTTTACATATTATTTAAACAATATGGGGTCTATAGGGTACTATCTTAATGTTTCTGTTCATATTAGGTGCGTTTCCATCAACTTTTTATAATGCCCATTTTGAGGTATTGCATCAGATAAGGTTGGTGGAAATGGCAAAGTTTGAATAAACTCCCTAAAATCAGCTAAAGAGATTTTACACTCGTTGAGATGTATTTTGGCTTTCTCAAAAAGGGCTGATGACAAACATGGGAGATGGAAACACTTTTTTCAAATCAGCTCTACAGTAGTGAACTTTTACTCACATGACTGCAATGCGTGGTTAATTGGCTTCAAACCAAATGGAAACTGCAAAATTGCATTTCCTTTTATCGACCATTTAAAAGTTTGCTTAAATTTTGACTTTATTTCTTTACATAATTTTTAAATTATATTTTATGATGTTTGTCTCAAAATCATCTTAGCCGTCTTTAAGTGGTTGAAATGTTGGTATTGCAGTTTTGAGACTTCTGGACAGGATTCAGGGACTTAGCAGTTGCTATAGAAAACAGGTTTTTATTGGGGTTAAAAAGTTCATGGGACTGAATTGAATATTTTGGACCTGGTTGATCCATTACAAGTGGTAAAGTATAAAGGATCTAAATTCTCATAGTCAAAGTCAGGATATCAACGGTTTCGTCAGGCTCGGGTCAGACGGGCAGGAAGAAGGTGCATTTCAAATATGAGGGATACAGGATGAAGGAGAAAAACAGACAAGTAACTGTCTCGCAAAGCAAACAAATTGTGCTATCCCTTTGGGTTAAATGACAATCTGACAGCTTGCAGGAGGAATTTCCATTATTTTATGGTAGCTTCTGCAGTGATGGAAGACAGTGGTGAACGCCACAGCTCATGGTGACATGAGACCAGCTAAAGTTTCCTATCAGTTAAGACACTACATGTAAGTACAGTACAGTTTTGTCATCATAGACTCTCTTTCAGATATAAAACCACTGCTGCCAAACCACTCAGACACATTCCTGGCATCAATAAGCAGTTTAAATCTATAACCCTCCACCCCGACTCCAAAAAGCCACCCACATGTCAAGGGGTGATTCAAAAGATCTATCCATGGAATAATTATCAGCCACCCTTTGCTTACTTTAAATGCCTTAATACCTTTAAATGGTTAAGCTAGCTATAACTTTTACTAAACTTTCACCGCACAACGGTAAGACAAATATCAAATACAAAATAGATATGGAGAAACTATTTATATGGTGGTGATATGTACACAAATAAATCTGATGTTGCACATAGAAAAGTGAGTTTATGTTGTGAAGTTTTCACACTTATTGAATAGTTTTGTTTTGCCATCTGTCTGACAGTTGCAGTGAAGAGGCTGTTGAAAGAGCACATTTTCATGTGTGATGATGCTGTCTGTTCTGCTCTCTCAGGTTGTATTTGGTGTTTTTGTCTGAGAAGAGAGTGGACTGAGTGGTGTAACTCTATGATAATTCCCTCTGCCTTTTTTCTGTCTTTATGAATGTTTCCAGGTCCTTACCTTCTACCTGGGTAATGGTTCTATACCAGAGTGATGTCAGCTCTAAGGTTACATTATCAGTCCTCTGTAGGCCTGAGTGGGATTACAAGGGGTTAGGCCAGCCTTCCAGAGCAACCTGATGTCGTACATACTTTGCTGGGCTTTTTTTCCCCAAGTTACTTGGTCTTGTTTGCATGAAGGATACAATAGTTTTCCTCATCCATAGACAAAGATTTTGATTTAAGGTTGTTAATTTGGGCCTGTACCCAAGTGGTTGAAATGTTGGTATTGCAGTTTTGAGACTTCTGGACAGGATTCAGGGACTTAGCAGTTGCTATAGAAAACAGGTTTTTATTGGGGTTAAAAAGTTCATGGGACTGAATTGAATATTTTGGACCTGGTTGATCCATTTCAAGTGGTAAAGTATAAAGGATCTAAATTCTCATAGTCAAAGTCAGGATATCAACGGTTTCGTCAGGCTCGGGTCAGACGGGCAGGAAGAAGGTGCATTTCAGATATGAGGGATACAGGATGAAGGAGAAAAACAGACAAGTAACTGTCTCGCAAAGCAAACAAATTGTGCTATCCCTTTGGGTTAAATGACAATCTGACAGCTTGCAGGAGGAATTTCCATTATTTTATGGTAGCTTCTGCAGTGATGGAAGACAGTGGTGAACGCCACAGCTCATGGTGACATGAGACCAGCTAAAGTTTCCTATCAGTTAAGACACTACATGTAAGTACAGTATGGTTTTGTCATCATAGACTCTCTTTCAGATATAAAACCACTGCTGCCAAACCACTCAGACACATTCCTGGCATCAATAAGCAGTTTAAATCTATAACCCTCCACCCCGACTCCAAAAAGCCACCCACATGTCAAGGGGTGATTCAAAAGATCTATCCATGGAATAATTATCAGCCACCCTTTGCTTACTTTAAATGCCTTAATACCTTTAAATGGTTAAGCTAGCTATAACTTTTACTAAACTTTCACCGCACAACGGTAAGACAAATATCAAATACAAAATAGATATGGAGAAACTATTTATATGGTGGTGATATGTACACAAATAAATCTGATGTTGCACATAGAAAAGTGAGTTTATGTTGTGAAGTTTTCACACTTATTGAGTAGTTTTGTTTTGCCATCTGTCTGACAGTTGCAGTGAAGAGGCTGTTGAAAGAGCACATTTTCATGTGTGATGATGCTGTCTGTTCTGCTCTCTCAGGTTGTATTTGGTGTTTTTGTCTGAGAAGAGAGTGGACTGAGTGGTGTAACTCTATGATAATTCCCTCTGCCTTTTTTCTGTCTTTATGAATGTTTCCAGGTCCTTACCTTCTACCTGGGTAATGGTTCTATACCAGAGTGATGTCAGCTCTAAGGTTACATTATCAGTCCTCTGTAGGCCTGAGTGGGATTACAAGGGGTTAGGCCAGCCTTCCAGAGCAACCTGATGTCGTACATACTTTGCTGGGCTTTTTTTCCCCAAGTTACTTGGTCTTGTTTGCATGAAGGATACAATAGTTTTCCTCATCCATAGACAAAGATTTTGATTTAAGGTTGTTAATTTGGGCCTGTACCCAAGTGGTTGAAATGTTGGTATTGCAGTTTTGAGACTTCTGGACAGGATTCAGGGACTTAGCAGTTGCTATAGAAAACAGGTTTTTATTGGGGTTAAAAAGTTCATGGGACTGAATTGAATATTTTGGACCTGGTTGATCCATTTCAAGTGGTAAAGTATAAAGGATCTAAATTCTCATAGTCAAAGTCAGGATATCAACGGTTTCGTCAGGCTCGGGTCAGACGGGCAGGAAGAAGGTGCATTTCAGATATGAGGGATACAGGATGAAGGAGAAAAACAGACAAGTAACTGTCTCGCAAAGCAAACAAATTGTGCTATCCCTTTGGGTTAAATGACGATCTGACAGCTTGCAGGAGGAATTTCCATTATTTTATGGTAGCTTCTGCAGTGATGGAAGACAGTGGTGAACGCCACAGCTCATGGTGACATGAGACCAGCTAAAGTTTCCTATCAGTTAAGACACTACATGTAAGTACAGTATGGTTTTGTCATCATAGACTCTCTTTCAGATATAAAACCACTGCTGCCAAACCACTCAGACACATTCCTGGCATCAATAAGCAGTTTAAATCTATAACCCTCCACCCCGACTCCAAAAAGCCACCCACATGTCAAGGGGTGATTCAAAAGATCTATCCATGGAATAATTATCAGCCACCCTTTGCTTACTTTAAATGCCTTAATACCTTTAAATGGTTAAGCTAGCTATAACTTTTACTAAACTTTCACCGCACAACGGTAAGACAAATATCAAATACAAAATAGATATGGAGAAACTATTTATATGGTGGTGATATGTACACAAATAAATCTGATGTTGCACATAGAAAAGTGAGTTTATGTTGTGAAGTTTTCACACTTATTGAGTAGTTTTGTTTTGCCATCTGTCTGACAGTTGCAGTGAAGAGGCTGTTGAAAGAGCACATTTTCATGTGTGATGATGCTGTCTGTTCTGCTCTCTCAGGTTGTATTTGGTGTTTTTGTCTGAGAAGAGAGTGGACTGAGTGGTGTAACTCTATGATAATTCCCTCTGCCTTTTTTCTGTCTTTATGAATGTTTCCAGGTCCTTACCTTCTACCTGGGTAATGGTTCTATACCAGAGTGATGTCAGCTCTAAGGTTACATTATCAGTCCTCTGTAGGCCTGAGTGGGATTACAAGGGGTTAGGCCAGCCTTCCAGAGCAACCTGATGTCGTACATACTTTGCTGGGCTTTTTTTCCCCAAGTTACTTGGTCTTGTCTGCATGAAGGATACAATAGTTTTCCTCATCCATAGACAAAGATTTTGATTTAAGGTTGTTAATTTGGGCCTGTACCCAAGACTGGTGGTGTCATCAGCATGTTTGCTTATACAATAAGGTTGTCCTGGGTGGATACACAATCATCAGAGGCCAGTGTTTTTTAGCTTTTAGTTGTTTCTGTATTTCAAATAATTAGGTCATTGTCAGGGCTCTGTTGATCTGCTGAGGAGGTAATCTAGCCAGTTGATTCAGGTGTTTTGAACAATAGATATTTCTAACTTGTCTCTTTCAGGTAATGCCTTAAATAATTGCTTCTTGGTCAGAAAACCTGCGGCCATTGGGATGAGTTTTGTAAACAAGAACATACAATTTTACATATCATTAGTAGGAATGTACAAAGAATTGTAAGGGATGAGGAGGTGATTGCAGGGTTGGGTGTGCCTGTTTATGTTACCTATTTATGATTGTTTTTGGTATATTTACTAACCCTCTAAGGACCAACAAGCTTTATGAGGACTGAAGGCTGGTTCTAACTTTAGAGACTCAGTTTAGAGGTAAGGTGTATATTAAATTTAGGTAAGTTTTAGGTTTAGTAATATACAGGTAAGCGGTATGGTTAGGATAAATGAGTTAGGAAACCAGTTTGTGTGGGTTGTTTTTGTGTTTGTCTCTCCCTCCATCACCAGGTGGTGCCCTGTCTTCGTTGATTCATCACTGACGAGTATTTGAGCCGTTGACTGCCACTACCTCGACGCCAGAGTGTTTGCCAGTTTTGGGTACTCCAGCAAAGCTGAGATTAGCTGAGTCTAACCTGAGCCTTTGTTTCTCTGAGATTAACACTGTTTTTTTGTCTTTGCCTTTGGCAGGATACCTTCCTGCAAACTGGATGTTTGGCCTTCTCCCCCTGGAAGGATCTTTTGTGTTCACACTGAGTAGGGGAAAAACCTCCACACGACCCGTTCAAGTTCCTTTGGAATTCCAAGTGGCAGTCTGCTCAAATTACTCCTCAGGGTCCAACCCAAACCAACCTGTCCGCCCTCCAACGAGTTGCCCTTCCTCTGGATAAACCCACACTTTCTGGATTCAAGGATAAGACTGTAACCCCCTCCAACCTGAGTCCCACCTCCTCTATATTCAAGACCTCAATCCAGTTTCCTACGGCCACTGAACTATCCACTGTGATCTTCCCTTCTCACTTCTAGTTCCGGTTCATCAGCTCTCTGAGTTCCAGATTCAACTTCCTGTGATTCTCTTCAATAAACCTGTTAAACTTTTCCTTGGTTCTCTGAGTGGTTTTCTGCATGTGGGCAGATCACTTAAAAAGCATCATGACAAAATGTTAGGTACAGGAATAAATTGGATAAATAAAATTAGCAAAAACGAAGCCTAAGCTGGTGCGCAAGGTTGAGAGTTTCTGGCTAGAAATAGTTGGATATTCCTCGACACATACCTCTGGTTCTGGAACCAGTCTCCTTGAGAGGGGTTGGATACTCTTCCACTATGGCGTTTGCTCCTGTGAAAAGCGCCAAGCTGGAATGTCTATACTTGGTGCCTGTACATTGGGTTACCCTGGTGAATGAGAGGTTGGCTACCCTCCCCATACGTGTGGGGGTATATGTTCTGACTGTTGTTTGTGATTATTTGTCAAATGTTAGTTCAGATGACCCAACCTTTTTGGAGTCCTTTTAAGCGGTACTGGAGAGAGCTGATCCTTGGGTCTCCCTTATTCTGTTGAAGGGGCATAAATGCTCATGTGAGCATTCTGACCAGTTGTCTCACTGTGTGGTGTGGAGGCTGCAGTGCCTCAGACTGGAAGGACATGAGAAGAGTTGTGAGAACAGCAGAGAGGATCATTGGGGCTCCACTCCCCTCAATAAAAGACATCTCATCCCAGCGCTGCAAGTCCTGAGCCTGTAACATCATCTGCGATCCCTCACACCCCCACCATAGACTGTTCTCCCTGCTGCCATCTGTGAAGAGGTTTTGCTGCTCTCAATACAGGACCAGCAGGTTCTTTAACAGCTTATTTCCCAGTGCCATAAGACTGTTGAACTGTTAAAAACTCTAATCAAGTCACAAATTGACACTCTGCATCAAACTGATAACATACTTGCACTACATGGTTAGTCTTCAAAATAGAACTTATCTCAGTGTTTCTACTGTAATTTGTACCATATCTATTTATTTTTGCACTACTCTAAACCTTCAACATCAATGGCTTTTGCACCATGTTTCTCCAACAATGTATACTTTCTGATCACTGCTGCACTCTATAAATGGAAATGTGTATAGACTGTGTTTACAAAATGATAATAAAGTTTTGGAGTACTGTGCCTTTTAATATGTTTGGTAGGTCCCTGTATGACTGGTGTCAGAGGTTAGCCCGCATTGCCACCAGTAAGTGGGACTCTGTTCCGGTGAGGTCAGAATTTCTAGGTGCAGCCAAGGGGATCCACTTTGATAGCCTTAGGATCGTGTCTTTGCTCTTTGCAGATGACGCGTTCCAGTTGGCTTCATCAGGCGGTAATCAACAGCTTTGCTGTGTTTGAGCAGCCCAATATTTTCCATAGTTTCTGTGGCAGTTGTGTTCATTAAAGGGAGGGAAATGATTTGTTTAGCCTGATTTTTAGTGTAACAGTGACTTTTTGAGCATACAGTAGCAGCCCGTTACACTGAAATAGGATGATGAGGACCCTGGAATTGCTGTAAATCTGTTTATTCAATTAATAAGGTTGGTGTTTGACTATGTCCAACTATCGCTTTACTGTGATTGCACAACGCTCAGGCTTGGTAGAGCTCTATTTTAGGGCTGCAACAACGAATTGATAAAATCGATAAAAATCGACTTTTAAAAGCTTTGGCAACGAATTTAATCATCGATTAGTTGTGTCGCGCGATTAATGCGTCATCCGCCGCCGCCGTCATCCGGGGGAAGAAAAAAAAATATGGCGGAGCGAGTCAGCGCCGCAGTTGCAGTGTTGCCAACTCAGCGACTTTTCAGACCCCTCCAGCGACTATTTTTCAAAAAAGCGACTAGCGACAAATCTGGCGACTTTTCACGGTGTCACTGGCGGCTTTTGCCTGCCGTGGGGCGCCTCCCCAATCCCAACCCCTTTCTCCCTCTCCCACAGGAATCCCTCAGCGCTGCAGTCAGAGCCGCAGGATATTAGTGAGGAGTTTACCCTCAGCGTCCAGACTGCAAATGAAGCGCGCATCACAATAATTAAAATAGGCTGCGCTTTGTAAAGTAAAAAAAGTCGTAACATGCAACTTTTGTAAAAACAAATGAACATGGCACAGAAGCACCACTGTTATAAACCTGAAAAGAAAACACGTTGGAACCTTCAATGGCAGTGAAGAGAGCTGATCAGCAGGATGAGTAACCATGTTTGTTTCGTTTTAAAGTGGGGAAACATAACGTTAGTTTCTCAGGTAGCTCATCTGATGCTTTCCTTACCTTGTTAGTAGGTTACAGACAGGGATAAGGTTGGCTACTTATTTCACTTTTAATTTCATTTGAATTAGCTTAAGCAGTGTTTATATTTTCTTTATAAATAAATTAACTTGCAAATTATGAGGGAAAGACTTTTAAAGTTTAAATCTTCTGGCAAAGATAAAGTAAAGATCCTGCAATTTATGGAAGTAAAGCAGAATAAAATCCAGCAAGATCAGTAATATGTCAATTAATTATATGCCACATTCCCATGTAAATATCTGTCTTTGGAGGATGTGTTTTTTAGCACCCCTAGTTCTCTCATTTTTATTCCAAATACAATTTATAATTTGAATCACAGGGCTATTTTTATCTATATGGTTCAGTATTTTCTCAAGCAGCAACTTTAACTGCTATACTTTCCTGTCTTAAAATGCAGAACTCTTCTAGTCTAAAAAAAACTCATTTGTTGAAATGGGGGGGCCTATTGTTTGAACCCCTTAGGGGCTTTAAAAAACAAAAATTTATGAAACAAAGTACCCTATATTTTGTGGATGTACAGCTACATTTCTCATGTAAGTTTGCATAGTTTTAACACAAATATTTATTTTTCATATTGCACCAGTACAGTTAATGAGCAACCTGTACTTGTGTGCTTGTTTGTTCTGTCTAAAATGTTTATTTTGGAATAAAGAGGTTAATATAATTTTTTTTTTTTTGTCTGATTCATCGATTAATCGAAAAAATAATCGGCCGATTCATCGATTTTTAAAATAATCGTTAGTTGCAGCCCTACTCTATTTAGTAGCTGCATGAAATGTCGCCGCCATCTAGCGTTTTGGTAGTTCTGGTGCCTGCCACTGGAATTCTGTTTAGGCTCAAAAAGGACAAAATGTTATCAGGATAGACATTTAGTGTATATACTTCTATTTAATCGTGATGATGAAATGGTTATGTTCCTTTTTGTATAGACATTTAACTTGAATATGCCCCTTAAATATTAACTTTTCTTTTATCTAATAAATCACATAGTTGGTGCACAGTAATGACCAAATTCAAAACAAAGAATTGATTTCTTTTTATTAGGGAACTTCTCTGTCTTTCGAAGGAATAATAACTACTGAAAACTTTTTAGTACTTTATTTTATCAAATCTTCTTTCGTGAAAAAAATCTTCTTTTTCATCTATCACAGTTTATTTCCACTGAAGCATTGAATCTCAGTATCAGTGGTCACTGACACCGTATGACATTGATAGAGAGCCTTCTAAGCTTTTGTGCAACCTCTAATGTACTAAAGCTATTGAACAGTCAAGGCAAGGGGGGGGGTGTATTGACTTTGATCTGAATTGAGCGACTTTCATGGTCAATTTTACACGGACTGCTAGCTCTACGCATCAGTTCACCCCAAGCCTTTCAGCCACTAGGAAATTAGATTCTTTCTTCACTCGAGGATCTACTGCAGGGTGAAGACCGGTTATAGAGTCCCTCATTCTCGTTCAACATGATATAGTCCTCGGACGATGTCTCTCACACACACCCACAACCATACATAAACTTGCAATACAGACGTTTGACCTTGCATGGCAATGTATTAGAAGAGCTCTCTCACAGATGTTGTCTAACTGTACATTTTCTGAAATATCCATCTTCACTCCAAAAGTAAAAGAGGAAAAGGCATTAAACATTTATTTTATCAACTGCAAAACACAATATGCAAGACTAGCACGAATGCTGTAAAATATTTACTGACAAACTTATACACATTGCTATAAAAAATAAGGGGAACACTCAAATAACACATCACCTGCATTAATTGTTTGTCTTATTCTTGTTGATGATGATGCTGTGTGAGTCTGTTAAACTCCAATAAAACCTGCCTGTTGTGTGTCAGAACTAATGTTTTCTCAAGTAGTCTATATATAATTAGGACAGTTTGTCTGTCAGGATAAAAAGTAATCTTCATGATGTATGTGGCAAATATTTGGGAATGGAATGAGAGCAGTGACTTTGATCTAAAAACCATAGTGTAATATTTTGATAAGGAGAGCCGTGGATGTCTCCTCATTTAAAAATGTGTATGATGTAATGATGTGATGATGTGGCATACTGGATTTGTGAAAAAAAAAAAAAATTATATTATATTTTCATCAAACCATCTGTCTTTTACTGTTTGCAAAGAGAAGGCAGGCTGCACCCTGGATAGGTCTCCAGTCAATAGCAGGGTAACATGCCGGTGAACATTCCCAGTCATGCAGGTGATAGTCATTCCAAGAAAGTAAAACAAATTAAAATAACGGGGTAACATACAACAGAGACATCCTTCCATATACACACACAAAGCTTTGATCATCTAGAGAAAATCTCCAGGATTAAAAGTCTTTTTTTTTTTTTTTTTTTTTTTTACAGGATTAAAAGTCTAATGTTCCAGCAGGACCTTGAAAAACGGATTCATGGGATCATCTTTGATATAACTGACTACTGCTCTTTACAGGTCTGCTTAAAAAGGTGATCAAGTGCTGCAGCTGATCCAGAATGATCATCTCTGTGTGCTCACCAAAAAAAAAGAAAAAATAGAAAATGGAGCTCAACATAGAGTATGTTCATATCCCCACTATCTGTCAGTACCTCAATCCAAACACCTGTGGGTGTATCTTGGTACATTTTGTAAATAAGGTAAGCGAAGGAAAGCTCCGGGGGTACCACCAAGCAGCTTCATTGCAGAGCCTCCAGGGAACAAAATTTAGTCAGCTACACCTACAGTATACTACAGATCAAAACATGGACTTACAAACCTGAGAAACCAGGAGTACACCACCCCCAGGAAAGGCTTGACAAAACCAGGATGCAAATTTGTGAGACACACAAGCACATACTATACATAACATAACATAATCAACAGGAAACACAGAGACACATGAGATGCCTCAAAGCTCAAATGCCTGAGAAAGGGAGAGTGAGTGAGGGTGATTATGATGGAGATCAAAGAAGAATAAACACCCATCCATCCATCCATCCATCCATCCATCCATCCATCCATCCATCCATCCATCCATCCATCCATCCATCCATCCATCCATCCATCCATCCCCTCCCAGTTGTCCCTCAGGGTGGGTGTGATACCTATCCTCAGCAATCTATGGGCAAATGGCAGAGTTCACCCTGGACAATTAACAGCCATGTATTTGGACTTTGGAAGGAATCCGGAGTACCGGGAGAGAACCCATGCATGCACAGGGAGAACAAATGCAAACCCATGTAGAAAGACCTTAGGACACTAATCTAACCCAGAATAATCTTTGCAAAACAGTGCTACAAACTGTGCCACCATGCAGCCAAATGATGAACATAACATATTATTTTCAAATAGAAAAAAACACCATAAATAAAATTATGGCAGAAAGAAATCCACCTTCTCAAAGCTGGGAGCTTTTCTCTCTTTATTGATAAATACACCGCCTCCCCCTTCCCCAAGGTTAGGAGTCTGGGTGGCATGCTTGACAGCACATTATCTTTTCAATACAACATCAATAACAGCATCAGGCCAGCCTATCTCCACCTCTCCGTTACCCCCCTACACTGCTGCCATCCTTGTTCACAATCTGATCTGTTGTTAGTGTAATTTTATTCTTTTCGGCCTTCCTCATACATCTCTCCATAAGTTTAAAATGGTCCAGAACTCAGCTGCTTGGATCAGAACTTGAACCTCCTGCTCCCAGCACACCACTCCTCTTCTTCAGTGGCTTTTGGATCCGTCATATAACCAATTCAAAATCATCCTGTGAACATTTAAGACCATTCATAAACCTGCCCCTCCATATCTGTTTGACCTCTTTCATGTTCTCACCCTTCCCTCCCTTAGATCCCCCTCCTCCTCCATATACCTGTCAGTCCCCTCTGCCCATCTCCCTGTCTTTGGAATTCCTTACCCCCCCCCCCCCCCCCCCCCCCCCCCACGTATTAACTTGCCGATTTTAAATCACAACTCTAGAAACCTCTGTTTATTTCATCTGATGGCTTTTGCTTTGTCTATTTGAGTCATTTTTATTGTTAATTATTGTGTCATTGTACCATGTCCTTCAGAAAACAGCACCTTTAAATAAAATGTATTATTATTATGATTAAAGACAGAACACAAACAGATTGTCCCTTAGAATACCACACACACACTCCACCAGCACTTTTCAGTTCCAGTTGAAAACAGGACAATGTGTAATTTTTCATCGTTTCTAGGCGCTGTGCATTGCACAGCATTTTTCCCAGAGGTTCATCTTTCGAAAGATAGATGCAGAAATCGGGTGTGGGAGGGGGCTGTAAGTAGAAAATTAATTAAAAATGCAAGAGAACATCATCAGACTCTTCCCACAAAGCAGGCACTCTCTCTTTGTCTTCTGCAGTGTGCCATACGAACGACTTTCTCAAATACATCACAGCTGTTCTCATTCGTTACCAGCTGACCACACTCATTGTCTTCTGTTCTGCCTGACACTAAATGTAGCATCTCAACAATGACACCTTTTTTTTTCCCGATTTCAAGACTGAAAAGCTTTATTGTACTCCTCTAGTGAGCACTTAGCTCATGAGTGGATTACTCAATCTTCACCCAAAGGAATGGCAGTCTCTTAAGTTTTCATGCGTCGCAGGATGAGCTTCCTTTCTTTTTTCTGCCTTAATTTTCAAACTGGGTCCCTGAGTATCCTGAGTGTCTTGAAAAATTCCAATGGGGTTTTGTGTCAATCTATAAAAAGAAAAAGAAGTTTAAAAACTTATTTTGCTTAAAAAAATTTTATTCTGCATCTCTTATATTCTCAGTTACTAATGCATGATTTATCTTGTAACTCCTCTACCAAAAAAGGAACCAAAAAACGTACCCTGTTTAAGAGAAAAAAAACAAAAAACTTTTTTGGTAGGTTGTAAGGTTTTATGAAACATGTTTTATAAGAAAGTTCCTATAACTTTGGCACCTATACTTTTGCGCAATGATGGAAGGTTTAAGTTTTTTTTTTTTGCTAAAGGTTTTTAGAAGAGCCAGTTTAGGGTTTCTAAATGTTTCTGTATAATATCACCATAATTTTGCAATTATCACACCAGACTCCAGTCATCTCATCAAATGAGTCCAATCTGAACCTGATGACTTGATGATGTGAATGGAGTTTGGTGTGCTGTTGTTTGGTTGGAAAGAAAACCTGCAGCCACAAGGTCGTTTCTGGAACCAGTTTGACACCCCTGCGTAGACCGTTCAGGGAAATTTGGGTGTGACATGAAATCTTGAGATTTTATCATTTAAAGTTGGATTAAATAGGGAACCTCTGGAAGAATAAGTGGAAGAAGTGCTTCACTATCACTGCTTTTAGTGAAAATGGGGGGCTTCTGACCTTTACTAAGGTCGGACAGTGTGCGGAATTCTTTTAAGTATTTGAAGGCGGAATACTATTTCCTCGATATGGCATACACTTATTCGGACAGGAGCCAGGACGCGATCAGGAAACACCAAGACAACCCAAAAAAACCCTCTCTAAATTCTGTCCTCCAAGAACCAGAACTATGAAAAAATGCAGATATCTCAAACACAAACAACCTCAAACAATGATCTGGCCCGACAGCTGGGTTGAGCCGTATATAAAGTAGCAGGAGCAGGTGGATAAGATAAATGATAATTAGTGAGCGGGAGCCTCACTAATTATCAATGAACATGACACCAGAGTCAATGGGCAAACACTTTTGCGCCCTAGGACGGAAATACGTCACCAATCCGACAAAAAATGAAATAACATTTTACTCGTCATTAAAGATTAAATATAGGGCTGCTCGGTCGTGCAGTGGGTAGCACTGCTGCCTTGCAGCAAGAAGGTTCTGGGTTCAATTCCCGGCCCGTGGTCTTTCTGCATGGAATTTGCATGTTCTCCCTGAGCATGCGTAGGGTTCTCTCTGGGTACTTCAGCTTCCTCCCACAGTCCAAAAACATGAGTTTTAGGTTAATTGGCTTCTCTAAGTTCTCCTTAAGTGTGAGTGTGTGCGTGAATGGTTGTTTGTCTCTATGTTGCAATGCAATGGACCCTTAGACAGCTGGAGATAGGCAGCAGCAGCCCTCTCGACTCCTCCTGGGATAAGCGTGACGGAAAATGTATGTATGTATGAATCTAAAAAATATATATCGATATATTTCGAAATATTTTCATTTTATGATTAAATGTCAATCAGTTTTTTTTAGATGCCTTAATCAAGGTCATTGGGTTAGTGGGGCAGTGCTGTTGATTGGCCAGCCCCCACTGGCTTGCAGACTGGGGTGGTTGTTTCCTTTCATGAAAAGAAGGACCAGAGGGTGTCTTCCATTTATAGGGGAGACTCCAACATAGAGTCTGCTTCAGGAGGAGCAGTTTAACTTTTGTCAAAGCACTGCAATACTGCAACAATTCTACCCCCACTCAAGAGTTCATGGGAGTTTGCCCAACTGATCCAGGTGTTTGTTTTTTTGTACCTGGAGAAGGCATTGGACCATGCCCCTCCTGATGCCCTATGAGGGGTGCTCCAAGGGTGCAGCACTATGAAAAGAGGTTAATTTCTCATATTGATTTGTTATATTTGATGTTTCCTGCATGCAAATAATCTTAACAATGTTCAAATAGCTTGCATAATATATTCCAATTGTAAATGACTCCATGAATATTTTTTTCTAAATCTCTTCTCTCTTTATATTAGTCTTTTTATATAAATTTCTTTTGATACCTAACTTTATGTCAATGCATACTTCTCAAATAAATACTTAACATTTTTCATCCTATTTTTTATATTGTTTTTTTGTAGAGCAATAAAACAAAAAGAGATCAGTTTTCATTGGAGCAACAAAAAAGGAGATAAGCTTTTATTTATTTGTTTTCATTTAATTTTTTGTTTAGTAAAAATGGTCCAGCTTAAGACGGATGTCTAAAAGAATGTGTCTTCATCCAGCTGTCAATAATCCACAGATCTAAGCGATGAGATATGATGACCTAGAAATCTTTAAGAAGTTGCATGACTATGTTGTCTGACAGATCGAGCACAGCCACATGGAATGATTGAATTTATCCGCCCTAGAGCAGAGATTACATGAAACTATTCATGCAACTGTTCTGCCATATTATTGCAAACAAAGCAGGCCGTTTTTGAGGCCAGTCAGCGATATGTCTACCAACTACAAAAGAGCCAAAGTAACTAGCCTGTGATAAATAACAGTACTTCAGTAAGGAAATTTTACCCACTGCTGACTTTTCCAACTGATCCTACATCGTTTTTGTTGTTGCGATTTACAACATTCTGCAACTACAACATCCTCCAGCAGGGGGTGATAAATACAACTGTTACCCTAGATCTATCAAATTGATAGATTTAGAAGTTATTGTGTTAAAAAGTAATCAGCGGGTACTCTAAAAAATATTTTGATACTTCTGCTTAATACAAAATTACTATCGACACTTTTAAATCAATATACAGCTGAATAGAGTTGTCAGATTTAGGGGAGTTGCGGCCTAGTGGTTAGGGCATAGAGCCTAGTGGTTAGGGCATAGAGCAGGGGCGTTGCTAGGCACAAAGCTTTACTGGGGCACTGGCCCCCTAGTGCATATGCCCCTCCTTCCATACATAAATACAGACAAGCACACTGCCCAACCCTGATACATTCCTACCAAAATTACCAGTTGAGATATTAATGAGTATAAGAGCATATTTGTTTTAACAAACATGAACATTTTCAACATTGCAGCTATAAAAAATAAGACATCACCAACTTTGACAAATAAAAAGTTTTCTTATACACATTCTGAAGTAATCATCAATTCCTAGGTTACAGAGTTTTAGTTCAGGGGAAAGTTTAACTCATCCTGAACTAAGTTTTTATTTTATTTATTGAGCATTAAAGTGTACCTCCTATTTATCATTTTTGCAAAGTGGTCAATCACTTGTGACTCAGCTTAGAAAGTTCTTCCTTTTCAACTGATAAAATAGCAAGATGATGGAGCCTATCTTGTCCCATTGTGCACCTCAGCCAAGTGTGGATCCTTCTCAACACACTGAATGACCTTTCACAACTACAGCTGTAGACTGGGATGGTGAGGGAGATCTGGATGACCTGCGTTAGTGTTGGGAATATGATGTTATCAAGCAAGTTGAAAACACACTGCATATCCTTGATAACAAGGCTTTCTTTTTTAACCAGGAAAAGCTCAAACCATTTTGAATTAAATGAACGTTTTTTTACTCCAAATTTGTGCTGGGGATAGTGGGACAACTTCACTTGTTTAGGACCATCATGCTTTCCCCCTAAGTCACTAATGTCCCCTTCTTGTTTGTGGAAGCTGGTTGTTGTTCCCTCATCACCTTCATGGTCCTGTCTCTCCTGTCCTTCACCTGTCTCTCCTGTCTCTTGCCTGTCAGTCTCGCCTCCTCCTCCCTTTCCTACTCCAGCACCTTCATTCTCATTCTCTACAGCAAACATAAAAAAACGCAAATTTATAATTATGTAAATATCTATCATATTACTTATAACGTTCCTAATGTAACTGGTTACATTAAATCACTAATTCATTACGGGACCTTACCTCCCTCTCTCTCATCTTGTTTTACTGCTTCCCTGTCTCTGCTTCGTGTGAGGAATTTCCTGATATCCATCTACAAACCAATGCAGTAATTTTCAGTTAGTAGCTTATAAATCATGTGGTTTCACTGGGAAAATAATAAAATTGACAGGTAAGAAACATTACCAGAACTAAAAATGTGTCGCGGCCGCACAGTGTCCCATCCAACTCCGTTGAGAGCGGCGTGTTAGTTTACCTGCAGTTCATGCAGTGACATGCGCTGACGTGGGGGCGCTAATACATCCTCAATTTGGAGTTACCAACACACTTGCTGCGCATTTGAGTAGAAATATACGTCTCCTCCCGTTGGAATTATCTAAATTGATGCATTAAAAAAATGTAATACTGTTGCAAATATTCATGAGATTTATACTGGGGCACAGCTCATTTATACTGGGGCACGTGCCCCAGTAAATGGGGTCTGGCGACGCCGATGGCATAGAGCTTGGATCCTGAGGTTCTGAGTTTGAGCCCCACTCCCACAGACTCCCACTCAAAGTCTCTGAGCAAGACCCTTAACCCCACACTGCTTCCCGGGCGCCGCACAGTGTCAGCCCATTGCTCCCCAAGGTGATTGGATGAATGCAGAGGTAAATTTCTCCAATGTGAGATCAGTAAAGTTCAGTTATTATTAGCTTAGCAAACTTTAGTTTAATTGGGAAGTTCCAAACAATACCCTGGACTAGAGTCATCCACATTTTTAAAGTGGAACCAGAGTTCAAGTATTTGAGTCATTTTCACTAGTCCTTCACACTGAGAATGCATGTAACAACATTGGAAAACTGTTACTTCCTTTCTTAGATTTGAATTTGACTTTTCTTAAAGCTGTATTGGTTTAAAAAAATTATGGTCCATTTAGGAGCATCAGGAAGAATCTGTATCAATCATTATTTATCATAATAAACACCAATATCTGTTTTTTCTGTTTTCAGCCTCTTCTCACTGCTTAATTCTGAAAGTTAAAGTTGTCCCAGAAAAGAGAAAGCATTTTTTGTAATCAATCTATGATCAAAAGAAAGAAAATGAATCCATGTCGATTTCAGAAACTTTTAATAATAAGAGACATGATAACTACGGTTTTAGCTGTAAACATCTTAATCTTTATATTGTTTTAAAGGGAAGGTGTAATATAATGCATCTGCTGTTTTTCTGCTAGTCTTTCCTGCATCCTACATCCATAAACAGCAAGCCTGAGAGGCCTGATACCCCTTAGTTTAATGTGTTAGTTTTAAAATGGAGTAGCATTAATCTTTAGCTGGAATTGTAATGTATAAGGTGAAGCCAAAATGAAGAAAAAAAGTTTGACTTTTTCTCTTAATAAAGCTTTAAATTTGATCATTGCAAAAGTGATTAACAAAAAGCTCAGTCCTGACCTTAGAGATTAACTTTTAATATTTCAACTCTGCTGAAAGATATAGAGGGCAGTATGAAGAAGGATCAGTGAGCTATGTTTCTCTCACTGAAGACTGAGCCTGTGGTCATGCAGCATCATTTGCTGTGCTTCCTTTGTTGTCAGTATCCAAAAGCCAGCATTTAAAATAGAGCACATAACCATGAAAAAACAGAATAAGAAGCTGCTTGTTACAGTACTCTAAGTCTAATCCTGACTTACTTTTTTCCTTCTTTTTTCTTGTGTATGTAAGGCACACAGACCAAAAAAATTTAGAGACTTCATTGCTAGGCAACTAGTCTCTGCACAGAGATGGGGAGGGCGTTCTATGTTTACTGTCAGAGATCTGTTGCTAGTGGGAGTGCAGGCTCTCCAAAAGAGAACAGATACAGCAGATACCAATCATCTGTGCAGATTTTAAAACAATTCCGAGTAATTGCTGTATCCCACAGGAACATGCCTGACTTGCTCGCATTAGAGCTCCGTCGTAGCTCATATAGTTTAGCAGCCGCTCCAAATGCAGTGTATTAAAGTTTCACGGTGAGAGGCGGCCTTTGGATTAAGCGGGCTGTAAATTTACAGGGCAGAGTACAGAAGGAGAGGAAGCTCTCAAGAGAATGGGGAATGATGAGGTAATCATTCACCCTAATCTGAATTAATAAGGCCTCATTAGGCAGTCAGAGACACACTGCAGCCTTGAAAAGAACCACAGCATGGATCTAGCCATCGTCTCCTCGGTTCAGATTTGGCTCCAGCAGCCAACTGGTGCACAGTGTCTTCATTAGGGATCTCCATGCCTCGTTCTTGCTACTGCTGATCTGAGATGTATGGGAATTGTATAGTAAGTCGACTCCAGGAAAAAGGTTTGACTAACATACTCCAGCTATGACAGGAAATTAAAAGACTGTCTTCTTTTTAGAAAGCCAAGTATGCAGAAATATCAGACTGACTCTAATTTATTATATTTTCTTTTACCTAATTTGATTTAAATGAAATTATGGATAAATGTCCATTCACCACAGGCTTTTTAAAATTATATTAAAATAAAACTTATGATTTTAATAAGCAAAAATTAAATGCAAGCAAAATGAAATTCATTAAAGGTCTTGATGTATAAACTGAAAATGACTCATAAGCATGAATTTATCATACATCATGATCAATATTAGATGCATCTCCCTTTGCAAAATGCAATAAAGTATACATGCTTTTAGTCATCAATAAACTACCAACATAATTCTGCTTGTTTATTTTTTATTGCCTTTATCAGAGATCGCAGATCTGATAAGTAGACCTGAGAAGTTTAGTTCAGGGTGTTCAATATCGTGAAATATGAATATGAAATGTTAGTCTATTTTTTGTTCAGAAATCTATTTTGATGGTTGTTTGTAATCATTATTCTGCTTTCTCTACCATCTTTAAATATCTTCTTCAACTGACACCAAAACAAACCCACAGCATAATGCTACCCAGTGGCGGCCGGCCCATAGGGGGCGCTGGGACACCGCCCTCCCTGATAAGAAGAGAGAAACGTAAAATATATTTTTAGAAATTAACTCATAAATGTCAGTTTTACTCTCTAGACTGTGTAACTATAAGCAAAACAAATTATATAAACTAAATTTCCCTATCTACTGTCATTAATTTGTGGATTTCCACAGACAGACTCCTACCGTCTCTGTTCTGGGGGCGCCTATCAGACAGCCCCACATATGCAGAGAATCTGTCAATCATGTACTATTGCTAGGTGAATTTAATGGCCAATCAGCGTCTCGGAACTTTATGGTCTTGGGGCTCTGAAAATACTGCGCTTTAACAGGCTTCTGAACCCAAGCGCAGGTGCAGACAATTAGAGGGACGATGGCGAATGTAACGAGCGAGATGCAGCTTCCACCAAATTCGGTGAGATCCTTATTTATCTACCCGTTTGCCAGAAGAACATCCCTGTTGTAGGATATGAACATTTCCTGTCATGGTTATTGTGACTGTGACGAATCCACCTCGTCGCTTAAAACAACCTCTCTAACTTTGCGCGCCACACACACATTCCTGTTATACTGTGTTTGTGAGGACCAATACACTCGCGCTGAGATCAGTAGCTCTATTAACTTAAAACACACAAGCTGTTCCTGGTTACCTGCTGGCATATTGAGGGTGCACACTTAATATTTCAGTGGGGTTAGCCGTGTGTGTGTGCGTGGGGGGGGGGGGGGGGGGGTGTACGTGTTTATGCTACGGGGACTTGTCATCTTCAGTCTGGCTGCGTCTTTGCTGGGTTCAAACCCAGTTTAGTGTAATTGAATAAGTCAATGAATCTGTGTAAAAGAATGAAGTTGTAAAAATGATTTGTTTTTGTACATCAATTGTTTGTGGAGGTAATATATGGACAAAACTGATTAATGAGAAGAAATCAGAAATAAGAGAGCCTGAGGTGAGGGGCTTAAACTATTTAATGAGGGCTGTGGGAAGAAAAGCAGCAATTTTTGTTTTCTGTTTCTTTCTTACATTGCTGGTAACTGGAGGGAGGCTGAGGCCCAGAGGATCTTGTATATGTTTAGTTTCTTTTGCACCCTGTTTTGAGTTTTTGAGCTCAATAAATCACCAACACCGGTAACCCGACTGAGCCTGGATTCTTGGAGGCCAAAGAACCCCGTCACAGTGACCCAAATCATCACTGTTACTGTTATTATATAGTAAATTAAATCATTACTGTTAAATTGTATGTATTGTCCAATTGTTTATTTGAATTCTTATTCCGGATTAGTTGGAGACATACACTAGGCTATATCAGCCCCACCAAAAATATTTTTCACCAGCCGCCACTGATGCTACCACAACCAAATCATGCAATCCATCAAATCACATCATCAGCTTCACTGAACCCCAAAGACTCCTTCTTACTTTTAAAGCTATTCACCATCTCACTCCTCTGTATCTCTCGGATCCCCTTCCCAATGCTACTCCTTCCTGGACCCTTAGATCCTCTTCCATCATTCATCTTACTTCCCTCCTGCCTGGCTTGTTACTATGGGGAGCATAGCTTTCAGTTGCTTTGCTTCTCACCTTTAGAACTTCTTCAACCTGATCTCTGTAACAAAGACTAGTGACCAAATTTAAATCCAAACTCAAAATGACCACTGTTTAAACTAACATACTTCCTACTAAACAACTAATTGAAATAGTACTTCATTTAGTTTATAATGTTCCTTTTTACGTTTGATGTAAAGCAACATTGACTGTAAAGAAAGGTGCCAATTAATAATGTAATATTACCATCCTTGTCAGCTGTTACAACATTTTTAAGTGTGCCAGTTTTGCTGTGACTACTGTAAGCGTTGTTCTTGCCATGGTGGTCAAAAAGGTCTATCTATGAGTCATATTAGGTATTTTGGTTTGTTAATGTAGGAGTTTGTTGAACTGCAGATTTCAGCCAGGACATAGAACTTGCATCATTGGGTTGGATGCTGGACACATGGATTAATGCTTAAAGAATTATGCTTTAAGCCAAAATGTAAGTAAATAAGCCAAACATCTCCCTAACCCTTTTGAAAAAGGAATTGTGGACTATATTTAACATACTTAACAGAAACCACAATAAACTACCTCCTCCTGTCATAGTCCTGGCGCTGATGGTTGTTTTTTTAACTTCCCCTTTGTCATGATGGGTTTAAGGTTCTTAGCCATCTGAGTGAGAGACTTGGACAGGAACAGAAAGAGTCTGGTTTTTAGCCTTTGGCTTGGAAACGGGTTCTGTGGATCCAGAAAAAACAGAAGCATTATTTAATGCAGGGGCTGACACAGAAAAATTCAGACTTCTTTGTCTAGTGTTGCTTCTAGTTCGGAGCCTGTTATCCAATCTGATGGTTAAACGAATTAAATCCTCCAAACTACTTGGTTCGTCGATCGTGGCTAGTTCATCCTTGATGTTACCATTTAAGGCCTTAAAATAAGCACTCTTAAAGGTACACTATGCAACCGGTGTTGATTTTCCAGTGAGGCTCCCTCCAGAGGGCGAAAGTAAAAGTGCACTTGCGTAAATATGCACAGCTGTTCTCCTGGTTTCTCCGTCAAGCCAGGCGCGGTTGTTTTGAGCTTAGCAGCGAATGACTAACGCTGCGTTCACACTGGACGTAGCTGGCGCGACAGAAGCAGCGAGTTTACATGCAAAGTCAATGGTTGACGCGCGTCAAGGCGCAGCAAAAGGTCCCGCGGCGCGTTTTGAGCACCAGGCGCAGCACGTCTGAGCAGCTGAAGCAGCGCGTCGGGTGCGTTTAACGCAGGGAGAGAGACACAGCGCTGATGATCACTCTTCTTAAACAGTTTATTGACGCCTAAATTAACTTAAAATGCTGAAATCTGCCGGCAGAATATGCAGTTTGGATTATTTAGATGAAAAACACCTACCAGTTGCCGCGGTGAACCGCTGCTGATGAAGGGATCCATACTGTTGGCGCCCCGCTGGTATGTGGGGGTCTGAGCGGCTCCGACAGAAAAAATATTAAAGGCAGGATAATAATCTGAATGAACTGACTGCACTGATTACGTTTTCAGGTGTATTTTCTCACTTAAACACATATTAAAACTACTTTATTCCCACTGATCACAGCAAATATAGCTGCAAGGCAGAGAAAGGATAGTGAAGCTCCGCCCAACGCGCCTCAGACACAGCCAGAGCAGCAAAGCTGCTTCAGCCACGCGTCAGAACTAACTGGTACAAGCAGCAAAAAGGAAGCAGCAGACGCGATTTTGCTGCTTTTGCTGCGTGAACGTAGCATAACTGCACAAAGATCGCCACTGTGCTAGCAACGAGAATGCTTTTAACTGGGGGCGTGTAGCAGTTCTCGCCGTAAAGCAAGACTGACTCTCACGAGACTTCTGAGCCTGTGGGTGCGGGTCGGTGCTCCTGCAGTTGCAAGTGCAGTATTTCCCCCACAGACCACCAGGGCGGCTGAGAATACCTTTGTTCAACCTGAAATGACTCATTTAGTCATCCATAACGTTATGGAACACATTAATTAACTGAAAAATGTTGCATAGTGTCCCTTTAAGTGCACATTCGTTCCATCCAGAGGCTGCGGCTTTGTGTTTGGCCGCAGTGTTCTGTCATGATGGGTTTAAGGTTCTTAGCCCACATGCAGAACACAACGGAGGCTGGGTAAAAGTTTAACAGAGTTTATTGAAAGTTTCACAAAACACAAGATAATGTACTGGGTCAGGAACTGGTCCGGGCTGGTTCACTGAAGTCTGCAGAGATGATAGTTTGATTAGAAGGCAGGCAGATGAGTTATGAGTCTTTGATAATTCAGGATTCTACCTTGACTGAGTCTGGGCTTCTCTTTGAGAGAGAGAGGGAACCGTTGGGTCCAGAGACTGTTTGTTCAGCAGAGTTCAAGAGCAGCTGCAGCGTCTAGCTTCTGACTTTAAATGGCAGACCTTGATCAGAGTTTCCAGCTCTTCACTAAGAGCAGCAGGGGAATCCACATAGGAATCTTCAGGTTGGCTCACCAGGGCAGATTTGGCAGGTTAAGCTCATCCAGAGCTTCAGGCTAGAGACAGGTTTCCTGTGAGGCAAAAACAGAGGAGTTAGAATCAGATCTCTCTCAATAGACAACTAAGATTCTTCAGGTTCAAGGCTCAGGTTGCTAACCAAACTAAGGTCAACACTGCGGCGTCGAAGCAAGGTCTGGCAGCTGGTTATATAGGAGAGGTCTCCTGATGAGTAGATGCGTCTCAGGTGTGCTGGAAGACTCCAGCTCCAGGAGACCCACGGCGCACTCTGCTGAAGGAAGGTGGTACAGCTCCAGATCCCAACACCCTTATCACCTGCCTAATGAGCGATCTTTTTCCCCTGGCTCCCACAGCTATTCATGCTGTTTGCTTGCCTGCCATCAGCGCCAGATTATTCTAGCTGTTTCGTTGTGAATATCTCTAGGGATCAAGTAAGCGTTTTGACTCTTTGAATTCTGACCTATTTTCTACCTGTCATATTTTCGTGTTTTTGCCTTTTCCCTGTCTGCTCACTCAGTTTGATTTTTGGACTGACTTGCTGGATTCTGCGGGTCATTGAACTTGGACTCTCCTTGGATACCTGATTGGGTTTCTGATCTCCTGGTCTCTGAAACTGGTTTGGACTATACTTGGGCTCACAGAAAACTGTTGCTCCTTTTAGCATTTGCTGGCATCAGCTCATCTTCTCTCGGGGTTCTTAAAGCAGCCACGGCTGCAAACGGTGGACTGAACTTTGAGTCAGGTCAGTGACATTGCTCTAGTTCTTGATTAGCCCGACATTCCTGTCACTGACCAGTGTTTCCTATCTAAGCAGCCACTCACTGTAAACCTTAGTTTAAAAGGAAAATAAATCCTGATGAAAATCCTCCTGGTCTGTCTGTCTCAATATTGGGTCCTAGTTTACACCTTAAGGACAAAGGATATTCGTTTGATGACCAGAATGTTCACATTTTGGACAGAGAAGGCAGGCGGTTTGAAAGGGGTGTGATGGAAGCCAGCTTTTGTTTTATTTGTTGTTTTTGATTCCTTTCCACTATTATCTCAATCCTCGTCACCAAGGGACCCAATTATCTTGGCTGGTCAGCCAGGTCAACAATGACCATAACGAATCCATTTTCAAAGGCATAGGCCAGTATTGGGTTTTGCAGGCCAACAATGACCCCAAGGACTCACCATTACCAAGGGGTGGACCTGTTCTTTTTGCTCAATTTGCATGTTTTCTAAACTAGAACCAGGCTTTTGTTTAGGCTGCTCTATAAGCCTGGAACTCAAACTCTACTCCAGACATTTTGAATTGAGAAAGCTTCCTGGATGGGAAATGTCTTCAAAGTTGGAGAACAAACTGTAGTGTTTTTTTTTTTTTTTTTTTTACTTTTTAAAAACTTTTTTTTGGAAAACCACAATAAACCAACAACTTTATATACGCTCTACCATGTCTTTGAAGATGAGTGGCTAAAAATCCAGTAAGAATACTGTCAGATATTTGCAAAGTTTTTGGTGCCTCAGCTACATTTTATTCTCCCAGAGCAACGTTATGAGTGTTTCCACTGGTATTTTAAAAGTAATTCATGGGAATGAGCTTTTAATCAATGAGATTCAAAGGCCTCCTTGCCATCACCCTAATCTTTAGTTTGCTCCACAGATTCTCTATAAGTCAGGTCTATCTACTGATTCTAATCTAAAAATTATTTTAAACTAAAATCTGAATCAAACACTTGAAGCTTAACTATGCATATTTGAGCCTTTTAATTCTTTACTATTTTCTAAATACAATAAACCAACTTTAAACTGTGCATCTAATTCTTTAAAAGCAAAATTTAAAGTGGTATGTTGCATTGCTATTCAGTTGAAATGCATCAATAAAAGCCCTAATTTAAGATGACATGCATGCCTATAATGACCGCATTTAAACACTAATGGGAAGTCTTTAAATCCACTTAAGCAAATAGGGTTTTCTGGGTCATGGTGGAGAAACCTTAAAGAAACACTATTTTAGTTTTCTCCAGACCTTCCTGTTGGGTATGTCTGTGAAGTTAAGTTAATCTGTGGACAGCCCAAAAGAAAGTAAAATAAGGAACTGATTAAAAGGCCGAAGAGTTTGACAGAATCTAGATTTAATTCCCCAGAATAAAGATGTTGCTTCAGACCCGCAGCTTTTGTCTTCCTGCCAGTCTGTTTTGAAATTCAATAGATTTTTGCAGCAGATCTCTGAGGACGGCAGAGAGAATTGTTTTATGGACTAGAAGCCTGTGGTTTTTAGTTTTATTCCCAGGGAGCGCTTGCCCAGGCAGACTGAAGGGCACTCTGGTTCAGAAAGCACGCCACCTCACCTCAGTATAATTGGATTTGACAAGTAACAAGGAAAATAAAGAGAAAAGGATCACAACAAAAACACAGCTTTGGAATTGCTGACATGTAAACCTGCTTTTTCTCTTTCCATACTCGCACTTCATGTCATAGTATGTAGAACACAAGTAAGGAAATAATGAGAAGGTACATTTCAACACACATTACAAACCCTATACCTTACTATTAAAAATAAAATTCAAGTCTTACAGTGTGATAAGAATAAAAATTCTACCATTCTATCAAAGCACTAAAATAATATTTCGAGTACAACTGACTACAGTCCAAAAGAAACTTTTGGGGTAAATTATTGACGACTTAGTCATTAACCTACTTCTGCTGTTTTGACAGAATTAGCTACAACTAAGAATAAAGCAAGAAATCAGGGCCAGATACTTGGAGATATGACTGACATGAGCCCATTGTGCTCAGACTAAAAGTTTCTTCTTGGCATTTCTCATGTAAAAACAAAAATCAACTAACATTTACCATCTTAGCAACATAACATTCTGCCTCTCTGCAAAGTAATAGCCTCTATATGCCTGAATCTTTACAGATATACTCCATTGAAACAAGAGATAATTCCCAGAGGACAGGTCATTTATAGGACAGAAACATGCTGTCTGTAAGAATTTTTGCAAGGCTGCACAATGCAAAAGGAAGAAGGAAAAACAGAGAACCAGAATGAATCTGTATGAGATTCAACAACACACCTCATAGTACAATGTAAAAAAGACATTTCTTTTTGTAGTTATAGTTCTTTTGTTTTTTTTCTTTCTTATAATTACTGTTATATCATACATACATGCATAATTTTGTATTTGTCGGGATCTAGTGTAATTGTTATATACTTTTAAAAGAAAATCCAGATGAAGCAAAATATGTAAACCAGTATAGGGTAGACATTGCATGTTTAACTATAAAAAGTTAATAAAATATTTATTTGTCTCAATTTTGTTGAAAAAAATACTTCAAAACTAAGTTATTCCTTCAACCCTGTTACTGTGATTTATGGTAAAGGATTGTTTGAACAACTTCTTCAATGAAATATTTTTCAAGTCTCTTAGTATTCATATTTGGTTTGTAGTATGTAGTGTTCAAGATACAAAATAAGCCTTCAATGTTTGAGTTGCCTGAGTCATGCTGTCTGGTTCTTAGTGACACAAATACAAAAAAGGCTTAAATGGGTGGTAACTTGACTTGCAGTCAGGTTTTCTTAAAATGTTTTGACTCCTGTCTAGGAGTTTTAGTCAGTCGGCCCACCCCAGAGCAATCTGTATCTGGAACGCTGATGGTTTTATGCAACGTTAAGGTTAATTCAAGCATATTCCAAGTCAGAAGCAAACTAATGACCAACCCCCCTGGGTTGTTGAAGTCCAACTACAATGATCCGGATGACTGAGAATCAGTGGTGGGAATGTTACTGCAAAAATAGTAATTAAGTCAGTTACTGTTAATAACTCAGCAGTAACTCAGTTACTGACAGTTAGTTATGAACATTGTAACTGCTCAATGAAAGTAACTACTCTCTTGCCAAAGTAACTATGCAGTTCCTGATCTAAAGTATTGAAGAATTTGAAATTCTTTCATGGCTTTGGAACTTTAAATAAAACTGGAGGTTCAATTATGGAATATAAGATGTCATTATGTGTTAATATTTAATGAAATAAAGAATTAATTAAAATTACTACTTATCTGTAGATTTGGTGTAACAATTTAACAAAATTAAATGCACACTTTGCATTAGATTAAACTGTGGTAACACTATTCTAGAAAGTTTTTTACTTTCTAAAAAAAAAAAAAAACGTGTTGATTAAGGAAACCAGCTGTCGGTCAGTCTTGAAATATTTGAATATTATCCCATCAGGACCCTACTTTCTAATTTATGTTGCCTCAAATGCACAGAAGCTCAAGCCTCAACAGGAATTTTGCATGTAGACTAAAAGGCAGCGTCCTGCTGCCCTAGAGCAGAGGCGAGATCGCATCCATGAGTGGCTCAACTACTGACTCCAGCTTTGCAACACACTCATGAAATCTGGCACATTTTAGCGCACCTTCAGCGTAGTTTAATGACAACATTTATGAAGTTCAACAATGCATATTTGACCAGTTATGTTACATAATTTACAGCTTAGAGCTTAGCCTCCCTAGTATTCAGTGACTGAGTATTGAATAAGTATTTTATATATATATATAAATATCAGTGAAATGTTTTACAGTTTTTTTTAACAAGATCAGATCATTTATTTGTGTAAAGCAAATTTTTTTAAAGTCAGCATACAGTAAGGTTCATATGGTGTCATTAACTTAATTAACATTAAGTTACTTGGCTGCTACCCAGGGATTGGTAACAGATTACGGTGTAACTAATTGGATTTTAATGATTCAGTCTTTTAAAGACTCTTCAACATTTAAATGCTAAAATAACAGATTTTTTGAGCTGCTCTTAGTTTATATTAGGGATGCACGATATTGGGATTTTGTCAGATATCCGATATGCCGATATTTTAAAACTCATGTAGCCGATAAACGATATCGATACCAATGTTAAAGCTTGACAAAAATAAGTAGTCATTGAAAATAGCTGTTTTTTTATCCATTTCTGACACTTTGAAAAATAATATACTCAAATATATTTTCATATGCTGATATCAAATAGATTTTTTAAAACGCGGTATCGATCTATTTTACATTTAAAATCTCTTGAAATTTCATCGTTCTGTTACAAACTCTTGTGATATTTTGCAAATTCTTGTGAGATTTTGTTAGTAAAATAGATCGATACTGCGTCAATATATCAACATGGCAAAATTTTGTGAATTTTCGGGGGATTTCATAGCATAACGATGATATATAGCAATATTTCATTAGTAAAAGAGACTGATATGGTGTTTTTAAATGGCAATATATCAGCATATGAAGATATTGTGATATTTTAATGTATCAATATTTTTTCCCTCGACTTTAGAAGTTTTTAAGTCTGTAAAAAAGAAGTTTTTGAGGAAGAAGAAGAAGTAGTATTTTTTTTTTTTTAGACTTTAGAAACTCAGAAGCTGATCAAATATCGGGTTAAATATCGGTGGTGTGGCCGATGTCCGATATTCAGTTTTAAGGCCGATACAGGCCGATACCGATAGGGGGCCAATTATGTTGTGCATCCCTAGTTTATATATTTTGTGTTTTCACTGTGTGGCCAGAATGGGTAACAGACTTATTTTGCTAAATTTCTTCTGTTTATTTTAAAGAAGTGTAATTTTTAGTATTATCTAGGTTAGGAGACTGACTCCAGGATTTGGACAGTTTATTGTTGTTTTTCCTCCATAATGCTCTAAAACATCTGCATCTTTATATCCACTCCTCGAGATCCAGTGTCCTGTACCTTTTAGATGTCTCTGCTTTAACACAGCTGAATCAGATAATCAGGTCATTAGCACAACTCCAGGGGACTTGAGTGGATACTGAAGAGGTAATTCAGCCATTTGATTTAGATGTAAAGATGTGAAAGAAGGGCTAAATAACTGAATTTGAAGACCCCTGCTCTGTAAGGTTTCTTCATTATTATTGGGATGGTAATAAGTTTCCAATTGAGCAATGGAAAATATATATATAAGGCATTTTTAATGAAAATCAAAAGGACAAACATGGATAGATATTTTCAGCAAGTCGACATATAATTACAAAAGTTGTGCAAATGTTTGAAATGTTACTTAGTATTGGTTTAATATACTGGAATCAGTGTATTCTCAAATAAATGTTTAAATGAGGCCTTAAAGTATTTTTTAAGTACACTGATTTTATTTATGTTCTTTAGGACTGTGCACCCATCTATAGTCCCCTTTCTTTTAGATTTGAGTTAGGTAAAATGACCTCCTTTTGGTTAAAATCTTTGATGCACAGGGATAGGATTGGGTTGGTCTCAGCACTGGCCTTAGCTCAGCACATATAAGCAAGAGGCATGCTGCAGAGATCGAAATGGCTCATAAACCAGTCGTCTTCATAGGCCAGGAAATCTGAAAGGGTATCCCCTTCATAATTCTCCCATTTTTTTTGTCTTTGCATGGCCAGCAGTGTCAGTACATCTATCATGTACTATTACTCATGGGTGTGACAATCAAATATAAATGTTTATAGCTATCAGTGAATGCATAACATCTTGAAAAGACATGTTATATGTTAATCTTGTCATGGTCTTGGCAGTGATGTCTGGTCTGATTACTCATTTCAGACAGATTCTTATAAAGAAGCCATCTATTTTTAAGGGTATGCTTAAAACATTTCTTTGTGGCTGAGCTATCTTTACAGCTATGCTGCTATAGGCTTAGATTATTGGAGAACATAGAGACCCCCTTTTCATCATTCTGCTTCATTCTATCTCTATTCTCCCACTCTGCAGAATCTGTTAGTTCAATCTCTAACGTGCTCTCTGCTTTTTTTCATAGTAGCGTCACCTCGTCTTTTCCTGTTTGGCTGGAGAGAAATATCAGCTGTGCTGCAGCTATCAACACCTTTGTTTATAGATGCTGGAGATCGGCCTGTTTTCCAGTGTAGTCCTGTTTCTCTGACTGTGACTCGCTGGATGTGCTCTCCTCATCCTCTGGGCTGGGAGCTGGCTCGGAGCTCGTCTGCCTGGCTCTTTGTTTCCTGGACCGGGCCACCTTTTACAGTTGCCTTTTGTATCACTGCCTCTGTCTCCTTGAACCCCAGTCGGCCCCTGCAGATGGCCGCTCACACTGGGCCTAGCTTTGCTGGAGGTTTCTTCCTGTTAAAAGGGAGTTTTTCCTCTCCACTGTCACTACGAGCATGCTTAGTGTGAGGAATTGCCTTTGAGTCAATGGCTCTATGCAATCAAGTGGTTTTCCTTAGATAGAAAAGTTTGAACCAATTTGACTGTATGATCTGGTGAACTGTAAAGTGCTTTGAGATGAACTAAATTGAATTCCAGCACTAAGTCCGACTCGTTTCCAGTGAGGGTTGCGCTTTGTCTCAGATTCTGTTCATAGACTTTATGGACAGAATTTCTAGGCACAGCCAAGGTGTTGAGGGGATCCGTTTTGGTGGCCTTAGGATCGTGCCTCTGTTACCCCTTGCTCACACTGGCTCCGGTGCGGTTACCGAGCCGACGGAGACCGCAACTCCCGCACACCCCCTCTCACACCGCCCTTTTGACTACGGTGCGGTGCGGCTCTGCGGCTCCGGCAACAGGTCCGGAGATTTAACAGAAGTTCACTTGAGTTCACGTAACTTCACGCGATAACACGGCCCAAATAAGGATATTTGCGAGAGCTTGTTGCGGAGGGCTCCGGCACGCCGCAAGGATAGCTTTCTTGCGGAATTTTCTGCAGCGCCGGAGTGTCTCGGTAACCGCAGCCGGACAGCTCAGCAGCCGGTGAGAGAGGTTTACGTCTTTTTAATGACTTGGAATCACTGCGGCGTCGCACCCACCGCACCGCAACGGTAAGACCGGAGTCGGTGTGAGCCTGGGGTTATTGATGATCTGGTTCTATTGGCTTCATCAGGGTGTGATCTACAGTTCTCACTGGAGCGGCTCACAGACGAGTGTGAAGCAGCCGGGATGAGCATCAGTGCATCCAAATCTGAGCCGGTAAAGGGTAGAGTGCCTTCTCTGGGTTAGGGAGGATGTACTGCCCCTAGTGGAGGAGTTTAAGTATCTTGGGGCCTTGTTCACGAATGAGGGTAAGATGGAGCGGGAGATCAATAGGTGGATAGGTGCCGCGTCTGCTGTGAAGCGTGCCTGTACCGGTCTGTTGTGATCAACCGGTAAATCTCGATTTACGTGCCAACTCTCATCTGTTGTCATGAACTTTGGGTCATGACCGAGAGATCGAGATCCCGGATACAAGCGGATGAAATGAGTTTTCTCTGTAGTATGTCTGGGCTCTCCCTCATGGTAGTCTCGCTGGTGAAGTGTTCCGGGCACCTTCCACCGGAAGGAGGCCCAAGCGGAGACCCAGCACACGTTGGAGGGACTATGGAGGGACTGGCCTGGGAGCACCTTGGGGTTCCCCCGGAGGAGCTGGCCCAATTGGCTTGGGAGAGGGACATCTGGGCCTCCCCACTTAAGCTGCTACCCTCAAGACCCGACACCGGATAAGTGGAAGAAGAAGATGATCCATCCATCCATCCATCCATCCATCCATCCATCCATCCATCCATCCATCCATCCATCCATCCATCCATCCAGACCCTCACACTCTGTGCCTATCTCCGGCAGGCTATGGACGAAAGGTGGGACACATACTGGACAGGTCACCAGTTTGTCACAGGGCAACACAGAGACACACAACCCATCACACCCACTGTCACACCAAAGGGAAATTTGCTGACATAACACTCATGGTTTTGGACTATGTGATGAAGCTGGAGTACCTACAGAAAACACATGTATGCAAGGGGAGAACATGCAAAGTCTATGCATAAAGACCCCGGGCTTGGAATCAAACCCAGGACATTCTTGCTGCAAGGCAACAGTGCTACAAGCTGTGCTGCTGTACAGCCCTTTTTCACAAACCCTGACTTCAAATAGCAATAAGGCTACAACAGGTAAAAGTTGTTAAAACTTTGTTCAAATCATTAAAAGTAATACAGCATCTGTTTGTTTACAATGTTAGTGTTTGAACGCTAAAATACAGTAGAATACAGATTTACTCACTCGTATTATTATTAATTAGCCTGGTCACTGAGCACAACAATCAGAAATCCCACTGGTCTTCCAACTGGAACACTGTTAAGTTGGGTGCAACATCATTACAAGATTCAAGTTTTGATTTTTTAGGTTAATGGACCACCTAAAAGCCTTTAGGGCTCAAGATTCTACCTTTTGTGCATTTAATATGTCATTTGTGATAGGGTCTTTAATGGGTCCTCTACTGTTCTGGCCATTTTAGGTCTCATATTGTAATGTAAATCCGTATGTTTTATCAGATGTCTTGGAGAGGTCCAACTGTCAGGCAGTCTGTAACATTCCTATATAGTTTTATTTCTAAAGGCACCATACAGTACAAAGAATGAATTAAAAATAAAAAAGAAAAAAAGTGGAAATTAGAAAATCACCATGAGGATGTTAAAAAATAAACATGTTCAGAACTAAAGACAGATACTCTGAAAGCAATACAGTAACTTTTCAGTCAGAAAGAGCTGGAAGTAAAGTACATTTCTTGAGAGCAAATCTTCATATTGCACATATATAATAAATATTATATAATATTTGAAGGTTCTCCTTGTAACTAGACTTTCAAAAACAGAACACTATTTATATGAACATACATGTCTTTACATAACCATGGTAAAGTACAGTATGCTTGGTGTCCCTGCAGCCATAGCATTAGTACTGAAATTTCAAAGGGAGACAGGGCAGGTGGATGTGCTGCGATACAGAGCCATTAGTCAGACCTCTTGAGAATGTTCACTTAAACATTGAGCAGTCTATGTGACAAGCTCACTCAACAACAGGAACTCCAGCTGCAGAGCTCATGTGATGCTCAATGCCCGTGGCGTTTCGTCAGAATGTGGGCAAACAGCAGGTCCGCTGGTTCCTGCAATTTGCCCTAATGGTTTTACATACTACCTTCATTGAAACAGTCACTTTGATTTACCCAGTATGTGAGGCAGCAGGGAGGATATTGAGAATCCAGCGGATGGGTGTCGTGTACAACAACGATAAATAATCCAGAGGGTGTGTTTAACAGATTAATGGCTTTTTGCTTGAGTGCTAGCCCTCCTGTGTCGACTGTGTGGGCTGGAAAAGGCTGCTGTGATGCCATCCTACTCTGTACACTGTTTATTCTCACCGCCTGCAGCTTTTAATGCTCAGCTGCTTGCTTTTTCCTTCCCTTCCCTGAAAGCGCTTAAGAACATGCGAAGAACAGTTTGACCTACAGTCACAACACATAGATGATTTTTAACTGTTTTGGTTTCTTAATGCTTAGAAGCTAATTTGTTTAGCAACGCAAGAAGTACGTGGTTATGCAGTAAGATTTTTTCCTTGACTTGTTGTCTTATCTCTGTTAAGGACAATAAAATGCAAAAGTTAGTTTCATTGGTTTTATTACCTCTCTCAATGAGGTTATGTTTTAGGAGAGTTTGTGTGTGTTTGTCTGTCTGTGTACAGGATAACTTGAAAAGTTATGGACAGATTTTAAAGAACGATTTATCAGGGGTGTCCATTGTACCAAGGAGCAATCCATGAAATTTTGGTGATGATCCAGACCATAATCTGGATACAGGCATGTTTTAAAAGATTCTCTATTATTGTGAGTTTAAGATATTTGGCAGAACAAGCAGTTCCCCGCTAAACCAGAGGGTGGCCGCAGTGACTATAGACAGCATTAGCATCGGACTAAAAAAATCTGGAGGTATTTTACTGAAGACAAAAACCCAGGGAAAGGGAACGTAGCTGGTTTGTTAGTAGGATAAATTTTAAACTTATTAATGTTTTTAAGGTGTTCCTCATGCTAAGAAGAAATTCATTTGAATTTGTTAACGAATCAGATCATGGGCAAGTTTAAGCTATAGCTACAATTTGGTGCTTTTCTAGTTCCAAGTTGAATAAAAAAAAATAACTAGGAAATGAGATCTTACATTATCAAAGCATTACAAATCAGTTTTACAGAAATTAGAAAAATTAAAAGATCATATAATATACAAACTTGTTGCAAAAGATTTTCCCAAAAACATTTTTCCATTTTTTTCTGTTCCTCCTCATAATTACGGCTTGTAGCTCAAGAAAACCCAATTTCACCCTAAAAATGTAAATTAAATTGAGACCAATGAAACATTTATTTTAGAAAGAGTGTTTAAAGGTATAGTGTAGGACTTTAGCAAATTTTTCAAAAGACCTGCCTCCACTTTAAAAACAAAAACAACTTTAAAATAAAAAAAAATGAAATTGTCTAGAGAGCTGTTTTAAACAAAATTTCTTTTTGTTTGTAGAAATCTGTGTAATCTAATCTACTATATCAGATGCAACATAGGACGGCTTTACATAAACATATATACAGAATCATTGATAATTAGGACGACCACTTATGTAGATGATTATTTAGATGAAGTTAAAAAACAATCCACTGGACTTTGTTTCCAAGTTTGAAGACGCTTCATTCCCCATTTTTTTTATAATAAAAGCTTCCTGGATGGGAAGCATAATGTCTTCAAACTTGGAAACAAAGTCCGGGTAGATTTTTTTTTTTTTTGTTTTAACATTTTTGGAATGAATATGACCTAGATGACTGAGAATCTTCACCAGGTAATTTCAGTAAGCTGTTCTAGATTTGTATGAAAAGAAACATTTGACAAAAAGGCACTTTAATAAAAAAAAGAATTCAACAAATGCTTCAGCTCTCTGCCTCCCAAAGAAGAGATACCTGCCTGTGTTCTGTACAAAACCAAGTTCATATAAGGCTCCAACACAGGTGTGCTCAGTTTCAGTGATATCCCTTTAGAAAAACAGCCATGTCTCCTAAAGACCAATCCAATTCCCTAAAATCATCTTAGATGTAAGGTGGGGGGAAATAAAGAGCAGTTCAATTTGATAACCTACTTTATCTATTATCACCAAATGGGGTGCGCCTACTTGACATTGGCAAAGGGGGAACAACTTCCCACTAACCCATATGCAAAAAAAAAAAAAAAAAATCAAAACACTAATTTATTAATAAAGTAAAACAGCAGCATTAAATATTATATATTTTATTTGCACTCATGCAGGTCTCTTATAATGTCATCCAGGGTGTATACGAACCGTGTCAGCAGACCTGTGTGGCAGGATTTTTTTATCCCTTTGAAAAGCTTCTGATTTCATTTTCCAGTGGGACCTAACATCTGACCACACTGCTGAAAGTACTAGTAAATGAATTATTGACCATGATATAATATTATCGGTCAATTAACTGGTGGATTGGCTAGAAAGTTGGTCTGACAATCATATCATTAAGAATGTATGGAATTTTGTCAAGATGAAGAAAAGAGACACTGAAGCTAATAATGCAGACCAGAAGAAAGTCCAAAATAAAGCAAACTGGGCTGCTTTAACATCTTAGCAAAGTGGGGCATTGGCAGTGTGTTTTATGCTGAAGAGCACTTGAATTAAGCAGAAAAATGATTCATAGGACATAAGCAATTATAACTTTAAATGGCTAAAAAAAAAAAAAAAAAAAAAAAAAGCTAAAGTTTTGAAGTGGCTTAATTAAAGTTCAGGCTTAAATCCAATTTGGATTCTGTGATATGAGTCATCAATGAAAGGGAGTATTTTAAAGAAAAAAATCCAATATAGTCTACCCCTGCTCTCAAAAGTCATTTCAACACACCATAAGTAACTGATCAGCAATCATATTAATACATATATATATATAATTATATATATTTATTTATTTATACATAAAAAGCTAATAACAAGGAAAAGACTTTCTATTTTGCAAAGATACTTAAATGATTACTTAATTGTACCTTGAGAGCATATTAACTTATATTTTCTTGAAAAGTCTACTCTGTTTTATTTACACAAACTTTTCCACAGATTTGTTCCATAAACAAAAAATTTTTGTTCCATTTGCTCATTTCGGATTTAATTTTTGTGTTGATCTTTTATATTTGATCCTCTCAAATTATATACTATCTCTTTTGATGAATCTTTTATGCAACTGTGCTGACAATATATATATTTTTTAAACATAACCTGCAGATTAAAATAGCCCAAAATGGATTTTATTATTTTAAAGTTGAAGAACAATAGATTTGTTGGATCTTTGTAGCGTTTTCTGCTTGTAATGCAATCCAACTAACTCTTCCTTACAAAATAATGAATTTGAATATGCTTAAGAGGATGTCAAAAAGATGTTAAAAATTAAATACTTTGGGTGGCACAACAACTTTCACACCCTTTCAGGGGGATAATTAAGTTTTGAAATAGAACCAGTTTGATTTAATTGCTTTTTCTCTTTAACAAATCAAATCCTCCTTTGAAAACATTTACCCAGGTTAAAAAAATCATCATAGACTAAAACAGTTCTCCCGGTCTGTTTCTTATAATGAATTTCAAGTTAAAAGTCTGTTAGACCAAAAAGGCAAAATATCTTAATTTCTTCCATTGTGCTATAAATATTAAAGCTCTTTTCCTCTCTGATCTAAATATTAACAGTCAAATAATATGAGCAAGTCTCCGAAGCTAATAACACATCCTGCCTTCTATTCCCATTCTCATTCTTATGTCGATTAATAGTGAGATGGTGTTCAGTGAACCAGCATATTGAAATCCTTCTTGTTATTAATACCTTTGTAGAGATACATCTGAATTGGAGTCAAAGTTTAATAAGTGATTGTTGGTTGTAAAACACATTCATCTTGAAATGACCACTCCTAATTGGCAACAAGTTTTCAGACAGCTTTTTCTCCTTTTGTAAGTTCCTAGGCTGAAGGAGGTTTCCCCCCTCATTTGTGGATTGATCATAGAACCATATGAATGTCGATACTGCCTATAAAGCTTGAAAGAACACCGAAAAATAAAGGAGACATGTGCCACAACTTGTTAAGTAAAACAGTTAATGTTTTAGCCTATTCTTTTTTTTTTTCAGAAAGTGAAAAAGCACCTAATTATTTTAAGAATTAATTATTCACTATAATAAAGTAAGTAATATCACAAAATATTTATGAGCATTTCCATTCCACAATCCATGTCCATTCTGCTAGTTTCTAAATTGGAAATAGCCATTTTACTGAATTATCTCCACTCTGGGCTAAAGGCTGTTTGTAAATTACTATTTATAGTCCATGTTGCTTCCTATTACATTTGATGGGAAAAGAAAGTATTGTCCCTTTGGTCTGTGTTATGCAACCAAGACAAAACCCTCACCCAGTATGCCATTATCAACCAAGAAACATAAAATTGATCCACATAAAGTCAGCAGTGCAAATAACTTCAGACATTTGAGATAATGAATCTGCCACTTTACAACCAGAATGACCTCTGTTGAGGACAAATTATGATCAAAGGATTAAATGAGAAAGCCAAAACAAAAGTTTAATAAAGCCTATGCGTAAAGAGAACAGAAACAGATCATAGCATGCATCAGTGGGTTTGCTCTAACAAACAGAGTTATCTGTCTTGCTTTTATAGTTCCTCTTCCCTGGACCTTGTGACAGTAGATATTTCATTCAGATTAGTCCTGTGACTATGCGCGACCAGCTAACTTATCTAGGAAGACAGGAACAGCACTTAGTCCTGTGGGTGAAATGGTCAAAAGAACTGCTTACATCTTGTGCTAGAACCATTCTGCTATATAAACAAAGCTAAGAGTAAAATCTTCCATTACTTCATAAAATGTGTGTTTTTCTTTGTTTACAATGTAGGTTAGAAAGTTGAATAACAAAAGATCTGAAAATACATGGTATTTCAATAAAATCTGTATGCATTTGGTATGCATAAGTTGTGCAATAAGCAACAAAAGTAAAACATCACAGCACCTGTTATTCGATCTGATTAGCTAAATGACATGCTTCAAGTTGATCCAACTTAATTTCTAAAGTTTCTACGTTTGCAATGATAATTCAATTAATTGTTACCAGTTGAAGCTATTCTTTTAAGTTGGAGTTGTATTTTCTTTTTAGAGTGTGGAAAAAGGGCAAGTACGCCCTAAAAATATTGTGTTCCTTATTTCTTTTACTCGACTTCTGTGTTCATCCTGTAATTTTTGCATTCCAGATTAAAGTGAATTACTTTGGAATCCAAAATTATCTTGTGTAAATATCTATAAAATAAAATCTCCTGTTTGTAGGTGTTTGTGAACTTACTGTCCACTAAAGTTTTGTGAATTAAAACTTAAAGAAGCTTAAGCGTAAATGAAATCTGGAAGATTCTTATCAGCCTCACTTGCTGGTGACCCACATTCAAGCTCCAGGCAATCAAAGTCAGCATGCATTTTTTAAGAAATCTAAAAGTCTCATAACTTTATCTTAAAATGTAGAAAACAAAATTTTTTAGTAATTATTTCCAGTTGGAGTTACTAATGACATTATACAGTTTTAGAAAGCAAAAAAGTAGCCTAAAATTTGTCCATAAGCAGAGATGGCAAAAGTACTCACTTTCCATACTTGAGTAAAAGTACAGATACTTGTGTTAAAAAATACTCTGGTAAAAGTGCAAGTACTGATTAAACTTCTTTACTCAAGTAAAAGTAACAAAGTACAGGCTTGTAAATTTACTTAAAGTATAAAAGTAAAAGTAGAAACCACTTTTTTCATGCCGTTGCCTACATTTTAAATGGATGTCTGCCAATAGGACTAGATCTCCGTTGTGTTCATTTTCAATCATCTCGTCGTCCATACTACTATGCTAACGCTACCGCCACCAAGCTGCAATGATTTGCCACGAATGAATACCGCCGAATCTGTCGATTCATCTTGTAGTGGTGCGTCAAATGCAACGTAGATTCCCATCCAATTAGATTGAATTTGGTATTGATGACGTGAAAAATAATAACGGTAACTCCATTGAAATGATTCAAAACTAAAGTAACGAGCCAATTTTTAGAAAGTACAGATATTTGAGTAAAAATGTAAGGAGTAGAAGTAAAAAGTTGCCATAAAAATAAGTAGTAAAGTAAAGTAAAAATATAAGAAAAATCTACTTGAGTACTTCCCATCTCTGTCCATAAGTGATGAGAACAAATGAATGTTTTATGAATTATCTTGTCAGCTGGTTTCTCAAGAATGTAAAGTTGCTATTCTTAACTTCAACTATAAAGCATAAAAAAATAAATACATTTTTCTTGCTATTGCCATGGCACCCTCATTGTCAACTTTCTTACAGAAAACTATTCTAATACAGTAGTTTTCCATGTCTTTGATGCATTTTCTTCAACCTTTTGCAGCTTTATTGAGCGTTGATAGCCTAATGTTTGTCCACAAAAAACAAAAATTTTTTTTTTTACTATCAATGAAATATGATGAAATGAAATATCAAAAAGAAGCAATGTAGCAGTACCAAACAAAAATGAATATGTTAGGTAGTTATGAGCTCTGAGGACAAAAGCCATGCAAACAGAAGTTCAATAAATCATCACAGTCCATCTACTGTCAGCAGGACTCACACTGAGCATGTCACAGATTGAGTCCTGATGTGTACTCTTACTGCAGGCGGAAATTTCTTATGTTTGATAGCTTTCTGTTACATTTCGGCATAGTTAACAAGCACTATGATGAACATCGTTTCTCAAGTTTGAAACTTTATGACTGCAAATAAGGTCAAATCCATCTGGAAAAGCAAGGATGAAAAATAACCCTTGTCTAAGGAAGCCTTTTTTATATACAAAGCTCATATAAATACATGATTGGTCACTTTTCATCTCAGCAAGAAAAAACACTTAAGCACTTGCTGTAGCCTCTCTTATTTCATTATGGCTTAGATTTGTGGAAAAGAGACACACTTTTTCAGTGATGTGCTGGCAGTGATATTATTTATTCGTCTTATTGAATTCCCACCCACCCACACTCTGTGAAAAGGATAAGACCCACACATTTTAAGCACAAAACCTAGATCTTAAATCTGTCAGTATTATAAGAAACACACAAGACTAAATCCATTTTTAAATAAAACATCTTTCCACAGAATTAAGATCTAGCTGAAGAATGCTACACTCTTCCTCTTTATTATGACCCAGTTAAAGTTGGAAAGTCCAGGTTACTTATTAAAAATTTAGCTGATAAAACAAATCACAGCAGGTCTTGGAGCCTCTTTAGGTAGCTCTGAAAAGTTTTATTATTTTTTATTCAGATATATCTTAAATCTTACTCTAATAATTTTCTACTCTGCTTTCAATAACCCAATGAAAGTTTGACGATTTTCTTTTAAATATAATTTTTTACTGGAGCTGAGTATGTTCATGGTACAGCATACATTTATATCAAATATGACCAGAACACAGAATAACTCTTAAAGAGACATTGTGTATTTTTTTACTGGAAAATATCTTTTCCAGAGTATAAAGTGCACCTCAGTATAAGTCCCGGCCGATAAAGTTTTTTAAAAAGCTGGAAATGTACATATATAATCCGCACAGTGCTATAAGACACTGATATCCACTGAACTATCACCCAACAAACCTATAGGGGGAGCTCTACATATAACCCATGGACTAGGGACGAAGTGTCGGAGTGTCGGAGTGTCACTACCCAATCCGTCCCGGAAGCATTATCTGTTCTGTGCATGCGCCATCATATTGTCATTGTCATTGTTAAAACAGAGTTTTTTCTCTCCACTGTCGCTACAAGCATGCTTAGTGTGTGGGATTGCATTCGAGTCAATGAGTCGATGCAATCAACTTGCTTTCTCTTTGTCAAAAAAGACCTAAATGACGCATTTACCTCCCCAAAAATAGTAAACATACTAAAATATAATGTATTAAAGGTTGATAATGTATTTCCTGAGAAAATAAATGCCTTAAAATCCTTTCTGTGAAATGGGAAATGGGATCCTAAGCTACTTCTGTCCAACTTTTTAGGTTTTGGATTAAAAAAAATAATTTAATCCGTTTGAGTTTTATGTTTTCATTTCATTTTAACCTAATGGTATATAGTGCGTAATCTAAAGAAAGAAACAACTAATATGCAGATAAACATGGTTTAATCATATTCTTCCGGACTGGTCAGAGCATGTCTGATGATGTCAGAGAAGCAGTTTCATAAAGTCATAGCAAGTCATAAAACATTTTTTAAAGATGTATATTAGTATTTTTTAGTGAGTTAATGATAGAAATAAGTAATTTTACTACCACTTTTACATTATTTATGGACACACAGATGTATATCGTGCATGCACAGAACGGATCGGGTAGTGACATCCAGATAGCTTGGTGGCTCGCAGCAGTAATAGCTTCTACTCAAAGATCAGGCTTTGTCCGCTCTTTATTTCAGCTGTACAGGAGTTAAGCCCAGTCACCTCATTGGTCTGGCAGCCCTATGTAGCTGATGATAAATGTCAGCTTTTAATAAATGTCAAAATGTGTGAATTTGGGACATTTGTTATCCGTTGTGCCTGCTGCTAGTATGTTCATGTGCTAAAAGAAAATTAGCCATTTATTCTTTCATTTCCAACTATTACTTCCTCCTCCAGCGATTAGGAAAACGCCACCGAATAGCTGCACCTTTTTATAAGCCGCATGGTTCAAAGTGTGGACCTAGCAGCTTATATTCCGGAAAATACTTATTTTTGAAAATTTACTATGGTGGCCCTGATGTGCAAATTACTTGATCAAATCTAATCACAACTACAAATTAGAAAAGGCAACAACATATTCAAAAACAAAACAGTGTATTCATAAAAGCAACAGGTTATGTTTTTTAATAATGTTGAATTTTTGAATATGTTATATTTATGAAAAGGTGTTTGAAATATGTTATGTTTTTAAATCGGCTGCATTTTTTTTAAAATTGCCACTTTCAAATAAAATTAGGAATATATCCTCATTTTTATAAAACACTTTTCAGAGGCAAAAGGGAAGTGCAACCTATCCTCTGATCCCTTTAGGTGAGCTAAGGTTGCAAGCCAAACTAAGAAGCAAGGTGCACTTCATGTTGGGAGAAGTGGGGGGGATTGCAAAAAACGACTGGAGAAGAATCTAACTTTTGAAATTAAGAGTACCCTAAACTTGATAGTGGTGACTCTGAATTTCCATAACATAAACTTACAAATTATGTCAAATTATATTTGCAGAAATTTGATCCCCTCTGTAGTTGAGACGGAATCATCTCAGTAAAAAAATTAAACAAATGAAGCCCCATACAGTTACTTCCTTCCAAAGTGTCGCAAAGTGAGAAAGGCTGGATGCAAATCTATCTGAAATTTTCTGGAAGTTAGGGTGTTTAGCAGTTAGATTATGTCATCCATATAAGCTAAAATAGGCACATGATTTGGCAGCTGGAAAAATTAAATAGCAACTTCCTTTTTGTGCTTTTCACCTGAAACTGCAGTTTCTAAGCTCTTTCTAGTGTTATTGATTAAAAGAAATAATCCAGCTATTTATTGCTTTGTTATTTACTGGGGTGACAAACAAAAAAAGATGCATTCTTTATGTCTGTTTTTTCATCTAGGGAAAAAAGCCATTCCCTCCCCTCTTCATTACAACATAAATTACAACCAGCTAAGATTTCTAGTACAAACACTGTACCAAATGCTTAGGGTGAATGCAAACAGAAACAAGAAAATATAAATTCATCACAGCAAAATCTTGGCCGGGATTCAAGCCAACAATTTTTCTGCAGTTGTGCATTTTCCAACTGTTCATGTGTAAATGATCAAGTAAAGACTGCTGACATGTACTTTCAGCAAAAGATTTTTTTCAGATCGAAAATCTAAACTTTTTACACTCGGCCTGGAGCGATTAAAGCTAATTAAAGAAGGACTCCCTAATGATCAGTAGATATAACCTCTTTTGTATTCTAAAAAATAGCTGGGATACAACACATTTATAAATCGAACATATTTACCATCGGTACCTCTGCACAGACAGCATGCTCAGAAATTCATAACTTACCTTTTTTTTTTTTATTATGCTAAGCCTGAGCCCCTGGCTTAGGAATGTGCTCCAAGTGCAGCCTGAGGGGTTGAGTATTACCAGACAACACACAGGCAAAAATGCAAACCTTGTCATACAACACTGCTTGGACAACCGAACACTACCTTCATTTAAAAAAGGTTTTATAATTGTTGGTATTGTGCCAATGTCTTCATGACTTGTTGCAGCTGAGGAGTTTGTTATATATGTTTAAATAAACCTTGAGTTGCTCCATCTAGACCTGCAGTGATAGGTACAGAATGTGTGAAAACCTATCAGATCTATCATTAGGAGTTGAACTTTCAGCTTTTCCTTTGATCATATATTTAAAATCATTTCTAGCAGGACTGATTATATGCTCTTATTAAATATTAAACATTAGGCCAAAAATCTAACCATGAATCATTTAGTGAGGTGATTGATTTCAACGGACTTATGAAAATTTGTCTCTGGACATATCTTGGTTATATCAAAAGTTGCATAAAATCAAAAATGAATGGCAGCCTTCTTCTTCATAATGTCAAAGTGTCCATCCTGTGAAGGTGTGCAAGAGTCAGTCTTGGATCTTAATGCCATAATGGTCATAGTGTGAAATGGATTGTGAAATACAAATGACACAAGTACTGTTAAAAATCCTGGGCTACAATTCAGCTGGGAAACTTTCACCTCCACATAACCTGGACCTAAGTGTAAGACACTGATTAGCTACAAAATGAGTTATATTCTCCAAATTCCCTCTTTTCCTCTTCCCTGATAATACAGCGACATGTATGAGAATGTCTGTACAATGGGAACATTCACACATTTGATGCAGTCAGTGTACTCACCCTTTTCTCTAAAGACCGGGTGGCTTCTGTCATTTCTGTTGGCAGGATATTTGAACAAGGATCTCAATCTCCCCTTTTCTCTGGTATTTTCCTCCACATTTATCATCTTGGAGCATATAAAGGACTCAAAAGAGTAACTTTTCTTTTTCAAAATGTTAACCTAAGACAGCCAACATAATCTTTGATAACCCTGATCATAAAAGTATCTTACTCATTGTGCTTCAGGAAGAGTAGATATTAGAATTTTTTCCATATAATATATATATATTTTAAGAAGCTTGATGGAGGATACCCAAATGTTTCACTCAAGCCAAACACAAATGTTATATCACGCTTAAACATCTCTGAAACTTTTTTAAATAATCCTCATCCTTAGTATTTTGTCATACAGCAAATAGAAAAAAAATAGGTTATCCTAACAAGCCAACAAGCGAAGTTAAGCCTAGATGTACACAAAAAAATATTTATAGTTATTAAAATTGAAGAAAGTTATAAAGAGTTTTTCTAAGAATAACATTTCCTCAATTCATTGTATTGCTGTGATTACAGGTCACTTACTTAAGCACTGATTAAAATTCAGCTATTTTTGGGCATTAGCAGCCTCTGTTTGATAGCAGACAGACAAACTGTGCGTGAGAGAGAGGGGTGACATAAGGCAAGGTCAACACGCTAGGACTCAAACCTGTGACAGCTATGTTATGGACTGAGGCCTCTATGCTTGGGTTGCACGCTTTGCCTCTGTGCCAAAGCTGCGCATCAGAAAGTTAAGAGTCAACCAGGCTTTTATGTCTTCAAGACATGCCTGTAATCTATGTAATGGGTTAGCTTCATCTGGATTTATAGACAGATATAGCTGAGTTTCATCAGCATAACAGTGGAAATAAATCCCATGCTGTCTAATAATTCTACAAATTGGGGTCATTTATAGTTAAGAGAATTGGTCCTAGCACTGAAACTATTCAAAAAGTAATTATGGTGTAAGTGGTCGCATGTATATGCAAATAAAACTTGGCTAGGGGTTTCTTTCACATGAACCTCATGGCTTTTATTAGTTCAGGGAGATCGGATTGCTTCCATAGCGACCTTTTACTTGACTGTATTAGTGGCTCAAGTGTGTCTTGTTCTTTTACAAACACTCCATAATTCCATATGGCGTATGTTCAGCCAGTTTTTTGACCAGTCACACACATTGGTACCATGCACTTTAGATTATGGTCAAGGTATTGGTACTTATAGTGAAAAAAAATGCTCAGTAATGCTGGTTTACTAAATGCGGCACTTCCATAAAACCTGTTGGCAGAGAGATGTTGGAAACTTGACTTTCAACTCCAAAGAAATGTTGACATTCATCTGAGAGGGAGGTTTAGGACATCTTAGCTTAGTACTCTCATCTTTAGCAAAGACAGGACACTGACTTTGTCCTGGACATGTCTGCGTGAGTTGGCTATGGGTTCAGTACAGATGTTGTGGATTTTCTCCAAAGCAATTTTTGGTTCCTGTTAAGAGGATGTTTGGGAACCAGTCTCTATCAAAGCTTTTCCCTCCCCTCAACTATTAATTTGTATGCTTGGACACAGGACTCTATGCTGTCAGCTTATTTAGCCTGATCTCCCTGGCTTACACTCCCCTGTGGAAAGTTTAGTGACTGTCTGCTGGACAGCTGTCAACGCTGCAGATTTTCCCACAATTAGATGTGACGTAACATAGTGTCGTCTATAATTCTCTTCTTGACGACTTAAAATTGAAGCTAAGTTTTATAAAAATTCAAAGTTCTTAAAAAGCAGAAAAAGTCTCAAACAAAGATCAAAAAATTTAGGCAGAGGCAGCTGAGTCCGGGTCCAGTGTGTTTATTGCTAAACACAACACATTCACACTGAGCTGGTCACCGGTGAGCCGAAGCTGAACAAATGGTGAACACAGCTCCCTTTTATACATTTCTTATCGGTGGAAAACCCCCTTCAGAACATATTTCAGTCTTTGGTAAAGGTCACATTGATATTTATCTGCAAAACACGGTGACATTCATAGACACATCTCATTCTTGTGAGAGCAATCTCTCAGGCCATGAAAACATCTGGTGCATTCAAATCAGAAACTTATGACGGTTTAGTCACAAACATGTCAGAACACATCTTTCCCTTGCTTCAAGCCATGTCAGTCTGGCCTACTGCTCCCCCCTCGTATCTTAGTCAAAGCATCACCCTTTCTGGGACCATTACCGCTCCGTGTGCCTTGAAAATAACAACTCTTTTTGTATGGCCAAATTTTGCTGAGCTGGGCAACCTTGAGATGTCAAATATTTCATTTTTATTGAGTGTGCTTTCTTATCACTAAGGGGCCTCAACCCTGCGTTGTCCTGCAGACTTCACTCCTATTGGGGCCAGGTGCAATAGTTACACATACTCACTGCTCTGCTTTTCTCCTCTCTGGCCTTGAATGGCTCCATTCATTGCTCTGTTTTTTTTCTTTTCCTTTTTGGCCTTGAATTGCTCTTATAACAGTATTTGGGAAAACAACTTTAAACTTATAAAACATTAACTTTATTTTATCTTATGATTAGTGCAGATTAATACACAACATTCCCCCCTTTGATCCTAAAAGGATCAATTACGTGATTATGCAGGTGATAACTAATCTAAAACACCTTAAATGTGAACTCACCCAAGTGACAAAAGTTTATATATATATATTGTGCACACTAAACCAAACGTGAGATTAAACACACACCATATAGTAGAAGTGAGTAATATAAGATGTGGTGGTGTCTGAGTAAATATTAAACTAATAAAATGCAGAAAACAGAATATACAAAAACAAAGAGGGATCCCCCTCTTGGCTCCCTTAAGAGGACCCGTCCTCGTTGCTTACTTTTTTTGTAGCAAGATTTTCTAATTCTGTTTTCTCAGCAGAGGCAAATACCAATGCCCAAGCAGCATCTTGTGTTACGAGGTCACTGCATTTATCCCCTACATTGGTGGTATTTCACACCCATACATACACAAACACAAACAAAAAGCTTCATCAGGCCCGGACTATGCCAGGCAAACACATCTTCTAGTGGTCAAAGGACCGTCATTACAACCAACATAGGAGTAACCATGTGGCACTCTCCTGCACAGTAATTGTACTGTCACATAAAGTATACAATCCTACCAATATGTTTAACAAAGGTATGCATAATCATCAATAATCAGCATTGTCCTTATATCCAGTTATGGCGTTGAAGTTGATATATTAATAATAATAATAGCCTCCATAATTCTGTCCATAATTCTGCCCTCCGTTCGGGCCCCCCTGGGTATAGGGAGCCATATGCTGCAGATCAGCGGTCAGCTGCATCACCTGCTCTTGTAGGTCGATAATGGTCTGCTGTGCATCTCGAAGTTGCACCACCTGCTCTTGTAGGTTGATAATGGTCTGCTGTGCATCCCGAAGTTGCTGCCTCAGTTCCAGATTGTCTCGGGTCAGCTGCCGATTCCCAGCCTTTACTTTGCGTTTGTACAGGGTGCGGCGCATCCGTTCAAAGGACCGACGTGGCTCGGGGTGCGCCAGACCCTTCATGAATTGGGCATAAACTGCTGTGGTCATAGAGGTGATTTCAGGCTTAAGGTCAGCGTTGGTATCATAGGACTCCAGCGGATGAGCCAAGAACTTTGCAACATGATGAGCTTCGGCAAGATCAAGCTTTATGTCATCTGCTATGACCATGAACATAGCCAGTACGCCTGGAATGGGTGGTGGCGGATAATTATATTGGTGGGGTGACGGTGGTCGTCGATCCTCGGAATTCTCAGGACTGGCAGGGGTGCTGGTTGGGCCGAAATCGATACTGAGGTTCCCCGGTGATGACGAGATGGACAGTGGCTTCCCAGTAGGTAATGGTGGTTGATCATCAGGCTGCCTGCTGGGTGTCATCATCGGTTGATCCTCAGGCTGCCTGCTGGGTGTCATCATAGGTTTGCTCCAACCCGAAGGTGCACTGCTTGGCCCCTCTGCAGGATCTAGTAGGTGCCTGGGAGGAAGATATGGGCATCCTACCCCTAGTGATGGGCCTAACGACGCCAGTGCAGCTCGTAAATTCATTTGGTTTTCTTCATATTCATCATAACTAGCCTCTGCCATGTTCAATAATCTACCTGTGGGGACATAGTATGGCAAATTTAGGCATCATCTGAAGGCATATTATCTCTTATATCTATGGATTATTCAGCATGCAAGTTGCCATATCTACGTGAGTAAGTATATAAGTCATTGTTATGCAAAATATTTATATATATACACTGTTGTTATTAAAGAAATGCACGTACCTGGTGAGGGTGGAAGGTGATCATGGTTATGTTTTATATCTCTTGGTCCAATTGTATCTCTACAACTGGGAACTGACCAGTTACACTTACAACAAGTCTTGAGACCAGTCCCCGAACAAGGGGTATGATGCAACACACAACTATCAATATAATCAGTATTACTGCCCCTAAAATCATTCCTGCTGCCTCAAGATATTTTCCCCTTCCAAGTTTGTGAAACCAATCCCAGAATCCCTTCAGCTGGGTGTTCCAATTAGACTGCAGCACATGTTCATCCCTCATTCGTTTCATTTCCTGTAGGACTCCTGTGAGGCTACCATTTACATCTGTGTGCATGGGGATTAAAGTACAACAATCTTCCCCTATATAATCACATATTCCTTGGTCTCCAGCCATGCGGGATTCTAGCACGAACCTATGTTGTAGAACCATTAGTGAAGTTGCATGCAATTGTTCCTTTACCAAATCCAGGCCGTTTATTGTAAAGTTTATAAATCTTTGTTGATTATACCATAGGAGATTCACCCATCTACTATTTCGAGCTATGTACTGCGCATTGGCAATAGTTCCCCAAATTGGCACCGCACCAGCCACTCTTCCGCTTTCTATCCAATCACTCCCTATGGCAACCTGGTCTTTAGGTACTCCATATGGGATCTGATCCCAAGAAATATATACCTCATCTGATTTCTTCCACTCATGTTTAGGGGAAGTACTTCTTTTAGCGCGGTTGGGTATCTCATTAGATGTTACATTTGTACTTATTAGGTTATTTACTATTAACTTGAGTTGTCCTGTCAGCATTACTGGTGCACAGATGCCTTCCCACTGAGGGGGTAATGTGGCCAACATTTGTGTCTCATTATGGCACATCCAAAAAATGTCACCTAAGGGGACAGATCCCCTCGCCAGGCTCAGTATTCGATACTGAGATACACTTGAAGGTTGGAACTCATAGATGACATGTCCCCCATCTGGTACTACTTGTTCACAGCGTACGGTGGCATTGGGACTCGTTTGACAAAACTTAATGTGGTAGGTGAGGTTCCCTTCTGCTGTTGGTGGGTACCATGTCCTATTACTACATGTAACCAGTCTATCCGTTGTCCACATCTGTCTAGAGGATCTATTAGTCACTGTTTCCAGTTCTTTCCCTCGGGCTATACAAAACGGAAAAATCAGTTCAGCCGGTTTTTGTACTACTGGTGGAAGAGAGAAAGTGCTCATTACATCATTTATTGAGAAGTTCAGCGCTCTGGGGCATATCGTGTGGTCTTTTGATAATGATGCAAGACCTCCGGCCATCTGCATGGCACAATGGGCAAAGCACTCCGTTACATCTGGGCAGTCGCCTATTTTACTTCCGGGAATAATCTGAAGGGCTGGTAATTTTTTAGCATTATAGCAGGCTATACAATCATCTTTAGGGCGCTTTTTGGCTTTGAACATTGCCTGGACAGAGTACTGAATCCATTGTTGGAACATATTGGTCTCCCAGTGTGCAGTCTTTAATTTGTCTAGATCTCTTTTCTGCCTTTTGTTTACCAATTTTACCATTCTATGCGCTTTCCCTACCGTCATTACCTGCTCTGTTAATGTGTTTTGGCATATGTTCATTTTGCATCTTACCTCAATGATCACCATCCCATCCTCACGGCAGTCCATGCTTTGTGGAACTCCAAGCCAATGTTTCCCCATTGAGTTACCTAAAATTTCTTCAGACATTACATAATCATATCCTTTGATTTGCACATGCATTAGTGATAAATTTTCTCCATCATTATTATTGATTACCCCTCGGTTAGTAGCTAGTGTTACCATTGCTAGTGCACATGTTTGTGTGTGACGCATTAAATGTGTGTGTGCACTGTTAGTATTAATTTTCATAAGATCCCCCCTTGTTAACCCACAAAGGGTTAACACAACAAGAAAGTTAATCAAAGTCTGAAGAAGGCGCATACGGGAGATGCCCAGACGGCGATGGGGCGGGCGGGACCGAGTGGATCGGCGGCCCACTCGCTTCGGAGGAGGAAGGGGAAAGGGAGGGGATGAGAGGGGAAGGTGCAGGTGAGGGATATGAAGGGGACAGGACTCCACCAGCATCTGATGGGCCAGAAGAAAGAAGTTCGTCCAGTGCCTGAACGACGGATGGATCTGGGTGAGACCCAGAAGAAGTCTCAGTGGCAGAAGGATCATCATCATTGCCACCAGAATCAGAAGGTGGATGGGAAGCATAAGAATGAACACTGTCATCCTCAGAGTCCCCTGACCCTGGCGATTGGCGAGCTGCCAAGCGGGCCGAACGTCTTTGGACGCCTGACGTTGAGGGGAGTGGGGATGCATCAGTGCCCGACACCGGTGCAACATCTAAAGTTTGTGAGCTAGTAGAGGGGTGCTGCGGAGGGAGACTTGTTGCTGCCCTGTCAGCATGCGCAGAGCCCGTCGGTCCTGGATCGAGTCCAGGTGGGTCTGGAGGCCGATGCCTGGTGCAGTGGTTTTTGTGAAACCAGAAGGGCTTACCTTCGACTTTCAGGGCAGTGGGAGTGGTAAGCACAACTTTAAAGGGGCCTTCCCTACGAGGCTCGTTCCACTGACGTCTAAAGACTCGTATGAACACACTGTCACCCACTTGAACGTCCCTGACGTCCACTGGAATGTGTGTCTCGTCTCGGCTGTGAGCTGCTTTCACCTGTTGAAATATAAGCCTGTGAATGCGGGTTAAGGACCTGAGGTAGTCCCCCATTTCACGCTCAAGCTGTGCTAGGGAAATCTCTGCCAGCTGGGGTCCTCGAACCTGTGGGAGAGGCATTGGTCGACCTGTAAGCATTTCATGAGGAGTGAGATGGGTTATGCGGTTAGTTTGAGAACGCATTGCCATTAATGCAACAGGCAAGGCGTCCACCCAAGTCAAACGGTTGTTGCTGTCAGCTATTATCTTAGCGATCTTCGATTTCAGGATCCCGTTAGCTCGTTCCACGGATCCCTGTGACTGGGGATGATACACACAACCAAACTTTTGTTTTATGCACAACAGTTTAAACATTTGCTGGATCACCTGTGAAACAAAATGTGGTCCGTTATCAGATGATATTGTGTCAGGCATGCCAAATCTGGGAAAAACTTCTTTACAAAAAAAACGTGCTGCTGCTTTGTGGTCATTATGAGCAGTGGGACATGCTTCTACCCATCTGCTAAACCTACAAACAACCACCAACATATACCTCTTTCCCTGAACCCGAGTTATCATGTCTACGTAATCCATCATCAGATGGCGGAACGGACCGTCTGGCATAGGGATATGTGCTAAGGGTTGAGTAAACATTTTACGCACATTGTACTTAGGGCAATGTGGACATAAGGCCAGTTCTCTGTCTACCATAGGTGTCATATAAGGTGACCACCAAACTGCCTGTAACTTTTGAACAACTTGGGCTCGTGAACAATGATCAGGTCCATGCATTATTTTAATGGCTGTCGGTAATAAGGACAAAGGTAGTACAAAATGTCCTCGAGAACTACGCCACAATCCATCGTGGGGGTGTGTTAACCGAGCCGCCCCCCTTTGTACCCACAGGCGTTTTTCTGCTTCAGATACGTTATTTTGGGCTTCTATTAAGGAGGCCAAATTAGTAATGGGTTCACACTCAGCTACATGAACCATTGGTCCCTGTACTGCTGAACCTGTGGCTTCTTTAGCTGCCTCATCTGCTAAGTTATTTCCAATGGCAATAGGTGTTTTTGCTGTTTGATGAGCAGCACATTTTACAATAGCTAACGCAGATGGAAGTTGCATAGCTTTTATTAGCTCCACTACAGCTTGCCCATGTGTCACTGGGGTGCCATCTGTTCTAACAAACCCTCGTTGTTTCCAGATGCTAGCGTTTATATGGCATACCCCATATCCATATGCACTGTCAGTATAGATTGTCACTCTTCTACCAGTAGCCAATTTACATGCAGCTGTTAATGCTTTTATCTCTGCCAATTGGGCAGAGCAAGGTTGATCTAGACTCATTGATTGTACCTTGGTAAAGGTCCCATCGGGGTTAAGTTGGACTATTCCATATCCAGCTCTATTCCCTGTGTCACCTCTGACGCATGATCCGTCTACGAACAGCGTCAGATCAGATGGGATTGGATGATTGTATAAGTCCTCCCTTACCTTCATGAAGGTGTCCGTCTCCTGGAGACAATCATGGGGCTCACCTTCTGTGGGCAATACCATTCTTGTGGCTGGGTTAATGGTGGTACAACGTTGTATTGTTAAATCAGGTCCTGAAAGCAGAACTTCATAACCTGTTCGACGAGCTTGGGTTATCACAAAGCGTGGGCTGGTGAGCAGTGCATGTAATTGATTAGATGTGTACAGAATAACAGGGTGGCCCATAGTAATAACTGAGGCCTTTTTGTAGGCGAAGGCTGCTGCTGCCAAACCCTGGTAGCAGGGAGGCAAACCTTCTTCGACACCATCTAATTTTGTGCTGTAATAAGAAATTGGCTGTTTACCTGTTGGGGTGTCTTGCATCAATACTGCACATGCATACCCTTGTCGCTCAGCCACATAGAGATGGAATGGTTTGCCATAATCTGGATTGGCCAGAGCAGGAGCAGTTTGGAGATCTTGTTTCAGCAGCTGGAACGCACCCTCTGCCTCATCTGTCCATTGTAATTGAGCCGACTGGTGTCCTTGACCTGCGGCTTTAATCATTGCTCTCAGTGGAGCCGTTTTGATGGCATAATCACACACCCACGGTCTGCTGTAACCTGCCATGCCAAGGAAAGACAACATGTGACCAACAGTCGTAGGTTTGGGCATTTGGGTTATGGCTTCCAGTTGGGACGGTGCAATACACCTCTTGTCCCCACTAAGTTGCCTGCCGAGATACTCCACTGTTTGCTGGCAGAATTGCAATTTTTGTTTACTTACTTTGTGTCCTCCTTCTGCCAAAGCAGTCAACACTGTAATGGAGTCTCTCTCACACTGCTCTTTAGAAACAGAACAAATCAGAATATCATCAACATACATCAACATTGTAGATGGTATGTCAAGGTGATTTAAGTCATTTGCCAGTACACGATTGAAAATTGATGGTGAGTGTACGAAACCCTGTGGTAATCGCGAATATGTATATTGTTGGCCTTTGTGCGTAAATGCAAATAAATACTGGGAATCTGGATGGACCGGTACACTGAAGAATGCTGAACACAGATCAATCACAGTAAACCATTTGGTACCTGGAGGTATATTACTCAGTAGTGTGTGTGGGTCGGGTACTACTGGTATTTCTTCTGCTACAATAGCATTAATCAATCTTAGATCATGGACTAATCTATAGTCATTACTGTTGGGCTTTCTGATGGGAAAAATTGGGGTGTTACAGGGGCTTACTGTTGGTTTAAGAACTCCTGCTGTTTCTAATCCTGTAATGATAGGCTGTATTCCTTCTACTGCCTCTCGTTTAAGTGGGTACTGTCTTTGGGAGGGCAATTTAGCATTTGGTTTAATGGTGAATTTGATGGGGTCTGCTGATTTTACTAATCCTACATCTGTCTTACTTTTAGACCATACCTGCTCTGGGACTTGTTCTAATAGGGATTCATGTTCTGCCGCCACTGCCATTTGTCTTTTCCCAGGAACTTTAATGTGTTCTGCAATTACTTCATCAGCTTGTGAATATGAGATCTTGAAAAACAGTCCATCTTTTGACATGCTAATGCAGTCCCATGCTGTAGCAATCCATTCGGTGACTTGCTTGGCTTTTTGAACCATGGGTCCTAGATCATGTGACTCATACTCGTCTGTAATCAGTAATGTGACATGTGGTGCTGAGTTGGTAACCTGGAACCATTCTGCTACATCTTTATCAGGAAATGTGACAACAGCTGCAGCTCCTTGTGGTCCAACCACTATGTCAGCATACTGGATGACAGTTGTTTTGTTATTTTTGTCTTCATCCCAGCTTTTCTCGTAGTCTTCATGTGTTTTGCCTTTGTCATAAAACATGGTACAATGGAGAGGAAGAAAAGGTTCTTTAGATTTCTCATAGTGATTCATTATCAGGGGTCTCCATGTTTCCCACTCTAGTTGGAGGAAGGAGGTTGGTGATGTGAGTTTCAGCCAAAATACTTGGTCTTCTGGCTCATGGCTTGTTATCTGGGGGGTCATTTGCAGGCCCATTGGCATCATGTAGGCTTCATTCTTGTCTGTTGCTTCAAAAGAAATTCCATTAGGGGTACATTTAATTTTTGCATTGAGCTGGCACAGCTCATCTCTACCCAGCAGATTTATGGGCGTATCTTCTGAGTAAAGTAGTGGTGCATACACAGTCTTTTCAACTATGATCATGGGAACTGGCTTAGTCATGGGTATTATTTGGGTCTTCCCAGAGAAACCTACTGTTCGAATCTTTGATGCTGAGAGAGGCAGGCCAATTCCACTTTTTCCTATACAGGAGTAGGCAGCTCCTGTATCAATCATAAAGCGATGATGGCTGTCATATATTATGACATCAATGGTGGCTTCTGTTTGTGGACGTTGGGTTAATACAGGTAGAATGGCCTCTCCATCAGTCTCTTTGCATGTGTCCAACTTGTCCACATCCCCAGCATTGCATTCTCACTCGCTGTTGTCCCATGTCTGGACCGGCCTGTGGCATCTGCTGGTATTGGCCTTGAGGGGGCCTTCTTGGGGCTCCTTGTGGGCCCCTCCATCTTCCCCGCATGGGTGGCCCCCCTGGTCCCCTTCCGAACGTTGCTTGTTGGGGACCTCCTCCTTGGTTTAGATGCACATGAATAGGAGGGACTGGTTGAGGTTGGGTCAGCTGTGGCAGGGCACCTCCCACAGGTGGCGCTGAGCGCACACGCGCGCTCACGACGCTACGGAAGCCGGCAGACCAAACCAGCGCATTCAGCTCGGCAAAGAACTCATGCTCTTCCTCAACACTGAAGTCCTCAGATATTTTTCTTTCGTTGATTCTTTCTTTGCACAGGTAAACAGCACATTTCTTCTTCTACGCTTGCATTATTGGAAGAGCAGACGCTGAATGCGCACTTTCATCTGGTTTGATCTGCCGGCTTCCGTAGCGTCGTGAGCGTGCGTGTGCGCGCTTTCAGGAAATCTTATACACTACTGTTTATGCTCTAAAAAAAATTCTAAATGACTTCGTTTCGAGTAAATTCTGGATGCTACCCACTCAGGACACTTGGAATACATTGGACGAGCAGTATGGAGGAATATTGACACGTTTTTTGTGGACTTTTATGGACCTTTCTGTCTCGGTCACCATAGACCTCCATTATTTGAATGTCAGCAGACAGCAAGAAGCCTCCCAGATCTCCAGATGCATTTGAGATATCAAAAAAGTACTCCAGAGTGTTGTTCAGCATGGGGGTGAGTAGAAAATGAAGGCTAATCATGTTTTGGGTGTACTATTCCTTTCACTCCTATTGGGGCCAGGTGCAATAGTTACACATACTCACTGCTCTGCTTTTCTCCTCTCTGGTCTTGAATGGCTCCATTCATTGCTCTGTTTTTTCTTTTTCCTTTTTGGCCTTGAATTGCTCTTATAACAGTATTTGGGAAAACAACTTTAAACTTATAAAACATTAACTTTATTTTATCTTATGATTAGTGCAGATTAATACACAACAATAACTCTCCTGTAAGAAAGTAATTGATCTTATGTAAATGAGTTTTTCTGAATAAACTTTTATTTAATATGTATTATTGTTATTGCTACTGCTATTATCGTTACTATTATTACTGTTTCTAGTATTACTATAACTACTATCACTATTACTATTGTTGTTGTTATTTCTTCTTATTATTAAATCTAATTTCCCTTTGGGATTAATAAAGTATTTTTTAATTGAATTTTCTTGTCATTAGCGACAGTCATTACAATCAAAAAGGTTTTAACTGCCAAAAATGATGACTCTGAATATAATGAATCCATTCTATATGCCTTAAACATCTCAAATCAATTGAGTTATCTACGATACTCTATTAATTAAGGTCAATGACTGGATTGAGAGTGTCTTCTCACTGAGCTGTCGTTTACACTGTCACTGTGGAAGTTTTTTTGTTGCCTAAACAATAACGCTGTAAATATGCTACTTCTGCAACATAGTCTTCATAAAACAAAACAAATCATGACTGTCCACCTAACTCTAATGCCCAATTCAGATCGACTGATGTCAGGGTAATTTTTGCTGAATCTTAAGACTTTTTAAAGTGTTTTTCTTTGCCCAGAAACTCTCCATGAATGGCCTCTAATTTTATTTTGTGCAACAATTAAAATATGGGGAGTGGTGACCTAGTGGTTAGGGCATAGTGCTTGGAATCCAGAGGTTCTGCGTTCGAGCCCCACTCCCACAGACTACCACTCTGGGTCTCTGGGTTAAATGCAGAGATGAACTTCTCCAATGTGAGATCAATAAAAGTTCTATTATTATTAATACTGATAATAATTTTATTAGTAGTACTATTATTAAATATAATTAAGGGATCCTAAGCATATCTTAAGAAGTTGTTTTTTAATCTTACTTTATTTTTGTAGAAACCTAAAGGGCCCACTGTCATAAACAAGTGAAAGAAATGTATTTACCAAAGAATAGCTATTTTGTTTCAATAAACATAATTAAAAAATAGGGTTTTTATACACATTTGGTAAAGTAAAACTGAGATTAAGGCTTAATTTCAGAGGGGTTTCTTTCTAAAAGTGGACCAATAACCTAAATCCACTGGGTTGTTATGAAATCTGATGCTAAGTATCTGTAGAGGTTCTACCTATTTAAACCTGATATCACATGGACTTTAATGTGTTTCAGATAATCAAGTTTAACTATAACCTTCCCCTGTTTCAGCTAAAAAAAAACCCTCTACTGTGAGTAAAGTGATTTGTTCAGTTTTTTATGAGCACTGGGAGGGAATGTAGATTGCTGGAGACTATAGGCTTATGATAAATAAAGGAAGCTGAAAGTATTTCCATTTAGAAGAGACACATTCAAGCAGACAATTCAATAACTAAAACCCTTGGAGACTGACTTCGGTAGAAATTGAGCCTCCATTAATAGAGCGGTTTAGCGTCCTTGAAACAATTATAAAGAAACACAAGTGTTATGGTCATACCTGAGCATTGTGGAGCGATAACGAGATGTGGAATATGCTGATAGGATGGAAATAAATTATTGAGGGTAAGACTCTAACATTAAGTAAAACGCCAAAGGAGGGACTGAAAAGCGGATGTTACCAGACAGACTTGAAAAGGAACATGAGACTATCAAGGTCAACCTTTATGAAGAAAGTGGAATATAATTGCTTGTTATTAAGATACAACTAAATGCCAAATCATAAACAAGCATAGTTGATAACTCAGTGCATGTGTTGTTGTATGATGGCTCCTGTGACACTGATAAAATGTGTGATGTTCACAAAGAATTCATTAGCACTGTTAGCTTTAGGCCATGTTAGAAACAGAGGAAAAAAAGAGAAATAAAAAGCTCCTTCTGGTCTGTGGACAATGTTTATATAGGAGTCACATTTAATCAACTGCTTGACTTAATAAAGGTGCAAGTCATCACAAAGGTAAAAACCCCTTTTGATAACTCTGACCTCCTCAGACAGCTCTTAATTTTTTGCTGTTGTTGTCTATTTTCTGCAGGGTAGTAAGAATAAGATTAACCACATTTTGAATTAGCTAAATGGCTGAGGAGATGGTTAAAGTGGAGATTATTCGGGTTAAAGTTAAGTGATGTAAATAATTTCTTAAACTATTTAGTTTCAGTAATAAAATACTAAAGGCATGCAGGTGGCCTAAACTAGAAGACGTTTGCTAATTCAAAACTTTCCAGAAGACAATTCGTATTTGACTAAAAAGTACATTTGAATATGCATTCATAATTTAACTAATTTAAAATCATCAATCAATTATAGTTGCATAAAACAAGACAAGGCCTTTCTTAGAAAGGTAGTATTAACCCACGTTTTGGAGTTTGTAATGTTAGAGCTTTTAAAATTTCCATCGTACATTAAATTAGGACCGACTCTAATCACAGAATATTCTATGCAATCAAAACAAACAGGGACAGAAACCCTAAAGCAGCTAAAAACAAGGACGTTGCATTTTAGAGGGTGAATTCCTCTACAGTTAGTTGTTTAATGGCTCAGGGCTCAGGCAAATATCTGTGAAAAGTATTAGGATCTAAAACAGCCAATTAGGAGAGAAAAACACAGCCCTTGGTCAGTCCTCCTTGGCCCTTTTAGTTGTTGAAGACTGTGGCTTCCATCTTTCTCTTTCCTCCTAGCGTGATTGGCTGAGCCTAGTCCAAGGACGGGGTTGTGAAGAGTTACAGCAGTAATAAAATGCCAAACTGACTGACTCATGTTGTTTATAAAGGATTCTATGCAGCAATGGGTGTGAGGAGGTGGACTTCTTTGTCTGTGTGTGCTTAGTGTTTAATCTCTGGCAGCTATTTAATGTAAATATATTCATATACATATATATCCTTCCAGCTGATAGGGCATTTTAAGTCTCTTTTCTCTGTATAGGTGGTTTGAGCTTGAAGGAGGAGGCAATTATATCTGATTGGATTCAGATAAAAGGCTTTGCTAAATGGGTATATGCCAGGTCCTTCTGTACTGTGGCTTCTTGTTCACAGCTTTCAACACTGGATTAAAATGACAGCAGTATTTCATATAGCCAATCCAGTATAAATAAAGAAAGATATCATGAACATGAAAAACATGTTTCAACCATGCAACAACAGCTATGGCATAGAGATAGCTTTACACATTGGAAAACAAAAAGAAATCTGTTATCTGTTCAATTTATTATCCTTGGTTATTTTGAAATTAGTTTAATCTATATAATATTACAATGACTGAAGACAAAAAGATTGCATCTGTGAATATATTCCAGCATAGCTTTTTGATTCAACATCATGTACTCAGGGAACATAATATTGCTTAGATACTACATAATATAAAATAAATGGTATATTAACATGATCAATTTCATTCGTTGACAGTGAATGAATCAATTTTTAGAGACATCATAATAGTTTTTACTGAAAAATAGCTTTACCATTTATCACTAAAACATTTGATGAACAGACTGACAACTCAGTAGTTCAGTGCTGATTCATCTTCATGTGCCTATAACCTATTTTTCTTAATTTACTTCGGGTCAGAAATTCCTGCGCTGTTCGGAAGGTGTGACGTCAAGTGTGCTCAAATTAAATAGGTCAGACCTATCAAAGCAATAAAAACATTATATTCCACATTAACTTTGTGAACATTCAGAAGCAACCGGCATCCAGCTCAACTCAGACACCAATAGCAACTGCGGGCAAGGTGAAAAAAACCCTATTGAGTATGAACATGAGCTACGAGAATGAGCAGAAAAGTGCTGCAGTTCTGTGTTTTGGCCACAGGTGGCTGTATCGTTAGAAAACTTTATAATGATCTTTAAAGGCACACTGTGTAACTTTTGGCCACTAGGGGAGCTAGACCTGTAACTGCCAGTAATTTACATCCACTAGAAATCTGTCATGGTCCCTTGTATTCTGGCCCATGTGCAGAACACATCGAGGAGACAGGTAGGGCAGACTTAAGACCTTTTATGTAGAAAATAAACAAGGACAACACCCAGATTTTCTTTAGGGCGTCTGGAAATGAAGGGAGCGTTAGACACACTGCAACAGAGAGCAAGAGTTAAAAGGAGTATGTGTACAATGAGAATGACAACTCTAAAAGGCTTACAACGTGAGACATAAATGGTCCACCAGGGGAAGTGAGCGTAGTTGTGGACGTCCATAGGTGCCGAACGTAGGAGCTTGCAGCGGGGAAGGTGGCTGCCAAGCTGGAGGAGGCTGGTCGGTAGAGCTCGGCCGATCAGTCTTCGGGTTGGCGGCAAGTGACAGTCGGCTGGGCGTTGCACCGATTTAGCGCTAGCGTGACGGCTGGAATCTCTGAGAGGCTGTGGAATGGATCAGAGGTTGATCGGCTTGGCAGAGATCTGTGACTCAAGGAAGATGCTCCAATGTAGTATTGGGAGCCGAACAACCACTTATGGCTAACGGGAGAAAAACAAAGACTGCGCCAACACAGAAACCACCGCAGAACCCTGAGAAAATTGAAAATAATAACTGAGATACTGTATACTAAGAGGAAAGTGTTAACTTACCAGTCTAATAATAAAGTTGAGAAAAGACAATTGGTTTTAAATCCAGCTTCTTCCTTCAGACTGCGAAATGAATAAACTCCTTTCCATTATTTTCCTCAGGCACAATCCCTTTCACTTTTTCTCTTTTAATCCTCCTCAGAAGGGTTGAACTTTTTCCTTAAGAGCCTGCCATAAAGCAATGTGTTCTACCAGGTCACATGACCTGGCCAATGACGGTCTGTCATCTCCCAACTTATATAGTCTGTATTTCAAGAGGGGAGCCTCGCTTGTATCATTGATAGTGTCAGGCTCTGTATATTAGCCTGAGGAATCATTTAAAATAACTCATATGCGACAAGTCTTTAGGCCACAAAGTCCGCAGTGTGCCTTTAAATTTACGCTTGGTTGCAGGTTTCCTAAAAAGGAAAATGAGGCATGAGGTCAAAAAGCTAGATGTTCAAGGAGTAAATATTAAAATGATAGTTGAGAGAATTTCAGTTTCCTGACTTACTCTGTTATGCTGGTTGCACAGACTGCGCTATTGGTTAACATGGCCTTTGTGCCACAACAAAAGGGTATTCTCCTCACCTGTCTGATGCCCATTAAACTTAACATCACAATGTGTAAAATTAAAGAAGTCAGGGAAACAGAATTCCAGGAGAAATTAATTTAACTCTTTCTGAATGATGTTTAGGGCTAAACCTATTATCCATCCACAACAAGATAAGTTTTCTAACCCTCCAATCATCCCTACATTTTTTGATTAGGCTGTTCAAGGAGATCTTTGAAAGTGAGAAGATAACTGAGGAAGGAAGGACAGGCGCATTGGTACAAATCTTCAGAAACAAGGGAGATGTGCAGAGCTGTAGCAACAAGAGGGATAGAGCTGATGAGCCATACAATTAAGTAATGGGAAAAAGTAGTGGAAGCTAGACTAAGGACAAAAAGGATCTGAGGAGCAGTATAGTTTCATGTCAAGAAAAAGCACTACAGAGGCAGTTTTTTTTCTGTGAAGCTGCTGCTGGAGAAGTACAGAGAGGGCAACAGAGAGCTGCATTGCGTTTTCGTAGAGTTGCAGAGAAATATGTGACAGTGGAGCAGGACACGTACAACAGCTGTAGGACAGTGGTGAGGTGTGCTGTAGACCTAGAAGAAGAGTTTTACACTTGAAGTGGGGCTGCATCAGGGATCAGCTCTCAGATAAGGTAAGACAGGAATATTCATGGGTTATGAGGTTTGCTGGTGACATTTTGATCTGCGATGAGAGCAGGGAACAAATCGAGGTAAAATCTAAAGAGACGGAGATCTGACATGAAAAAAAGAGGAATACAGAATAAAAGTTTGTGAAAGATGGACTGAAGGGAAGCTTACATGAAACAGAAATATAAAAGGCAAAGGATTTAAAGTACTTAAGGTCTACAGTCCAGAGAAAGTGTGGAAAATAGGTATAAAAGCATTTCCAAGCAATGTGGGATGGGTGGATAATAGTATCAAGTGTTTTGTGTGATGATGGATTACCAACAAAAATGACAGAAAATATGTACCAGATTGTGTCAAGTGACAAGTAGTGTGACCAGCAATTGTATATGGTTTAGAGACAGTGGCACTGAGGAAGAAACAGGTGGCAGAGCTGCAGGTAGAAGAGATGGAGATGTTAAAGTTTTCTATAGGAGTGGAATGTACATCAGAGGCTCCCAAACATCTCAGATCATTTGAGATGTTTGGGAGATAAAGCCAAAGAGGCCAGAATAAGATGGTATATCACAAGGAGGCTATTAAGGCTATAACTACCAGCTAGTGGCCTTATAGGGAGACCAAGGAGGATATTTAGGGATGGAATTAAAGAGGACATTAAGGCAGCAGACAGAAAAAGGTTCAGAAGATGGAGTTGGATGAAGACAGATGACTAACTGTGGTGATTTGAAGGAGAAAACTGAAAAAAAAGTAGAATCAAGAATAAAGATATTTGTATAAATTGGTGGTTTTGTGTTTATTCTAAGATTGACCAAACTCTCTCATTTTCTATGCCTAAAATTTACTGTTTGTCTCACAAAATTACAAGCTTGATCTGGAGGCCTCTTCCTCTTATTTGTTTTCACATTTTTACCACCTGACACTCACTCTAAGATCGCCCAGCCCAAAGAAAAAACAACCAAGGGTGAATTTACATCTGAAAATACAACTTAGTGGTGATGGTGGACACAAAGAAACTCAATGGCCTTGCCTAAGTCAATTAGGTGAGGCTTGTTTGCCTTATGAGCCAGCATGATGGCAAATACAACATACTTCTTTTTTTAATTAATTGTTATCTGTTCAGCTCTGTGCACTGTGTTTTTCATCCCTTTCATCCTTCTCACAAGGTGTGACCGGCAGGTACAGCCTCACCATCTGCAGCTTGTTAGAGCCCATCAGGATGAGCATTCTTAAGGAGACCGGAGCTCTACATCAGATGCTTGTTTTGTCATGAGTGGTTTGCTCATGCTTAGCAGTGTTCTTGCCTCTCTTTCCTTTGTGGTATTAACTTATCTGTGTACTTTTTCACAGTTTCTCTTGGATCCACTCAAGTCCTCCCTGCAAGCAGCAATTGCTTCCATGTCCTGTCGTCATCTGAATTCGTCCTTGTCATTCAAACTTTGCTTTGTCATTGGCTTGTTCCACTTCTGCTCTCCTGCCTGCCGACTCTACTGCTTTGCTGTCTATGGATCGAAATCTACACCGAACACGAGTCAATCTTAGGTCTGTGGTATGCTTACCTCTTCCCAAACCCTTTCTCCATCTGTGAACATGAAGCTTAATCTGCTACAATATTAACATTCTGCAAACCATCCTGTCGTATCACTAATTGCTGACTCTCCCTCCAGTGGCTTAACTGAGGATCGAATCTGATCCTGTCAAGCTCGACTGTGCTCACATTGGAAATAAACCTGTTAACTTTTCATAAAATTTTGTATGGTTGTTGTCAGTGCTAGAGTCTAGGTCTTACTAATATCACAGTTGTATATCAAGTCAATATGGTATTTCAAAATAACCACAAACAGATTGAAGTGGAAGCCCAAGTCATTCATTGCCAGATTAAAATTGCTGAGGTGCAAAAATGTCTCATTAGCTGTGAGAGAAAAAGTTACTGATGCTTTTGTAGTTAAGACTGAAAAAATTGTAGCACATGAACATGTTTTTTTTTTAACAAACAAACAAAATTGTGAAAATTTTGTTAGAAGAAATGAGATGGCATTGTTGTAGGTAAATGGCATTTCACTTCAAGAGAAAATGTGACAGTTAGTTGCTGACAATCTTACGGGATTGATTAAAAGGTAATGTTTGTCAGGAATATTGTATTCTTTTTGAGGACCCAAATGCAGAGCTGAAGAGGCAAAGAGGATTTCTTGTAAAATTTAGAGAAGACGTAAAACTACAGAACCCGTAATCCAGATGCAATTGACAAGAAACTCAAGAACCAAAAACAAGGAGACAATAGGGAGTAATAAACCAAACAGATAAAGGAGCAAAGGAATGAAGAGAATCCAGAAAATACTGACTGCAGAGGAGGAGTATATATGCTAAACAGAACAATGAATGGAGAAATCAATTGATTGGGAGCAGTTGTGGACAGAAGGATCTGGAAGGGATCTAGGGGAAAGGACACTGGCACAAGGGGGAAACAGAGAGTAAACAAGAAATATATAGGTTTTAAAAACAAGCAGAAAACCACTAGGATGACACAAAATGGAAATGAAACAAAAAAAATCAAAAAACTCAAAATTACATATATCAAAGTGTAACTGAAAACTCAAAAAGAAAAATTTTAACAGAACCAAAAGTCCAAAAAGGGTAGAATCATAACAATGTCAGTGATTTAGCAAGACTGGGGGTTTAAAAGTAGCCTGGGTGCCATTCCGAACTTAGTCCCGCCCACAACATTTGAGGTCGGGAAGTTCGGTCTGGCATTGCTCAGTAGTAGCACGAGTATGCTCGCACAATATCTGGTGATCCAATCAAATTGTCAGGGTGGGCTTTATACGATGATGGACAGATGATCAACAGTAACGTAATCAACCATGTGACCAAAGCGCACATGGGAGACAACAACAATGGCTGCCGCTGGAGAGCTGAGGTGTGTAGATTCTGCTATTAGGTCTGTTCTAGAAGATATCGACAGCAAATTAATTTTAAAAGAGGAACAGAGAAACGCGATCAAGGCTCATCTTCTTATTCTAGGCATGCAACTGCATGCTTTGATTTTTGTTGACAACAACTGTGCCTGGCTTAACATACGTCACGCACTCCGTTGCTCTTATTGGTTGTAGGTCTATCCAATTGAGTGCAGAGGCATTTTTTTCCTTGTTCGTTCGAAACACGCCCCATAATCACAGCTCTATGGAGCAGTATCAGACTCATATTCTGACTAGAATTGAGTAGGACTACGTCAGGCTAGTTTAAAAGTGCATCACACCAAATGTGGTGGAATTTACATAGCGTTCCTACTCACATCACATGGGTAAGATGAGGGAGGCCACCAGAAGTTAATTCCAACTGTTGATAGAGGTCCCCACTCTACCCTTGCTGCATGAGGGAACTAAGGTCTTGTAAGCTGAGGCACCATTGACTGCTGAAGTTGAAAAATCGGAACGTTTCTGGGAAACAGCAACTAATAAGGAATTGGTTGTGACATAGTTTAAATGTGTTTACATGCAATCAAGGTAAATGGATTTGTGAATTCACAAACTCCCGAAAATACATCTTGCGAGAAGCCATTAGGTACATTGGCCACAATGCAGAGATGTTTCACACCAATGAAGTGATGTGTATGAGGTCAACCAGAAGCGGAAGGCTGAAGCAAATCAAAATAGGCTTTGTCGAATTTAGCTGGTATACTCTCTATTTCTTTTTGAAAAACAAGCAAAAGGATGCGATTCTTGCCTTTGTGTATTGGAAAATTTTAGTGTGTTCCTTACCACCGAATTCGGTAAGAATTTGACTTATGCGTTAACCCCACTAGTTAAATGAAGAATGTGGTCAGCAGTGCTGGGCACGTTACTTTGAAAAAGCAATTAGTTATAGTTACTAGTTACTTCTCCCAAAAATTAACTGAGTTACTAACTGAGTTATTCCACAATAAAAGTTACTAGTTACTAGTAAAAGTAACTATCTGGTTACTTTGTGTTTCTCGCCCCCGCTGAATAGAGCTGAATAGAGTGGAGAACAAAGACTGGAAAACGTTTTGCTGCTGGAGTCCTCCTCATTCTCCATCTCTCTGTGTGTGCTGTACGTTAACACCCACCAGCGGAAACACTCACCTTCCCAACTGATGGACGTCATCCAACTGACATCCTCCCCTCTCTCATGACAAGGCGCACACGAGTCCTATCGTGAAAAAAAGGTTAATTGTGTGACCTGAGTAACATGCAGTAACAGGGTGTTGGCAATGGTAACTTCGTTACAGTTACAGTCAAAGTAATTAGTTAGATTACTCGTTACTAAAAAAAGGTAACGGCGTTAGTAACGCTGTTACTTTCAATGCCATTACTCCCATCGTTGGTTGTCAGTCACAGCTACTACTGCTGCTGTTATTGGTTGAAAGCTCTACCCAGGAGGCATGTGTCACTTGATTCACCCAATCAGGTCGAAGAATTGTATTGAATATCCCTCACTTTTGCAAACAATTCAACAGGAGGCTATTAAAGGAGGTATCCATATGGCCTATTCCAGGTTAAAATGTGCAGCTGTGACAAAACTCTTTTCAGTCAGAATGGAATATAGAGAAAATAAAGTTGACAAAGCATGAAATAAGCACTGCTCTTAAGAGGTTTTAAGGTCGCTTTTAAAAAAGCTGTTTCAATTGAGCCTTAGCTTCATGATCTTGGCACTGATGACTGGCTTAATTACCGATTGAATTCACCTGTCTAACTCTGCCTCATTTCTGCTCATTTGATCCACCTGTTTCTGCCTCCATTTCAGCTGGTTGCTCCCAGTCATCAGTAGGGCTGGCTTGTTCCTTAGACAACATAGCCAAATTCTACAGGTGCAAACCACCAGGGGGGGCCATTTGCATTTGCCTGTACCTTCATAAAAAATCATCTTCTTTTAATCAATCTTTTAGCGGGCTGCCTCTATTTTGTTAATTATTTGTTTCATGTAAAATCTCACCATGTCAAAGCGTCCTAAAGTCCCTGGTGTCAAGATGAGGGAAAAAAGAAAAGAAGAAGAGGACAAATGTGACAAAGACAGAGGTAATGTTACATTAAATATGATGATGCTATTATTTTACTGTTGCAGAATAAAGACGATAATCGCTTTATCCATTGGCATAACATAGTTTGCTAATCAATAAATAGCTAGCGCTATCCTTTAGTTTTTTTTTAAACAGTGTCCTGTCTGGCAATGTGGCAATAAGAATAATTGTCTTGATGCCAAAAAGAGCCTCACAGATTTTACTTTCACAAGTGGAGCAGTACGGCTATCGCCATAGTGTTCCGCTTGATTTATGCATATACATTTTTTATATGTATATATTATTTTATATATATACATTTATTATAATCATGCAGGGAGTTTTACAGATTATATAGACCCTGCAATGTAAGTAGAACAGGAAAGGAAAAATAGAAAAAAAAGGAGAAAAGAAAAAAGAAAAAAGAAAGAGGACATAAAAGGGAGATAACGATAAAACATTTCCCGTCTGCTTCATCACCTGCAAAGAGATGTAAAAAGAACAGCACAACCAACGGACATGGTACAAGACATACAATAAAGTAACACCTAGATATCCATTAGTTTTAACATCAGTTAATGAAAAGGAAGGGCCCAGTTGTTGGAAAACTGATTTAAGAGCCCACATCTTGCCACCCTTGGGCAAATGTGTAGCTATATATTAGATCTATTCACCAGGTGTTAAAATGTTAATTGCATTGACAACTATCTTACCTTTTTCCAGGTGGTAATAGTCAATCAAGATACAAATAATTTTCCAAAGATCTAAGCCCAGCTGTTAGCTGAATACAGCTCATATTATCTAAAATGTGTTAATCATATTAAACTATGTTTGTGTTAAAATGTACATCATTAATGTTACAGCATACCTAAGCATTCCCACATGCTACAATTATACTGCAGTTTACTGATTATTTGCATTCTACTAATTAGCATTTCACTCTAATAACTTTAAATTATAATTATTAGTAATCAGAAAAAGTACATTGTATATAATAGCCTGTAGCACACATCACTCATGCATACTTTTTATTTGTATGATTTCATTTTATTTTACTTTACTTTTGTGTTTATTATTAGACTGTTGTCACATATTCCTCTTATGTCATCAGATGCACTGAAGAGGTCCTAGCCCTGAAAATCCTCCTGTTTCCTCCCCCTCAGCAGCACAACTCAGCAACCTTCACTTTCACTTTTACAAAAGGCAGACAAAGGTGTCAGCATAACTAATTTAACAGACTCTTAATCAAGGGAGCAAAAGTCAGAAGAAGCTGGCTTGTGTACTCTAAAAAAAGATGATAGCTTGCACTGCTTCTGTTGCAGACTGTTTTCTAACTGAATAGGAAAGTAACGGACTGGACAAATGCCGCTCACTTGCTTAAGGTCCATGAGGATAGCCAGGAGCATAAGACTCACATGGCAACATGGAAGGACTTGGAGTTCTGTTTTATAAAAAGGCTAACAATAGATAAAAAGGAGATGGCACTGGCTGCGGCTGAGAGAAAAATGTGGTCTGACGTTCTACACTGGTCGGTGGCAATAATTCAGTCAATAGCTGAAATAAACATGGGTTTTAGGGGTTCCACAGATACACTAAATAAAACAGACAATTGAAATTTTCTGAAAGAGGTAGAGCTCATGGCCAGATGTGATCCATTGATGAAGCAGCAGGCCAGCAGAATGGAAAGTGAAGCTGGTCATCATGTACCCTATCTTGGCAAAACAATTCAAAATAAACTAATAGACTCCATCCGTTCTAAAATAGAACACATCGTGACAAAGATCAAAGTTCCAAATATTGATCCATCATTTTAGACTGCACCCCTGATCTAAGTCATAAGCAACAGTTCTCTGTCATAGTCAGGATAGTATCACAGGAAGACATTCCTCAAGTAAAACGGCATTTCTCAGGCTTTCTGGTGGCTAGAGGAACTTAACATTCCATTTTTGAACTGCAGAGGCCAGTCCTACGACAACGGTGCCAATATGAGGGGAAAAATAATCGTGTTCAGGGAATGTTGCTTCAATTGAACTCAAGAAATGTTTATATCCCATGTGGTGCTCACCAGATGCCCTTGGCTACTTTTAGCATTTTACAAAATTAAAATTATTAATTACCTTTGGGTGGAGGCTCTTCTCAGCCTCCACCCAAAGGTGGGGCGTCCTCTTAAAATATGTGAAAATCACCCTGAAATCATAGACTAAGACCAGATGGGAAAGCAGGATAAAAATCGATGAGGCAGTAAGGCAGACCAAAAACACCACAACAGCAGCCCTAGTAGGGTTTTTGGTCTGCCTTTTGGTCTTATCTTACAAGCTATTTGTAAGATCATGTTATGATGTTTGTTTTTTTTTTTGTTTTTTTTAAATGCTTTTAGTTTTGTGCCTACTCATTTCTTTGATTTCTTATTTGCATATTTATGTTTTATTTAAGTTAATCTAACTTGTTCACACTTGTTGAGGGGAGTGTTTAAATTTATTAGTTTATATAAGCTATCTATATGATATTTTATATGTTGAGTTCTTTTTTTGTATTTGTTTTTTTAAGTTGTTCTATGTATACTGAATATTTATATTGCCTTATGTAGATAAAACATTATGCCCAAGATAAAGCTTTTTAGTTTCTTTGAGTATATGTACATTAGCAGACAGTGCAAGTACTTTCCAGCAATGCAAGGGGGCACCAACTACAATTTTGCCTACGGCACAAAATTGGTTAGGGCTGGCCCTAGTGATCAGTGCCAGATTATAATCTCCAGTCGTTGGTGAGTGTTTTTAGCGTACCTTGGTGTTTCCAATTACTTGATCCTGATCTGCCTCTGAGCTACTACTGAGCTTGCCTGTTCCTATTCTGATCTGTTCACCTCACCTGGCTTCAGACCCCTGGACCTCTGAGCCTGCCTGTTCCTGTCCTGAGGAAGTGCCCACCCCATCTTGTTGGCAGGTTACCTGGTGGATCCTATCTCGTTCTCTGGGCATAGTCTGAACTTGTAAACGAGATTAGTGACTAATGTTCTCAATATTCCTCCGTTAGATTTACGTAGTCACTAACCTGTGCTTCCTTTCTGTAGAGTTTCCTGTGCTAGACGCATTAGCCACTGCTACCCCGATCCGCCAGTTCTTAATACACACTTTTTGAGTAATCCCACTGTCTGTCTTGCCTTGAAAACTGGGTCACCCATTCTGAGCTGTGACAGAATAATCCGGCCAAACCTGGAACCATTGGCAGACAGACAGTGACGTTCTGAGTTCAAACTGTGTTTTTCTCAGCTTGAGTCGGGCATGCAGAAAATTTAGGATGGCTTGCGGGTTTCTTCATAAGACGTGTCTTTCTCTCCTTTTTTAGGGTTATTCTGATCTGTTTTGGGTTTTTCTTATCTGATCTGTTTGCCTGACCTGGCTTCGGACTCCTGGACCTCTGAGCCTGCCTGTTCCTGTTTTGATATATATGCCTGACCTGACTTCAGATTCCCAGTCCTCTAAGCCTGCCTGTTTCTGTTTTGATCCGTTTGCCTGACCTGGCTTTGGATTCCTGGACCTCTGAACCTTCCTGTTCTGATCTGTTTGCCCGATCTGGCTTCAGATTCATGGACCTCTAAGCCTGCCTGTTCCTATTTTTATCTGTTTTCGTGACCTAGCTTTGGACTCCTGGACCTCTGAGCCTTCCTGTTGTGGTCTGTTTGCCTGATCTGGCTTCAGACTCCTACTTTTTTCTGGGGCTGCCACATCTGGTACAATCAGGGTGGCACCCGCAGTGTCTAGGCATGGACTGAACTTGTAAACCATGTTTGTGACTCAAGTTAATAATCTTCCTTCATTAGATTTACGTGGTAACTAACCTGTGTTTTCTTTCTGTAGAGTTACCTGTGATAGATGCCCTAGCTACCCTGATCCGCCAGTTCTTAATAAACACTTTTTGAGTAATCCCACTGTCTGTCTTGCCTTGAATACTTGGTCCTCCATCCTGAGCAATGACACCTAGATGGACTGTTAGTCAGCTGCTGCTCCCTACCAGCACTGGTGCTCTATGATCAGTTAGATACAAAGAGGTGCCACCGAATCCAACCGCCATCCAGACCTAGGGCTTCATAAGTGGACATTTGAGAAGTTAAAATGTTAGTTTTTGCTGCTTTATCGTTTAACATGTAATAAACTCTAATTGACCTCACCGTCTGATGAGAGACCTTAACCAAAGGTGGACTACTTTCTTAATGCTTCCGGGGCTTTTCCAAAATTTTATGAACTTCACCAAGCTGATTCAATAGTTGTGCATAAAGATCAATTTAGCAGCAGTCTGTAATGTTACTTTTCACTTATGCTTTAACTGTGAAGCTAACCACTCTATATTTTTTATATATTTTTGGCTCTTTTAAAACTAAGCCATATTGACATTTTTCCATTCTGCTCATTTTAACACACACGAAAAGTTAATTGTAATTTTCTAAGTCTATCGTGATTATTCTGCTTTATAAAAAAATATTCTTACACATCGAGAAGTTTATTGGTTCGTATGCTCAAAGCATTCAGCTAAACAGACCTACATGCAAAGTTCAATTGAATTTCTGAATCATGTAAGAGGAAAAAGGAAAAAGAGAACTTTAGAGTTTAGACAAATTGACATGATACTAAATGGGAGATAGCTCTGTGTTAGTAAATGCCAATCGGGGTGAATTACCCTCATACAACATCCAGTAGGATAGTTGTAACTGGGGAAATACAGGTGCTGGTCATAAAATTAGAATATCATGAAAAAGTAGATTGATTTCAGTAATTCCATTTAAAAAGTGAAACTTGTATATTATATTCATACATTACATACAAACTCATATATTTCAGATGTTTATTTTGTTTAATTTTGATGATTACAAATGACAACAAATGACAAATCTCAAATTCATCATATCAGAAAATTAGAATATTACTGAAGACCAATAAAAACAAAGGATTTATAGAAATGTTGGCCAACTGAAAAGTATGAACATGAAAAGTATGAGCATGTACAGCACTCAGTATTTAGTTGGGCCTCCTTTGGCCTGTATTACTGCAGCAATGCGGCGTGGCATGGAGTCGATCAGTCTGTGGCACTGCTCAGGTGTTATGATAGCCCAGGTTGCTCTAATAGTGGCTTTTAGCTCTTCTGAATTGTTGGGTCTGGTGTATTGCATCTTCTTCTTCACAATACCCCATAGATTTTCTATGGGGTTAAGGTCAGGAGAGTTTGCTGGCCAATTAAGAACAGGGATACCATGGTCCTTCAACCAGGTACTGGTAGCTTTGGCACTGTGTGCAGGTGCCAAGTCCTGTTGGAAAATGAAATCTGCATCTCCAAAAAGTTGGTCAGCTGCAGGAAGCATGAAGTGCTCTAAAACTTCCTGGTATGTGGCTGCGTTGACCCTGGACCTCAGAAAACACAATGGACCAACACCAGCAGATGACATGGCACCCCAAACCATCACTGACTGTGGAAACTTTACACTGGACTTCAAGCAACGTGGATGAAGTGCCTCTCTTCTTTTCCTCCAGACTCTGGGACCTTGATTTCCAAAGGAAATGCAAAATTTACTTTCATCAGAGAACATGACTTTGGACCACTCACCAGCAGTCCAGTCCTGTTTCTCTTTAGCCCAGGCAAGACGCTTCTGACGCTGTCTGTGGTTCAAGAGTGGCTTGACACAAGGAATGCGACAGCAGAAACCCATGTCTTTCATACGTCTGTGTGTGGTGGTTCTTGAAGCACTCACTCCAGCTGCAGTCCACTCTTTGTGAATCTCCCCCACATTTTTGAAGGGGTTTTGTTTCACAATCCTCTCCAGGGTGCGGTTATCTCTCTTGCTTGTACACTTTTTTCGACCACATCTTTTCCTTCCCTTCGCCTCTCTATTAATGTGCTTGGACACTGAGCTCTGTGAACAGCCAGCCTCTTTAGCGATGACCTTTTGTGTCTTGCCCTCCTTGTGCAAGGTGTCGATGGTCGTCTTTTGGACAACTGTCAAGTCAGCAGTCTTCCCCATGATTGTGTAGCCTATAGAACTAGACTGAAAGACCATTTAAAGGCTTTTGCAGGTGGTTTGAGTTAATTAGCTGATTAGAGTGTGGCACCAGGGGCCATCAATTTTGAACCTTTTCACAATATTCTAATTTTCTGATATGATGAATTTGAGATTTTCATTTGTTGTCATTTGTAATCATCAAAATTAAACAAAATAAACATCTGAAATATATGAGTTTGTATGTAATGTATGAATATAATATACAAGTTTCACTTTTTAAATGGAATTACTGAAATCAATCTACTTTTTCATGATATTCTAATTTTATGACCAGCACCTGTAGTGAAGCTTCCATTTTACCTGAGGCAGTTGGTGAAACATTTTTGCCTCATCAGTCATCATAATTTGATAATTTCGCTTCTAGTTGCTCGTAATAAATGGCAGATGTCTTTTACTTGGTAGACAATGTACTAAATTGTTACTTGCTTGTGTTACAGCATTATAGTAGGAAGGTGTTATTAAAAAGATTCAGCCAGTCTAAAATAGATGCTAGGAAACCTCATTGTCATTTATTTTAATCTCATAATTCAAATTTCCAATGGCTGTACAAAAAATAAATCACGTCCAGAATCATCCGTATCTTCTTTAAGATCTTTCCTCCATTGAACCCATTTTTTTTTTACATATGAAACACAGAACTGGACCATCAACCTTTGTCCTGTCTGCCTCAATCTAGTGACATTTCCTTGTTTGTGTCGGCCTACAGTCAAAGTTCTACAGCTTCACTGCTTGTCAGCATATCAAACTCAGTTGTTTCTTGCAAATTCAGATACTTATGCTTCCACTGAAAAAGCAATTTCACACCAATTAAAAGCTGCAGAACAGAATACGCATTTTGCAGAGCACCCTGCAGCCTGGACAACGTACTGCGAGTTCTGTCGTTACAGCTAAGTATGATGATCACAACAGCTAAGCCATTTTTTTCCGCACAAAAAGACGTAAAATGGGAAGGAAGAGCATAAAGTCACTCTAGAGAAAATATATGCTTAGTGAAGTGTCAATAGAACAGAGATTGTCTTAAGTGGAAAGGAAAATTAACTCCAAATATTACCAGAAATATGTGTTACTGTCTAATTATATTTACTCAACACCTTTTTGCACCTACTGTTTTAGATTGCATTCATTATTGACTTATTTATTGCTGTGTTTTAGTATTTGGAAGCTAAAAGATACATAAATGAACAAAAGTTCTAATGATTGCCAAAACTACTACAAAATACACAGGAAGTGGAGATGAAACAATACATTAGTCAGACACGTTTTATGATATTTGTGTTTTCTTTTCCTGTACTGGTATCACCTGAGACACGCATTTGGTACATTAGCTCAGCAGCCAGGCCTTAAGATAACATGAAACAGGGGGGGGATTAGGCAATACTAGGCAGTTGCCTAGGGCCCCATGTTCCTGGGGGCCCCATAAAACTGTGTACATTTATGGTTAATACAACTATCCTTATTTGTGAACATTAATTATGTTTTTGATAAAAATGCTTTCATTAAAATGCTATCAGAATGCTTATAATAATAAGTGGGTCTCTATCCCCCCTTGTGTTGCAGACTTAGCGCTTTCGTCGCTATATTTAGCGGCTTTTAAGAACCCTCTAGCATTTTGATTATAGAAAAGCGCCTAGTGCCAAATCTAACATAAACAGTGATGGGCAGTAGCGCCGCTACATGTAGCGAAGCTATTAGTTTAACTACATGTTACAGTAGCTTGACCGTAGCGTCGCTGCTTTATTTATCAAGTAACTTTCCTGCAGTTTCGTTATTGTTTTTTTCAAGTAGCGACGTAGCGTCCACAAATGCTACAAAACCCAGGGCATAAATAAGTAATGAAAGCAGGTTTTCTATTTTTGAAACAACAATCGGAGTTATTCGTTGGACATTCACGCATGAGCCTCTATTCTGCCTCTCCTGTCTGTATCTACCGAAACATGCGCATGCCTACTGCAGTGGAACTCAAAGAATGACACACACAGACACACGCAGACAGAGCCACACACACAGGATGGAGGAGGAGACAGGAGCAGAGCGCCTCATTTTCAGAGATTTTGAAACTTGTTGAATCCTCTGATAAAAAGTACATGTTCAAATTTCAGTTCTTGGCCATAGAGAGCTCATGTGGCCAAGACTAGCCATTTGTTTTACATAGCCAAACACTCATTAAAACAGTCAACTGCAGTCAATTTTTTTAAATAAAAATGTGAAAAATATATCAGCTTTAACTTTATTGGCGCCTTTAATTTCCAGATAGTTCAATTTGATGTGTGCCACTAAGATACTCTAATTAGAGAGCAGTAGCCAAACTTGAATATTGTATTTTCATGGCCCAATTTACCAGACAGGATGATTACATAAATCTGTTTTAAGGCTTATTTGCACAGATAAGATATTTTAGGTATGGAGGAACAGCTCTCCCATATATAAAAATAAATACATAAATAAATACATGCTCAATAAATAAATAAGCATTCAAATAATAAACCCCCAAAATACAATGAATAAATATGTAGGTAGAAATTAAATTATACAGTGAGACATAAATGTATATATATCTCTTAATTAGCTTCTTTATTTTTTCACCTTTTTTGTCAACAGTTTCATTTGTTACTTGAATCGACTGTTTAATTGAGGTCTGAAGAGGTTTTCTCTAAGGGAGACCCTAAAGAAATAAGATGCCTTTTGTAGGGTTTTGTTTTCCCTAGAGATGTCCATTGAATGTAAACTCATAGCCATGTCTCGATGTGTAGAACACTACACAGTACCTTTAATTTGGTTCTAATAACAGCAGATTGTTTACTAGTTTGTCTACTAGTAAATACTTCAGTTTTTTTATTATGCTGATCATAAAGCAATTTTTACACTGTGTTATGTTATTGGCTGATCTTTAATAAATGTTTTAACCAGTGTATCAGACTCATTTTGAATTGATATTAGCTTGGTACAACGTTAAGTAGCTTCTGATGTAGTTAAGCTACTTTTAACACATTAGTGTAACTTAGCTAGCTATAATTCTTTAGGTGGTAGCTTTTGTGTAGTGAAGCTTAATTTTTTGTTGAGTAACTAATAGCTTAGCTCACCACACTGGACAAGTACCTTGCCCAACACTGCATATAAAAGCACTGAACTCGTAAAAAAAGTAGATTTGTAACCCCGCCTCGTGCTATCCTCTATCAGCTGTCATTATTCATGCAGCTATTATCTCATAGAAAGGAAAATTGGAGAACAGATAAGCAGATCATGGCTTGTCTACAGTGAAAAGAAGGACTGTGTTATTTACTTTTACGTCCCCTTTTTGGACACACAGAAAGGAGCAATCAGCAAAGTTAGAATGGCTTGGTAATTTCATTCCTTTTGAGACACCATGAAAAGTCAGCTGAGTATAAAACATACAAAGAAAAACAACACGAAAATGGACAAGAAGAGAGGGAAAAAATGTAGAACAAATAACGTATATCTATTCTATTAAAATTTCTTTATCTGTATAATGGGTCTGTTTTATGTGTTGTATTCTCAATTGAGCGGGCCACCAGCCTGTTTCTGCCTAGGGCCCCAAATTTCCTAAATTTGCCCCTGATGTGAAGCACCTGCATTACCACTCCTTCTATTTGTTATCATCAATATTTTGATTGATTTGTTTATAAATGTTTATTTTTTATAAATTTAGACTTGTGTAACATTTGATATCATTGTGTCATTTTTAGCATTTAAATGCAAGAAGAAAGAAAAATACCTCCTCCAAGAATTGGCCCAAACATACACTGATTCAATATTTAGAAAGTAACAGATATGTGCTGATTATTAAATTAGAAATCAGTGATAAGTAACATACATTGTAATCATAGTAGAAATTTCACAACATAAGGAAAATCAGGACAGTTTTATTATTTTTCCTTTCTTCTACATGTCCTGTTGTGTCATGTCGAACATACAATATAGAGCAGAAGGTTGCCTTTATGTACCAGGGTCGTTTTGCGCCACAAGAAGGATGTATAAAAATTATCTTTGTTTTTCTTAATTTATTTTTTAAAGCATCACTGATGTTAAACACTAAGGTCCTCAATTTGAATATTAACTATTGATTTCTCATTAGAGCATAGAGCTAGATTGCAATAGTTGTTCATTAGAAAAAAATGTATCTTACCTAGTGACAACTGGATCAATTCAATTTGGTTGGGTTAGTGCTTGTTGAATAAATAATGAAAGCATAGTATGCCATCTATTCCTGTAGCATGGCCTGAGACTTTTTAATTATGGCAGAACATAAAACTGCATTTTAAAGAGAAAATATCTGCCTTTTACATAACTGTATGAATTGATTTGCTATTTTGCATCCATCATTTTTACAAGCACCAATGACACCAAAACTGGTTGGGTTTAAAAATCCTTTTATTATGTTTTGCCAGCAGGATAGGACCTCTTATCAGATCTCTCTTCCAGTTAGACCTGTAACAGGGGATTTTCTCTGTGGGAATTGGATTATTGATGGTTTTCTCATTTGAATAATTTTGCAATAAGAAGAAAATGAATTCTCTGTATCCCTTGCCTGATAGCGTTCATGCGGCTAAAGTCTATCAGTGTTTTTTTCTAGTTTCCTTCTGGTTGTTGTTGCTGAAGCACTTTAAACACAGAGCAGAAAAATATTCGAACATTGTCTGCTTGAAGATAATCTTCAGCTAATAAGTTTATTTGCTTGTCACAATTGTTTTATTTGCTCATTACAGAATGCATAGTTTTGCAATATGTGCCTCCATATTTAGCACAAATTACTCTAGTGCAGCTTTTTTGGTTAGAAAAAAAAATCTGAAAAAAAATCTAGCTGTGTCTTTAACGCTGAGACAGTAATTAGCTAGCCCTCTGCAAAACAACACCCCCATCCAAACTGCTATAAAACAAACAGGGGATAACAGCTAAACACGGACAAGGCCAAATCGTGAAGAATTATAGAAGAACAGCATTCACGAGAAAAAAATAAAAAATGCAGATTTGATATACTTCAATATCATCCATATTCAATGTGGATTGATGCTGTTGGTTAGAATTCTTTAATATTTGTTCATCATAAATACTATTTTTAAATGTTTTTAGAGCATAAACAGTAGTGTATAGGATTTCCTGAAAGCGCGCACATGCGCGTTCACGAGCCTACGGAAGCCGGCAGACCAAACCAGATGAAAGTGCGCATTCAGCGTTTGCTCTGCCAATAATGCAAGCGTAGAAGAAGAAATGTGCTGTTTACCTGTGCAAAGAAAGAAACAACGAAAGAAAAATGTCTGAGGACTTCAGTGTTGAGGAAGAGCATGAGTTCTTTGCCGAGCTGAATGCGCTGGTTTGGTCTGCCGGCTTCCGTAGCGTCGTGAACGCGCATGTGCGCGCTTTCAGGAAATCCTATACACTACTGTTTATGCTCTAAAAACATTCTAAATGACTTTGTTTCGAGTAAATTCTGAATGCTACCCACTCAGGACACTTGGAATACATTGGACGAGCAGTATGGAGGAATATTGACACGTTTTGTGGACTTTTATGGACCTTTCTGTCTCGGGCACAATAGACCTCCATTATTTGAATGTCAGCAGACAGCAAGAAGCCTCCCAGATCTCCAGATGCATTTGAGATATCAAAAAAGTACTCCAGGGTGTTGTTCAGCATGGTGGTGAGTAGAAAATGAAGGCTAATCATGTTTTGGGTGTACTATTCCTTTAACCTTTATTTACAGCGGCTACTTTAAGGCATGTTTTAGATTTCTTGTTCTATTTTGGCTAGTTTTGACACAGCAATAGTTTGCTTGTCCGAAAGTCTTAAAAATGACTCCTTATTCACACAGACTCTATCCGTTTGCTTCCTGTTCTGTTGTAAATACAAGCCATTATAGTTCATTTGGAAATCCCCACTGGCTCTGCAGTGCCATGACATAATGGGCAGCCCCCCTCCGTCGTCAGTTAGAAATACAGATTGAGTCTATTGTTTAAGGAAAACAGAGCAAAATGTGTAATTTACAGTAAAAAAATGTTTTCTAAAAAAGATGAGGCAGGCAGGAAGTCAGAGACAGGGTGTGTAGAGTGAATCCAGTAGATTATTAGAAAAAGAGGATTGCGCAGATGGATCCTTTATGCATTGAGTGTGGATACCTGAAAGGCAACTTTTTCTGGATGACAGAGTGAACGTAGGATATGTAAAACCAGCATTTGCATGTTCTGCAGCAGACAAGGGGTAGATGCAAAGAAAATCCTCCAAGTTCTAATTCTCCTTTATAAAAGGTTGTCCCGATGTGATGTTTTTTTGCGGGAACAATGTGCAAAAAATAACTTGTAAGCTGCATGGTGAGTAGAAATATTTAACAATGAGAACAGGACAGGGATAATTTGGGGAGGATCAGGCTCTAAACGAACATGATCAGGCAGGCAAACAATAGAATTCAGCTGTGAGAAATGAAATCCAGGGTGTATTAATGCTGAAGATTGGAGAAATAATAAGTAAACTAGGGGAATTCATTTGGGGAAATAAGAAACAGCTGAGGCAGAGTGAAGGCAGAGTGAGCAAAAGGAGCAGCTGGTATGGGTAAGTGGAGCAAAATCAGGAAGAATCTTAAACTACAGTAAACAAAAGAATACTTTAATAAAAGAACACCTAAAAAATAATTAGCATCAGGTCTTAAGAACACAAGGGCTAGGATATATCATAATTAATCAAAATATATACACAAAATAAAATCTAACCGATTCAGAATCCAAACAATCCTCAATCCAGGTTTGTAGATCCCCTAGGTAAACAAGATAAGGAAATGTCTATGATGAACCAATCCGTTCAAGGTCTGCTGAAATTCCTTCTCCATGGCATCCTAAAATGTAATTTTTGCAAGAGGTTTTCTTTCTACAGTTGTTCTGGCGGCCTGTACAACTGCTACAAAAATACCCAAATAATGCAACGAAGGTTTGCTTTCCCCCATCAGTTTCCACAACCACTGAATTTCATCGATAAGTCCTCAGACAACACTATGGAGTGAATATTCTCAAATCTTCAGTGGAAGTCCTGGTAATAACTGATTTATATCCCATGTATTATTTAGTTTATATATTTTATACCATTATGTTTACGATCCTGAGGCAGTTGTGAGCAGTTAACAACTTTGTCTTTTTACCTGAATATCCAATGATTAATTGAATGATCAAATATTGTTTGAACAAGATCCTTACCTTTCTTAATTAGTGTATCAACTCATCATGTTAGTTTAGCTCATTTAGAGGAAACAAAGCTCTCCTATCAACATAAGAAGTAGTGTTGGCTTCATAGTGCTGCTCCTGTCTTTGTTTGATAACACTGCCAGGAGGTGACATTATTACAGTGTTTTTGCCAGATGCAGACTTCTGGCTAATTAGATCTTTTTTTTTTTTTGCCATCCAACACACTGATTTTTGTTAGCACATGAGGTGTTTTCACAGACATTCACAACTTGCAACTGAAATTGGGTTGATAAAAAAGAAGAAGTCTCTGAAATGAGCAGAAACCAACTACAAACTTGACAAGAGTAATTTTAAGAGCTGTCACTATGCTGATGGCCCACAGCTTCACTGCAAACAGAGGGTTTCAAGCCAGCAGAGAATGAGGGATAACACTTGCAGTATATTATCACAACCTCCGGTTTGGTGAGTTTTCAGTCAGCTGCCAGGGGAAACAGTGCATATATGTTTGGAAGAGTGTTTTCTTTTCATTACTGACAAAACCATGGATAACAGGCAAAAGCATGGATAACAGGTTTTCTTATCTAAGAAGCCCATATGTTTACTGCTCAAAGTGAAGTGAAAGTGAAAATGAAATAATTACATTGTTATTTTATGAGTGAAAGAGAATTTGAATGTACTTAAAGTCGGTAAAAGAGTATTTTTTATACATATACATGAATGACAATGTATCTCTGTCTGATATTATATTATTACATTTTATATATTCAGTTGGAATAATAACAGTAATGAAGACTTGAAAACACCAAAAAAATCCATCCATGTCACGGTGCTGATGTTAGGTCTGATCACGCATTTTACTCAGCTGCCTAGCTCTGCCCAGTTCTCATTACAGTTATTCTGATCCACCCACTTCGGTCTGTATAACCAGCCTTCAGACCAGCCATCAGTGCCAGATTATCCAAGTCTGTGGCAAGAGGTCTCCAGCATTTCTGTGTTTCTGATTGTCTGATCCTGACCTGTTCTGCCTCTGGACCTTTGAGTCGGCCTGCACTAGGGTTGGGAATTGAAAAGATTTTCACGATTCCGATTCCCTTTTCGATTCTATGAAACGATTCGATTCTTTATCGATTCTTTTTTCGATTCCAATTTGGGGGAAAAAGGAGAACAAACAGTTTGATTATCAGAATCAACTTTGTTTACTTAACTATTGCACAATCTTACAAAATCAACAAGATCAAGATGTCCACAGGAAATGTGAAACTGGAGTAACATCTGTGTTTAAATGAAAAATGAATACAAGAACAAACTTAATAACAAACAATGTCTAATAACAAATGATGGGATTATAACCTATTTTAAATAACAAAAAGTACTAATTATAAAACAGTAGTAGGGAAAATTAACAGTTCTTTTGCAGAAAGATGAGCATATCTGCTTTTTCTGGAAGGATACGGGATCTTTCAGGGCTTAAGGTGTCTCCAGCCGTGGAGAACACCCTCTCAGATGGGGTGGAGGAAGCCTGCACACAGAGGTAGTTTTCAGCCAGTCCAGATAGCAAGGGCAGCACATCTTGCTTGTTCCACCACCACAGTGTGGCGCTATCCCTGCAGGGGATGGAGGGCAAGCTTTTATAGAGCTGGATTTCCTGATCTACCCTCTGGGCTAAGGAAAGACGGGGCTTTGATTCACAAAGTGACCGCAGCTCGTTGTCTTCCTCCTCGAATAGTTCTTCCAACTTGCGTAACTTGCGTAAGTTGCGTAAGCTGCGTAACGTACGTAAAAAACGTGACGTAAGTCGTGCTCCCCAGAGCCGGCGCGCTAGGCTTTGTTGCTGCGGGAATCGAAAAAAGAATCGTTCAGCGAGCTGCCAAACGATGCCATGGAATCGAAAAATACGGAACCGGTTCTTAACAGGAACCGGTTTTCGATTCCCATCCCTAGCCTGCACCCATTGTGGTCTGTTTGCCTGAACTGTCTTCAGACTCCTGCCGGATCTATGCCTGTCTGTGAGCCGAACCTGGAACTGTTTCCCAACTCCGTATGGGATTTCCCTTCGGCACCTTTTCGGACCTCTGATCTCCTGGCTCTGACTCCTAAACACGTCATCGACATCGTCTTTGACTTTGGCCTGTGGATTATCCTGCCTTCCTTGGTTTGCTTGCCTCTGATCTCCTGCCTGTCCTCCGACCTTTGGGACTTCAGCGCCTGGGAGTCTCTGGGTGGCACCCGCTGCATCTTGTTGGCAGCCTACCGGCTGGAACCAACCTCACCTAAGCTTGGACTGAACTATAAGACCGGGTTAGTGACTCACTTGTTCGTTATCATCAACCTCCAGATAGACGTGTTCACCAACCTGTGTTCTTCTCCCGCAGGGGTTCCTATATTAGACACCGACAATGCTCACTGCCGTTCCATTTCTGATAAATGTTTTGAGAAAGCTGTTTGTCTGTACTGGGTGCTATTATTCTGAGCTTGACAATCCATACATCCGTAAATCTATCCATCCACAAATATGGCACAGTACTGACTTTGTAGTTTGGAACAATAAACTCTTCTGCTGGTTTGGATACTTTAAATCAGATATATAACAGACGTGACTTTAATGTTATGATAAAGGACTTCCCATTCTTCCATTGTACCTCCTGCCACTGGTTTATCTCAGAGTCCAATTCTTTGAGCTGAACTGGCCAAACACAACCTTCAGTTTCATTTTTATGCAGATGATTTACCGATCTGTTGACCAATTGTCTCCAACAAAGTCATTTGTTGGAGACATTTTGTTTTTTGTTTGTTTTGCCATTTTGTTTCATGTTAAACAGCTTCAATAAAATTAGGGAGTGGCTTTCTCAAAAACGAATTTAAATGAAATAAAAAAGTAAATTGAAAAGACTGTGCATGCTTCAATAAGCTATATAAACAATATATATATATATAAATTAACTGTGGTCCCCTAAGTCAAACCTACCTTGTCAATAAGGCTGCTGCTTGGCTGCTGACTTACAATGAATTTCGACATCCTTATTAACTTTCCGCTTCATTCCAGACTGCCTCAGCGAGACAATGGCTACAGCCTCTGCAGTTATCTGTCTTGCTCTGCGCTGAATTGGTTCGAGCATTTGTTAATAGTACACAATTTCTGTCCAAACCTTTTCATTTTGTTGTGTCTTTGTAATAAGGATCATACAAAATTGTTTTATTCTCGACTACCAAAATCAATGTCTTTGCGTCTGCCATAAGAAGTTGGTGATAAAACTGTGAGATGCACTCTTGGAAGTTGTCGCAAAAAGATTTGACCAAAGTTTTAAGCTCTTGAAAATAAAATAAATACTTTGATCAAGATGAAAAATCTGCTACCTTGTATGTTGAAATACCAATAGTTTATTTGGGGTCTGTGGCATATTGGCTGACAGAGCTGATAAGGTTGGACAAGGTGCATGGTGCTGGTTAAGTCCTGGATGGTATTCCACATGGTATTCAAACGTGGGAAAGGCGACACAAGGACATCAGGACACAATGATTTGTCCAGAGTAGGCAGCATGTCCTGATTATACAGGCGAGTGAACCGTTGGGTAGAGCCAAAGGTCAGTGATAATAACTGAGTGTAGTCTGTCTATCTGTCTGTCCAGAAATATAAAGATGCAGATATTTCAATGGAGAGTATAGAACTTTAGACCAAATATGTTTACAGCAGTTTTGCACATGATGGCACAGAAAAACAATTTATAATTTAAAGAAATGTATCATTTACCTTTTCACATCATGCAGTTAGCTTGAGAGTCTGTGTTGTGAATTTCAAAGCACAAAAATAAACTTTGTCAACTTTCTGATTACAAATGCATCAGAAAATTTCTGTAATTCCCAAATGTGAGGAAACTGAGTGAGATACAAAACACTTTGAATATGCATGTCTTGATGTTTGTTTATCACCTCGAATGCACTTTTAGATCACAGGTTTGCAGAATTTTTCAGGTTGTTAGAAATCCTAATATAGCATTTCAAGAAAAACGCTTGAAGCGATTTCTCATCAGTTGCTGACTTGATAAAACCCAAACAAATACATTTTATTCAAGAATGTATTTGCAACCTAAAAACTCTTGTTTCTTTTGTATTTTTTGTTAAACTCTATCAGTAATTCATTAAATTATATTAATAGAGTAACTTTCAAGCTAATGTAAAAACAATAGATAGAAGATAAAGCATTTAAATTTAAACATAAGTACATTGTAACTGGCCATGGGTCGGCAACCCAAACTTTTCAAAGAGCCATATTGGACCAAAAAACAAAGCTGTCTAGAGCAGCAAAAAGTATAAGTCCTATATAAGCCTCATCTGGCAACACGGTCTCTAAGTGTATTTGCCCACTATAAGAAAGGACTATGTGGGCTTAAATATATAAAAAGCATTCATGATTATATGTTTATCCTGGAGCAAATGTCACATCATGTAGCTACTCTGCGGTACGATATTCTGTGCTTTAGGAAGAGCTTTCAGTATTAATGTATTAGGTCTTGTTGCTTTGATGAAGTTATAGAAACACAACAAAGAATTTAGATTTTTGGCATTTTTATTTTTGAGGATTTGGAGGAAAAAAAGGAATAAAGTTTACATACCTACATAAGCACCAACTGTTCGATCTGTAAATGTTTTTCCATGCTTGCAAGTGAAGCAGTAGTGGAGTTTGAAGATGCAACCCATGTCCTGGTCTTGGCGCTGATGATTGGCTTTTTCATTTGCTCCTGCTCACCTGTCTAATTGACCCGGCGGCTGATTAACGCTGATCATTTCCACCTGGTTCCTCAGCTATTTATGTTTTTTGCAGGCCTACCAACAGTGTCAGACTATTCGAGCCGTTTTTGAGAGTTAACTCTTGCTTTCAAGTGAGTTTTTCTGTGATTCTCATTCTGACCTGTTTTCTGCTTCTAGATATTTGAGTTCTGCCTTGCCCTTGTCTGCTCTGTCAGTTTTTGTTTTTGGACTGATTTCCTGTATTCTGGTGGTGTACAAAACTTGGACTGTGTTACTGACCTCGGATTCGATTCTCCTTCCCTACCTCTTTGGCCCTCTAATCTTCTGGTCTGTCTACCTGAATCAGATTTGACTTCAGCTCATGGACAGTGTTGCCTCCTCTGTGTTGGGCTGGCGTCAGCTCATCATCACCCGGAGTTGTGGAAGCGGTGGACAATCTCCCTCCTGGATTACTCCTTCCTCTGGGATCGGACTATACTTTGAACCACGTCAGGGATATTTTGCTCCTAGTCGTGATCAGCAGCCGACAATTCAGTCCCTGACCTGTGTTTCCTGTCTCTGCAGAGAAATTTTAATTTAGCTACTTTGAAGTGTTAAGGTAGGGTGACCATATTTTCATTTGGGAAAACCAGGACACCTTGGAGCGGGGGGGGGGGTTGATTGAAAGAACAAATGTCTCATCATCGGGATTTGCTCCGTGATCAGAGGAAATGTTACTTGGCCCCGAACAGTGGTGAAAATTGGAAGTGCAGTTTAATATAATACAACACTGTGAATAGTTCCGTCTGAAATGAATGAAAATAGTTGTTTCAATGGTTATAGAGTCAGATATGAGGCGGTAATGTTTGGTTTATCTAAAGGTTTTAATCTGTTACTGTGTAAATGGGTTTGGCTGTAATTTAAGGACAGATTCTAATATATCTGCAGAGTGGGAACTATAAATCTGATAGGAGTTTAATTTTTTTATTGTTGTTTTGCACAATATGCTTAACTAAGTATTTTTTGTTGTTGAATATTAGAGATTTTGCAGATATATTTTGTAGATACATTGTTTAGATTTACTTATACATTTCTAACCCTTTTATAGAATAGTATAGAAAATCCCTTTATTGTCCCACAATGGGCAAATTTACAGCAGCAAAAAGATTATTGAAAATGGTCACACAAATGAGGACCTTAGAAAAATGTATAAGAATAACATAATAGGGAAGAGTTAAAATATAAAAAATACAATTCTGTAAAATGTTTTAACAATATAAAACTGGAGAATAAATAACCAATATGCAGCTATGGACATTTTTACAGTGATGGATATTTGAAAATAGCAGCAACATCAGAGATGTGCAGAATGACAGCAGCAGGTTATTTAACTGACTAAGGTTTCTATAATTACATTTGACTTGATTTGTTCCTGCTCCCGGTGGTTGGAACCTTTATTCCACTCTGGATTCTTGTGAGTGTAGTCTTTGTTCACTTTAACTTTTAAAAAAATAAATAAATAAACAAACAGTTTTGAAAAGCTAGGTATTCATTCTTTTCCTGCTTTGTGTGTCAACTTTCACGGTTGCTAAGCAACAGAGCATACGGCGGTAAAACCCGCCGAAGGGTGGACCTGTTTGAATTTACAGACAAAACTCTTCCTGTCTCCTTATTTTCAAGGACTTCGAAGGATCCAGTCTAGGTAGACCGCGTCCTTGGAGGATGCAGCACAGGTTTTCGAACAGAGCCTCTGATTAAGAACAGGGCTGCCCGCACTGACGCGGCTCAGGGATTACGTCACACGGAGCGTCGAAAAAATCAGGACATTTCCTCACTTTCTAAAAAAAACCCGGGACGCCCGGGACAGGACGTGAAATACGGATATGTCCCGGGAAATACGGACGTTTGGTCACCCTAGTTAAGGCTAAAAACAAATGAAAAGGAACAGTTAGAGAACTTATATTAAAAAAAAAAAACATCTCCTTATTAATTAGAAAAAGTGACTAGACTATATACAGTAGAGTTTATCTAACTTATTTGAATGATTTATTGTGTCTATACAATATCATATAAAGTCACATTTTTGGATGAAAACGTACTTTATTACATGAACTTGTAATCAATTGCTGAATGGGACTGCCTGGTATCTAGAAGACAGTAAAAAGGCAGATTTTTTGCCTTTTTACCCCAAATCCATTGAAAGAGGCTTCAATGTCTCTAAAGCAAGTAGCTGAAATAGTGCTTTCACAAATAATTTGTTTTTACAACAATTTAAACATAAAAGATGCCATTTTAATTTAAAAGGAGCGCACACACACACACACACACACACACACACACACACACACACACACACACACACACACACACACACACACAAGGTGATGCAAATGCTATGGAAAAAGGTGTCACGTTTTATAACCTCCGTGCTTTACACCCAACATTTACACTCTATGAACTGCTCCTACGGTCGATTATATACTCTCTAAATGATTAGTAAGGTGCTATAGAAATGATTTCTTTCTCTGTTTAATTACAAATAAAGCTGACTTAGTCTTAGTTGTGATAGTAATGTAGTGAGACAATATGTCTTATCTTGTCACTGGCACCAAAAGTTTGGATTTCAAAATAATAATTTAGAAGCTATTTTTCATTTATCTCAGTTGTGTAGTCTCAGGTTGAATTTTACCCTAAAACTGGATTTAACAGCCTAAACTAAAAAAGAAAAGACATTTTTTTAGATTATACAATCTTTTCACCTCCATGGACTTTTGAACTATTATTTTTACTTACATAACATATTTAGTATCATTTTACAGCGGGGTTTTGTTTTGTTTTGTCCCAATTTCTGCCCATTAAGCCACTATTAATATTACATGCCTACACAGCAAAACCAATTATCTCACTTCTCATGAATATTCCAGTGAGGTTACTGAGAGGTTCTCAAACTATCTTTCCCCAGATCTGACTTTTCTTATCAACAACACTCTGAAAAGATTATCCGCGACATCACTTACACTAGAAAAAAGGAGACATAGACAAAAATAAAACCTCACAGAGAGTTAGAGCAATTTTTTTGTCAGTGGAAGCTATATACAGCACTATATATAATACAATGTCTGAGACGTATCTGGTGTCAATTTCCAAAATGCCAAGATTTCTTTTCATCTTAGCAATAAAAACAAACTGGAGATACTTCAAAGGTAGACTGACAGAGTTCTGACAAAAATGATTATGAAACTGCTGTTTTTTTGTTTATTTCAAAAACAACCTCAAAATCTCAACTCAATGTTTAAAGCCTTTTATATTCTTGCTTCAGCAGAGCTTATCAGGCAGTATGATTTGCATTATATTTTACTAAAAACTATAAATAAAACAGTGGTTGTAGTAACTTAAACCACATGCAGAGAAATTATCTGAAAGAAAACTGCTCGATAATTAAAACAGGATTATGCAAATGATCAAACTGATTTTAACTGGCTTGAATCATAATCATAACTGGTTAACAGACAGCATGTGGAGCTATAATCTGTTTGTGACTGAGGCACACAGTAAAAGCAATATGTTTCGCCTCAGGTTTATGGTGCATATTATGTACTGATGGTTTTGGTTTCAGAACGGTATTTATAGCTTTATAGCATTTGTTTCTAGCAGGGTAATAAAAGATACTGTACGTTTGAATGTATCTAAAGCCTTTAGACTTTGAATATTTATCAGATGTTAAGATCTGTAAATCTAGCGTGTAGATGCAAGTGGTTCAGGGCTGTGATCTGCTGTGCACCACATCATGCTTTTCCATTTATGAAAGAAAAATGGCTCCTCTGTAAAATAAAAAAAAAAAATGTTATAAAATATTATTGTAAGAGTTTGGTTCCCTTATGGTAACTGTTGAGTGTCACAGTTTAATTTATGAGGATACAGATGATAATCAGCTCTCAGAATTCCTATTTTGAAATTGCATGTGTTAAAAAAAAATATATGATAGAAATCATAAATAAGCAACTTAACAGACAAACTTAACAGACATTTAACACAATTAACTTTACACAATGGGCAGCTTTAAGCTTTTAGCCCAAGTTTTACCTCTTAGTATATCACAATTTTTTTTTTCTAGCCTTAAAAAACTGACCTTTCTCATATGAAAAGTGGAACCTCTATAGGGAGTGTGGCAGCCTAGTGGTTAGGGCATAGAGCTTGGAATCCTGAGATTCTGGGTTGAGCACCACTCCCAAAGACTGCCACTCTGGCTCTCTGAGCAAGACCCTTAACCCCACACTGCTTCCTAGGCGCCCCATGATGGCAGCCCACTGCTCCCGAAGGGGATGGCTTAAATGCAGAGGTCAATTTCTCCAATGTGAGATCAATAAAGTTCAATTAAAAAAGATTAATAAAAAACAACAATAATAACAGTAAAATCTCTGCATCTTTTGTTCTAGCCTTCACCAACATTCTGCCCTGAAGCTGTTGCACTAAGCTGGTGTTCTGAAAACAAAACCATTTTTTTTTTTTAGCTTTTTGAATTTAAAGCTGAAAGAAAGGATGCAAAATGAGTCATCATCTTTTATTAAGGCAAACCATTTGCAAAAAAAAAAGTCTCTTCTTCTCTATAAACTGGCCTAGTGAAATTCAAATCCCTACCTCCTCTAATTTCATTACATATATAATGTAATGGTATTTGAGAGTTGAAAGGTTTTACCTTGATTCTAGCATAGCCTCTCCAAGATGTTTAGCATATTCTGGGATCAGAAAATTGCACTTTGTTTGCATCATCAAAGATTAAAAGGAAGTTTGCAGATCTGCGTCAAACGGATTTTAAAAAAATATAACCTTACTTGAATCCGTTTTTAGGAATTCAACATGGCAGACTCTTAACCCTCCTATCGTCCTCAAATATAGTAACAAATTTGGTCCTTGGGGTCAATTTGACCCCAGGGATATTTACCTCCAGAAAATGATTTACAGAATATTGTTGACCAAGTTTTTGTGACAGGCACTTTGTTTATTTGTTGAATACATAAATAACCCCTTGAAAATCAGTGAGTTGACCTTCCCTCTAGCGCCACCATCAGGCCAAACCTTTAAATGAAAATGAGTTTATTTTGATTTTTTTATACAAATCTTCTCAAATTTACAGGTTTTGAGCACATTCATGACTCTGAGCACATTCATGACTCTTACCAAATGAACCATATTGATTAATGTTGGTGACTCCCCCTTTCCTCTCATAAACATATTTATTTACTTATTTTTATCTATTTTGTTGTAATATATTTGTTGCTAGTTACTGTAGGATCTTACTCACCCCTCCTCTTTTGTTATCCGGGCTTGGGACCGGCAATGGCAGAGTTATAGAGTTTTTTTGTTTGTTTTTGTTTTTTTATGATTTTTTTTGGTTGTTTTTTCTGTTTTTTTTTTTGTTGTTTTTTTTTATTCATTTGTGTGACAGAAAATGGATAATGAGAACATGTCACGTAGTAGTTAGAACATGGAACAGTTTTTAGAGAGAAACAACATGGTGGCTGGAAATATTGCCCTTCCAGTCTCAGCATTCCAAAGACTTGCTGTTGCTTCACCTTTTGACTTATAAAGTCCTGCCAAAATTAGCAAGCCAATGTAGGCTTCCAAATCAACTAGATCCAAGTCTTTCCAACTGTCCCCATAAACACGCTTTCCCTCTAAATTTGTCATCCCAAGCACAATATTTTTGATTGATGGTGTTATGAAGAGCTCGAATGATGACGTCATCAACATGGCTGACTGCATATCTGGTGGGTCCTGGAACCATTTTGATTATATTACTTGCGCTATGTCTACCCTGCTGTTTCAGTGGGGAAAGGGACCATATTATTTTTCCATTTTTGGATGAAATTGTGTCTGCTGGTGGTTGAGGGACAACAGGAGGGTCAACACTCTCATTCTCATCAGATGAGAATTCCTCAAAATCAGGGTCCTCCTCAACACAATCCTCAGTCTCAGAGACAGTCTCCTCTAAGTCACTTTCACTGTCAAAGAGCTGCTCCAAAACCTCTTTGACAGTAAACCTTTTCCAGAAGACATTTTCAAAGAGAGAGTGTGCAGATTGCAGTATACTCAGAGCACAGTGAGGAATGATTTGGATAGAGGACTGTAGTGCAAGCTTATGTTTGCTCCTCCCTGATTTGGCATGAACTACCAATGGCGTTGTAGGAATAACCCGCCCTTCACAAGGCGGGAAAAATCAGTTCTACTTTGGCAGGTGTGAGTTCAGAAGGTCACACAGATCCCCAGATGTCTCAGTTCAAATGTATCAACTAAAATGTATCAACTCTGCACCTGCAGGTGTTGTCATGTTAGGTCACTGACAAGTTTTAGCAGCTAAAACAGCTTGGGGTCAAATTGACCCCAGAGGACAACCAATGCGTGTAATATGTATTCAGCACATTAAAAAAATAACATCACAAAAATTTTATGCTTTACCAGTTGTCCCCATCTAATTAGGAAAAGTCATGAAATATGAAGCAAAAAAAAAAAAGTTAACTAATATTTTTTGAATGATAAACATTGAATGGGGTCAAATTGACCCCAAGGACGACAGGAGGGTTAAGCATGTTGAACATCACATTACCATATGGTTTTCACATTAGTTAGTGTGCTTGGTTATATGAGGCTGGTATAACAAGATACAGTGCACGGAAAACTCACTTACACCTGAACTTCATCATGTTTTTCATTTCGTCAGGTTAAGACAAAGACATTTAAAGTATTTTGTTTGGATTTTTGTGAAAACTCATCATAAAGCAAAAGCATTTTTTTTTTTTATTTGCCAATAAACTTGGTTATAAAGTAATTTCTGTAAAAAAGAAATCACCTGGAAAACAAAATGTATACTCTTCTCCTGATACAACAGCTTCAACATAAGATTTTAACAACCAATTATGATCTGAAATAACTTTAGTACTAAGCCAGTCTTGTATTTGTTTCAATCTCCAGGACACCATCCTCTGAAAAATGGTGGCCATTCTGCAGTTCTTTCAGTTAAGGATGCTTTTCCACATCAGACAGCTAAGCTAGTTCTGTCAGGGTTCCTGTGTGTGAGTGAGTGCAAGTTATGCATCTCTTCTAGAGAGGATCTTTGTGGAGAACCTGGGTAGCCTACACAGGTGAAGATAAACTTTCTCATCAGAGTGCTGGGCTTAAAAGAGCAGCAGAGCCTTCACTCAGGGCTGGTTTCTTGTGGGGTTTTTGATGTTGTTTCATTGCTTTCTAGTCTCTTGCTTCTCTTGGAGTATTTTCCCTAATGTTTGATGGTTTTTGTTTGGTTTTCAGTATTTCAGTACTCTGTTCCCCTTGGACTTTCATTAAATCATCACAAACTCATCTGTGCCTACTCCTCTCTGCATTTGGGTCCTCAAAGCCTCCACACAACCTGACAAGTTCAAGTTAATGGAAAAATGGATAGAACCAAATGCAGAGTAGGAAAAAAATTAATTATGGCCCGAAATACAACAAAGTTTAAGATGAAAGCATTATCAAACGTTCAATTGTCCATTTTTCTTAATCCTATAAATTAATGTCCTTAATTTTTTTTTCACAATTTGTATCTTATTCTTACTTCAAACCAATACCGTATCAGCAAGTTGACTGTTTAAATGTATATTCTGCTGTTTTGACACCAGCATTTGTCCTTGAATGTAATGTGTGCCATTAAGATTAAATCCAAATAGGTTGTGTTGTGCATAATGCAACATTTAACAATAGGTGGACTGCTACAAACTATAGAAGCTTTGATGCCTTAAAATCATCCCCACTTCTGTTTAGCATGGAAGGATTTCTTGATTCAATTTAAACTACGCTGGGGGAACAAAAGAAACTGTCACTTGTTCCGTGCTGCAGCACAATGTGTCCAATAATAGCACAATAAGTTTAGCTAACCTCCACTTGTCTAATTATTTCACCTTGTTTCTTTCAACAGCATGTCGACTTAAAGGTCTAAAACTAGATATTTGGCATCTTGTGGAGCTTAATAAAGAAATTTTAATTGACCTGGCATTTATGTTGTAAGTGCATAAATGCATCAGATGTTTAAGCCAATTCGAGGAAGATTCTAGTAATTGTCATTTCATGCTCCCTGTTGAGAGCACAGAGTAGGATTGGGTAAGCTTCTTTTAGATGTAGGAATATCACCCTTTGATAGATCTGTTTTTAAAATGAGGCTGAAAATGTAGTTAAGGTTTTTGACCTCAGTACCAAACTTTCTGCTTAAAAGAAAGTACACATTCTAATTAGTACTGATGTTGCAGCTAATCTAAACGTAAAAATGGGAATACTGCTTTCTCTACAAATGCCTATTTAGATTTTTTTTAGACAAATAAATCTAAATATTATTTAGACATATTCTTGTAATTAGTTCCCCACCAAATACGGTGGGAAAATAATATATATATTTTTTATATTAGGTCTAATTCATTATGGCAATGAGAGGGAAACTGGGGGCTGACTTTCCTATAGTTATGTGGGAATAGGACACCACCCTATTAAATCAAAGGGCTTCTTTTCCCAATAAATTATGTGCTTTCACCCATATAACTGGTACACATGATTTGTGCTCATGATTTGTGGCACCGCAAGGTCAGAATGGTGATGAATCTGCAGGCCAGAATTTCTAAACAAGATGTGCACTGCTTTATATCTTTCACATGAATATTGTTAATGCCTCTATTTTTTCCCCTATCTTTAGTCTTTATGACTGTTTTAGATTATCCGTGTCTTTTCATAATCAGGGAAAACAGAGGTGCAGTGACCTTGTGGCATGGGAAATAGCAATCTTCAAAGACCACAAAATGTCTCGTCAAAGTGAAGCCTGTCAAACAAAATGGTATAAAGTTGCTGTAAGATGGTGATTTCACCTAGTAAAGGAGATCCTTCATGGTTTTATGGGCTTGGATATTATAGTGAGTGCTTGCATCTTAAGATTTGTGTTTCAGACCCTTATTCTGATGGGTCAGGAAGCGGGTCTTGAGGTGACTTTTTGTTTTGACAGTATTGGCTTATCAAAAACGTCCAACTGGGTGAATAACTTTTAATGTATACTATAAACTTGACAGAGACAACAATTTTTTTCAACCTTTAACAAAGCTAAAGAAAGTGCCTGCATCTGAGCTCCTTTTTTTTTCTTAAACAAATAGACCCATAAGTCAACTTATGGATGTCTTTCATAAATTTGATCTTGTCAAGTTCAAAATATTTAAACTTGCAAATGTAAATTTATTCATACTTAGCATAGGTTATTTGAAACAAAGTCAAACAAAGTCCTAAATAAATAAAACTTTTAATCTAATTGCTAAAACAAGTCAGGATTCACACTTTTAACCCGAACACTGGTATAAACATGCCTTCTTGTTGTTTTAGGAGTTCTGTGCATGTATTACTGCGCTAATATAACACAGCCTAGTAATACTATCAGCTACACAAGCTGAAAGTCAAACCGTTTAAATCACATTAGAGTTTACAAGTGTTGTTTGTGGGTTTTTCTGAACAGTCACATTGCTGCAGTGTTTACTGCCAAAACCGTAAAAATAAACAGATGGAAGAAAGGGAGGGAAATGAGGTTTATTTATTAGGAATTAATGCTCTATTAAAACATAATATTTTTTTGTGATATGGAAAAGGTAGAAACTGTGCACAAATAAAAGACCAAAAAGGAGAGAAAAATAACAAATCTTATAGATCAATATTAGAGTTATTCATTTTTTTTAAATCAATCAGTACTAAAATCTATTAAGCTTTAGAGGTGTTTTAGAAAATAGTTTGACAAAATGCCTAATAACATGAATCTACAGCTAGTATGGTTGCAGAGAACAAACCACTTGAGTGCAATCATGTCCTTCAGCAGTGTCCGCTGACAGTACATGAGGTTAGCCAACGTTGCAGAAACAGATAGTGACAGCAGCTATGTTGATCATAACAGAGCGCTGTTAAGCAACCCATCACTTTAAAACTGCAAAACTGTTTTACTGTTACTGCGTAAGTAGGTCATTTTAAACCACCTGTTTTGTCATCTATGTTTTTTAAACAGTTATTTTGGGGGGTTGGGCTGTGGGTGTTACAGGTTATTTATTTACAGATTTTTTATTCAGTCAATTCTTACAAAGTTTATTGGTTATGATTATTATTAGTTTAGCATTTGTTTGCCTCAAATTGCATTATAAGGACATAAGTAATAAGAATAAACAACCAATTAGACAAAAAATTTGAGATGAAAACATGTCAAGCGGAGTATCCTGATTCAATTCAGCAGGATGGAAATAGTAATCTGACTAAAGGCTGATTTATACTCAGAAACCAGGTTGTCTGCATGTGTGTCACAGTGAATGCAAATGTGCCCCCACCCCCTGCCGCAGACACTCTGGTGTACCTCTTCAAATTTGTGAGTGACTACAGACAGTGCCGCAGACAGGAGGTCTCTGATTGGTCAAATCTACATCCGCTATACACTATATACGTATTTCCTGTCTGGTAACTTACCGGCTTGTTTTGTTTGTATGACCTCCATTGTGGAAAGCAACTCATGAAGAAGGACCAGCTAGAAGAGTGAAGTGTGCAAGAACACTGGGACCCTTTTTCCACCTGGATCCCTGCTCTTTTTCACCCACATATCCCTCCGTTGTCGCACAAACTTGCCCCCACTTCCTCACCGACTCTGCCATATCTAGACCCACAGCTAGTTCATGATTGTCCCTCTTGCATTGTGGCATCGAACAACAGCGCAGACCATGCTTCAATATTGGGCATAAATAACAACTTAACAGTAAAAAGTTATTCTGACTGAGAAGAGCTGCAGTATGCATGTCCAAACCACAATACATGTGATGTATTTCCATTTAGTGTGGCCTGCTAGATGTTAATATTTTAGAATTTTTTGTTTGGCATGTTTAAATTTTTTGCCCAATCTATTTTATTCTGATCTTATGTCCATATAAACAGTGCAATCTCATAATTTTTAAAAATCCAAATATATTTCAAACCAGTATTGAAATGTTGTGCGTGTAAACTGAGTGACTCTGATGGCGTTAGGTTAATAGCTTAGATGAGACTGCACAACATACCTGAAATAGAAAATATGAAAAAAACCTAGGGAGGAATTGGGTTTCCTTAAGAAATACATACAACTGATAGATGGACAACTGATAGATGGACCCAGTATTCAAGGTGAGACAGCAAGTAGGAAAGTTCAAAATATAATAAAAATAAACAAAACTAAAGTGGAGCTGCTAGGATCTGTGGCTCGCAGATGCTGCAGGAGGGGGGGGCGGGGCACCGCTCCATCTCTGACACTCTGTGGGAGAAACACAGGTTAATAACTACCATCATCTGACAGAAGATGATGATCTGAGTGACTCACTTACCTGGTTTTACAGTTCAGTCCATCACCCTGGAAAGGGGTGCAATCTAGCCGATGGGCTGACGACCAACACAACGCGCATCAACCAGAGTGTCCCCGGTGCTGCAGCTCCTTATGATTAGCAGGAAGCCTATCCCAGCCTATCCCAATACAGAACAGGCAGGAACAGACAGATGAAACAGGACCCAGGCTTCCAGACATCATAGAGCTCCCAAGCAGGTTCAGAGTCCAACAGAGTCCAAACGCGTGACCCGGCGCACATGCACAGGAGCAGACAGGATCAGGTGCAGACGGGCAGGCTCAGTGGTAGAGGGTAGCAGACACAGGACGTGGAACCAGAAATTGAGCAGGACCTTTAAACTGGTCTCCTCCTTTGACCCAGGCTAAAGGGGATAAAACTGATCCTCCCCGCGTAAAGAGCCAAAAACCCAGAGGACTCAGCAGGGGAGGAACAGTGGACAATCAGGAGAGGAGACAGACACAAAAACCTCTTTCCACTGGCTGCCAGGATTCAGGACATGAACCTTGGAATAAACAGAACTGAACAGAAAAGAACATCTAATGATCTGGCCCCGAATGCTCAGGCTGAACAGAATATAAACCAAAGGAAAGAGGTGAGAGGAATAAATGATAATAGCGGCAGGTAGGGAAAACGGCAGATGAAAGAAATAACCAATTAAGGTGGAGCAATCAGGCCAGATCATGACAGAATCCCTTCTTGGAGAGAAATACATCAATACTGTGTCCCCAGGTATACTGCTGTCTAGGAAAATATCTAGAGTAATATATGCCTTCACCACTTCCACTTCTTCACCAGTGATAGAAATTGTTTTTAACTTTTGAAAATCAGCCCTGACCCTCTTTTGTTCTCTGTGCTCAGTCTCTTGTCCTTCTCTGATATGAACAACAACTGCAATCTCAATATTTCTGATAGTAACAGGACTTACAGTAGCCAAGGTGTTATGAACTAAATTAAAATAAACAAATACACCCCTCTGCAGTTGGCTGTTAGTCTTCCTCACAAACAGACCTCAGTCAGTCCAGGTGAGACAGAACACTTCTGTCATCACCCTAAGTACAGGCTCCCCACCAATAAAATTGTGAAGTTTGCAGAGGACATCATGGTAGTGGGCCTTATCAGTGACGACAATGACCAGGACTACAGACGAGGTGAAGCAACTGTTGGGCTGGTGCAGAGGTAACAGCCTGATCCTGAACGTGGAGAACACAAATACTTCAGGGGTGCACATCACAGACAACGTCACCTGGACTTTAAACACCACCTCACCTGAGCCCAAAACATTATAAATGACCCCTCACACCCCCAACATGGACTATTCTCCCTGCTGCCCCCTGAGAAGAGGCTTTGCGGCATTCGATGCAGGTCCAACAGATTCTACAACAGTTTCTTTCCCAATGCCATCAGACTGCTGAACTGTTGAAAAAAATCTCTAAATCATGTCACAGGCTCTGTATCACACTGATAACACCAAACTAAAAATATAGCATATTTCACCATGACCTTCCATACCAATGTTTTTTTTTGTGTTTTTTTTTGTTGTTGTACAATTACTTTATCTAACAATGTTTACATTTGATCACTACAAAACTTTATGGAGTGGAAATGTTTATGTCCTGTCAGAAAAGCTGTAATATTTTGTCATTTTGTTTGAAAAAACTTTGTGTATCCAAAATGAAAATAAAAATTACAGAATGTGTCTTTCATGGAGCTGGAAGCTTCTTTTGCATTAGTCTAGGGTTGTAGAGGTGGTTGAGAACCCCATATAGCAAGTCTCCCCTTGAGGACTTTATGGGAGGTCACCAAAATGTAAGGCAAAGGTGGAAGAAGTTTAGATGGACATCCTTGCTGTTTTTGAACTGTGCTTAAAATAAGTTAGTTCTACATTCGCCTACATACCTCTGACCTCCCCGCTCTGCATTAGAATCTTTTTCTCGCAGCCAAGGATTGTGACAACTACAGAAATATCCCCTGAAACTAAATTATGCAAGCACAGAGATGTCAGCTGCAAAAGTTTCAGTCTGAGCTCATCTCGGAAAGCAGAAAGGCAAAGGAATTTGTTCATGTCTTGTGGTCTGTTTCCTGCTTTTTGGTTACAATAAAGTCATATACTTGCATCCTTTTTTTTAAGGAAAAGGGAACAAAAAATGTATCTTTTATGCTTTTTTTATGGTTGTGTACTAATGCTCTCATTAAGATGTGTAGTGATACTCTTGTCATTTTAGAAACTACTTTTGTTTCTTTTTTATAAAAAGCTGCCACCACTATGGACATTTATACATACAGAAAACTGATGCTTATATCAAGGTGGATTACAAAAACACAAACAGCAGTAGGTTTGTTATAAAAATAAAAATCTATATGAAAAACATGAGATCTTGATAAATGTTAATAAAAAAAATGTAAATCAGTAGTGATGAAAGAAGAATAAACTAACAAGAATCATTGAAGGCTCTTTCATGAAGATGTTATACAATTTAAGAAATAAAGGACTCCACCGATTCGATCCCCTCAGGTAGCATTTTGTCAACTGGCACCACCACAACTAAAGCTTTGTCATATATTAACATCTTCTATACACACAATAGATAGATCAATATTAAAAGCAACATTAAAAATGGTACAAGCAAGTATAAGGAACCTAAAATCGAACTGATGGAGTAATGTCAAATACAGTAATTAATGAAAACTCTTTTCTCCGTACCATTGCATCTTAGGTGCAGCTCTTTTTCCTCACCTTAGCCAATCACCACTCTCAATTTAAACTTCCAAAACCAAGGATACTCTCCCATTCGAACCAAGTCCAACCCTCCTTTATTCCTTCCCTTTACGATTGTTATTCCACTAACCTGTGTACCGTATGGCTCCCCTCATTCTTCAGCCTCCAATCGACCAGTGTCAGACTCCTGCTGACACAGATTTCATGTATTCAGCACTGATGGCTTCTGTCAGGTTCTGAGCATCAAAGACTTAAATTTCTTCATGTTAATAAAACTTTGTGTTACTGTTTTTAGTGTTTTTTCAGTGTCAGTCTAAGTCGAAATGTTTAACAAATAACCCGATCAGTAATCAGTCAGACATGTCCTTTTTCTATCACTTTAGTAATGTCAATCACATTAAAGCAGAATAAGATTTATGTACATTTCTTAGGATTCAGATTTATATCTTCATATATTTAATATGGGCGACAGAGTGGTGCAGAGTGTAGCACTGTTGTCTTGCAGTAGAAGGTTCTGGGTTTGATTCCTGGCTGGGGGTCTTAATGTTTGCATGTTCTTCCCGTGCATGTGTGGGTTGTCTCAGGGTACTCTGGCTTCCTCCCACAGTCCAAACAAATTATGACTCTTAGGTTAATTGGCGTGGTTTCTTATGTTTTGCCCTGTAACAGACTGACAACCTGTTCAGGGTGTACCCCGATTATCGCCCATAGAGCCTGAGAAGGACTAAGAAAGAGAAAATGGATGGATATCTTTATTTTTATCAAACCTTTTTAATTACATAATAGACAACTTAAAGGTGGGAGGTTTGTGATTAAGAAATTGATCACATAAAGTATTCTTAATTCAAATGTGTTATAGTTTTATTGAAGGGACATCAAGGAAAGGGGATTTGCAGACTAATTTTAATTGGGATAGTCTCTGCTTTAATTTGAGAAGGAAAGGAGAAGGAGGATGGATTAACAGTCTGACAGAAAAAAGTCTGACTGTTCTTTCCCTCAACAAAATCACTGCATCTCTCTGAAAGAAAGCAATCAAAATGTAAGCTAGCCAATGGTGAATGGACTAGAAGTATTGATAAAAGAACACACACTCTTTCTTCATATAAATTCCAACACACTAGTAAAAAATGAATACCTGAATGACGCCATTTTTACATTGTTAAAAACAGACAATTCTTTTAAATAGGAGGGCAGCTTCAAATTAAAGGTCTAACATAATCTGTGCATTTAGTTATGACTAAGAATGCTTCATTTTAAAACCGATTTCCCATAAAATTAAGATAAACTGTGATGCATATTGTCAAGAGATCAGAACGTTGGACTCTTGAATTTTAGACGAGACAGACAATGACTGCTTAAAAGGCGTTTATATTGACAGAATGAAGCTGTGGATCAGCAGTGACTGTCGGGGGAGGCGGGGCACCGCCAATCACTGGCAGCTCTGGTTAGAGAGAAACACAGGTAAGTGGCCTTGAGAACCTCACAGAAGATTATCATCCATGTGAGTCACTTACCTGATTTAACAGTTCAGTTAAGTTAGAGCGAGGTAGGATCCAGCTGATGGACTGCCAACAAGATGCGGCAGATGCCATCAAGAGTGAACCATACAGTATGCTGCAGCCCCATCAAACAAATAGGAATCCGAGTCAGGTCAGGGAAACCGTTTACAACAGGAAGGCTCAGACATCCAGGAGTCCGTAGCCTGGCCAGGGGTTCCGATCAGAACAGGAAAAGGCTGGTCCAGGATTCCAGGAGTTCACAAAGAGTTCAGGCAAGTTCAGGGTTCCAAGAGTCCAACACAGAGCTAAGGCAGCACGTTCAGATTGGAAAAGACAATGACAGTAGTTGAGAGGAAGAACAAGGCAGGATATCAGAAAAACTACAGTAGGCTAAGACTAAGTCCCTTCACTGAGCCGGTACTGGAACAGCACCCGCTCAGTGGATAAGAGACAGGACATGAATAGTAACACTATGAAATACTAAAACCCTCTCTCACCACTGGCCTTCAAGAATAAGAACATAAACTAAGACATCAAAGTCAAACTCAAAAACACAATCTCCAAGTCAATAATCTTGCCCCTGAAAGCTGGGACTGGGACTATATGAAAGAGCAGAAGCAGACACATTGTCATGATTTTACAAAGTTCAGACCCAAAAGTGGAAAACCGAACAGGGAAACCAGGGAAAAAGTTTAACAGGTTTTATTGAAGAGGCTAAACAGAGGGAAGAGTGTTGCTCTAAACACTGCTCAACCGGAACTGAAAAGTGAGGGGAAGACACAGCGGTTAGTTCAGGCTCAGTGGGGAATTTGACTCGTGAACTTGGAGAAGAGGATTTGTTTGCCGACTCATGTTTCCAGAGAAGTTGTTGAATCCTTGACTCCTGCCTGTGTGCCGTGGTTCCAGTGTTTGTCTGATTCAGTGGAGGGTGGAACAGGGTTTACCCAGAATGCGGCTGTTAGTTGGTGAATGGAGAAACTGACTGCCACTTAGATTTCCTGCGGTACTTGAACAGGTCATAGTGGAGAATAATCCCTTTCTCAGTGCGAAGCTCAAACAATCTCTTGGGGAAAGTGGATCCAAACCACCTGTTTGAACCCCAGCTCAGTTTAAAGCTCAGTTGATCCTTCCAGGGAGAGAAGGTGCGAGAAATCCAGTTTGCAGGATGACTTCCTGCCGAGAGGCAAAGACAAAAACAAACAAAGTTAAACTCAGGTTGACAAAAACTCAGTTTGACTCAGCAAAACTCAGCTTGGCTAGAGTACCCAAAACTGGCAAACACTCTGGCGTTGAGGTAGTGGCAGTCAGCAGCTTAAGAACACTCCGTTTAACGAGGAAACCATGAGCAGGTGTTTGAGCAGGCGTACCAGAACCAGGCGCCTCCTGGTGGATGAAGGGAGACAAACACAAACACAAAGACAGGAGTCCTGACACACATATTGCATATAGAAAAACATTTCTTTGAGAATAACAACTAAACATCCATACTTTTGAGACTCAGACTCAGTTTTATGGCTTTTGTTCTTATTTTCTACTCGTTAAACAATTGTTTAACAGTTCTTTTTAAAGACTGTTAAATAAGCTTTTTTATACAAATTGATCATCATGAGGTGTATTAATGTGAGTTAAAATAACTCTTATTTTTAGGGTCTCATAAGTCTGGAAGTTGGTTTCTGAACAGAATTAGTTAATTTAATTGTTTGTTCATCGAACTTAGAAAACAATAAAAAGTACACAATTAAAACAAGACAGATATGGCAAGTTATACACTATGGGCTACTTTATAGATACTAACGACTGTTGAAGTCATGTACAGCAACTAGTAAAAGCAGCAGCCCTTAGGGGTCATCGTTGTTGAGCCTTTCCCTTTCTTTATTGAAAATCCTGGTGATTTCTTCAAAGCTTGGCACTGCAAGAGTGTTCTTCTAATATGCTTTTGATCCCTCGAGTAAGTCTTTACATTCCTAAAAGCAGCCAAGTGCCATGTCCATCCCTCTTAATGAGTATGCAGCAGATATCATTCTCTTTTCAATATTGCTTTAAGGCTGCTTGACCTGTGCAAAGTTATGTTTTGGTGCTCAGTCAGGGAGAGCAGTAATGAGCAAATTTAATCACAGCTTTCGGCCTCTCGCAAAACATGTGACAGACATCTAAAAATGAGCCAGAGCCCTGGAGGAAGCATGAGTGCTGTAGTGTGATACTGCTAAAGCGAAGCAGGGAGAAATTATATCCAGTCACCCTCTTTATGTTGCATTGGGAATCATATCTTCACAATCTTTCCTGTCTTTAGGAACCAAAATATTAGAATATGTTTTAGAAATGTTGTAAATCGCAGGATAGTAGTATATAGCGTTCCTAACAGAAAAGAGATTTGGGTTTTTATGAAATTTATAAATATTTCTTGGTGGCAGATTGATCTTCCTCTTTGGTGGTTGCAAAAATGTCACCAAGAATAGAAACTGCAAATCCTGTACAAGTGGTAATAACTTGCTGTGGAGAACAGTTGAAACGGGCGCACATTTTTTTGCTTTACTGCATGAAAATAACATCTCAATCCTTTGATACATAGTTCTTTTCTATTTCCCTACCTCATTGATGATTCCCTTCCTTATCTTGTCATTATCCCATTTAAAACAGGTTCAATCAAGAAAAATATAGCAGATTAATTAATAACCCTAATTTTTCATATGAACTGTACATTTAAACAAATATCTATATTTTGTATTTAACCTATAACCCACTGGGAGAGTTTAGCTGCTTAGAAAACCCAAGAAAAAGTCTGAGTCTGAAATACTCTCCATTATGGCAGTCTATAAAGCTTCACCCAGATATTTGCTACCTTAGAATGTACCATGGTGACGCCCATGAGGTCCATGGAACAGCACGTAATGGTTTTGTCATAGTTCTGCCCTTTGTGGACTTCTTTTTGAGTTTCAGTTTAGGTTTTGAGTTACATCGTGATTTTGTGTTTTCTTGGTCATTAGTTTTCTTCCCATTTTGTGTAATTGTAGTTGCTTTCTAGCCATGTTGTTTTTTTTGTGTTGCTCTCTGTTGCCCCATTGTACCACTCTCCTTTCCCCTAGCTGCTCTTTCTATCCACACCTGCTCCCTGTCAGCTGATTAGCCGAGTGTTTCTTCTGTAACCCATACGTACTGCTCCTGTGCAGTTCCTCAGTGCTGGTTTCTCTTCTTTACTCCTCATGCGTGTTTCTCCCTGGCATCTTCTGGTTTTTGGTTTTCAGTTGATTGTTTTTTTTAATTTATGCATCTGTTGTCATTTGTTTCTAAATTAAATCTGCAAGACTCATTTTGGTCCTCAACCAACTTCCAACAAACCTTGACAGTTTTATTAAAACTCAGCCTGTATTTCAGTGTTTAGTCCTGTTTCTCTCTGAAACATAGTGATTACCTCACCTTTTCTGTGACTAATTGCATGTGCTTTCTTTAATCCTTTTTGACATTAAAAACTGTCTCAGAGTTCATCTGTTCAACAGTTTTTTCTTCTGGAGCTACTTAATTGTTACCTCTACCAACATAGAAAGCATGTATGGATTTTTGGTTGTATGTTAGTTTGCTTGTATCTCCTTGTGCCCACAGCTAGCCTTAGCAGAAGGCTGCTCACATTAATCCAGGTTTTGCTTGAGGTTTCTTTCTAAAGGAAGTTTTTCCTCTCTACTGTCACTGCATGTATAACAGCACAACGCAGGCAAACATCTACAGCTACTACAGGTTCATGGAGGAGGAGCAAATCTTGCGAATTGAATGATTCCATGAAGTCAACTGGATTTCCTGTGATGTTAAACTTTAAACCAGTCTGACTGTATCACTTGATTGATTTGTTTCTATAAAATGCCTTCAGATAATTTGTTGTGAATTGACGCTATACAAATAAACATAATTACAATGTCTTGCCAATGTCTTTAAGCATTTATCTAATCTTTCAAAACACTTGCCCCTTGGGCAAGGATCACTCCAAATATCCCAACGGCTTTTAGAGGATTTATTTTGTATGATTTAGCTAAAAATGTGATGTATTTTTTCCTTATTTGTGGTTTGACTTAAGGTTTTAATAGTCTTTGTAGCATTTAATTCCACTTTTTGAGCAGTAGTTTAATTGTTACTCACTGATTCCTCATGCATGAATTGCATTAGCAAAAATTTGAATTCCTGTAGAGATTTGTAGGATTTGAAAATCCTTAGAGAAGGTGTGCATATGTCAAACAGGCTTCAAGGATAACTGGATACTGACCTATGAATCAGTGCCTGACTGGTAAATACAAGGTCGCCTAAAGTGCCGATATTTGAGATTTCTAGATAATCAGATAATCACCATATATATATATATATATATATATATATATATATATATATATATATATATATATATATATATATATATATATATATATATATATATATATATATATATATATTCATATGTATGTCTTTTTTTCAGACTTTTACTTTTTTGATCTTCGTCTAACTTATATGTTTTGACTCATCACATACTTTGAGGGTTAGACATAACCGAAGTGAGGGTTTTCAGAATGACAGCAGGTTAAAGAAAAAACTATAAAAACTCCTATTCAACTTGGCAGTATTGAAAAAGTTACAGTCCAACAAACTTAGGCACCGGCTCTTTTACCCTTTGTGCAACAACTGCTATAAAGAATTTGCTGTAATTGCTTCTGAGTCCTCTATGCCACTGTGAAGAAGTTTTGAGCGTTTTGTATTTTGCATATTTTTCAACCTGAGCCACATTGGAGGATTTTCATACATGAATAGCCTGTTAGGGGTCATGCTACAGCATTTTTATCATATTTCAGATAAGACCTTTACAAGAGCAATGGCAAATGAAATTTTATGTTTAGCCATTTATAACTGGACCTTGCTGGTACACTTTAGATCATTAACCAGTTACCAGAGTTCGAAAGTCAGGTTTTGTTAATTAGATTAAATTAGTTTAAAACCAAAGATTATATTCCTCTGCATGTCAAGTGCTTAGAGTAGCTCCAGTGGGTGGCAGCCCAACTTACTTTAGTTCATTTTATCTCTTTTTTTTTAACACCTATGTCTCCAGGGTTAATACATAGTTTAATATTTAAAAATTAAAATGGAAGAGATAGGGGAGGGAAAGTGACATCATGCAAAGGCAGAAGAATGCTGTGAATGAAAACCATTCATCACAAAACAAAATATATAAAACAGAATCACATTAAAAGAAACACCCAGTCCTTTAAAAAGGTATTATAGCATCTATATGTTATTACTATCTGCACAGTAGTACATTGCAGTGTGTTGATTGGAATGAATGTTTGCCACATCCTTGTTTATCATTCAATTACTGTTGGAGTTTGGAAGAAAGAAACACTCTTGCTTACACTTTGCTGCTAAAATCAAGTAAAGAAATAAATTAGACCCCTTATCAAATATCATAATTGTAGGATCAGCACAAAAGATACACTAATTGCAAAAGCAGTTGCCCATCTAATCATTGTAACTGCATGATAGAGATCTTGTAATTATGGGTAATTTTTTCATATTCGCGAGCAGAGAATCATTAATAGCCCGTGTCATTTATTTCAGGGCTCTAAATTTATTTCTTACATGTTACAGTAAAATTATGAGGTATGAAGCTTGCTATTATGAGATTTGGTCTCTAATTTGGCCTAAGTGTTGTAAATTCTGTGGCTGCTCTGCTGTAGGAACTGCTGCAAATACATTTTAAAAATACTATGGCTTCTTAAGTCAACACATCTCTGAGTTATAAACAGGCAGCTGCAGTGCTTTTCTGTTAATTGAACCTTAAATCAAAGGCAATGCAGTGAATAAAAACTACAAATCTTCAGGGTTGGATAAGCAAAATGAATCCACAGCCAAACAATATATGGACTCTATAAAAAGCAGCAGGGAACGGCAAGGCTAAAGCCAATTTGAATGATGGGAGTAACATGTGAACAGGGACTCTAGCAGCAAGCTGTCACAGTTCACACTTATTTTGCTGCACAGTGTTGTGTTTCAAGATTGATTTCATCCCTCTCCCTTCAACATATTAGCATATTTGCATATCATTTGCAGGAATTTGGCAGCCAATAAATTTTGTTGTGAAACATCTCTTTATGAATTAATAAGTGCATGTGTGTGCATGTCTTAAATGCATGCCAGATCTGGCATGACACACTGAAAGACTCTTGTATCACTAAATACAACTGGCATGAACATAGTATAATTAGTAACATTTAAAATTTTCAATAATGAACATATTTGATAAAATAAATAAACTCTTGTTAACAGTAGAGATGGTCGATTGATGAGAATACTTTTATGAAGAAAATTTAAGTTGATTGAGATTAGGGCTACAACTAATGATTATTTTGCAAATAATAATTAAAATCTGTCAATAATTTTTTCGATTAATATTCGGATGGTCAAAGGTTCCTTAGAGAAGATTTTTATTTCAAAATAAAGTCGTAGGGAAGCGGCTGTTCCAACCGTTGCATTTCTGAATTTTACTGAGTGGTGCCCGACTTCCCACGAGTGAACAAAGTGAATGTGATTGGTCGATTATCAAGGGGGCGGGATTGTTGTAGCGGAAGATATGCAAGCAAGTTTGGTTGTAGCCAGTGTTTGATATGCATCTTGCTAACCAGTTGGCAACTTAATGCTGGTAGGTTCCCAATGGGAAATTACATTGGGACCAAGTAGCACTAAACTGGTGACTTAGAAGTGACACTGTCAAGGAACGCTGTGGACAGCGGGAAAATGCAAGGGGAGAAGAGTTTTGTGTCCGAGGTCATGGATGAGTGTCGGAGGTTTGACATACATTTTTTATTTAGAGGAGGAAAGCGGGAAAAAAGTTGTTGTGGAAGAGGACGCCAAGGCGGCAAAAGTTGTGTTTGGTGTAGAAGGCTTACAGCCGTACATGTTTGAGGCCTTGCCTGGAAACGCTGCCAGTTCTGTTAGCTCTACGCCTGCTGAAGACACAGTGGTCAATCCCCGTGAACACTAAGACATAAGTCAATGGTAAAGTAAATGATTCCTATTCTTATTCTTATTTCTTATTTCAACTGTTGTGTATGTTAGCTGATATAATGAATGAAAAAATTTGATTGAAAGATGAGCGTTGATATATGATTTGTTGGGATCTGGAGCGGTACCATCCGTCTCCAGCAGAGTGCGCCGTGGATCCTCCTGAAGCTGAGCCTCCAACACACCTGAGGCGCATCTCGTCATCAGGAGGACCTGCAGTATATAACCGGCCTTCAGACAGTGTTGATCCAGTTTGGTTAGCACCTAAGCCTAGAACCTCCTGAGAATCTCTAGTGATCTCCCTAGTGATCAGTCTCTCTTCTGACTTCTCGTTGTCTGTGCTTCACAGGAAACCTGTTCCCTTGGAAGCTCTGGATGAGCTTAACCTGCTGAGCCTGCCCTCAGAGCCAAACCTGAAGACTCTCCTCTGGATTCCTTTGCAGCTCTTGGCAAAGAGCTGGAAACCAAAACCCAAGATCTGCATTCAAGTCAGAAGTAAGACGCTGAAGCGGTTATTGAACTCTGCTGAACTAATCAGTCTCTGGACCCAACAGTTCCTTCCTAAAGAGAAACCCGGACTCCTCAAGGTAATCTTCTGAAAACTTCCAAACGCAAACTCCTCAGTGCCAACGCTAACTGAACTGTCATCCTCACAGACTCCAGTGAACCAGTCCCCAGCCAGAACCAGTTCCTGTTCACATGATTTAAGTGCTTGTGTTTTTAATAAACATTGTAAAACTTTCCATCTGTTTCCTTGGTGAATTTAGTTGCACAAGCTGACGTACAACTAACTGGCTTGCATAACATAACAACAAAAAAAGCAGATTTTAAGACAGGATTTTTTTTTTTAAATAGAAATTTTCTAAATTTGACAGAATGACTTGACATTAAAATATGACTTCCCTACGACTTTTAAGCAGGTAAAACTAAAACTGGAGTGGAACTGGAGTTTGAACTGGAGTTCTGGATAGAACATATTGACTAACGAAATATTTTTTTTATCTTTAATGCAAAATGTTTATATATTTTTTTATAATATTGATATTATTACTGCTCTAACTGGGTCAATCATCTAAAGGCATGTTATAGGGTCTCTATACTCCATTCAACAATTAATCAATAACTAAATTAGTTGACAATTATTTCAATAATTGATTAATTATGATGAAGTGTTTCAACCCTAATTGAGATGTGATATCTTAAAATGTTGCAAATCCTAAAAACAAAACAGAATATCACTTGTCAACAGTGAAGGGTAATAAAATTATATAAGATAATAAAATAAAAGAAAAATATATATACTGAAAACCATAGTGAGTAACTGAAATCCAAATGTAAGTAGAAAGCTAAAAAAATTCCGTAAATTAGACTTTTTATGCGAGAAAGAAAAACAAAGTTTTTTTAAAATTTGTGAATTATTTTTATTTTGAATACTCAACTTTATTTTAAGAATATACATTTCTTTTTCAAGTGCATATGTTCTAGAGGTGAGTGTAAACAATTCTTCAAACCAATCCCTAAATGAATTTTAAGTTAGAAAGGCTTAGAAATCTTTTAAGGGTACTTTCATGAATAAATTATTTGATCTGTTGTGTGACTTCAGTGGGACCTTGTGTAGCCAAGCTTAATTAAAACATTTGCTCATTTGGGTCCGAAATATATAACAATAAGTTCTTAGTGTTATAATGAAATATTGTAGCTCACCACGCTGAAACATTAAGCATAGAATGTATTATAACACCATCAAACACATCCACAAACTTCTGTTCTTCAAGTGAGTGTTATGTAGATATTCCATAAAATATATGACCGGACAGGAGCTAAAGTTACCACCAGCATGGAAGGCAACTCAGGTGGTAAGTAGCTAGTTTTATATCACTGGCTGTGCTTAATGTTGTTCCTATTAAATCATATGCCATTCCTGGAAATAAACCAATTTCTTTGGGGTTATCAAGGGAGTGTACCTTTCTCGTTAATCCAGCCTTTCATTGCTAGCATGTTTAATTAGAACGACTTGTAGCTGGAATTCTTACATGATTCTATTTTTTGCAATGGATTTAATGAAACATGATACGAAGCTGCTCCGCAGTTCAGGGGGAGATTCGTATATTTCCCGAAATTGTAATGCGTTTGCATTAAACGGATGCCTTCTCCATTAGATTTAGATGACGGTGATGAGACGGTCAGCCTGGCTGGCTCAGAGGCTGCTGGCAGCTCCCATTCACTGCCTTCTGTTTTCACCAAGGCAGGCAGAAATAGAATGTCCCAGGCGAAGATAGACAAATGTCACCATGCACTTACCAAGTTCATTGTTTCACAGAATCGATAAGAGAATTGATAAGGAATTGAATCAGTTCACAGAATCGATAAGGGAATCGAAATTGTGAAAATCAACAAGTTAATACAAATTAAGTATTGTTCACTTAAAATGTACTCTGAAGTGCTTCAAGTTTGATAGGGCTGTTCTTGAGCTCTGTATCCCGTAGTATTGACGAAGGTGAAGATTATTGCTCCCTAGGCTTTCAGTTGCATACAGTCACAACTACAGAGCAACGAAATTAACTCGCCACACTCCCACAGAGTGGGAGTGGGAGTGTGAGCTTGAACTCCGAACCTCTGGATTCCAAGCGCAATGCCCTAACCATTAGGCCACCACTCCCCATAGTTATCATTTTTCGTGGATCAATAAGGCTTCTGCAAAAATGTCCAGTGGATATAATGCCACCTAAAAAGTAGCCATGGAGTGTTGCTGTTAAAGATGCAGTGTTTGGACGGTTTGTTGGTTTTTGGTAACTTTGGTCACCACTGGAGGGCACAAGTACGAAAAAACACCACAAGGTGAAGCTGAGCATCAGTCACAAAACTCTTTTCTTTGACACATACAGTATTTATATGATACCAAAGGGGGATGGAGTGATTTAAAAGAATATAAGTTTAGTTGGACAAATGTTCCGGCCCATTGTCCAGCTACAGCAGAAGTCAACTCTGTCAGTAAGAAAAATGCTGTGCTCCCTTTCTAACCATTAAACAGTAGAAAAAGGGTTGAACAAAAATTGCAGAGAATCCCTAAGAGTTTCAACTGCACACAAAGAATACGTTCTTTTTAGATTTGTACACCTCACATGGAAAAAAAACACCAAACAGCAAATATTTACACCACTACAGCATTTTACACACTAGATCACTGCAGATCATGCCCCGTGCAAAAGGGATTGCGCTCTTTATGCAGTGACTAATGACCTGTTGCTCATCTCGGCTGTGGTGATAAGCCAGACTTGAAACACAGGAATAAACATTTTCTCATGAGAAGACTTTTAAAAAATTTTGATCGCAACAACATAATGTGCAGGAAGGACATTTACATCTCGGCAAAGATCTGGACTGCACCAATCCAACTATCAGAAGCATCACCCTCCAAGAGGAATTGGGCAGCTTCATCCAAATAAACTAGAATCAAGATTTCCAAGGATCAAGAAATGGATTGTTTACTCCAGTTTAAAACAGTGAGAGCAATCAGACTACAATCCCCGACAAAGCATCTAAGTTTGCAAAACCTATAGAGCTGTTTTCTGGAGGTTGGATATTGGCTAGTCAAGGACTGCATTACTGTACTTTATTCAGGTCTGTCATCACCCGTCCACCCATGACATGCAGCAAAGGAAGGTAATCATTTTAGATTTTTTTGTTTTGATAAACAGTTTTCCATGAAATATTAGAGGATTTGCCAGATGGGCTTTTTGTGATCTTGTAAAATTCTTGAAAAGACTAAGCTGCCATCTGGATAGACAGAGACGACAATGTTCAAAGGACTTATATCGTGCAAAATTAAATATTTTTTTACTCTTAAATATGTTATAATGTTATGCCTTCATAAAAACAATGCAAAAGGTGGTATTTCACTTGATTCCCCCCCCTGGGTAATCCTCATGAGTTTTGTAGTCTGTATTAGATGTTTTATTTTGAAAAGAAGAACCGCACCCTGGAAAAATGAAGGAGAGCAAGAGAAACAAACCAGAAATAGTATCAGCTAGAGCAGCACTCAGAGAGTGCAGACCTCTGCCAAGCAGCAAATTGTGACTTACACCTATAGCTAAAACTCGCACATGATCTGGATCATTACCAAATTAAAATCAATTTCAACTTATATATTTTCTATAGATTACTTCTTAAGGCTTAAAAAAGCAAGATATAGGCCCTTTAAGAAGCCATGAAGGACATCATTGATGGATATCACATGGGACATTGATGAAACCAAGATTATCACAAAATATTAGAAATGGGACATTTCAGTTTTCAAAGTATTTGTTTTACTTATCTACGTTCCTTATGTAGAACGGACAAATTCCTTCCAAAGTTCTTACTTTCGGAAGATGGTAGCTTGCTATGGAAATGAGTTCAAAGCTGAGGAGATTAGCAGATTATAATTATTTGATTGAAGGTTCAAATTCCAATCATAGCATATTACATTAATATTACATATAAAAAAAAAAGCTAATACTGAGCTAAACCTGGTGGAGTTCTATTACTTAATCAGTAGCCAAATAAACATTGGTTCAGAGATAGTTGGAGACTTTAAACATGTTGAACTAAAGGCTTTCCTGCCCAAATTATACAGAATTATGAGGTGTATATATCAGATCAGTATGTCAGACCAGGTTCACAGTTTATATTCAATAGGAAGCACCTAGAATTTGAACTGTACATCGAGTGTAAACTTTAGAGCAGCACTTGGTCCATAACTTGAAATGTTGGATCAAATAAAAATCCCTATAAGATCAGCAGAGGCAAATCCCAGATAGGATCATCAGGAGGTCCCTATGCTTAATGAACTATGAAACCTCCTTCCCTACAAATGGACCTCATCATGTATTTTTCTGCCCAAACTATATTTCTTTTATCGAGAACTGGTGAATATTCATAAGTCCTTTGAATCTTTTCCAAAGATCTGAAAGGGGTATAAGTTTTACATTCTTCATAAGAGAATTGTGTAGAAGTTTCTAGCAGAGAGCAGAAATTATTAAACATTCCAAGCAAAGTTTAGCTCTGAAAGCAGCAATGTTCCAGAGACCTGCTTACTTGTTCACACATGAAAAAATACTCTTGCATGGTTTACACAATGATCGATAATTAGGTACGAAAAACATTCAAAACTGAAGCTTATGTGATGTTTCCTTACTTTGAAATTAATTATTTACATTGAAAAGAAATTACAGCAGTAAGAAACAAGTGTTTTATATAACATACCATGGAGGTCAGTAAGGACTCCTACTGTGTGTGGACCATTCATTTTCAGTGATCAGTTTCTTTTCCTTCCAGTTAATATGTTCCCCAAAGCAGAACATAACATAATTATCATTTTCAGAGCCTAGACACTAGTGTAATCATATTCAGAATATTTTTTTTTTGTGGTCCGCTGAAAAAAAAACATAAAAAAACCCCAAGTCCTTTGTAAAAATAAAACAGTGGATACCCGTATTTCTGCTGTTTTACTCTACCAGCATGACATTTGTCTGAACTGAAAAGACAAGAATTTTTGTTTGGCAGAACATTTTTTAACATTTCTACTAATTTAATATTTCCCATATTTCATGATAAATAAAATGTTTTTTAGAGCGGGATCATCAAGAGGTGATGCTGGTGGTCTTGCAGTAGACTATTTTTCTAAATGCCAAAACATATCGTTAGAATGCATTTATATATTTTTTGTGAGTGTGAATTTAATTCCTCATTTTCCTTTTAACCCATGGCTGCTATTTTAAGTTCAGTTCTGCCTTTAAAGAGAGCCTGCTGCCAGCCATTCATTGCCAGAGGTTAACCATTGTGGTATGCATCACGACTCCCTTGACCAGGACTTGTGTTTCCTGCTCCCAGTTTCCTTCCATTGAGGATGTATGTCCTAAGTCTCTGTTTCCAGTCAACTCTTCCAGTCTCTGAAGATTATCTTTGATCAAGTTCCTTTGGCTGGCAGTTTTTCTGACTCATGGAAAGATCTCTGCTCAACCTCCACCATAAAAATCATTCCTCCATCTAGTGCTCACCCCCCTAACCAAACTCACCGTCTGAAACAGGTGGTAACTTCATGCTCCTGGACCTCACCATTTCCCCCCTGTCAGTTCCCCTTATCTCCACTGGATACAGTGAATATCAGACCCCAGTTCCTGGTTCCCGATCTCCAGTTTCCACTGACTTGTTGTTTATCAATAAATCTTTAAAAAGTCTTTCTCGCTCCTGTTGATTTTTTGCAAGTGGTTAAAGCCATCTCTAAAACCATGATAGAAAACCTTGATGAAAGAGCAACGTTTAGCAAAATAAAAGAGGAAATGCACTAAACAGGAGTTAGATTTCCTAAATAAGTTCTGACATGGCAAACCTGACGTGACTGATCAGCTGTTTTCAGTATCGGTGTCCCGACAGCAAGCATTAGAATATCACTTCTCTTGATGTTTCCTGATAATACATACCATGGCTAATACTAGCTGACATGATAAAGTCTATACAACTTACCAAATTGTCACAAAGTCATTAAAACCTCACCTTGTTATTGATATCTTTATAACAGCCCAGAATACTGCCAACATATGACTACATACACTATGAAATACCTGGTTAATCTGCCCAGCCGTTTGAAACACATCTAATGTAGAAAAATAGAAAACAAAATAGAAAATCCCTTTATTGTCACACTATGGGGGATTTTTGGTATTACAGCAGAATTACAGCAAAAGTTGGACTTAAAAGTGTAAAAAAAAAATAACAAAACAAGTGGCAGAGTTACAAAAAAGAACTAAACAAAATAAAATACTGTACTGTTCAGTGCTTTTACAAATATAAATAGTGGCCAGTCACCTGAAGAATAAATAACCAATACACAGCTGTGAACATTATTACAGCTGTGGATTTGTTTGCATTTATTTGCTCAAAATTCACATGACAACTGGACGGAAACACAACTGTCGTAAAGGATTTTTGTGTCTCAGAATATATCATACATAATATATCAAACATTGATTACATTTCTAATATATTTTTGAATTTACAATGTTTTTGATTTCATAAAGCACATACATCCTCTCAACAATCTCCATTTTTTGGAACTGTAAGTAGTTCTGTCTATCCTTTCATCATCTGATGGTAGACTCCCTTTGTCCACAAACCAAATACATTAATATCTACATTTCTATGTTTTAAAGTATTTGCCTCACAAAAAGGTGCTACTCCATTAACTTTGAACAAAAAAGTGTTTTGAATAAGTTTATAATGAGAGGACCAATTATTTCTATACTAGTTGCTGTTAACGTTCATAAAGGGCTGCGGTCTATCAAGTTAAGATGCAGGCTTGTGGGTTTACAACCCAAAGCAAAACTAAGAGGAGAGGCAACTATTTATGATAAGAGCAACTTTAGTGAGTTGAAAATAACTTTTGCACGTCTTTGGAGGACTTTTCATGTGGAATGAAATCAAAGCCACCCACAAGCCCACATTGAACATGCCAACTTCACACAGAAAGAGCCTGTCAAGCCAGCAGGTTCTTTCCCAGAACCCTCACTGAGGAGACAGTGTAGAATACAGCATTACATTAATATTTAACAAATATATCTTGGTTTGTTTTTTCCTCATCCTTTCAAAATGTCTTCAGAGTAAAAATATTGTATACTTCTACTTTTTTACAGCATAGATTAAACCCAAGTTTACAAAGTATGACTTTGCAATAAAGATTTAAAAGAAAGTATAAGTTAACTGAAATGCATTTTTCTGAAATAAGCCATTATTTGAAGACTTTTTATTTTATGCTCCGACAGGGAGACAATGCAGCACAAATACAGCGTTTTTGAAAACCTATTTTTCTGCTAACTTCAAATTTGCTAAACTAAACCAATGACATATATTTAAAACAGTGACTGAAAACATGCTCAGAATTGTTGTCTGTATTATTCTGTGTGTAAAGAAAAAAATCTAAACAAAAATAAATAAATACCCAGAATCTGCCGCTCCAACTATCAAATTATTGGCCAATTGAATAAGAAAATTTACATATAAAATAAGAAAAAAAAACAACTGCAGTCTCCTATTTCAAGTGTATAATATCTAATTATCTTATATTAATGATACAAACACTTATTCCATTAGCAGATTGTCTTATTTACCTACTCAAATGAAAGCTAAATGTACTTATTCTAAGAAATTTTCACAATTTCCACATTTTTAGATCACTTTTACAGTGAACTTCTTTGAACTACTTAAGCTGCTCCATTAAAGTATAACAAGCTTGGTGTGCTGAAGGTAGAAAAAGGAATTTATGCAGCTCTGACTCTCTGCTCTGGATCAGGCTAATGCTCCATCATTTTAATATAGAGACGGTAACATGATTATCACCTTAGGAACACCCTACACCTCAAGCTGCACAGACAGCCTACTTTCCATTCACTTTCACCTACAGACAGTCCTGGATCATCTCTTTGTCCTGTGCTCTGATGGAGCCAAAAACTCAGCTGTTTCTATTAGGGACCTGTTGTGTATGTTTGCCAGATTAAGCTGTAATGAGAACAGGTCCAATGGGGAATGTTTTGAGGCTGGTGAACGTTAATAGCTGTGCTGTATCGCAACTTGCTCTAGATTGATGTGACTGCAAGGTTCATCCTTTCCATTGCATTTGAACACAGGATCAGGTCTGGAGGTGAGCAGACATGAATAAAAAGGATATTCTGCTGCACAACCTCAGCTGCCCATTACATTTAGAGGGTAATTTCAACTACAGACAAAAGCCATAAGAAAACCAAAAGGGAAATTCAATTAGTTGAAAAATAGAATTAAATTTTGACATAACTTCAGATGTATAAAATAAATGTATTAATTATTCTTTACCCTGCATATATTGATTTGGAAACAGATTAGTTCTAATTAATAAATAAATAAAAGGTGAAGGGTTTACTGTGTTTTTTTTTGTCCAGGGCCCAGACGAATGTTATTAAAACTTTAATGATTAATAGACATTATTTAGCAGAGGGGATGTTATTTCAATTAAAAAAAAAAAAAGTATTCTTTGGTTAACACCAAAGGATACACGAGTTTAATATTTTGATGCAAGGTGATCTTCTGTAAGAATTTCATACAATGCCTGCCCCCCTCTTATCTTTATTTTATAGCAATTTAAACCACACTATGCTATGATTTATATTTCTTTAAAGCTTGCTTATCATTATAATTAAAAGCACATAAAGCGATACCATAGTCCAGATTTTTTATTGCTACTAAAGAGAGGGACAAAATGCGCATTTTTTTGTACACATGAAAAGCTGATAGCGGTGTAATTACCCTCACTTTTTGACAAGAAACTAATACATAGTGTCAACACAGCTCTGGCTGAACTGCTTCTCACTCTGCTTTATCAGGAACAATAACTGCCTTGACACGCTGATGTGAATTTGCGTTACCATGGTTACAAAAGGTTGCTTTCTAAGTGCTTGCTAAACATCATTTATCAGGCCGGTGCTTTCATTACATCTTCATGCTCTGCATTCAAAGATTCATTTTTGTTTATGCAAAAATTTAAAACATACCTCCCTGCAAACCAGAGGATGGTGTGCTTTTCTCTTACAGTAACATGAAGCAAACTGGTGAAATGGTCTCATCTTTGGTTCACACCTTAGTGTGAAGGCCAGTTTTTTAAAGAAGTATTCATTTTACCAAGGTTTTGCTGCACTTGACAAAACTTTGCCATTTTGTAATTGTTTTAATTTTTAGTTTTTTCAAAAGTTTTCAAAGTATTATGCTATGATTTGCATGTAACGATGTTTATAGAACTGCTGCCTTGCAGTAAGACGGTCCTGAGAAGAGATCTCCGGTTAGTTGGCATGTTCACACTTTTCACTATGACTTCTCCCCATAGTCCAAAACATATTACATCATTAGTAATTCTTCAGTGCTCTTATATGTGTAAATGTGGATGGCTGTGTGTCCCCGTGTTGCTCTGTAACGGACTGGCAACCTGTATAGGATGTACCCCACGTTTTGCCCATAGACTATTTGAGACAGGCACCAGCCCCACCACAACCCTGATACTCAAGCGGTAGAAGATAGATGACTGAATTGTAGTGTATTATATTGTTTGGGATTTTTTTAATAAAACTGTGCCCTTGGCAAGTCAAAAAGTCACTTCTCAACTGTAATATGAAAATAGGATTCCTTGGATGTTACAGCGTCAGCGTCTCTGATGTCCTGCATAAATAGAATAAAATGTTTGGTCTAAAAAACATTGGAAGAAAGTCTTTGTAGAAAGGTAGCACCATTGTGTGCAGATGTTTATAGAAGTCTCATGATCTTGGCACTGATGACTGGCTTAATTATTAATTTCATTCACCTGTCTAACTCTGCCTGTTTTCTCATCACTGCTTATCTAATCCACCAGCTCCTGCCTCTATTTAAGACGCTTGCATCCACTCATCAGGCTTAACCACTGAGCCTGCCTGTTCCTGTCTGTCCTCAGTGGTGTGGGTGTTTTTATTGCACCTGAGTGTTTCTGATTATCTGATCCTGACCTGTTCTGCCTCTCGACCACTGTGCCTGCCTTTTCTGATCTGTTGGCCGGACCTGGATTTGGACTCCTTGACCTCTGAGCCTGCCTTTGTCTGTTCTGATCTGTTTGACTAACCTGTCTTTGGACTCCTGTTCTCCGGGGCTGCAGCATCTGAACACTCTGCGCGGCACCCGCCGCATCTTGTTGGCAGCCGACCGGCTGGATCCTACTTCATTCTTTGGGCATATCAGCTTATTTATTGCGATTTTTACGTAAATTTATTTATGCAGATATTAATCTCAACTTATGGCCCTTTAGACTATCAGTTGGCTTTCCATGGAAACTTTTAAGCAGTCTGTCTGTATGATTTGATGGAATTGTGTCTTTAAAGGGACTTGAGATTACATGTTTTGTATATAAAATAAATAATAATAATAAAAAATTGAACAATATTGACCTCACAACGGAGAAATTAACTCTCTACATTTAACCCATCCCTTTTGTGAAGATGTGAGCTACCGCTGTGCAGCGCCCGGGGAGCAGGGGCCTGCTCAGAGAGCCAAAGGGGCAGTCTGTGAGAGGGGATTTCAAACTCACAACCTCAGGACTCCAAGCCCTTTGCCCTTATTACTAGGCCGCCACTCCCCGCCAGTATTTCAATAAACGGAATTAAAATACATTTGAGTTAGTTTCCATACAGAAATATAATCAATTTAGCCAATTCATGTAGAGTCTACATGAATTGGCTAAATTGATTATATTTCTACATTGTAGACGAATTCAACATTTTCAATAAAGAAAATAAAGCCCCTTGCATAAAGTCACTGACTTCACATATTATTGGTTAAGTTGGGGATAAGGAATCATGAATGCCTAATTGACCATATAGGTATAGCAGTTCAGATATTGGCTGCCAGGCAGACAAAACTAGGGCAGAAAGCTAATGTCATCCAGCTACAGCTTCTGGAGCAGCGTTAATACTGTGCTCGCCATGTGAACTGTTTTTGAAAGAGAGGGACAATATATAGTGGAAAAACAAAGCAATACATTTTCCTTGTTCATGCAATATTTAAATGCACCTTAAAACTTTGAAATTTCAGGTCTTAATTACCTGGTGGAAATTACAAAATCAATTTTATTCTCTGCTATTTTATGGCTTTTGTAGGTCACTGTTATATTTGCAAGATCTGGTAATAGTCACAACCAGGTTCACTTTAAGAAAGAAACTTTCTTAAAGTGGTTTTATGACATAAAAGTAAAGTATTTATTTAGATTGTACTGCTTCTTTTGTGATAAATTACACAAAGTACCTTTTACACTCAATCAAAGGTTTGGGGATAGTTAACAAGGTGAATAAAGAATTTAGTTGATTTTCAAATTATCATCTCTCCATTTTGAAGCTAAGTGTGTTAAATATCTAATGTCCTGCATGATTTATTCAATTTTAATATTAAAACAGTGTCTTAAAAGTATCTTACTTTGAGTAGAAGAAAGGAAAAAAATATATAAATTTTCATTGCATTATTTGTACAGCATGTTGTTTTGTAGAAAGATATTGGGGTCCATTTTTATGACTGACCATTTCAGACAGAAACTTTATCATTTATAGCAGCTGACATGTTTATTGTTGCTTTGTTTTAGGGTATGACCATAGATTCACAATTCATTCATAAAGAATGTGTCTGTATCTTGTCACTTGCTTATAAATTTAGGCCCAGTGCAACCAGGTAATATAAATAAATGGTCCAAACTGAGCATTGTGGGGGCTTGAAAAGTCATGTTTTCAGTCCAACATTTCTCTTTTTTGCTCTGCTCAGTCAGTCTGCACACGATGGGGGGAAACAATGAGTGGTGAAATTGAAGGTAAAGGCTGTAAGATGCTGGAATCCCCTCACCACTTCCTGATTTATTTTATTTGCACTCCCTCAACTCTTTTTTCCCCTCACTCACCTCTTCTTTCCTGCTCACTCGTTCGCCCTCTCTCGATGTCTTTCTCATTCTCCCTTCACAATTATCTCTTATAGCCTGTGAGGTGATTAATGGGTTTCATTTGACATCCTCTCTTACCCTTCGCAGAGCACCAACAAATAAAACCAGGGCCCAACGCACAAATTGTCCCTCAGAAGAGCAGTAAAACTAGGGAAAATACGGGGGCTGCGAAGACAATGAAACAGAGAGATCTGGCCTTTAGAAAGAACAACATTTGCGGAGGAACGGCCTGGAACGATTTCCTCTGTAGCCTCTCTCCCAGGAGAAATCCCCCTACTGCTAATCTACAGTTATTGCTATTGCCGACGGCAGTCTCCAAATTAAAGAAGGGAGGGGGATAAAAACATTTAGACCTTATCATCTCTTTACAACTTGTTGTTACAAACCGTACTCTCTGTGGCTTGCCAGCAGCCTTGCCACTTACGATAATACTCGCTAGAGATTGTGACTAGAAAGAGAGGAAGTTGTTGTTGACAATGGCTTCATTAAAATTTTTAGTCAGAGGCAATCAAACATTTTAAACCATATCCCTGGAAACACTCAAGATTGTTAGGAATTTTTTTTTGTTTTTAATTGCTTCGTTCTCATAAAATAGAGATTTAAGTTGGTACAGATTGGGAGCAATTGCTTTATCTGCTTTATCTCAAAAAGATTCAGTTACAATTTACAAATTTGTGATTAAAAGTGTATTATTTGATCTAATATAAGCGATATTGAAGAAATTTGGCAAGAGGGAGATTGCCATTTAAAAACAGTGACAAGTGTTTTTTGAATTGTAATTTATTTTAAAACTGACTTAATCAGAGCTGCTGAGTTTTTCATATTTTTTCATTATTATGCATGAGCAGTTTACAGTCCCTTAAAATCTGCTTCTAGCACAAAAAATAGCCCACAAATGTTTAGAGATTGGTAAAAGATTGTGATCCATAGATTGGAAAAGTGCGCTATCCAGTGATATCCTTTGTGCAATAACGTCTATCCATAGTTTTCAGTGAGGATGAACTGAAAACCTTTAAAAAGAACCATTTCGGGGTTAACACGGTCTTATCTCAATACAGAGAAGCAGCAGCCCTAGTGTTTACCTCACCGTGAGAAAGAGAACATAGCTCCTTATCCTATCTTTAATCTTACATTTACAATGTCTTTAACCAATGATCCATATCTTGTGATGATATAGGTTGAGGTATTAAATGTAGACAGGCCATTATTATTATTATTATTCATCTCAAAGACAGACAACAGAAACCCTTGCATTATAGCAGTGATTTTTGTCTGGGACTCCCCCTACAGGACCTTTTGAAAATAGCACTGTTGCAAACACTGACTGCCCTGTGCATGCCCGGAACCAAAGAGCTACAGTAGGGTGTCCCAATTTGTGTAAAACTGTGCCACCCTTCCACTTCAGAGCCAGTTCCACACAATTTGAAAAAATTTCCCAAATATTGCTTGGTCAAATTCAAAGTAAAAAAATACATTAATAAATCATTTAACAGGCTAATTTATAAAAAAAAAAAAATGCTCCTAGAATAAAACATAAAATAACATATAGAAAACATAATTGTTACTATGTTTAAAGGAAAAGTCCGCTCACAGAATACAAACTTCTGAAAGTAATTTAAGTATTACATACTTTGCAATAAATGATAAGTGTTGTTAAATAAATGTTATTTCATTTGAATGTGCTTTATTGGAGACATCCGTGTTTGTCAAAGAGCACTACTGCCACCTACTGGTTTGTGATGTCACAGTGCGGTATCGGCTGTTGAGCATGTCCCAGTGCTGTATATGGTGTTGGTCACTATGCCCTGTTATCCATGATAGTGACGACCTGTGGACTATGTGAAGCAGAGAGTAACGGATTAATGACGTGTTTTTTTCTTTGGCCAGGAGTTCAATGGAAAATCCTCCTTCTTCAAGTTTGCAATCCAACGACGAACGAGTGGTTGATCATGAATTGAAAAGGTAAAATAACAAATTTTTTTTTTCACTTTTCCACATCGAACTGCCAGGCACGTGGGCATTGTCAGTTCAACTTGAGCTCTGGTGAATTTCAATGGTGAAGTCCTCTCGAAATTGTTGTTGATTGCAGATGTGTATAGTACTTCCCATTGATTTTTCCTTGTAAAGTGGGGAGAATGGCATTAGGCCGTGACGTCACTGCAGGAGGATGTCAGGAGTGAGGTGTTACTATATTTGGGCAAATATGGCCGTTCCCGGACTCAGTGATCGTGACGAAATTCAATTCTTTTCATTTTTTATCATTAAATTACTGCAAACATATTAGTTTTAGGTATAATAATGACCCATAGGTTATTAATTGCTGACCAGACTTTTCCTTTAAAACAAAGGCAGACACAGCAAAGACTGTGGAAGCTAGAGAAAGGTGATTCTCAGACAGCTTTTTGAAAACTTTGCTTAAGTTATTTTTTTTACTTTAACACTGTAAATAAACTGTAGAATATATTCGCACAAGGAATGGACAGCTGAAAATGTGTCCTGTGTTGCCTCTCATATGAATGCTCAATGTCGCTTTTTTTTTTTTTTTTCAATGTGGTCACCCTCAGGTACAGTGTTTTTGTTCTCAAAGCAGCTGTTATATATATTTATATATACTATGGAGCAAACATCTTGAACAAATCCACTCTTGTCTCAAGCCCTGTCTTGATCTGATTCACTCTTTTCTCCCTCTCTCAGGTTTTCTTTGCTTTTTTTTTGCTGGCTCCACCATGTCAGAAATGTCCAAAATGTTAGGCGGCAATGGCCTTGCATTGGGCTGCTGTAGTGTAAAGCTGTGTGTCATATTGTGAGAAAAAGTACAGAGTCTGACTACCACTGGCCTTCAAGTGTGGGTTTCCAGCCAGAGACCATAGGGGGTAATGACAGACCACTCAATCTTCTCATAAAGATTGCAGGGATTTAAAAATATAAATCCTTTTTGGGTTAAGGTGTTAATAAGTTCAGCTTTAACTAAAGAATTACCCAACTTTTTCAATCCATCTCTCCTGTTAGCCCCATGAGAATGTTTCTTCTTTATTACATTAAGATCTACTTCCTTGTAGGTGATCTGTGATTCTCTTAACAAGCTGTAACCTGGTCCAGGGAAGTTTCTTAGAATTAGCTGAATTATCTAAGATTAAGCCAAACTGCAAACTACTACTAGAGCTCAAAATCCATTCTGCATGACTGGTATCTCACTGGCTCTACAGAAATCTGAAGTGTTCTCTAATTATTGTCTGTCAAATGAGTTCTTTGTGACTTTGAATTAAATCTCTGTTGTATAAAATGACACGGGCATATCTTTTTGTCAATCTTCTATGTATTTAACATGCAAACTAGACAAACCTATAATCTTCAAGTGTCTGTGTTGAAGCCAAAAGACATAAGACAACATACTCCGGGTAATTTCTATCCAGCCCGGTATAGTGCTTTGTTGGCCAAGTACTGCAGAGAGAGATGGCTGTGCCTCTGCTCAGACAGGTGGGAAAGGAGATAAAAACCTCTGCATACTTTCCACCACATTGATGGGAAGATCCTATATAGAAATCATATCTGCCCCATTGTTGTCCCTTTATAAAATATTCAATTAAAATTTCTGCAAAAGTATATTTCTTGATTTTTTTAAATTATTATTTCCATTTCAGTGAACTTGTATTTAACCATGTGAATCTTTTACTACCAGGTGAAGACATGTTAGGATATTTTGCACTGGTGGCTATGCTATTTTTGTGTTCTGTTTTTGAATAATTCTAACCTTCAAAGATAACATCAACAGTTATATACCTCTTTTATTTAAACTTTTTTACTGCATCTTGTGGCTTTATTTCACGCCTAATAAAAAAACTAATGTAGTCAGCATCTTTGATACAAATGAATTAACAATGCCCTGATGGAATTTGCCTTTTGAAATCAGATTTAATTGAAAATAAATAAAATAAAGGGAAAAAAATCAACGTAAGTCAAATTGGAGCCTTTTTCCCCTGTGGTTATAATAGGTTTCCCTGCATCCATTTGTTGATGCTATCATAATGTTTTGGTGTTGCAAATTTACTCCAATATGCCGTTATGCTGGACTGGCAAAAACAATATGTAATATAAGAAGCTGTGTTATGCATCACTATAAGCTCTAATTAGTATAAATTCCATGAAAGAGTCTACAGCTTTGGGGATTACTTTCCTGCTCGTAGTGAGAGGTTGGCCCTTGCTTTCAGCACAAGGCCTTTCTTAGCAGTCTTCACCATGAACATGATGGGAAATGCCAGCCAGTGACATTCAGCTCCGTAAAGGGTACATCATTCCATCTGCTTTGCACTTCGCAGGATCTTACAAAACCCTGTCTGGGCATCATTACCTTATGCTCCCCATCTTTACCAACATGGTATCCATGTGTGACAAATAAGGTTCTTAGGTCGTCCTGAAGTGACAGGGGCAAAGAAGAAAAGGAGGAAAATGGCAATTTCTGTCACACTTACTGCTGTTGCACTGTACAGGGTGTGGCAAGCTGACTCACTATTCTGTAAAGTCATGGAAAAACTATTAAACCACCCTTTTTTCTCCTGTCTTTTTTTTTCTAAAGATACATTACAGATACTTAATAGAATACAATGAACAAGATATAAAGAAATAAATAGAGCTAAATAAATTAAGTTGGACAAACTGATTTCAATTACGTTTTACTAATTGAAGCTTTTAATTTAAGTTGGAGCTGTATTTAGTGAGAGTATAGGTGTCATGATGCGCAGGTTTTACTAGCCCAAATGCAGAACTCACGGGGACAGAGGGAGGATTAAAGTCCAAAATTTATTGGAAGAACAGGGTTCTGCCTGGAAGGTAGAAAAGACAGAGCAGGTTCTCAGAGACAGAAACAGGCAGGGTGGCACAGAAAAGACAACAATCCGGCTCAGAGGAGAGCTCTCACACAGCTTATATAGGGAGAGCTCTTAATGAGCTGATGGGAAACAGCTGTCCATGCTGAGCCCAAGCTCCCAAGGCATGGATCCATGGCGCCCTCTGGTGGGCAAGGCACCGGATCCTAACAGTACCCCCCCCCTCAAGGGCGGATTCCAGACACCCCAAAGAAAAAGACCCCCAAAAATAACTCGCCCAGGGTGGGCGAAGGGTGAACCAGGGATGCAAGGCAGAGTCTCAGGTGGTCGGCCGTAGGACCGGCAGCAGGACAGAGTCTCGGCCGGCCGTGGAAACGGAGCTGAAGCAGACGCTCCGGAGACCGGCCGCGGGACCGGAGTCTCAGAAGCTGCAGAGGCCTTGGAGGAGGACGCTGTCTTTGCTTCTGCAGGAAGCTCCGAGGAGGACGCCGTCTGTGCTTCTGCAGGAAGCTCTGAGGAAGACGCCGTCTCTGCTTCTGCAGGAAGCACCAAGGGGGACGCCGTCTCTGATTCTGCAGGAAGCACCGAGGAGGACGCCGTCTCTGCTTCTGCAGAAAGCTCCGAGGAGGACGCAGTCTCTGCTCCTGCAGCCCTGCATCATGCTCAGACAGGACCGCCCACTGCGGCTCCAAATCAGGAACAGAGGTGGCCACCGACTGTGGCTCCACAGGAAGACAGGAGGCCGCCGATTGCGGCTACGAATCCGAAACAGAGGAGGCCACCGACTGTGGCTCCACAGGAACACAGGAGGAACACCGGAACCCACCGACTGTGGCTCCGAATCAGGAAGTGAGGAAGCCGCCGATTGCGGTTCTGAATCAGGAACACCGGAAGCCACCAACTGTGGCTCCGCATCAGGAGCAGAGGAAGCCGCCGATTGCGGCTCCGCATCAGGAGCAGAGGAAGCCAACGACTGTGGCTCCACCTCAGGAACAGAGGAAACCACCGACTGTGGCTCTGAATCAGGAACTGAGGAAGCCGCCGATTGCGGTTCCGAATCAGGAGCACCGGAAGCCACCGACTGTGGGTCCACCTCAGGAACAGAGGAAACCACCGACTGTGGCTCCACATCCGGAGTCTCTGGAAGACGCAGAGTGGGCTCAGGGGTCTCCAGACGGCACAGAGCGGGCTCAGGGGTCTCCAGACGGCACAGAGCGGGCTCAGGGGTCTCCTGACGGCACCGAGCAGGCTCAGGGGTCTCCAGACGGCTCAATAGTTCCAGGATGACGCGATTCGACTCCAACATCCACCGGATCATGTCTGCTGGGCTAGTCAGTTGGCCGGCTTGTTCTGTCATGATGCGCAGGTTTTACTAGCCCAAATGCAGAACTCACAGAGACAGAGGGAGGATTAAAGTCAAAAATTTATTGGAAGAACAGGGTTCTGCCTGGAAGGTAGAAAAGACAGAGCAGGTTCTCAGAGACAGAAACAGGCAGGGTGGCACAGAAAGGACAACAAGCCGGCTCAGAGGAGAGCTCTCACTCAGCTTATATAGGGAGAGCTCTTAATGAGCTGATGGGAAAAAGCTGTCCATGCTGAGCCCAAGCGCCCAAGGCATGGATCCACGGCGCCCTCTGGTGGGCAAGGCACCGGATCCTAACAGTACCCCCCCCTCAAGGGCGGATTCCAGACACCCCAAAGAAAAAGACCCCCAAAAATAACTCACCCAGGGTGGGCGAAGGGTGAACCAGGGATGCAAGGCAGAGTCTCAGGTGGTCGGCCGTAGGACCGGCAGCAGGACAGAGTCTCAGATGGCCGGCCGTGGAAACGGAGCTGAAGCAGACGCTCCGGAGACCGGCCGCGGGACCGGAGTCTCAGAAGCTGCAGAGGCCTTGGAGGAGGACGCTGTCTTTGCTTCTGCAGGAAGCTCCGAGGAGGACGCCGTCTGTGCTTCTGCAGGAAGCTGTGAGGAAGACGCCGTCTCTGCTTCTGCAGGAAGCACCAAGGAGGATGCCGTCTCTGCTTCTGCAGGAAGCACAGAGGAGGACGCCGTCTCTGCTTCTGCAGAAAGCTCCGAGGAGGACCCAGTCTCTGCTCCTGCAGCCCTGCATCATGCTCAGACAGGACCGCCCACTGCGGCTCCAAATCAGGAACAGAGGTGGCCACCGACTGTGGCTCCACAGGAAGACAGGAGGCCGCCGATTGCGGCTCCGAATCCGAAACAGAGGAGGTCACCGACTGTGGCTCCACAGGAACACAGGAGGAACACCGGAACCCACCGACTGTGGCTCCGAATCAGGAAGTGAGGAAGCCGCCGATTGCGGTTCTGAATCAGGAACACCGGAAGCCACCGACTGTGGCTCCGCATCAGGAGCAGAGGAAGCCGCCGATTGCGGCTCCGCATCAGGAGCAGAGGAAGCCAACGACTGTGGCTCCACCTCAGGAACAGAGGAAACCACCGACTGTGGCTCCGAATCAGGAACTGAGGAAGCCGCCGATTGCGGTTCCGAATCAGGAGCACCGGAAGCCACCGACTGTGGGTCCACCTCAGGAACAGAGGAAACCACCGACTGTGGCTCCACATCCGGAGTCTCTGGAAGACGCAGAGTGGGCTCAGGGGTCTCCAGACGGCACAGAGCGGGCTCAGGGGTCTCCAGACGGCACAGAGCGGGCTCAGGGGTCTCCTGACGGCACCGAGCAGGCTCAGGGGTCTCCAGACGGCTCAATAGTTCCAGGATGACGCGATTCGACTCCAACATCCACCGGATCATGTCTGCTGGGCTAGTCAGTTGGCCGGCTTGTTCTGTCATGATGCGCAGGTTTTACTAGCCCAAATGCAGAACTCACAGAGACAGAGGGAGGATTAAAGTCAAAAATTTATTGGAAGAAAAGGGTTCTGCCTGGAAAGTAGAAAAGACAGAGCAGGTTCTCAGAGACAGAAACAGGCAGGGTGGCACAGAAAGGACAACAAGCCGGCTCAGAGGAGAGCTCTCACTCAGCTTATATAGGGAAGAGCTCTTAATGAGCTGATGGGAAAAAGCTGTCCATGCTGAGCCCAAGCGCCCAAGGCATGGATCCACGGCGCCCTCTGGTGGGCAAGGCACCGGATCCTAACAGTACCCCCCCCTCAAGGGCGGATTCCAGACACCCCAAAGAAAAAGACCCCCAAAAATAACTCGCCCAGGGTGGGCGAAGGGTGAACCAGGGATGCAAGGCAGAGTCTCAGGTGGTCGGCCATAGGACCGGCAGCAGGACAGAAACTCAGATGGCCGGCCGTGGAAACGGAGCTGAAGCAGACGCTCCGGAGACCGGCCGCGGGACCGGAGTCTCAGAAGCTGCAGAGGCCTTGGAGGAGGACGCTGTCTTTGCTTCTGCAGGAAGCTCTGAGGAGGACGCCGTCTGTGCTTCTGCAGAAAGCTCCGAGGAGGACGCAGTCTCTCCTCCTGCAGCCCTGCATCATGCTCAGACAGGACCGCCCACTGCAGCTCCGAATCAGGAACAGAGTTGGCCACCGACTGTGGCTCCACAGGAAGACAGGAGGCCGCCGATTGCGGCTCCGAATCCGAAACAGAGGAGGCCACCGACTGTGGCTCCACAGGAACACAGGAGGAACACCGGAACCCACCTACTGTGGCTCCGAATCAGGAACTGAGGAAGCCGCCGATTGCGGTTCTGAATCAGGAACACCGGAAGCCACCGACTGTGGCTCCGCACCAGGAGCAGAGGAAGCCGCCGATTGCGGCTCCGCATCAGGAGCAGAGGAAGCCAACGACTGTGGCTCCACCTCAGGAACAGAGGAAACCACCGACTGTGGCTCCGAATCAGGAACTGAGGAAGCCGCCGATTGCGGTTCCGAATCAGGAGCACCGGAAGCCACCGACTGTGGGTCCACCTCAGGAACAGAGGAAACCACCGACTGTGGCTCCACATCCGGAGTCTCTGGAAGACGCAGAGTGGGCTCAGGGGTCTCCAGACGGCACAGAGCGGGCTCAGGGGTCTCCAGACGGCACAGAGCGGGCTCAGGGGTCTCCTGACGGCACCGAGCAGGCTCAGGGGTCTCCAGACGGCTCAATAGTTCCAGGATGACGCGATTCGACTCCAACATCCACCGGATCATGTCTGCTGGGCTAGTCAGTTGGCCGGCTTGTTCTGTCATGATGCGCAGGTTTTACTAGCCCAAATGCAGAACTCACAGAGACAAAGGGAGGATTAAAGTCCAAAATTTATTGGAAGAACAGGGTTCTGCCTGGAAGGTAGAAAAGACAGAGCAGGTTCTCAGAGACAGAAACAGGCAGGGTGGCACAGAAAGGACAACAATCCGGCTCAGAGGAGGGCTCTCACTTAGCTTATATAGGGAGAGCTCTTAATGAGCTGATGGGAAAAAGCTGTCCATGCTGAGCCCAAGCGCCCAAGGCATGGATCCACGGCGCCCTCTGGTGGGCAAGGCACCGGATCCTAACAGTACCCCCCCCCTCAAGGGCGGATTCCAGACACCCCAAAGAAAAAGACCCCCAAAAATAACTCGCCCAGGGTGGGCGAAGGGTGAACCAGGGATGTAAGGCAGAGTCTCAGGTGGTCGGCCATAGGACCGGCAGCAGGACAGAGTCTCAGATGGCCGGCCGTGGAAACGGAGCTGAAGCAGACGCTCCGGAGACCGGCCGCGGGACCGGAGTCTCAGAAGCTGCAGAGGCCTTGGAGGAGGACGCTGTCTTTGCTTCTGCAGGAAGCTCTGAGGAGGACGCCGTCTGTGCTTCTGCAGGAAGCTCTGAGGAAGACGCCGTCTCTGCTTCTGCAGGAAGCACCAAGGAGGATGCCGTCTCTGCTTCTGCCGGAAGCACCGAGGAGGACGCTGTCTCTGCTTCTGCAGAAAGCTCCGAGGAGGACGCAGTCTCTGCTCCTGCAGCCCTGCATCATGCTCAGACAGGACCGCCCACTGCAGCTCCGAATCAGGAACAGAGTTGGCCACCGACTGTGGCTCCACAGGAAGACAGGAGGCCGCCGATTGCGGCTCCGAATCCGAAACAGAGGAGGCCACCGACTGTGGCTCCACAGGAACACAGGAGGAACACCGGAACCCACCTACTGTGGCTCCGAATCAGGAACTGAGGAAGCCGCCGATTGCGGTTCTGAATCAGGAACACCGGAAGCCACCGACTGTGGCTCCGCACCAGGAGCAGAGGAAGCCGCCGATTGCGGCTCCGCATCAGGAGCAGAGGAAGCCAACGACTGTGGCTCCACCTCAGGAACAGAGGAAACCACCGACTGTGGCTCCGAATCAGGAACTGAGGAAGCCGCCGATTGCGGTTCCGAATCAGGAGCACCGGAAGCCACCGACTGTGGGTCCACCTCAGGAACAGAGGAAACCACCGACTGTGGCTCCACATCCGGAGTCTCTGGAAGACGCAGAGTGGGCTCAGGGGTCTCCAGACGGCACAGAGCGGGCTCAGGGGTCTCCAGACGGCACAGAGCGGGCTCAGGGGTCTCCTGACGGCACAGAGCAGGCTCAGGGGTCTCCAGACGGCTCAATAGTTCCAGGATGACGCGATTCGACTCCAACATCCACCGGATCATGTCTGCTGGGCTAGTCAGTTGGCCGGCTTGTTCTGTCATGATGCGCAGGTTTTACTAGCCAAAATGCAGAACTCACAGAGACAGAGGGAGGATTAAAGTCCAAAATTTATTGGAAGAACAGGGTTCTGCCTGGAAGGCAGAAAAGACAGAGCAGGTTCTCAGAGACAGAAACAGGCAGGGTGGCACAGAAAGGACAACAATCCGGCTCAGAGGAGAGCTCTCACTCAGCTTATATAGGGAGAGCTCTTAATGAGCTGATGGGAAACAGCTGTCCATGCTGAGCCCAAGCGCCCAAGGCATGGATCCACGGCGCCCTCTGGTGGGCAAGGCCCCGGATCCTAACAATAGGTAGGTAGGTACCTTTCATTTGGTGCAGTGATATGACCAAATGTGAAAAAAAATAATGGGAAATCACTCAAAGTGCTGTGAAACACCTGGTTTAATTCTATGACCAACTGCACTTAACACAAATTTCTGTTCCTTCTGCTGTTTTTTTCTCCAAATAGTAAAAAATATATATTTTATAAGCAAATAAATGCCAACAACTTGTTTGTTCAAAATGAGCATATGCTCTTACAGATCCCAGTGTCATGTTCAGGTTTAATCTTTTGACCCACATGCAGAATCAAACCAGTTAAGATAGGAAAAAGGATTTTTTGACCAAACAATGAAAAAAACAGACAGTTTGAGTTCCTTCTGGAGTGTGAGGAGGTTCCATGGCGTCTGGAATGAGAGAAGAATTGGTTGTGGTCAGAAACCTTTGTTAGGGAATTTGAAGAATCAGGGCTTACATCTGAAAACCTTGAGCGGGCCATGGAGGGAAGATGGTGTGGGTCCCGTGTGGGGAGGTTGATGGTTTACCTCTGATAGAGCGAGATTACAGAGTTCTGATGGAGCCGGGTTGGAAATGATTGCAGGTGGAGCGGGCAGGCAGGTAACTGCTTGGTTAATCCACTGGAAGGTGAGTAGGTGAACTGAATCCTCAAAAAAAAACAAGCATGAGAAAAACCTGGAGCCAACAAAGACAGGGTTTGAGCAACTCAGGCGAGTTCACTGGAGATAATCAAACCATAAAAGCATTCAACAAGAGATGGCCAGAAAGACTACCGGTAACTGTTAATCATCCAGCGCTGAGTGAAGGCTCTGCTGCAGTTTTAATCCCAGCACTCTTATGAAGCTGAGAAGCTCAACCAGTGTAGGCAGCCCAGGTACTTCACCAAGATCCTCTGAGGGGAAGATGCATCACTCGCACTCAAAACACACACAAACACGGGAACCCTGACACACAGATGTATTTTAGTATTATTCTTTCCCTTTCTGAAAGTTAAATTCTCTTTTTGAGCTCACAACACAGGTTCAGGGAATACTTATATCAACTAAGTCCTCAAATTAAAATAATTTCTTTGCATGGATAAACGTTACATTTTTTGGGAAGATTCTTCTGCTCTCCAATTCAAATGTTTTAATTTGTTTAAAAATATCCATGTATCTCCTCTTCATACAAATGATACAAAATACATATTAGTGGGTACACCACCTTTCTTCCTTTGAAAAATACATATATGTTTAGTTAGCTGGTGATTCTTAATCTTTCAAAGTAAACTGTTTCTATCAGTGTGGGCGCAAAGGGATGTCTCATGCGCTGTGTCTAGGAGCTGGCTCTGTGATTGAGTGGTGATCCACTCAGAGTCTAACACGCCTCTCTAGCAGTAACCATCAGCCTCTGTGAATCCAACACTTTTAATGCTGATTTGAAAAAGTGTGTCAAACCAATGTGAGTCTGACCTAAACTATGAGATTTTAGGCTTCATATTAGGAACAACAGGGTTTATTTTTCTTCCCTGTTGTATGACATGTTCATTAATGTGACATGGTGCTACAGTATATTTAAATCTTACAAGTGAGCCTTAGCAATGTATGAACAGCAAACATGTTTCCAAATCCTTTATATCACCTCAGTGCTGAGACTGGAGTGGTGAGCGACCTGTGCCAGGTGGGGCAGTGAGCTAATACACTTATATTTTCTGAATGTACTCATGATTAACTTTAACATTATTATCAGAAGTGCCTTGCTCTGTTGATCTTAAACCAGTGATTTAGGGATAAAGCAAAGGCCTCAGAGAACAGAGGCAATGAGCTTAAACCGAAGATAATGAACTGAAGCCATATTATAAGGTGATTAGAACAGTGTCAATGTGCATTGTCACGCTGGGAGGTCTGAGCTCAAGATAAGCAAAAGATAGAAGAAAGAGATAATGCTTGGTCTTATATAGCCTTGGAATGGGGTGATTTTGCAATATCAAATAAAACAGATATGTTCATTCTTACCTAATTTAGTTTCCCCAGAAATAATTATAGAAGTAGTCATCATAATTAAAGAAATTATACACCTGAGTGAGAGATTATTAGCCAACATTGTAACTGACATGCTGCAGCAGGCGAAAAAGTGTGTGTCCTCCCAGTCACCGCGATGTTATAGCCAGGAGTCTGAAAGGAAGCATGTAGAAGGTGCTGTGATTTTTTAATGTTACTTTAAAATACAGAGTGACAAATAAGGAAGATCCCTTCTTTTCATATTGAGTTAGAAATACAAGTACAATGATTTTGATTTTACGTTGTTCTGACAATGTTTTCTATGACAAAACTAAAAACTTGCAAAATGTTTCAGTTACACCAATGTGTAAAATGTATCAAATAGCTACCTGTTGTGTTTTTGTATTAAAGGTATAGTGGACAATTTTCATGAATTCTTTCAAAGACCCGCCCCATAAATGCATGCACATGTATAACCCTGTCCCCCCTCCCGAGAGGGAACGCCTATTAATTGGTGTGTTTCAAACGCTAATTAAAAGTTTCTGTTCTCATAGCTCATACAAGCTTTACGCCCTAACCCCTACGCCCCTTATTCACTATACAGTGGGGGATATATATATATATATATATTAGGGGTGGAACGATTCACAAAATCCACGGTTCGGTTCGATTCACGGTTTCTGGTCACGGTTTTCGGTTCGATTCGATACATGTTGATTGTTACACCGAAATCCCATAAAAATTTATGAAATTAATGAAAAAATCCCCCAAAAAATAATGGATTGTAATTATTTTAAATGATCCGCAGAAACCCTGGATCATTTCCGTATGTTTTGCTGCTTTGAATTTAATCATCTGGCGCATGCTCTAACATCTCCAAGGGACTCAGAGGGGAGCAGGCGAAGCCACAGTGGGGGCTGTAGGCTTTGCTTTGAGCAGCCGGTCTGGAGCGCAGCGGGGCGGAGCGGGGGTTGCTGACGGAGTATGAGGGATTTCGGGGTTAGCATGACATGTTGCTGTTAGCATAAACAAAACGTGTTGCACAATGCTTGCACACTGTTTTACTTTTATCCACAACTTTCTTTCCGCCGTCATCGTAGGTCCCTCTAAATGCAAAGCGCTCCCATACAGCAGACCTATAAAGTGCTGCTGGCGCGTCTTCCAACTCCTGTTCTTTCCCACTCGCCAGTCCGACACAATTCTCCACAACAACTGATTTTTTTCCCTACTACACCCGGCTAAGCTGCTTTGATTCTTCTTCTTCTTGTTTACTACTGGCGGTTGGCTTTAGTCGCAGCACCGCCACCTTCTGCTCTGGAGTGTAATCGCTTCCTCTTTGAGAAAAAGGAGCAGCGCATGAACCGAACGAAACACATGCGAACCGAACCGAGACAGTCGAACCGAACGATTCTGACGGTTTTCATAAATCGTAATATATCGTAATAAATCGATATATATCATCCCTAATATATATATATATATATATATATATATATATATATATATATATATATATATATATATATATATATATATATATTAGGGCTGGGCGATAATTCAATAACGATATATATCGATCGATAGACGTGTGGCGCAATAGAAAAAAAGAGAGTCGATAAAAGTTCGATAAAAAAAGAAACGCTGTTTTCCTTCCTTCTCATTGTAGCCTAGCATGTAGGTTTATGCTAGTCACTACTTCCTCCCAACCAATCACAATCGCGGACCCAGGCACGCCGTCACCAAGCGCCGCCCTCTCAAACCACAACACAGAGCACATGAAGATGTCGCAGCAAGGAGAGGCGGAGAGGAGGAAATTGTTCCAAAGAAGGGTTTTTGTAGTTCGCCAGTTTGGAAGTATTTTGGTTATGGCAAGTCGGACAAAAAACAAACCACAGTCATCTGTAAAATGTGTAGGGAACCAGTGAAAACGAAGTCTGATAACACAACCAACTTTTTTTTTTTTTTTTATCATCTCAGCCGCTCACACCCGCAGGAGTACGAGCTGTGTAGGCCCCGGCGCGGCTCTCCTCCGAGGAATCTTCGGGAATTTCGGGAAAATATATATATATATTTTCAGTTCTGGGCAGTTTCCCACATAGTTCTAACAATTGAGAGAAAAATGCTGAGGGGCCAGCAACTTCAAAGTAATAACTCAGGTTAAAGCAGGAAACTAAGCTGAATCAGGTTCAACTTAGAAGAATGGGGGCGGCGGGGGGATTTATTTGCTATATTCATTTTAGTCACTTTTCTGGTCACTTTAGTTTATTCTTTGTCAGTATTTATTAACATAACTCAGGTCTCTTAAGTTATTTTTCTTCAAAACAATTCTGTTGTGGTTAAAAAAGTTGCTTAAATAAAGATTTAATTCAAGGTCTGTGTTTGTGTTCTTTATTAAAATTAAATCATTTAGCAATATCATAAAATGTCCAGGCAGACCTGCACATAAAATATGGTTTCAAATCTTTTCAATAATTATCGATATCGATCAATATGCATTTTTTTATTTATCAATAAGCTTTTTTTCTATATCGCCCAGCCCTAATATATATATATATATATATATATATATATATATATATATATATATATATATATATATATATATATATATATATATATATATATATATATATATATACATATAAAGGTGTTAAAGGTGTTATACATATAAAGGGTGCTAGTTTTACAAGAAAACAAAGTTGGAAGAGTATAGTTTTGCTTAAAGCTGCAGTCTGTAACATTGAGGAGAGAGCAGACTTCGACTGAAAATTTGAAGAAAAACAGGTTTCACGCCACTCCCCCACCCTCTCTGCTTCACTCATTCCCCACCTCCAAGCTCCACCCCTCTCACAGCATCTGCGCGGCTACCGCATGCGACCAGAAGGCGTGTGTGAGCTGTGATTGACACTCCATCAGACGCTCCTCTGGCTGTGATTGGTTGTTTTGACTCGTCCCGAATTATTCTTTCCAGATTGAAATACAGGCAGTAGGCGGTACCAATTGAAGCAGTTTTTTTCACAGGTTACATATCACATGTACTGCTGTCTGGGCATAGGGACAGTTTTAGCCAATATGACAAAAAAGTGATTTTTAAAAACTTACAGACTTCAGCTTTAAGCAGTCTTCAGAACTCCTGCCTAACACATAATTTTAAGTTATATATAAAAGAAGAAAAGGTTTTTGTTTGTAAAATATTTTATACCTCAGAATAAAATATTATTTTTAAAATGATAACGTAGGTTACTTACATTTCTGAATTTCCACAAATTAAAACACTCTCACTTGCTTCTTTATAGAACTGCAATGCTTTGGCCTGTTTATATGTAGATAATATTTAGTTTTTTAATTGGGACTAGTTTCGTAGCCTAACATAAATTGTTGTCTAGCGTGAATAAAATCAAAATTTCGTGCTCCAAGCACCCAATTATGTGCACACAATCAATAGAAAAAAGACAATCAGAAGGAGAAGAAAGAACAACCAATGAGATTGGAGTTAAACAGCGCAGAATAGCTACATGCGCTGTTAAGTGAAAGGGATAGAAAAGACTGTAGGAACTCAGACGAAGTGGCAGCAGCAGCTACCAGGCAGACAAGCTGTGACTGCTGCAAAAACGCTGCTATTGTAAATTATAAATATGTTTTTCACATCCAATTATTAGTGGGGACAAATAGGTCAGTCCAAAATTTCGGTAGGGACAATTCCTTATGGTCCCTATGCAAACTTAGCATACCTCCATCCCTAACATTATTATGCAACCAAAACAAAATTAGAAAGTGTTTTGACATTTCAATGGGAGGATTGTACTGATTTTTTATTTTATGTTTTGCTTATATTTTGCGGCTACTATGCTATTTCATTTTCCTGCCTGATGCTTGCTAATAAAAGATGATCAAACTTTAGCATACATGTGGTCAGTGCATTCTTTGTGTCATCCGTTTCCTGAAGGTATCCTTAGGTGTGGAACAGCTGCAATATGTGTGGGTCCCATTAAATGAAATAAGAGCTCTTTTAAAGGTTGCCTAACACCAGCCGTGTGACTTGTAATGGCCACTAAAAGTTACCGGCCTGTATTCCAACTGTTAATCAGGCTGAAGCTGTCATGAATTGAGGCAGACAGGAAAATAATAGAAGTGTCGGCATCTAGATCGTCCATCTGGCTATTGCTAGAGGGTTGGGCTTGAGAATTGAAGACAGTCGGCCAATGCAGTCCCCCACCATACGGATCTCTCAGAATTCTCTTTAGAAAATTATTTCATTGGCTTAGAGATAACATTGTTATGTTTGCTGAGGCCAGGATACACATAGGGAAATCTCAGTAATGAATCAGACTTATAAAGAATGACAAAAAACATCCTAAATCAAATCTGAGGCTTTAAGGTTTTTTAAAACTGCTCCAAAACTTAATTGTCTGCCACCTTTGTCCAACATTGAAGAGCATGTCGCTGTACATACAGTAGCCTTAAAACAGCAAAACACACTTTGCTTTGGTTCTGTTTAGGTTTGATTCTCTGTATTGAGAGGACTTAGAAACTGCCTAACACCAGATTAAACTGATCTGATTTGAGCTCTTGACAAACCTCATTGGATCAGTGACCCCATATTTTCCAGAAAAGCTTCAATGGAGAGAGGCGGAGATGTACCAAAAAGGAAATGAGGCATGGATGTGAGGAACATGATGAGAGCAGACAAATGACACTGCCGTAAATGCCTCTTTTGGATTGCACTTTGACTGAAATGCAAGCTAAATCTGAAAATACCCGCAAGACAAAATGTGGAATGAGTACAAAAAGGGAAAATTATTTTGTATGTTCTGCAAAATCCTTTGAATTCCACATGAAAGCAAGTAAAACCTGTTAACCGCCTCCTAATATGCTGGTGGCACATACACTCTTATCAAAATACACAATTATCCAGCCCCTGGGAAGCAATAGGCATAGTATAGTACGGTCGGCTATGTTACAAACATGATTACTGCTTTGGCTTCAAGGGTCCTGTTATTTTCAAATGTCATATTTGGTTAGACTGAGACCAGGGAAGAAAGGTCCATAGCCAGACTGTCTTTAATCCATTGCCTGACATTTTTTTTATTGCTCAGCAGCAAAATTATTTATACCTTCCCAGTAGAGCAGCCTTAGAAACAATACCATTATTTTGCTATAATTTAGTTTCTGTGATAAACCTCTTGTACTGTGTAAACTGATTCTGTCTGATCACCTAAGACTGGAAGCTTTTAAAAAGTTTGCCTGACAAAGTTCATGGTCCGCTGCACCACAGTTCTTATTCTAAATATTGCCCTGCAAAAGTGTTTAACTGATGAAATACAACTTATGAAATCTTAGATATTGATTTTCATTTATGTGTTTGTATATGTCTTAAAAATAAATTAATTCCTTTTCAGTTTTTTGTAAAGACCTAAAAGCTTGTTTACCTTTATTGATCTAATTATCTGTTTCAGGTTGTTATACAAATTTAATTAGGTGGTAGGTGGTCAATGATGTCGTTTATTACCAATAAACGACATCAGTGACCACCTACCAATTTTTACAGTTTATGACAGCAACTACACTCTGAACAGACATGTTAATAAACCAAGTTCCAAAAGTATCAGGACAGAAGAAACAATGGAGGCATTAAAAGTTGATCTGCTAGCACCAGATTGGGAGTTTATTGATAAAGAAAAAGATGTTGACAAAGTATATAAAGAATGTTCAAATTATTATATGATAAAAATTGTCCAATGAAAATATATAGCAGAAAACAAAAACTAAATGATAGACCCTGGATTTCCAAGGGATTACAAAATGCCTGTAAAAAGAAAAATACACTTTATAGAGAATTTATAAAACACAGAACTATAGAGACTGAAAATAAATGTAAGAAATATAAGAATAAGTTAACTAACATTATGAGATCTTGTAAAAGAGAATACTATGCAAAATTATTAGAAAATAATAAAAACAATATTAAAGGTATGTGGAATATTTTAAATAATATTGTTAAAAATAATAATAGACAGGCTATTTATACTTATCCCCATTACTTCATTGAGAATGATAAAAATATTAATAACATGGAGGATGTGGTTAATAACTTCAATAATTTTTTTGCAAACGTGAGACTAAACTTAGCTGAACAAATCCCGGTTCCACAATCATCAGAAAGTACATATAAGAAACTAATAGAAAGAAATCCCAGTTCAATATTCCTGACAGCAGTAGATGAAAAAGAAATAATTGATATTGTTAAAACATGCAAAAACAAACCATCCACTGATCACGATGGAATAGATATAAAAATTATACAAAAAGTAATAGAGGGGATCGCTAAACCACTACCGAACATCTGCAATTTATCATTTTCAACCGGTACATATCCAACAAAAATGAAAATAGCAAAAGTCATTCCGCTATATAAAATTGGAAATAAACACCACTTCATAAATTACAGGCCTGTCTCTCTACTGTCACAATTTTCAAAAATTTTAGAAAAATTATTTAACAACAGATTAGAGAAATGTATTGATAAAAATAAACTTCTCACTGACAGCCAATATGGATTTAGAAAGAATAGATCAACATCACTAGCACTAACAGAACTCATTGAAGAAATTACAAACTCCACAGATAAAAAGAAATATGCAGTTGGTGTTTTCATTTATCTAAAAAAAGCATTTGATACAATAAATCACAAAATATTAATCAGTAAACTGGAACAAATCGGGATCGGGGGGTGGCTCTAAACTGGATAAGTAGTTACCTGAGAGACAGACAACAATTTGTGAAGATGGGAGATTATAGGTCTGAATGTTTGGGCATTGCTTGTGGTGTCCCCTAGGGGGTCAGTGTTGGGACCAAAGTTATTTTTATTATATATCAATGATATTTCTAAAGTATCTCAAGTATCGAATTTTGTATTATTTGCAGATGATACAAACATTTGGATCAGGGGACAGCTTACAGCAACTTTTGGAATCAATCACTTCAGAATTAAAGAAAATAAAACAATGGTTTGACATAAACAGGTTATCAATAAATTTGAGTAAAACTACATTCATGGTATTCAGAAATTGTAAGTCAAAGCATCAAGCACAAATACAGATAGAGTTGGTTAACATAGACAGAGCGCTTGAAAATAAATTCCTTGGAGTGATCATAGATGACAAGATTTGCTGGAAGCCTCATATAAAACACATCAAAACCAAACTGTCCAGAAGTATTTCAGTCCTAGCAAGAGCTAAGTACATTCTGGATTCCAAAGCACTTCACATCCTATACTGCTCACTACTGTTACCTTATTTGATTTACTGTGTAGAGGTTTGGGGAAACACTTATCAACACTCACTACAGCCACTAGTCATAATGCAAAAAAGAGCAATAAGAATAATTCACAACGCAGGACTTTGGGATCATACAAACGCATTATTTCTAAAATCTAAATTGCTAAAATACCATGATTTAATAGAATACCAAATTGCAGTATTCATGTTCAAAATAAGACATAGCCTATTGCCTGGGAACATACAAAAGATGTTCTCTGAAAGGGAGGGAGGGTACAATTTAAGGGGAAGGGGAAACTTTAAGACTAATAGATGTAGAACAACAAGAAAAAGATTATGTTTATCAATTTGCGGAGTTAAATTGTGAAACAAACTAAATGAGAACCTAAAGCAATGCCCAAACATAATACTTTTCAAAAAAAATGTACAAAGAAATTATTTCCAAAAGGTATAGAGAAACATTGTAGAAAGTTTTGTTTGTGTTTTTTGTTTTGTTAATTTGTATATATGTATGACGGTATATGTGTATACATATTTATGTATGTATATGTGTAGGTAGGTATGTATTACAAGATATATACATCAACATAATTATAAATATTGTAAATTAAAGAAATAAAAGAATTAAAGGGGTAGGAGTACATAAGTTTTACTTCTTCCTACTCCTTTTCGTACATGTAATAGAGGTATATTAATTTAGGAAAGAAGGGTACCTTGTTTGTTGTTTTTCTCTCCAATGTTTTTAAACATTGTTTTATTGTTTTTTTCAGTTTCTCTGTTTTTCTCTTGCATGTTCGAAATAAAGAATAAAAAAAAATAATAAAAAAAATTAGAACTTAACAACTTCCATCAAAGTGCTAAAATCTTTTGGTGCTTGTTTCTAATAAATGAGTCAATAGACATCTTTTATTCAACCAGTCCTATCTGGTAGATTCTCCTCCATAAAACCCATTGCCCTCTAAAGGTTAAGTACTTTAACCAATTTCATGGGCAGTTGACAAGTCATAAAGCTCAGCTCAGTTTCCTCTGACTTTTCATCTTTCAGAAATTGCAGTTTTTATAAATTTTTTAGAAAATATTTTCATTTTCACCAGAAATCTCTTTGGAAAAATAAGTTGGTATTAACTTTTCAATTATCTGTGTCACACATAGTGAGTGGATCACTCAAAAACAGGAGTGTACAAGGACATAAGCTCATAGAAACATTCTGCAAACATATCCGTTCTCCGTCAATTTTGTCATCAAATAAGAGCTCTGTGAAAAGTTTAAATACGCTTAACAAATCTTGAGAGGAAAGGGGTAAGGAAGGCTGAGGCTTAACAGAGCAATTCAATTTACACAAAATAAATATTTTTTCACCTGAGGTAATAACCTAAATCCCTGCTATAAACGATATGGACTTAGGGAACGTTAAAGTGGTTTATTTGTAATCTTTCTGTTTATGTGCAACCCAGCAGTAATGGAGCACATGTTGCTCCAACAAGACGTTAGAAATTAAGCTTTTTTAAGGAAAAGGAAAGGTTGGCTTGTCAGCAGAATATCTTGTTCTTGTAAAAGGTTTAACGATTGCATAATGGCAAAACAGAACACAATACTATTATATTTGGTCTACTATAATCACCATTCCAATGTGAATGCTGTTAGCACATACATTTCCACCTGTCTGTTTGGGGGGGGAAAAGCATGTCCAAATTCATCAGTGCTGCAGGTTGTTAAATAAATTATTATTTATTTTTCCAAAATTTCTAGCTGCAACCTAGTTCTTTATTTGACTTGATTATTGCGATTAAAAGTAGACATGAACAGTGGTAAGGCAATGCAGCTACACTACAGCCCTCCAACCTCTGAAAGAGGTCTGTGCTTTAACCCTCAAAGAGAAAATATTTTAACAGTTTTTATTGGAAAGTGTTATTCGTTACCCCAGACCATTTAGTAAGAAAAAGTAATGTAAGTCTGGGACTTTGCCCTTTGGTGCCACACAAACCACCTGAAGCTCAACACCTCTAAGACAAAGGAGCTGGTTATAGACTTTAGGAGGTCCAGACAAAAGCCAAGACCATTCGTACTAGAGGGAACTTAGGTGGAGGCCGTGGACTCCTACAAGTACCTTGGGGTGTGTTTGGACAGCAAACTGGACTGGTCAAAACACACCAACAACCTGTACGGGAAGGTGCAAAGTAGGATGTACTTCTTTAGGAGACTGCGGTCCTTTAACATCTGCAGGAAACTACTATATATGTTCTACCAGTCTGTGATTGCCAGTGTCCTCTTCTACACCGTGGTGTGCTGGGGAGGCAGCACATCCAAGAAGGACATGTCCAGACTGTACAAACTGATCAGGCGGGCCGGCTCCGTGGTCCGCATGAAGCTAGACTCTCTGGTGACGGTGGCAGAGGAGAGGACACTGAATAAACTGATGGACATCATGGACAACAGCAGCCACCCTCTGCACACCATCATCAGCAGCCAGAGGAGCCTGTTCAGTGACAGGCTGCTGCTTCCCAAGTGCCAATAGACTTAAGAACTCTTTTGTCCCCCTACGCCATCAGACTATACAACCCCTCACTGGGGGCGAGGAGGCGACACAGGACAGGGGGAGGAAGGAAGGAGTAGCAACACTTAAAACTCCATATTTATTTGTATTTGTATTTAGCTTAATTTTAACTTAATTTAACTGAATACTTTTTTGCCATGTAAGCTGCTGGTAACCTTAATGGGAGTCTTCCCAAGGGATCAATAAAGTACTGTCTAAGTCTAAGAGATGATATTCTCTGATTTGTTTGTTGTCTTATTTTGTGTAATCTAAACTAAATGCACTTCACAAATTCTTACATCATCTGATAGGGTTAATGATAATAACCCCTTATTGTCCTAGAAATAAACTGAAAAAAGTAACTTTTCCACAGAAGAGCCAAGTGGACCCAGACAGAGACTGACACTCCCTGATTGACTGTGGTGAACTCTGACGGGACCTCTCTGTCCCCTGCCTTCATTATCGGTTTTCAAAGAGACATAAGGGGGGGTTAGAAGTTTATGTATACAAATAAATGGGGGTGCAGGTTTTAGCCAGTGTTGATCAGTCAGCTGCAGCTGTATAAGGCCCAACACTTCCCTTTCTGGGAGAAACATTAGCTCTCCCCTTTTGAAGTTGAAACAACACAACATTCTTAGCAGGCCAAATGCCTGTAACTTAGTACAAATAAAATGATGACATTTGATGATGACATTTACATTTTTCTAACATTATCTCAATGTATTATTACATTATAGTATACAATAGTTAATTGACTCAAATAAAACTTATTTGCTTTCAGTCTGTGATATGTTTTACTCATTTCTGAACAGCTGTCTCACTGTGTGGTGGGGAGGCTCCAGTGCCTCAGACTGGAGAAAGTGAGAAGAGTGGTGAAAACAGCGGAGAAGATCATCGGGGCTGCTCATCCCTCCTTAAAAGACATTTTATCCCAGTGATGTGTGTCCCGAGCCCGCAAGATCATCAATGAATGTTCTCCCTGCTGCCCTCTGGAATAGAGGCTTTGCAGCATTTGATGCAGATCCAGCAGATTCTGAAACAGCTTCTTCCACACCGCCATCAGACAGCTGACCTGTTGTGAAAAATGTTAATCATGTCACTGACTCCACATCAAACTGATACCTGATACCACACCAATCCTAAATTCTGCATATTTGCACCATACTTATTTACTCTGAACTTCCATATCAATGTGGTTGTTTTTTTTGCACCATATTTTTTCTCCCTCACTGTTTACATTTGATCACTGCTGCACTTTAATGAATGAAAATGTTATGAAAGCTGTACAAAACTAAATTTCGTTTGTGTATAAAAAATGACAATAAATGCTGTCTAAATCTTATTTGTGCTTAACTACAGCTTATAATCTAAATTTAGACCTCTTGTTCACTAGACATTTTTCCTTGCTCTGAACCTGAATTAAATATATTTATCTAAATCCCAACTATATATAGAATCACCTAAAGAGATCTAATTGGCCTCTATTTTAAATCAGGTTGCTTAGTTTTTCAGCATCTAGAAAGTTGCTGTAAAAGTGGTGTTTTATATCTTGCGTGAGATATTTCATACAAATAAACTTAGAAAGTTTAGAAGACTATTAGCTGGAAAACAGGTATGTAAGATAATTTACAGTACATAATGTTATTGTCTGTTATTTAAATGTTATTGCTTGTTGACCTGTGACAAATCCCAACATTTCTTCTACCCAAATACCACCTGGCATCTCTTATATTCTAAACAAATGTGAGCTGACACTGGTTGCTACTATCCATATAATCCTCATGCTTCAGTCATCCCTGCATAATATTGGCTGTTCTGACCTTTTAATGGTCACAATTCACCCATGCAACTCAGGGTGTGTTTTGCTTCACCAATGGTCCATGGGAACTGTCCCACAAAGGGTAAAGTATTTTTATAGGTCACAGGGCTGAGAAGTGACTTGGAATAAATCACAACACTCACGGTCATGGTGGTCATCATGCTCTGTTTCTCTAGTGGAAGTGATACATTCGTATTTCCCACCCACTTTAATCTGAGAGCTAACTGTCTGGGGATACAGCTATATTTCATGTAGGTTTTATTTTCTTTCCAACTGGCAATAATAAGTGACCAGTGGAGCTATTGTTACATTGTTGGAAGGGTTTATATCTGTCAAACTAACCTAACTGGATCAGTCTGTTAAGAAATCCATCTGCCCAGGCTGAATCTGCTGTGAGCATTCAGTCTCTATGAGCTTCCCACCCTCACCTTCATGCTTTCTCCCATGTACTGAATTTATTGCAGCTACTACTTTCTGCTAACAAGTGTGCATCCAATGCATGACCTGGGAAAATAGAATCCAATGTTTCTTTTTTGTTTAGCCTCTGTCAGAGCTGCCAACCAATCAATTATATCCCATTTTTCTCTGTGGTACAGATTCTACTTTATGCTATGCCCAGTGTATGCCTCTTTTCTCACAGTGTTGTGCTTGTTTCCATAGAGATGACACTAGTGTTCCCACACAGTGTACTTCCAGGTAGGCACTGACAGGGTGACGCTGCTTCACTGAGGAATTTCTCATCATTACAGCTCCTCTGCTAGACTAAAGTGAGAGATTCGAGCAGCAAGTCAATTGTCCTTGAATGTGCTTCAATAAATTTCCATTGATACTGCATGTCAGCAAAGTTTCAAGCATTAACATTAAAATAAAAACCTGAGTGGTTATACTTTTAACTTTGTTTGCTGAATAAGAATTATGAAAGGCCTAAAAAGACCTTGATTACCTTTCTTACCAATAAATCTCAGATGCAATGGTGAAGGCCTCCTTATTTTTGCTTCAGTGTATTGTAATGTATTTGTTTATATGATTGTAAACAAGATTTTACATTATGCTGAATGACTGGATATTTTGTTATCCCGTGGTACAGGAAAACATATTTATTGTGCTTAACAAGAATTTAGTCCACAAAATGAGCAACTGCACAAGGTCAGCACCTTTCATTTCACATGGCTGCACCCCCTCCCTCCTCGATGACAACCTGTTCTGCTGATGTTGCGCCACATCTGATTTATCCAGCTCTTTTTGTATGATTCAACAACATTACAACAGTGACACAGCACCATAAGGAGAAGAACCAGGGTTCTGCAACTTCTATCAATATCTTCAATCATATATTATAGAAAAAGGGCACTTGGAGTTGCAGTGTAGCAGGCATTTACTTACATCAGAGTTTTTTAAGGTGGTCATTTTTACTTGTTTGGAAACTGTTTCAAGCCAGAATGCATTTAATTAAGGGGTCTTACAGTCAGTGAATTAGCCAATCTAGCTTGATTTAACATATCCTCCTCAACTATTCATGCCATAAACTTTAGCACTATGATTATTTATCATGTTCCTATCTTTTCCACTTTTAGACAGGTCTGCAGAAAAAAAGGTAATTGATATTTAATTGTTTTACTTCTGTTATTTCTGTGATTTGCAGTATGTGGTTATTTCTCGATTCCGTTGGAATTAACACTTTAGATTTTCCTTATGATCACACAGTAATTGAATTGCTTAGAAGAAGAATTGTAGGACATTTGTGTTTATGCATTCTTACAACTGCTATAGAGAGAGCCTGTTTGCAGGTTCCCATTGGCCTTTGTTATGAGAAAACTTCTTTTTTTTTTAGCTTAATTCATAATGATGGAAGTACTTTTGCCTTTTGGATCTAATAAGGGTAAATTACATTTATTTATGAGGAAATGCTAAAATACATGTTATGAAACATTGGCTACACTGTCAACTGCTAAACGGGTTTCCTGTGCCACAAAACAGGATTACTGGTTTGAGAGATAACTTCAGGTTTAACCCAGACTTTCTGGTACCACAAAGCTGTATTCATTCTTAGCAAGGCTAGTCACCATGGTAACATACCTACTGTAAAGGCAAACCCATTCCAGGGCAGGCTAGCTTTCAGGATGGATTTGAATCTGAAAATTCCACCCAGCATCCAATCAGCTGTTTGGGAAACAATGGCGTGTCCTTTTATTGAAGACCCAATTTAATTCAGAGGGAAGAAGAACTTAACAACCAAAAACAAAACAACCTTACAAAAAAGGAAGCTGAAAACTTAAAAATAAGTTAAAACTAAATATGTTGTTGAGAAATGTAACAGTTTTCAATGTATTCATTTATATTATTTTTCTCCCTTTTAAAAATACAAACCTTTTATTATTCTGTATTTCTTTTTCTCCTGTATTATGTTCCTTACACCCTTGGCATTAACTTGTTTTTTGTATAATTCTTATATGTATAAATAATAATCTAAAAACATATATAAATAAGAAACTAAAAATCAGAGAGAAAATTGTGAGAACATCCTTTAGATGACTGTGACAGTAAGAGCGATACAGGTTTTCAAAAAAAAACACAAAAACCCACTAAGAATAAGGCTGTGATGTTACTGTGAAATGGAACATTGATCATGTAGAACAAAGAGTCTGTATTAGACTAATTAGACTGAAACAGAAATTCTACGAAATATCATTTAAGTAGAAATTTTTTTCAAGTATTTCTGTACATTCAGGGCTGCATTTGAGGACTTTCACCAAAAACAGATTTTTACCATTGTCTCGCTGAGTTCTGTCACAGTTGAAAGGTCAGGATGATTTCACTCAGACTGATCACTTCTTATATTAAAATGATGCAATAACTGCATCAGCTTCCACTTTTATTGTAGCCCATCCATCCATTAATTTTCCGTCACGCTTATCCCAGCTGGGGTCGCAAGGGGTGCTGGTGCCTATCTCCAGCTGTCTACAGGTGAGACTGGCACCCTGGACAGGTTGCCAGTCCATTGCAGGGCAACACAGAGACAAACAACCATTCACACACAAAATTCACCTAAGGAGAATTTAGAGAAGCCAATTAACCTAACAGTCATGTTTTTGGACTGTGGGAGGAAGCCAGGAGAACATGCAAACTCAATGCAGAAAGACCTCAGTCCCGGATGTAATAAGGATTCTTCTTGCTGCAAGGCAGCAGTGCTAACCACTGTAACACTGAGCAGCCCCATTGTTACCCATACATTATTGAATTCAGTAGTCCAACTAACCAGATGAAATTATGTTTCTGTGTTTTATTTTTATCTGCTCCCAAGTCCTTGTCACTCCAGAGGGGCATGCCATTAATATGCAGTACAGTGATTGCGATCCAGTCTTTGTCAAATGTCACTGATGTGTAACTTGCTCATTTGCTCAGTCAGCAATCGTTTGCCAAGTCATTTGGCGCCTGTTTCATGCCGCCACCTTGTTTGACTTTTCATTGAGACTTGTTTTTCCTCTTCCTTTTTCTGTAAAACGAGTTTTTGTTCCTCACACGAGAAATACAATGCTCTTTTCTGCACTTGTTGTTGCAGTTAATCTGCTACCTTAAACCAACCCCTTTATAGATGGCATTCCCAGATTCATAATCCTTTAAAGCTGGATTGAGTTAGCGGGCTGATAGCCAGCTGTGTGGTATCATTGTTGTGGAATGCTTAAACTGGATGGACAGGAAGCAATCATGCTTCATTGAGCTCACTTCGTGGTATGGGCCTCTGATCACTGGGCTTGCTTTGGTGACCACTGTTGCCAACTTACTGTAGTGACTTTGTTGTTTTATTTAGCTACTTCTCAGATCTGCAAGTGACTGTTTTAAAAAGAAGCAAGTAGCTACAAATCAAACAACTTTTTTTCTGTGTGTTGGAGACACTGTTTTTTCTGAGTTTTCTGTCTAAGGTGATCAGCAAACATCCTACTGTGAGCTCTTCCCTCCTTGAGAGCACTGAACAGCATTCAGACTCAGTACTAAACCAAAAGTGCAAGTCACTCAAGAGCTATTCTTCCACTGTAAAATCATTCCTGTTTTAAAAAAAATGCATTTGTTTGTCAAGGCAAGTTAGGGCAGTCTCAAAAATCCGCACACAAATGTAGTTAAGTTTAAAGACCACTGTTATTTTCTAATTTAATTTATGATTGTTGGACCAGAAATAATTTGGTCAATTTTGTTCTGTACATGTATGGATCTTGTGTGCTTGCATGAATTGTGCTGTGTGTGTGTGGATCTTGTAGTGTGTGGATTTTTTGTGCTTGTGCGAATCGTTCTGTGCACGTGTGGATCTTGTCCTGAGCATGTATGAATCACATATGTGTATTTGTGAAAATTAAGACCAATCTACCTCCATAGACATCCAACAAGTCCCATGTTAATTTATTTTGATCAAACAAATTTCTCCCAGTACTTCATTGGTTTGTCCTAAAACTTCACAGAAAACTTGTTTTGTCTTTTTTAAATCTCCTTTTTGCACAATGTTTGGATTGTATGGAAATGTTTAGATTATTGTATTTCTTATGCAAACATGAGAAATTGAAGGAAAAATAAACCAAATCTAATAAAAAAAAGCACAACATAGATCTACACAGACATGGTGCAACAAATACATACATGCACATACATCCATGATTAATGTATCACAATATCTTTTAGTATGGATCTGACTGTAGAGTTAGTGTAGATGAAGAATTCTGATACAGTATAATTGTCCTTTTGTAGACTGAAGAGAGCAGGTTAAGGATTCTAAAGAAAAACATTGACAACAAGCTTGGGCCAAGATGTTTTAGAAAGTGGTTTTCTAATCCTTGACAAGAAAATGTTCTTACCAGCAGCGTAGGTAAGGCTATCATATACCCTGGTAGAGCCAGGATTGATTCCACTGTCCCTGTAAACCAAGAATAACGAGACAGGATCAAAGGCCAAGGCAACTCCATATATGTTGCCCATATATACAAGACGTCCAGATACTGTGTCAGAATTTTAGAGCAGGACCAATCAAAGTGAATATATGTGCCCAGACTTGAATCTAACACAGGACTGGATTGATGGATCATTTTATGTCTTTTGCTAGGAGGAATTTGCAGTCTATGAATAATTTACAATTGTAAAAGTCTGGTTTGCTTACAAACAGATATTTATTTTACCCACTTCTGCTCCTCAATAACCACACCCAGTCAAGTGTGCCTTGTATTTGCAATGTCTGCAGCTGTTAGTGTACCACTGTTCTGATTCAGCACTAAATAAAATCAGTTAACCACCTTCTTACCAATACACTTAAGCATTAATTTCGCCATTGGAGAGAAAAATGAACAAGGAGAAAGTGGTTGTTTTCAAATAAAAATAATAATAAAAAACACAGACTTTATTATATCTAAAAATGGCTACTGGGGAGGTCATATTTAGTAACTGAAATAGAGAGGAACCTGCCAATAATTCACTTATCTTTTTAATTTCCTGGCATGTCCAAATATAATAGCCTGTATGTGTCTACTGTACCTGGCTCAGAATTGGGGTTTTCTTTTGTGTTTTGTACTGGGAAGAGCAGAGGAGTCAAGGAAGATTTAACCCCTAACATTCACGCCTCTAATCAAGTTTTAACTGTTTTCACAACAATGGAGTTGCTGTTGTAAAGCATCTTTACACAGTGTTTTTGTTCCAAGTGGACAAAATGCCTTGCGGTGAGCAAAGAGTACACTTTTTTTCTAGACGTGAACCAGACAGAAGGTGGATCCTCCTCTACTGTACCCTACCTGCCACCACCCTCATATTTGATATGAGTTGCTATAAACTAAAATTCGATACATCCACTCCTCTTTTGAGGTTGTCAACCATAACTTAACCCTTGTAGCAAGGGGATTGTCACTAGGGGGTATAACTTAGGAAGCACGTCTATCTTAATATCAGATACTGTATTAAGCAGATATAAGGGAAGTATTATATGTATTATAATATGCATCAAACTTCTAATGAAACATATGGGATATCTAAAACTGGTATTTAAAACTGGTCAGGACCCAATGGAATGGTTAGTTTATCTTCTAAGGCTGCTCAGGGGCATTGCAAGACATTTTAGAAAGTTTATATTATTGCCTGAAAATGCTCTAAACTGGTAAATAATTTTGATTTGATAAGGAATACTAGAGCCAGCTTATGTTAGGGACAACAATAAGACATCTGCATGCAGATAAATTCCTACTATTAAAAAATCTTGCCTGATAGTCAGCCCCTTTGTGTTGAGCGGTAGATCAAAACATTATTGGACCAACAATTATTAGCCATAACCGAAATTAAAAGGTTGCTTAACATAGGTTTAAACTATCATATAAATGCATCTCCCAAATTAGATGTATGTAAAATACAACGTAAATATCTCTATTCAAAACAGTTAAAGGAGTTCTCTGCATTCAATGATATGATTAAGCTTTCAATGTGAAATGACATTGTTGAAAGAGGTCCTGCCTTTATCAAACCCCATCTGGTCCTCTGTGACTATGAAAGGCCAAACCCATTCAAGCTATAACACAAATGTCTTAGAAACTATCTTAAGATGGTTTAAAAAAGCAATAATTCTCAAACTACTATAAAACAATGGTCTGTACACTTGCAATTTTAGGATGTGTAGTGTGTCCCTGTCTCAGAGACTGAGATAGAGAGCTGAATTTAAAGAAATGCTCTAACATGTGTTAAAACACTTTATAAAATTCACCGGCCTAGCTCTTTCCTTGATTATAATGTTTTAAGTTCTATGAAGGCTTTGTCTCTAAGGTACATTTAATTCAATTCTGAGCCTCTAATATAGTAGGAACAGTTAGTTGACATAAAACATTTAAATTTTGTCAGAACAATAACAATAATGGATCAGACAAAGAAGTTAAGATTTTCTTCATAACCTGTAGTTCTTCTCAAGTTTTGACTTCTGCTACAGTGTCTTTTTTTCTTAAAGAAGAAACAGCTAATTACTAAACCACTAATATATATTGCCAAAGCCTGCCAAAGAAGACAGGTTTTCCATGAACTTAAGGTTTATCTCAATAAAGATTTTAAATTACCAAGTCATGTCAAATACAAATTACTCACCCCTTAGAAGGTGGAAATCAGACATCCACTGTCTAATTCATGCAAAATGTTCACCAGCAGTTAATTCTATTCTTCACCCTATAGAATTGTTACTCACAACAATAATTCCAGTTTCAAAAGATGTTACCTGGTGTACTTGAGAAATGGAAAGTAATCTGTGCGAGCGTGGCATTTGTGTTTCACAATAGGGTGGAGGATTTGCCACAGATCTATAAACCACATCTCATTGCAAAATGCATATAGACTTTTGAGCTACCAGGTAGGAGCTACAGTATGTTTGGAATGACTATCAATTAAAGGGTTGAGCAGTTAGTTAAAGTCATCCACTAATAAAGCCTCAAATGATGATCGTTTTGGTAAAGTTTAAATTTGTTTTAGCTAAGAACTTAACTGAGTAATCTGGTAGGCAATATTCATAATAGTAATCTCTTCATTCTTTAACTTATGAGTATTACAATACCCTTGCTACTAGAAGTAACACAAGAGAAGTATACCTGGTGAATCCAGCCATATTTTAATCTAATGAACTCATTATTCATAAGTTGCGACTCCTGAAGTAGCACCATGTCAATATTGTTACTTTTTGATTGAGTAAATGCTTTTCTTTGTTTGATCTTACTCTGTAAACCCTCCATGAATACAATTGTACATTATTATATTATATAATGAAGGTCTTTTTAACAGAAGATGCACCTAATCCATGAAGAGCAAACGATTCCAATTGAAACTTAAACCATAAAAAACAAAACACACCAGTGCTGAGCCTAACCACCAACCACAGTGTAAACATAGAAAAAACAATAAACTTGGCATCTGTCATGAAGGAAGTATACATAGCCACAATTGCATTAGCCTCAGTAAGCAAAAGGAAGGTTTACTTTGTCCTGTTGAATGACACTTGAAACTAATACTCTGCACGGCTCGCTCTCAGGGGCCTCTTAAGCCCCATCTACACTACCTTTTTGAAACCGTGCAGAGATGGGTCTGAGCATGGTAACCGAGATTACTGTTGAGTGTATAGCGAACGCAAAACTGGACCGAATAATGCCAGACATAACTGGACCAAGCTAAACTGGTGCTAATTCATCAGTAGTGCTTGGCGCGGTTCAGTTCTGGCTCAGTTCTCAGATAACAAAGACCGCATGAGCAGACTGCATCACCTCAGTACAGTCAGCCTCCATAATCATGAACTTTCAGACATTTACCAAATACTAGCTTCCCTACCGTGCCACACGATTTCCAGTGATGATTCTGCTTAGCAGTGTGATGAACATGAACATCTGTCATTGTTTCCTGCGTCTGTAAGCCTTGATTACACTATCATTTGTCATATCATCTTCCTAAAAGCCGATTCTGTCAACTAAATTCACCAAAGGCTGCCTTCTTCGCCTGACTAACAGCAAACAACGAAATATCACAAATATAAACAAACTTCCTGAATGTTACGGGCACTACCATGTTGATTTGCTGGTTTTCCTCTAGAGAGCAGTAATACCTTAGATCATCACTAGGAGGCAAGGAACCGTGCTAGCATGAAGTGTAAAGGGCGTAAGGAACCAAGCTCTGCAAGGTTAACTAATCGAAGCTTGCTCCGAGCTCGGCACGGTAGTGTAAATAGGGCTTTAGCCTAAGCATACATCCTTTAGCCTTACACAGCACAACAGCGGAGGTAAGTGCAGGGTGAAATCTCACCCGCCTCTCTGCTAATCTGAAAATAAGTGGAATCTGACAATGACCAGGTGAAGTCGCTGTGCTCATTCAAGCTTGACATGGCCATTTTCATATCCATATCCAAAAGCTAGTAGCCAATGTGTAGTGCTTATAAGCCATCTTTAGCTCATTTGTGTGCGATTACAGTCTTCATCTGGGTATCCGGCTTCTCACTGATTTTGAATATGTTCCTCTTTGTCATTATCTCCAGTGTAACTGCAAGCACTGCCTCCAACTCGAGTTCAGACAGGTTTCTGTTGCCCAACACTAACATGTTCCTGCTGAATAAGAGATTACAATGAATTACTCGTTACTTATTCAAAAAGAGGGCATTACTCTGAGAAACAAACTGCTTCAATGTTGCTTGCAGAGCCAAAGCTGGTGTTCTCAATATAAGCTTTTTTCCTTTTAGCTGAAGATGTGAGAAATCTTTGAAGCCATGTGGGAAAGAAAAGAAAACATCAGCAACTATCAGAATCTGTTGTTTTGATAAAATTCATAGCAAAATGTGTTTAATTTACACGGTTGGTGTTGAATTTTGGAAGTACATTTAAAATTCAACATATATTTAGTGTAATTCAGCTATGTAAGAAAATGTCCCCCCCAAGAGTTGGTGTTAATCAGCTAAGTTATATTCATGTAACACTATTAAATTTTGATTTAAAAATCAAAACTTAAGAGTTGCTCCTAGAATTCCAACCTTTCTGTGAATTATTATTGCTTGAAATGCATGCACTAAGAACAAATAATAGCATTTATGAGTTATAACATAGGATGCAGAATTCACCCTGCAAACGGAGGATTGTCTTTTTGAATCTCATTTATCCCTCTAAAGCATGATCTTAGTCAGTATTTTTTAATTAGTGTTTTTATACAGCCTTATGATTTGATTTATGAGAAAAAAAGTGTTTCTATCTTTATTTTATAAAGACATATTTTATCTGTCCACTCAAGTGAACTTTTTGCATTATATACAGTGAAAATACAGTTGTAATATGGTATTCTGTTGGAATTGTGGATTCTTGACTGCCCTGTAGAAACCAAAACAGCAGGGTTTTGGTAATTTTCCCTGTGCATCAGTTATCTTGGTTTTACTGACTTTTTATTTCCATTAAAATTATCAACACATCAGATTTTTCTGTATGAGATCAAGCAATAGCTTCCACTAGATTGAATTAATTATTGAATTACAGTAATCATTCACCCATTTTAATTCTAGTGTTGTAATTCTGTTCAGTAGGTACGTATGTAGGTACAGTTGTTCCACACAGAGGTTCATTATGAAGTTCTACATTTTATGTGTTACCTGCATTTTGCCTGTTAACAAAGAAAATATCCAGTTCTCTATTAACAACTTCAAAGGCAAGTTTATTCCGTGGCAAGACAATTGAAAGTGCTATACGTGAATGAATTACCTGCTTCACAAGGCCAACACATGGAGCACTTCTTTCCAGTCTGACTGCAGAGGGTGAGCTACAATGTCACAGAGGTAAAATCTATGTTTTTTGTCTTTGAATTGAAAAGATATGACATTTCCCCAAAAATAGTCGAGTGGCCCCAGGGGCTGGCTCACTTCAATGGCAGAGTGTTGGTGTGGGTTGATGTGTGTTTGTAGGGGTCTGTGTTTAATAAGAAAAAGAGAAAACACACTGTCCAGTTTGACACTAGAGTCTTGTTGAGGAGTGTTGAGTATCACAGCCCTGGGTGGCAGGATATCAGTGGAGATGGCTCATCTGCACCCAGACAGCCACCCTGCTCACGCTTTCTCATGCCTTTATCTCCTCACTTTCAGACCCTGCTCTCAAGAAGTCGCTCCTATAATGTCAAGCAAATTTAATCAGCTTAGACAAAGACAGCTGAGGAAAAAGTTTTAAAAGGCCGCAAATAATATTTTGAACTAAAGTAAAATATTGGTCCAGATTCCTGCTTTGAAATGATTCTTATTTGCAAATCTCAACCTTTTCTTCATTCATTGAAGGCAATCGATTTCCTTGGGGTAATAGGTAAAGGTCCTTGGAGAAATGTGGATGTAATAAAGGCAGTTGGTTTGTGTTACACATTTACAAACATCCTGAAATTGCTCTTTAAATAATCCGGTTTTGATCCAATTGTCCAATGCAATGTTCAAGTGTCATTTGAGAGCACAGGGGACCCAGCTGTAGAACTAATCTTGTGTGCAACATGTGCAAGGAAGCATAAGCTCACTGAGCAAATAGGTCTGCTTCTGGGTTGATGGTGTATGTTGTGTAACCTGTGTAGTGTTTCAGCTATTTCGATTTATCATATCACTGTTACTGCTTGCCGATCATCCCACACTTTGTCCTAATATTGACTCCCCATTATAACCTAAATAGGCCCAGTGAGTAAAAGAGGCTTTTACGTAACTGGAAACTCAGTCTGCAGAGCCTGCCTCTGGTTCAAACATTATCTACTGGCATGAAATAAGACTTGAATGGCACTGCTGTAGCTAACTGTTCATTAGCCTATTTAATGAAGCAAAAGAAGGATAACAATAACAGCACCTCAAGGCTATAACAGAACTTCTCTTTAAGGCTCAGCAACATATCTAGATGGATGGTAGAGATACCCAGCATTTAAACAGGATTTGGGCAACTCAACATGGTTGATGCAAACTTTAAAATGTAATTTCTTGGACACTGCAAGAATAGGCTTTTTCTTAAAATAACAATGCCACTAAAGACAGTAGGCATCACTGAACTTAACACTAGCTGAAATATCCCAGACCTATGAGTAATTTTACAGAATTACTATGTTCCCAAAAGTGGCTTTAAGCACAGAGTTAAAGCTATTGTGTACTTTTCAGCAATATCCAATGGTGACACTGCAGCGACAGGAATAGCTCCGCCCACCGCTTCTCGGCCTCCAACACAGAGACCGTCATGGTACAAGATGGCTTCTGCAAAGTGCGCACAACTTTTCTTATCAAATGATGACAAGCTTTGTTTACATAGATCATTTTATAAATATTATTATATTAGTTTGTGTAGGATATAGATTTTAAATAGGCCTAAATTGCTGCATTGACATTCAATCGTAATGGCAAACCCTAAAGATGGTTTTAGAAAATCTATAAACCTAGGGGAATTATTAAAAGAATAATATTTGCATAGAAAGTTTATGGCAAGAACATGTCCTTTGATTTTTTTTTTATCTTCAATAGTGAGGATTGGTTGGATCCCTACCATTTTTTATGATTTCTTAAATTTTCTTCCTTCATCAATTTTCAAAGCTAACCAGCATGGACATGGTCCTCAATTTCCCAAATTAATCAAATGGCTTATGGCATTGCAGGTGATTAACCTACAGATGCTTTCCTGTAGGTTAAACAGAACGGACAGGATTTCATGAAAAGAAGCCAGTTACAGGCTGTAACTCAGTTAGCTAGTGACATATTGGGGGCCTCTTGCTATTGGATCTGCATGCATACTGTTATATATATATATATATATATATATATATATATATATATATATATATATATATATATATATATATATATATATATATATATATATATATATATATATATGTGTGTGTGTGTGTGTGTGTGTATGTGTGGGTGTGTATAAAATTAGTTTACTAATAAGGAAATGATTAATCTTCAATCAGCAGAGCTTTCTAACTAGAGTGCTTAGTTTTTTTTTTTTTTGAAATTCTACCTTTTGAGCATTAGTTACAATAAAATTACCTGCACAGCAGTGTTTTCCCTGATTGGACTGTGAGTGGGCATTGGTTGATTTCCCATACAGGCCTGTGAGTGGGATTTAGAAAATGCATGTAATGTCTCCTTCATGTTTAAACTAAAATGCTATCCTCCTAAGGCTGCTTCACTATTAAAATGTTTTTGTTGGGGTTTTTCTGTTTCTGTTTTGTGCATTTTGCACAACAAATATTTACTAAATTACCAAAGCATGAGGGAAATACACCTTAGAATGACTCACCTAACATAACAGGACTCAACTACATAGTTAAACGCTCAAAAAATATTATTTTTGCATGATGTAGGCCTTTTGAAGAAGTTGCTCAAGTGAATAGAGACTCCCAAAAGAGATGTTAGTTTCCCATTATTTGTCATGATGGGTTCACTGGTGTGACCCAATAATGCAGAACACCACTGAGACGGAAACTGGAGTAAAAGGTTTAACAGAGTTTATTGTCACAAGCACAGAGAGAATGACTGGTTCTGGTTCAGGCCTGGGAAACTGGTTCACCGGAGTCTGCGTGAGAGACAGTTCAGTTAGCGTTGCGCATAGGAGTTTGATTCTTGACAGTTTCAGATTTGTACCTTGAGGGTTCTTGGTTAAAGCCTTGAGAGGGAAACGGTTGGGTCCGGAGATGGTTTGTTCAGCAGAGTCCGTAAGCTGCTTCAGCGTCTTACTTCTTAAGAGTGAGCAGACCTTGACTTTGAGTTTCAAGCTCTTGGTCCAGAGCTGCATGGAAGTTCAGAGAGAGGCTTCAGGTTTGGCTCAGAGGGCAGGCTCGGCAGGTTAAGCTCTTCCTGAGCTTCACAGGAGAAAAACGGGTTTCCTGGAAGACAGAGACAAAAGTTAGAATCCAGTCTGGATTCAAAAGTCAACAAAGGTTCTCAGAGATACTAGGCTTAGGTGCTAACCAACTGGATCAACACTGCGGCGTTGAGGCAAGGTCTGAAGACAGCTTAAGTACTGTGGATCCTCTGATGATGGAATGGGCTGCAGCTGTGCAGGAGGCTCAGCTCAGGAGGATCCATGGCGGACTCTGCTGGAGGAAGGTGGTACTTCTCCAGCTCCCAACAGTACCCCTCCCTCAACGACCGCGCCTTGGCGGTCCGGAAGACGTCGATGGACAGGAACGTTCGTACTCCTCAATCAGGGATGGATCGAGGATGTAAGAGCCAGGAACCCACTGGCGATCCTCCGGGCCGTAGCCCTCCCAGTCGACGAGGTACTGCCAGCCGCGACCTCGCCGACGGGAGTCCACGATTCGACGGACGGTGAAGGCGGAGGACAGAGGACTTGAGACTACTGGTTTGACTTGAGAAACGTGGAAAGTAGGATGAATACGGAGAGACTGAGGCAGTTGAAGGCGTACGGCTGAAGGGTTGATGACCTGGGAAATCTTATACGGGCCAATAAATTTAGGAGAGAGTTTAAGAGACATTCCCTTTAGGGGAATGTCTCGGGTTGATAGCCATACCTCCTGACCCACGGAGTACTCGGGGGCGGGGCGTCTTCTGGAGTCGGCGAAACGCTTGGTAGTGTCGGAGGATCGATTGAGGGTCGTGATGGTTTCCCTCCAAATGCGTTGGCAGCGTCTGATGTGCTGGTTGACTGACTGGACCGAAATCTCTCTCTCGTCTGCGGGAAAAAGTGGAGATTGGTAACCGAGACTGACCTGAAATGGTGATTGGCCGGTGGAAGCAGATTTGAGAGAATTATGAACATATTCAATCCAAGTTAGGTATTGGCTCCAGTCGGTGGGGTTGTTCGATGTCAGGCAACGGAGGGTTGACTCTAGCTGTTGGTTCATCCTCTCAGTTTGGCCGTTGGACTGTGGGTGATAACCGGATGTTAGAGAGGACTTACAGTCGAGAGCGGAACAGAATGCCTTCCAAACTTGGGATGTGCTTGGGATGTGTCTTCCCAAGACGGAAGACGTGTTTCACCAGGAGTTGAGCGGTTTGGAAAGCCGTGGGAAGTTTCCTGAGAGGGATGAGATGACAGGATTTCGAGAATCGGTCAACGATGGTGAGGATTGTAGACATACCTCGGGAGACAGGGAGACCAGTGACGAAGTCGATTGCTATATGGGACCATGGATGCGAGGGAACCGGAAGAGACTGTAGTAGGCCTGAGGGAGGCTGGTGTGAGGCCTTATTTCTTGCACAAGTGGAACAGGCCAACACATACTCCTTGACATCTCTGTGAAGAGTTGGCCACCAGAAGCGTCTTGAAATTAAGGCGATGGTTCTACTGACCCCCGGATGGGCGGAAAACTTGGCAGCATGCATCCATTGTATTAGGCGAGACCTGACAGAAGATGGACCATAGGTTCGGTTAGCTGGACCGTTACCTGGGTCGGGTTCTGTAGCCAGGGCGGAGTTAATTAGATCGGTGATCTCCCAGGTAACCACTCCTACTGTACATGATGCGGGAAGGACTGGTTCAGGCGTCTCGGGTTGATCGACAGAGTATAGACGAGAGAGAGAATCGGGTTTGACATTCTTGGATCCGGGTCTGTAGGAGATAATGAGATTGAATCGTGAGAAGAAAATGGACCACCTAGATTGACGGGGATTAGCTTGTTTAGCTGACTGGATGTAAGCAAGGTTCTTGTGATCTGTCCAAACTAGAACCGGGTGCTCAGCTCCTTCCAGCCAGTGTCTCCATTCCTCCAGCGCCAATTTGATGGCCAGTAGCTCAAGGTCTCCAACATCGTAGTTTTGCTCTGCGGAGGCAAGTCTTCGTGAGAAAAAAGCACAAGGATGAATCTTTTGATCAGTGTCGAGTCTCTGAGATAAGACAGCTCCAACACCAGAATCGGAAGCGTCCACTTCGAGGATAAATTGTTTGGATGGGTCAGGCTGGATTAACACGGGTGCTCGGGAAAACAATTATTTCAGTTTCTCAAATGCGGTTTGTGCCTCAGGGGTCCATTGAAACGTTCGTTTGACAGAGGTTAACGAGGTTAGAGGAAGAGCTGTCTGGCTATAGTTCCTGATGAATCGGCGATAAAAATTGGCAAAACCCAGGAATCTCTGCAGCTGCTTGCGGTTCTCAGGAACTGGCCATTCCAAAACAGCCTATTGCTTACAGAAACTGTCAGAAGAAGAAGATGCTTTTCTGATTAATCATTGTGTTATTGCACACTTATAGGTTCCTAAGAAGTAGTAGGCGATCATCTCTCAATGTAAGCTAATATATTTTTCCAAGGATTTCATTTATCATGTACTTATTCTAAAATATTCTTAATATTATCATTTTTATCCCCCAAGTGTTTTAACAGTAGACAAAAACGTTCACCTTGCACCTAAATGATGTTGCTTACGTCTTTGAGTCGGTCTGTGTAAACATGACCAGGCCCCTTTTTAGAGGTTAGAGATCAGAGAGCTTTCCTTCTGTTCCTCAGACCAGCTTGTTCTACCAACTGCAGGATATCTAAATGTCAGACACTGCTGATGATACATTCAGTGAAATGACCTGGGTTTACCTCAAACTCACTCTTCACTTCTCCTCTTAATGCATGGTTGAAACATAACCTTTACATTTTAAATACTTACTTATTGTCAAAGCGACTTTACGACTATTAAAAATTCTGATGTGAATGACTTAAATTTTATTTTTGACATTTATAAATATATATTTTGAGTCTGCTCATTTTCTGATGTGGCTAAATGTAAACAACAATGAAGAAATTATTTGCTTGTCTTTCTCCTTTCAAATATATTTGACTTTATTACGTCTGTTGAATCCCAGCAGGAACAAAAGACCTACCGCAGTATTGGTTTGACACCGTCACAGTGGGTAACAGAGGCACAAATAGTGCAGGAAAACATATGACGACCCCAGTATCTTACAGTAAAGTAATTTCCATTTAATGACAGAGGCATAGAAATAAGCTCTGCCTGCTCTGAATAAGATGCCTATCTATAACTGCTGAGGCTGTCTCTGTTGTGGATGTTCAATGTTATATTTCTTATTAGTCAGCAAAAAAATATTATTGGACTGACTGCAGCCTTTTCTTCTTTCCAATATGGTAACAAAATCAGGCAAAAAAGATCAGTTATTATCCTACACTGATAAATGTGGATGACAAAACATAAGAAAAAAACAAACATAATGAACAGCAAATCTGCTCTGCTCATTAAAAGCAATGGAACCTATTCTTAAAATGCTGACTGCAGTGATCTTATAGAAAGATAAATAACAGATAAAATATTTGAAAGAGAAAATTAAAAATCCTCCCATCTAATAAAATAAATTTTGCTTACCCTTTAATCTCTTGACAAGGAAAAATACATCCTAGGTAAGTGCACTGTATGAAAGGAAAACTGCACATTTGGATTTCATACCTTTTTATTATTGTTGTCTAATATTTCATGGATACCAAATGATTATTTTATATGGTTTAGCTTTATCATTTACTTTTGATTGCAATTTGTAATTGTATGTCATATAGAGCGAGGAGCAATATAAAACTGAAATATATATACTTTAACAGGTAGACAAAACTATTGATCTATATTTCAGGGAGAGGCAAAAACACTAAAATCCAACTTAGAGAACTATACAAAGAGGTAAGAAAAAATAAGTCAAACACAAAGCAGCCTAAACCTCTGCTGAAATTTTCAAAAGAGGGATGATAAGTTAAACAAAACAAAAAAGAAAGTTCAAGTTAATTTGTAACAAGTGGTCATCCAAAAAGAGGGCAGTTGTAATAAGGTTTCAGCACAAATGAAAATTATCTAGTGAATTAGAAGAAGTCAAGACAAATTAGACCAAAGTAGCTGGGAGCCTAACCAACAACTAACTCTAAAATACCTGAATTTAAAAGAAGTTGTAAACAACAGCTGCAGACTAACACTTTTTTAAAAACAAAGAAGTCTACATTTTTATTTAATTAAGGTAAAAGAAAAGTTTTGATAATATTCTGATTGTGGAATCAATACAAATAATTTTTCTGTGAATAACTAGGTCATCTGCATGGTTAATTTATAACTGCAGAGACCATGTATTGCTTGTGTATAACAAGAAGGAGTGAACAGAGGCAGCAGATAGCCTCACCTTCTTGGAAACTGTCGGTTTATGTTTTCATTTCTGAATGTTTAACTGTAATGAATTAAATATCATAGTGTTGGTTTACTAACATGAAATCCATTTCAATCTGAAAAACTCACACAAGAAACACAGACAATTAGGATAAATTTATTGATACAATTACTTTGTCTTTGGCGCTCAGACCTCGGCAGGAAACATAGCGCTTAATTCTGATAGATATGCATGAACAGGAGCAAAGAACAGGGCTGTTTTCCCCCAGGCCTGAAACTGATAGCAGGGTTGAGATAGATGAAGTTGGTCAGTCTATAGACTGCTGATTAGCGAGACGGTATGCTGAGCTTTATGGGGAGATCCAGTGGACTGTGTGAGCTGATACTAGAGCTTCACTCAGGGACCTGGAAGATGAAAGTCCAGCTTGGATAACACAGGTTGAGAGAACCTGTCCATGATGAGCAAGCATGAAGCGACAGTGGAGGGGAAAAACTCCCTGTTGGGAAGAAACCTCTGGCAGAACCAGGCTCAACATGGCGGTCTTCTGCCAGACCGGTTAAGATGAGACAGGGAACACAGCAAGAGTCCGGGAGGAATGAAACTTTGATGAAACTTTTACTTACAATGGTGGAGGAGGGGCTGGAGGTGTGTTGAAACGGTGTCATCAGAATAAAGTCACAGTGCATCCGCCTCCTGCGCACAGGAGCAGGCAGGATTCGCTTTCGTGGAGGTGTGGTTCAAAGCTGATTGGCTGTGTTGCAAGTGGATGTATGAAAAGCAATGAGTTTCTTTAGTTGAACTTCCACCTATGCTCCCTTTATTTGAATCAGATACTAAGGAAAATCAGTAATGGATGCGAACAATTATCATAGGTAAAATTAAGGGAGATTTAGAGGGAGTTGTATACACTTAAAATAATAACTGTTTTGGGAAGCTGATGAATGACAACAGACATAACAAAGTGAAATCACATTAAAACAAGGAATGTAATTGACATGATTCTAGAGTTGACTCTGGCGCAGACACAACACGAAACTGGAAGCGGTTTAGATAGTTTATTGAAAAGTTTTGACAGAGAGATAGTTTTTGGATCGGCGAAGATTCTCAGGAAACAGCAGCTTAATCAGGAACTGCACAGAGAGAGAGATCAGTTAGATTCGGGCTAGGGAACTGAGTTAACTAGAAAAGATGCAAACTCCTTACAGGTCGATGGAGAGCGGAGCAGATGGAGGGGAGATTGGATGAGCCCACAGAGATTGAGTTTGGCTGAGTGTCGGGTTTCGGCTTGAGAGCTCCAGAGGGTGGACAGGCAGGTGAGCAGCGGAGGACGGATCCAGGAGGACTGAGAAGAGAGCCGGCTTGGAACTGCAAGGCTTCTAGGGAACAAGGAAGACAAGGAGGTGAGCTTGAGCCAAGACACAGAGTTCACTTTAAGACGAGCTAGCTGGTAAGTTACCACTGCGTGGAAATTAACCGACTGGCGTCCGTCCCAGGAAATCCACTCCTCTAAATACTGCTCCCTGATTGCGTCCAATTGGAACCAGCTGGAGGCTCTTCTGGGCTGGAGACTCTGAGGAGGAAAGGTAAGAGAAACCCTAACAAAGTTCAGCACACAATCCTGAGGGCCCAACAGTACCCCCCCCTCAAGGGACGCCACCTGGCGGACGAGCAGAAGAAGACGCTGAACGGCGCTCAAAGTCAGAGATGAGCGCGGGATCCAGAATGAAGGAGCGCGGAACCCAGGACCGCTGCTCCGGACCATAACCCTCCCAATCAACCAGATATTGGCAACCCCGACCTCGGGGACGGACATCCACAATGCGACGCACAGTGAAGGCAGGGTGGCCGTCAACGATCCGGGCGGGTGGAGGGGGCCTGGATGGAGGGCACAGAGGGCTGGAAGATACTGGCTTGATTTGGGAGACATGAAAGACGGGATGGACGCGAAGGTGAGAAGGGAGCTTCAGGCGGACAGTGGTAGGACTGATGACGGCTTGGACTGAGAAAGGGCCCAGAAACCTGGGAGACAATTTTCGGGAGCACCCCTTAAGAGGAAAGTTCTTAGATGAAAGCCAGACCTTTTGTCCAGGAGAATAAACTGGGGCAGGGACGCGTCTGCGGTCTGCAAACTTCTTGTTCTGGGCAGCCGTGCGGTTGAGGGCTGCTCTGGTCTGGTCCCAGATGCGGCGACAGGCCTCCATGTGGCCCCTTACAGAGGGGATGACAGTGTCTGGAAAAGAAGAGGGGATGAGGGATGGCTGATAGCCAAGAGAAGCTTCAAACGGAGACAACCCAGAGGCAGCGGAGATGTGACTGTTGTGGGCATATTCAACCCAAGGCAAATGTGTGCTCCAGGAGGAGGGGTTGTTGGCGCAAACGCAACGTAGTGCGTTTTCTAGTTCTTGGTTCAGCCTTTCACATTGGCCATTGGTTTGGGGATGAAACCCTGACGAGAGACGAGATTTGGCCCCCAGGATAGAGCAAAAGTCCCTCCAGACACGAGAAATAAATTGAGGACCTCGGTCTGATAGAATCTCTGAGGGGATGCCGTGAAGTTTAAATACATGAGAAAATAGGAGGCGAACGGTTTCAGCAGCAGAAGGAAGCTTGTTAAGAGGAATTAGGTGGCAGGCTTTGGAAAATCTGTCTATGACTGTCAGGATGACTGTCAGGATGTCAGGATGACTGTCTTATTTTTAGAGATAGGAAGACCAGTGACAAAATCTAGTGCTATATGTGACCAGGGCCGACTAGGGACTGAGAGGGGCTGCAGGAGACCAGCTGGAGGGCGGTGAAGATTTTTTCCACGTGCACATGTGGAACAGGCAGAGACAAACTCTAACACATCCTTGTTGAGGGAAGGCCACCAGAAATAGCGGCGGAGCAAACCAATGGTACGACTAGCCCCTGGGTGACAGGAGAACTTAGAAGAATGAGCCCATTGGATGGCCTGAGAACGGGTTCTGGCCGGAACATAGAGGCGGTTTGGAGGTCCCCCCCCAGGATCGGGCTCGGCCTTCAAGGCTGCTTCAATGGCCCTCTCCAGATTCCAGGATAGCCCCCCTACCACGCAGGATGGTGGAAGGATCGGTTCAGGGGTTTTAGAGAAATCATCTGAGGCAAACTGTCTGGACAGGGCATCAGGCTTAATATTGCGTGACCCAGGACGATAGGAGATATTTAGGTTGAATCTAGAAAAGAACAAAGTCCAGCGGGACTGCCGGGAGTTAAGCCTCTTAGCGTTCTGGAGGTAGGACAAATTCTTATGGTCAGACCAAACGACCACTGGGAGTTCTGAGCCTTCTAGCCAGTGTCTCCACTCTTCAAGAGAGAGTTTGATGGCTAGGAGCTCTCTGTCTCCAATGTTATAATTTCTTTCAGAGGGAGAGAATCTTTTAGAAAAGAAGGCGCATGGATGGAGCTTACCATCTGCTGGGGACCGCTGGGAGAGTACAGCCCCAACACCAGTATCTGATGCATCTACCTCCATGATGAATTGAGCCGAGGGATCAGGATGAATAAGAATGGGTGCCTTAGAGAATTGGGTCTTGAGCTCAGAGAAGGCTTTTTCAGCTTCAAGGGTCCAGATGAAGGGTCTCTTGGTGGAGGTTAGGGCGGAGAGGGGAGCGGCGATGACGCTGAAGTTTCGTATGAACCTCCTGTAGAAGTTGGCAAATCCAAGAAACTGCTGAAGCTGCTTTCTGGTTTCAGGGGTTGGCCAGTCCAACACTGCCTTGATCTTGGCTGGATCCGTCTTCACCTGTCCACCCTCAAAAACAAAACCAAGAAAAGAGATTGAAGGAACATGAAATTCACACTTTTCGGCCTTAACATACAGGCGATTCTCTAGCAAACGGTGGAGAACCTGTCTGACGTGGGTCTTGTGTTCCTCCAAATCTCTGGAAAAGATCAGGATGTCGTCTATGTAGACAAAAACGAAGATGTTTAGAAAGTCCCTCAGGACATCGTTTACGAGGGCCTGAAAAACTGCTGGGGCATTAGAAAGACCAAAAGGCATGACCAGATATTCAAAATGACCGATGTGAGTCTTGAAAGCGGTTTTCCACTCGTCCCCCTCCCGAATACGGACCAGGTGGTAGGCATTTCGGAGGTCGAGTTTAGTGAAAATGGTGGCTTGGCTTACGGGTTCAAAGGCGGCGGATATGAGAGGAAGAGAGTATTTGTTTTTGATGGTGATCTGATTTAGTTCCCGATAATCAATGCAGGGGTGGAGAGTCTTATCTTTTTTCTCAACAAAGAAGAATCCAGCCCCAACTGGAGATGAGGAGGGACGGATGATACCTGCTTCAAGAGAACTGTTAATATAGTTCTCCATGGCCTGACGTTCAGGTCTGGATAAGTTGTATAGTCGGCCTGAGGGAAGAGGGGCGCCAGGAAGAAGATTGATGGCCCAATCATATAGTCGATGAGGAGGCAAGGAGAGGGCTAATTCTTTACTGAAGACGCGTTGTAGATCATGATAATCTGGTGGAACTTTAGAGAGGTCAGCTGGAGGTTGCTGGGGATTGGACACAGAACTCTGAGGAGGGAGTGCTGAGCGGAGACAGCTATTAGAGCACTCAGGACTCCAGGACTCAATGCGGGATAGAGGCCAGTTTATTTGGGGATTATGTCTGATTAGCCAGGGGTAGCCCAAAACCACTGGGGAATTCATAGTGGGAAAAACCAAAAATGAAATCTGCTCGTGATGGTTGCCTAGGGACACAAACTGAAGAGGGACAGTCTGATGAGTAATGGTTTTGAGAGCGCTGCCATCTAAGGCTGACACAAAAATAGGAGTTGGGAGTCTTTGAACTGGAATCTTATATTGGTGAACGAGATCAGGACTGATGAGATTCTGTTCAGAACCGCAATCCACTAGGGAGAGCACGGGGAGGCTTTTATGGTCTAGGCAGATGGATGAGTGAAAAGTTAAGCGGAGGTTGTCTTGAATCATGGTTTTGCCCGCCAGTACCCCCAGATTTACTGACGGGCAAAGGCTTTTGGGCGAACCGGACAGGTGGAAATAAAGTGACCAGAGTGGCCACAATACAAACAACACCCTGAAGACAACCGCCGTTGGCGTTCTTCAGGTGAGAGCCGAGCTCTGCCAATCTGCATTGGTTCAGGAGAAGGTGGCCGAGGCTGAGACTGAGGGCTAGGAGTCATAGCAAAAGCTTGGTGCGGGGAAGCTATATTTCTCTGACGGTTCCTTTCTCTGAGCCTATTGTCAATTCGGATGGCTAGATTAATTAACTGGTCTAAGGTTTCTGGTTCCTCTCGGCAGGCTAATTCATCCTTAAGCTTTTCACTAAGGGAATGTTGGAACGCCCCCTTGAGGGCTGTCTCGTTCCAACCTGAGTCGGCGGCTAGAGTGCGAAACTCAATTGCCAATTCGGCAGCCGACTTGTTTCCCTGTTTCAGAGTCCATAATTTTTTGGCTGCTTCTTCCTCCCCAACATGCAGGCAAAATGTTTGTTTGAATAAATCCAAAAATTCTCTGAAGGAGTATTCATCAATGTTAGATTCATCAATTATTGCTTCTGCCCACCTTAAAGCCTTGTCTCTGAGCAGGCCGATGACGTAGGAGATCTTGTTGGCGTCATCCGGAAATGACTGCGGGGACCGCCCGAACACTAGGGAGCACTGTAGCAGGAATCCTTTGCTCTTGTTCAGGTCGCCGCTGAATGGCTCCGGGGTGGGCAAAACAACGTCTCTAGGCATGGGAGACCTGGAAGAAGCTGCAGAGCCAACAGGTAAGTACGGTTTCGGAGGAGAAGGAGACGGCAATTTAGAGCTTAATTCCTGTACTTGGAGTGACAGTTGGCTAAGGGTTTGCATGAGTGAGGTTTGTTGCTGAGCAATAGTAGAGATAGCCGAATCGTGCCGGCCGAGGAGAACTCCCTGTTCAGATAGAGCGGTTCGTAGTTGTGCTGCAGAGTCTTGCTGGCCAGTCGGTTCTGACATGATTCTAGAGTTGACTCTGGCGCAGACACAACACGAAACTGGAAGCGGTTTAGATAGTTTATTGAAAAGTTTTGACAGAGAGATAGTTTTTGGATCGGCGAAGATTCTCAGGAAACAGCAGCTTAATCAGGAACTGCACAGAGAGAGAGATCAGTTAGATTCGGGCTAGGGAACTGAGTTAACTAGAAAAGATGCAAACTCCTTACAGGTCGATGGAGAGCGGAGCAGATGGAGGGGAGATTGGATGAGCCCACAGAGATTGAGTTTGGCTGAGTGTCGGGTTTCGGCTTGAGAGCTCCAGAGGGTGGACAGGCAGGTGAGCAGCGGAGGACGGATCCAGGAGGACTGAGAAGAGAGCCGGCTTGGAACTGCAAGGCTTCTAGGGAACAAGGAAGACAAGGAGGTGAGCTTGAGCCAAGACACAGAGTTCACTTTAAGACGAGCTAGCTGGTAAGTTACCACTGCGTGGAAATTAACCGACTGGCGTCCGTCCCAGGAAATCCACTCCTCTAAATACTGCTCCCTGATTGCGTCCAATTGGAACCAGCTGGAGGCTCTTCTGGGCTGGAGACTCTGAGGAGAAAAGGTAAGAGAAACCCTAACACAGCTCAGCACACAATCCTGAGGGCCCAACAGTAATGAAATAATCAAATAATGATCATCAACTCATCATTTATCAAATTTAATTTTATTCCATTTGATCAGCTGATAACATGTGCATAGAAGGATTTTTCTGTTGTATTGTTTGCAAAGTTCAGTAGAGGGTGTCGCTGTTCATTTTTAAGTGAAGACTCACTTGTATTTAAGGGAAGTAAAGGGAAGTAAGCTGCCTCAGCTTTAAGGGGAGTAAAGCTGACAGTGATGGGCAGTAGCGCCGCTACATGTAGCGAAGCTATTAGTTTAACTACATTTTCCAGTAGCTTCACCGTAGCGTCGCTGCTTTATTTATCAAGTAACTTTCCTGTAGCGACGTTATTGTTTTGATCAAGTAGCGACGCAGCGTCCACAAACGCTACAAAATCCAGGGCAAAACTTAGAAATGAAACCAGGTTTTCTATTTTGAAACAACAATCAGCCACAAGCTACTGTAAATAGCAGTTTCAGCTGACGCTCTTATAAGTGGCGTAGTAGCGGAGGCACACTCAGTACAGGTGCTGGTCATAAAATTAGAATATCATGAAAAAGTAGATTGATTTCAGTAATTCCATTTAAAAAGTGAAACTTGTATATTATATTAATACATTACATACAAACTCATATATTTCAGATGTTTATTTTGTTTAATTTTGATGATTACAAATGACAACAAATGAAAATCTCAAATTCATCATATCAGAAAATTAGAATATTGTGAAAAGGTTCAAAATTGATGGCCCCTGGTGCCACACTCTAATCAGCTAATTAACTCAAACCACCTGCAAAAGCCTTTAAATGGTCTTTCAGTCTAGTTCTATAGGCTACACAATCATGGGGAAGACTGCTGACTTGACAGTTGTCCAAAAGACGACCATCGACACCTTGCACAAGGAGGGCAAGACACAAAAGGTCATCGCTAAAGAGGCTGGCTGTTCACAGAGCTCAGTGTCCAAGCCCATTAATAGAGAGGCGAAGGGAAGGAAAAGATGTGGTCGAAAAAAGTGTACAAGCAAGAGAGATAACCGCACCCTGGAGAGGATTGTGAAACAAAACCCATTCAAAAATGTGGGGGAGATTCACAAAGAGTGGACTGCAGCTGGAGTGAGTGCTTCAAGAACCACCACACACAGACGTATGAAAGACATGGGTTTCTGCTGTCGCATTCCTTGTGTCAAGCCACTCTTGAACCACAGACAGCGTCAGAAGCGTCTTGCCTGGGCTAAAGAGAAACAGGACTGGACTGCTGGTGAGTGGTCCAAAGTCATGTTCTCTGATGAAAGTAAATTTTGCATTTCCTTTGGAAATCAAGGTCCCAGAGTCTGGAGGAAAAGAAGAGAGGCACTTCATCCACGTTGCTTGAAGTCCAGTGTAAAGTTTCCACAGTCAGTGATGGTTTGGGGTGCCATGTCATCTGCTGGTGTTGGTCCATTGTGTTTTCTGAGGTCCAGGGTCAACGCAGCCACATACCAGGAAGTTTTAGAGCACTTCATGCTTCCTGCAGCTGACCAACTTTTTGGAGATGCAGATTTCATTTTCCAACAGGACTTGGCACCTGCACACAGTGCCAAAGCTACCAGTACCTGGTTGAAGGACCATGGTATCCCTGTTCTTAATTGGCCAGCAAACTCTCCTGACCTTAACCCCATAGAAAATCTATGGGGTATTGTGAAGAAGAAGATGCAATACACCAGACCCAACAATTCAGAAGAGCTAAAAGCCACTATTAGAGCAACCTGGGCTATCATAACACCTGAGCAGTGCCACAGACTGATCGACTCCATGCCACGCCGCATTGCTGCAGTAATACAGGCCAAAGGAGGCCCAACTAAATACTGAGTGCTGTACATGCTCATACTTTTCATGTTCATACTTTTCAGTTGGCCAACATTTCTATAAATCCTTTGTTTTTATTGGTCTTCAGTAATATTCTAATTTTCTGATATGATGAATTTGAGATTTTCATTTGTTGTCATTTGTAATCATCAAAATTAAACAAAATAAACATCTGAAATATATGAGTTTGTATGTAATGTATGAATATAATATACAAGTTTCACTTTTTAAATGGAATTACTGAAATCAATCTACTTTTTCATGATATTCTAATTTTATGACCAGCACCTGTAGAGTTAAACAAGCGCACCCTTTCCGAGGCTGTCGTTCTATTGGCTGGAAAGGTTGCTAGGCAACGATCCAACTGCAGTCTGAGAGAGCAAAACAAATCCGCAAGCAGAGCCTACGGGTTTGCGAGCGTAACAGAGCGCGGTTTGTGCGCGAAGAGAAGGAGGCAAGCGAGAGGAGAAAATATCTGTGCAAGAAGCATTAAATCTGAGAGAAGAAACAAAGAGAGAAGAGAAAATATTTGAGAGAGAGCGCATGTTTTGAGTGTGAGCATTATAAGTTTTGAGAGCAAGAAGATGAAATTCTTTTCTCAAATTGAAATGATGTGCTCTTGCATTATGGCAGGATAATTCTCCCATATCTATGTGCCACTAAGATACTCTAATTAGAGAGCAGTAGTGAAACTTCCATATTGTGTTTTCATGGCCTAGTTTACCTGACAGGATGTTTACATAAATCTGTTTTTAGGCTTTGCACAGACAAGATGTTTTTATTTATGGAGGAACAGCTCTACCGTATATAAAATAAATACATAAATAAATAAATGCTCAATAAATAAATAAATAAGCATTCAATTAATTGCCTCCAAAAATACAATGAATAAATATGTAGGTAGAAATTAAATTAAATGGTGAGACATATATATATGTATCTCTTAATTAGCTTCTTTATTTTTTCACCTTCTTTTGTAAACAGTTTTGTTTGTTACTTGAATCAACTGTTTAATTGAGGTCTTTTGTAGGGTTTTGTTTTCCCTAGAGATGTCCATTGAATGCAAACTCATAGCCATGTCTCGGTGTGTAGAACACTACACAGTACCTTTAATTTGGTTCTAATAACAGCAGATTGTTTACTAGTTTGTCTACTAGTAATTACTTTAGTTTTTATTTTAATATGCTGATCATAAAGCAATGTTTACACTGTGATATGTCATTGGCTGATCTTTAATAAATATTTTAAAGGAATAGTACACCCAAAACATGATTAGCCTTCATTTTCTACTCACCCCCATGCTGAACAAAACTCTGGAGTACTTTTTTGATATCTCAAATGCATCTGGAGATCTGGGAGGCTTCTTGCTGTCTGCTGACATTCAAATAATGGAGGTCTATGGCGCCCGAGACAGAAAGGTCCATAAAAGTCCATAAAAACGTGTCAATATTCCTCCATACTGCTCGTCCAATGTATTCCAAGTGTCCTGAGTGGGTAGCGTCCATAATTTACTCGAAACGAAGTCATTTAGAATGTTTTTAGAGCATAAACAGTAGTGTATAGGATTTCCTAATAGCGCCCCCCATGCGCGCTCACGACGCTACGGAAGCCGGCAGACCAAACCAGCGCATTCAGCTCGGCAAAGAACTCATGCTCTTCCTCAACACTGAAGTACTCAGACATTTTTCTTTCGTTGTTTCTTTCTTTGCACAGGTAAACAGCACATTTCTTCTTCTACGCTTGCATTATCGGCAGAGCAGACGCTGAATGCGCACTTCCTTCCGGTTTGGTCTGCCGGCTTCCGTAGAATCGTGAGCGCGCATGGGGGCGCTATTAGGAAATCCTATACACTACTGTTTAGGCTCTAAAACGTTCTAAATGACTTCGTTTCGAGTAAATTCTGGATGCTACCCACTCAGGACACTTGGATTACATTGGACGAGCAGTATGGAGGAATATTGACACGTTTTTGTGGACTTTTGTGGACCTTTCTGTCTCGGGCGCCATAGACCTCCATTATTTGAATGTCAGCAGACAGCAAGAAGCCTCCCAGATCTCCAGATGCATTTGAGATATCAAAAAAGTACTCCAGAGTTTTGTTCAGCATGGGGGTGAGTAGAAAATGAAGGCTAATCATGTTTTGGGTGTACTATTCCTTTAACTAGTGTGTCAGACTCATTTTGAATTGACATTAGGTTGGTACAACGTTAAGTAGCTTCTGATGTAGTTAAGCTACTTTGAACACATTAGTGTAACTTAGCTTGCTATAATTCTTTAGGTGGTAGCTGTTGTGTAGTGAAGCTTAATTTATTGTTGAGTAGCTGATAGCTTAGCTCACTACACTGGACAAGTAGCTTGCCCAACACTGAAAGCTGAGGCATGCAAGAGCAAAAAAAAAAAAAAAAGAATCAATCCAGAGTTTGTTTGATTGTTTATTTGTAATGTTTAATGGAGACAAGGACACAGGATTCACTTAATTCGGTTCTGTTTGTAAATATAAACACTTGATAAACTTTCTAAATTATCACCTAAATTTTAACCATTTAGCCATGCCGCATGGTGGAGCAGCATAACTTCTCTGCTGTGCTTAGAAGGCACAGCAGCATATCAGAACAGCACACCCAAACTTCTAATAGCAGTTTAACATTGCTGTACGCTGAAAGTAAAAAGTATTTCACATTTGCTTAGCTTTTTTTATACAGTAATCTATTAGATTGCTGTTTTGTTTTATCTTATAAATGTGACCTGTTTAATAGTGTGTAAGAAAACGCTTCTTAATGTATTCATTCAGTGTTTAATATAGTTGTCACAATATTTGTTAAAATATGATGTACTGCTTTTCTAAACTCATCCTATTATACAAAAACATCTAGCCATTTGTGTTACGGAAAATTCCTCCTGGTACAAGAGAAACCTCAGGGTTTTAAGAAAATGGCAGATTAGCAATTAAGTTTTAGTCAATCAGTAACATCAAGTAACATTGTTTTAAATAATCAGTCAATAACTTTCATCCCTTATTGAAACACCTTTTTTTTTTTTTTTTTTTTTTTTTTTTACATTAAATGTTTAATATATCTCCACATCTATAGCACCAACATACACCGTGCGGTTCCAGGAGCTGACTCTGCAAAAGTTGCCCCTCATTTCTATGGCCTGGAGTTTGCAGCGTCCTCCTCTCTTACCCTTGAATTGTTCCTTTGCTGAAAGCCAAGATTGGAACTGTATCTTAATCCAGGGGCAGGGTGTTTTGCACGGACAAACGATTTCAGGTGGGTAATGAGAAATCCATCTTCTTGGCCTGTTTATATTTTTTACAAAGCTAAACCACTTTTCCTGCAGACAGGTTCACAGGGGATACTTAGAGGGTTTACTCCATTTTGGCTCATTGTTTTTTTTTTATTATGAGCTGCCACAGGTCAATTCCATGTATACTCTCCTGTCAAAAACTTGTCTTTAAAATATATTCTGAAAATATGAAAATGAAAGTCCTTTTTCATCGTATTAATACACCGTTGTTTATCTGACTCTGCAATATCAGTTATATATACCTATAACCTCGAATTTACTGTTAAATGTTCAAGTCTATCTCTTTGAAGTGTTAAATTTTGCATTTGAGCAAAATTCAGAAATGCCCACAAGTTCAATAATTTATTCAAAGCCTGTGAATTCTTTAAAAAATAAAATGGCATGTGAAGCGACTGAGTTTCTGTAAAGCCACAGCCGTGAAAGCAGAGTACGATTCACACAAAACTCAGCCCACAAGTGCTGCTGCTCAGAATGACTCAGTCTAGTTTAGCACATACACAGCAGTACTCTGAACCCTCTTCCTTTTAATGCACACTCTCATGGCGGGGTGTTAATGGCTTACACAACAGATGTTTATTATGCTGCGTTTAGATCCATGTGAGATGAAACCACCTGCAGCCCTAAACATACATGACAACCAGCGACCCACTATCTCTCTAACAGGCAAAATGAGGCTGTTCACACGTACGCCGGTTTCGTTACGTGAGCGAAGATGAACGTGTGAGGATGAGGACTCACACAAACATGAATCCAGAGGAAGACAACATGCAAAACAGTGAATGTGGGAGATGGAGTGTGAATGAGAGCAGAGAGATGGAGGAAGAGGAATAGAGAAACGGAGCGATGACAGCTTCCATCTGCTGGAGAGTTGCTGATGGTTTCCTCAGACAGTCACGTCCACTTGGATCAGGATGTATGCGTACACAGTAATGAAGTAATGAGAGTGTTTAACAGAAGTGTGTTTTATAGCAACAATTAGCGGGGGAGGAATGTTGCCTCATCATGTATGGAGCAGTCAGTTTTATACACAGCTGCAATTCATCTCACTGGGAGAACAAGAACTCCTTTCATAACCACAGTGCCTGGCAAAAATACTCTACCTTTTTAACTTCTTCATTTAACAACCACATTCATCAATGTATTTTTAGGAATTTTGAAAACAATACAACAATTAATTAAGTGTAGTGTTTTAATAATCAAGTGAGATAAAACTGATGTAACATCAATCTAAATACATTTATTATCACCCACCTCCTTAGTCTGATACCTGAAGAGTGTGTTGCAAGCTATTGCCTTCTAATTACAAAGCATGCAAAACACAGTTGTTATAGGAAGGCTTATAAAGGTTTCAAAGACTAGAGAACTTGAGTAAAGAAAATAAAATAAAAATAAAAACCAGCCCCATGAGGATCCCAGGAAGTTTACAAAAGAATATTTGGGGAAATTGCAGCAACATTTGGGTTATTAAAACTGAATTCAAAGCTTTGAAGTGTTTAGTAAGCACCACTGCATCCATCTTCAAGTAAAAAAACAAAAACAAAATGAGTATGGCTTAATCTTTAAATCCACTGAGAAATTCCATCTGTTGATCTGACAAATACTAGTCATTCTGTTCACAAATCTGACCTTTGGAGCAACATTTTTTTTAGAATATAATATGATGAAAAATAGAGAAGACAGTTGTTTTTTGGAACAATTTTCTCAGTTTAGATAAGGTTAATATTGGACACTGGTCTACAAGAAAATGAAATTTGCAGCACAACACTGAACTCGTTGGCTCAAATTTACTAAAGTAAAAATGCAAATGTGTTGCAAAAAAATATACAAATAAATAATTTAAAAAAGCTTTGGAAAAGGTTAAAAAAATGAATTATGATAAAGCTATTTACATGCATCAATCAAGCGGAACATTATGGCGATAGCCGTACTGCTCCACTTTGAAAGCAAAATCTGTTGGGCCCTTCTATGGCATCAAGACAATTATACTTATTGCCACATCGCCAGGCGGGAACTGTAAAAAAAAAAAAAGAAAAGGAAAATAAAAAAGCTTAAAATAAACTGATAGCGACAGAACATCTATTATTGAATGAGAAAACTCAAGGTACTGGAATACTTGATGGGCCATTAAAGCAAAATAAAACATACATACTGATTCACAGAGTAAATATGGCTTAAAAAGTTAAAGAAAATTCTGAAGGAACCTATAATGAGATGGAAGAGCAGAAACTTATACAGAGAAACTAGTGAACTGGAAAACAACCCATTATTAGAATGGCTCAGTAAACAAAAAGGTGATAAGTGATATTAGTAACAGACAAATAAGATGGAATACCCTGTAACCAATCTGACTTAGGCCTTGTCCGCAGAAAAAAAGAATATGATATAGCTTCATAAACTGCTCAGAAAGAAAGTGTACTTTGCACCAATAAGGACGCCGTAGTACATATGCCAGGCCCTTTGGTGGTGCTGTGAGACTGTCACAGAATCCCAATGTCGTTGTTAAAATAAAGATGTTGTTCAGAGGTACACTCTAAAACATTAAACAGGCGTTATCTGACTTCTGACTATCTGACCTCTCTGGCATCTAGTTATAAAAATAGTCTATTTTTCTCTCAAAATGTTGGCCTCATTTGAATACAAGGGTCAAAATAACAAAATATTCTTATCATTACATCTAATCCCATCTCTGTGTAAATGTGACCTAAGTTTCAGCTTTTATACAAAGTCAGATGGTCAAAGATTTCAGTTTTTTTCAAACGTGATATTTCTGTGCGCAAAAACTTAATCAATCATCAGAATCAGAAAACCAATATCAATCATCTTATTTCTTATTTAAGAAATACATTTTTAGATTTTTCACGATGAGTTCATCTTTTGGAGTTTTATTTGTTTCTTAATCTGGGTGCTTTTCTCTGTAGTCTGAGAAGTAGTATAAAATAACCAATTCAGTTTTTATAGGTACATGGAGAGGCTTGGTTCTTTTCTCCAGGTCCTCCTCTTGTTAATCTACGCTTTGTGAGGACTTCTTAGGAATTCCAGCTATCAAAAGTTGAAATAGCTGCTCTAGGATGCCATCACACAGAGAAACCGAGCCATAGAGCCAGTGGGAGGTTTAGCCCAGCAGATCAACTTATTGGATTTTCTTGCATTAAATATTTATCTTGTAGCAACCTTGATAGGTTTGTTATAATTCCTGCATAAACCCCCCCCCCCCCCCCCCCCTAAAAAAAAAAGGAATAAAATAAAATGAATAAATTAGAATAAAAAAAATACTTATAGCAACATAGTATCTCCTATAGAAAATGCATTTTCTTCTGTTTCTTAGTTCTGGTAGGGCTCCCATTGAAACATCCAATAAGATGGGCCAGACAAACCAGCTGCTCACTCCGCCACACTGAAACATTAGGCTTGGTTAGAATCTCTCTTTTGCTGAATTTTGGTACCTGTTGACCAAATTGGTAAATTGAACTGTAACAATAACAGGTCCAGAAACTCAATCCCTTTCACTGTTAGAATACAAATTATTTCCGTCAAACAATAATTCAATCAGCTTCTTTGCTTAGAACTGTTAAGATGCTTCCCATTTTTTCCCCCTCCCAATCTGTCTCCCTTTGAATTAAACTTCGATTTTAAAACTGGGAATTCAGGGCAGTAAAACACTTCCCTTAATCTCTCGATGGCTCAGTAAACTCTTGATCAAAGGTACATTTTTAATTAGTTTAGATGTTTAAAAGTAGCATTTCTTTAATTATTTATCCATTTTTTCTCTCTGTATCTACTTTGTGTAATTTCGTAAATAAATCTTAAAAAAACAAGCTTTTGCTTTATTGGTAGAATAGATAAAATAAAAATACTGGATGTTGTCTATATAAATGATATACAATCATTCAAAAGCTGAGAAATTAATCAAAATTTATCTCAAAGCTACAGTGTGTAATAATTACAGGGATATACAGTCAGAAATGTAATATATTATACATAACTATGTTATTTATCATCATCTACGAGCTCAGCCTCTTAACCTTAATATTTGCGTTGCCTTAGAATTCATTATTTATAATTACATAGGAGCGGGTCTCGCAGCCATGGAGGCAGACATCTTTGCGCTACGGCAGCGCAGAGCCAACAAACTAGTGATTGCGAGATCGCCAAAACGTCACAACGATGTAGAAAAAATAACGGGTATATTTATTATCTTAAGTCTACATGAAATCTATACCCTACACAGACTAATGAAATACTATCTGTAAAAGTATCTATGTAAACAAACCTCATCACTTGAGAAGGTAGGTAATGCGGACGTCGTGGAAGACATTTTGTCCCGTAACGCTCGCCGTACTGTTGGGGGGGAGAAGCGGTGGGGGGGAGATGTTCATGTTGCTGCAGTCTGCAGTCTGACCGCTAGATGTCGCTAAAAGTTACACACTGTAGCTTTAATATACCGTAAGTATTTTTTGTGTTGAACCCTTTTTAATAAGTAAATTAGAGTCTTTTATTCACAAATATCCATAAAGCTCTCTGATATGATGTAAATATTTGGTTTTGGATTTTTTTTTTAATCTTCAAAAAAATTGATGAAAAATATTGTCAACTGAGAAGGAAATAGATTTTTAAAAGACTGATAGTTTGTCTTTGCACATTAATGCATAACTGCATAGTTTTTTAACAATGAAAGAAAGCAATTTGAAAATGTGCACTCAAAACACTCTTTTGGAGATGTTATTTTCCAGGAAAAGCTTGAGTGTTTGCAAAGGCTGAAACAGGTGTGACGTGTTCATCGGTTAGACACTTTGACCCAGAGGTGTACAGGGAAGGCTGCCTTTTTCTCTCTTTTTCTCACGCAAGACTTGATGTTGTCATGGATAATATTTTCACCTATTCTGCTGTGCGGTAACATCAGCACATTGATTCTAATAAAAAGAGAAATTTGCCTACCGCTTAGTTCTTGTAGTACAGGTGTGTTAAAAGCCTCCAGGCTGACAGTTTAATTTTATTTTCATGTTGAATAAGAGAGATAGTGAAACTATAGCATGTAATAGGAAGCTGTTTTCACTTTGGATTCAGTATTTGGGAAAAAATTCTCCAGAAAATATGTTTTTTGCCTCATCTTAACAGAGCTCTAAAATCTGCTTGATGTGATTGATTCTGATGTTCTGAGTTCTTACATCATGTCCCTGTAGTACTGTAAAGTACACTTTATGTGTTTTTCTCTCACATAATAAATAAATTAATTAAACCTTAAGAATCTTATAACTTCAAATATATTCTTACATGTATTCAATTTGAAGTGTTCCTGTTTGCCACAATAAATTACACTGGCTACATTTATAATAAGTACTTTTCAATACAGTATATGGTTCTATGGCAACAGACAGAAGAAGAGTGGGCTGAAAAAACACCTATATGACACTATTAAAGGCCACCATGTTGTAAAAAAAATGAGGTCATTAAAAAGAAGGTGCAGAATTTTCAGTAAATTTAAAAGATATGGTATTTGTGTAAAATGAATTTTAGAATTTACCAAGAAGGAGGTGAAAGGGGATCTCTCACTCCTCTCAACAGGGATTACTTTTTTGCTGAATTCAACACAGCATAAAGCACTTTTACAGTATGTTCTATATCAGGGGTCACCAACCTTTTTAAGGCTGAGGGCTACTTCATGGCTACCGAGTCATAGGAAGGGTTACCAATACTGACCTATGAACTGGAGGGATCAGTGTTCACCTACAGTAAATCTCATCCATAAAAACTAATTTTTATTCTTATTTTATTCTTTTATTCATTTCTAATTTTCTTTTTAATATTGTCATTTTGAAACCACTGAAATATGATGAAATAGTTAACATGATGAAATTATACATAAATTATTAAAAAGAAGAGCAATAGAATAAAAAAAAATTAAACTTAACCCACTGAGTGAGTTCTTCTGTTTTCAGAAGACGAAGAGGGCACCCCATGTGGTCCTTGAGGGCCCTTTGGTGCCCCCGGGCACCACGTGTGTGACCCGTGTTCTATATATTTGCACCAGTTTTAAGACATGCAAACCTAAGGGTGGGGGTAGTAGACAAAGATACATTGTTCATGTTTTTTTATATCTTTTTATATATCTCGCTTTAGTCACTTTTCTCATTTTTTTTAAACTTTTGTTCGAAAATCTTTGAGACAGGCTACCAACACTCACTGGACACTTTATAAGGTACATTTGTCGGCTGCACATCTATGATGTAAATCTCCCTTTCCACCACATCCCAGAGGTGCTCTATTGGATTGAGATCTGGTGACTGTGATGGCCATTTAAGCAAAGTGAACTCACTGCCATGTTCAAGAAACCAGTCTGAGATGATTCAGGCTTTATGACATGGAGTGTTATCCTGCTGGGACTATGCATCAGAAGATTGGTGCACTGTGGTTATAAAGAGATGGACATAGTCAGCAACAATACTCAGGTATCCTGTGGCGTTGACTCAATGCTAAATTGGTACTAAGTGGCCCTAAGAAAATACCCTCCACACCATTAGACTACAACAAGCCTGAACCGTTGATACAAGGCAGGATGGATCCTGGCCCTACCATCCGAATGTTGGAGCAGAAGCCGAGGCTCATCAGACCAGATAACATTTTTCAAATCTTCTGTTGCCCAATTCTTTAGGGTCTAGTGTGAGTGAGCTTCCTGTCACAGAGGGGATATTTGCTGGTGGCTGGGTCGACCTGTGTTACTGCACAACTGAGAACATTTCTCAATCAAGATGGCTAGCGTGTATAAGACAAACGATCATCTCTCTATACCCCTGATGGTATTTCAACCAAAGATGTAAACCAGGAATATCTTCTCCATAAAATTTGTCTTCTTGTGAATCTCTTTAATGTGTACTCTGTGATTGTTCTAAACAACAAACAAGTGGACCTCAGTTTGTCTCTGACCTTCACGGAAAAGGTCTTACCTGTGTCCAGCAGTTCTCAGTCTTCATCATCTGCCTGTCCCCTCAATAGTACGACGTCTCTTGTAAGTACCAACACTATCGGATCCCACTCACTTTCTGCTGAACATCTGGGGTACAGTATGCAGAGCCCGCTTAATCAAATCACTACAGATCCATGCTACCTCCCCTTCATCTCTCAAGTAAGAAAATCAGTCAGTCATCAGTTTTCATCAACCAACTCCTTACTGATCAGTCTGCTTACTTCCCTCAGACCAACCAGAAAGTTCAACAAACTTCCTGCAGTTCTGCGCTTCCAGACTTTTTTTGCTTTTGAAAATAAAACGTTAAAAAATGTGGTTCTCCGTGTGATTCTGCATGTGTGTCAATAAATTGTAAAAACCAACATGACAAATTTTGGTCAGCCTAAGCAAATTGTAGCCTCAGTTTCCTGTTCTTAGCTGACAGGAATTGGCACCTGGTGTGGTCTTCTGCTGCTGTAGCCTCAAGGTTTGACATGTTGTGCATTCAGAGATGCTCTTCTACATACTTTAGTTCTAACTAGTGGTAATTTGAGTCATTGTTGCCTTTCTATCAGCTTGAACCAGTATGGCCATTCTGATCTGACCTCTGGCATCAAGAACTCACTTGCGCCTACAGAACTGTTGCTCATTGGATGTATTCTCTTTCTGGACCCTTTTCTGTAAACAGAGAGGGTTATGCATGAAAATCCCAGTAGATCAGCAGGTTCTGAGACACTCAGAGAAGACAATATGACACCAACAACCATGCCATGTTCAAATAAACTTAAATCACCTTTCTTTCCAATTTAGATGCTCGGTTTGAACAGCAGCAGTTCGTCTTCACCATGTCTGCATGCCTAAATACACTGAGATGCTGCCAGGTTACAGTACTGATTAGAAATTTTCGTTAACAAGCCTCTGGACAGGTGTACCTAATGAAGTGGCTATTGGGTGTATGTCAAGTTTTCTTTGTATTTATTATCAGTATTACAATTTGTCTAAATATTTTTTCTTTATTATCTCCAACTAGATGGTTTCGTGTCTTTTACAAATTTTTAAGTAAAATTCCCTGTTTTTGGACTTGGTACACGGCTGTCTTCAAAATAAAAACATATAGATCTCATGTTATACTTTAAATATGATATCTCCCTAAACTTTTTCATGTGTTAATGTCAAAACTTCTTGGTATGTTTGGCACAAACACAGCTCAGTATATCACCAGAAGGACAGCACACTCTTTTTTAAACATACTAGTGGTGGTAGCGTCAAGCTCTCTGGTTACCTTTGTGTCAGATGGATCTTTATGGTCAATTTGGATATTAAAATTAATGCCAGACAGCTTTGTTTTTGTTTTTTTCAATTGTACACCTAAAATTTTAGGCATACAATAGAAAGTTCAACAGTAATAGTAACATTATCTTTAAGTATCAATGTGAGTCCAAACATTCATCGATATTATTAAGACACTGACTCTAATAAAAATTAAAAAAAGTAGTTTTAGATTGGCCAAAAATCTAAAGACCTTATCTGCCATAAATATTATTTCAGTTAAAATTAACTTAAAATGTGTATTAGTAAAAGGATTTACAAAATTGCACCACAAAATGAAAGATGGCTTTTCCTTTCTTTTTCTATTGAAGTTTGTCTTACAAGTAGGCAGGTTGACGTATTGATCCTGATGAGCAAAAGTCACACGCTGCTGACCTCACCAGGGCTGATCAGCTCCAGTCCCAGGGCAGTAGCATCACAGTATACTTTCACCTCGGATGCACAGTCATCAGATGACTGACGTTCAGTCCTCTGACACTTTCTTTTTTTCGTTTATTACTCAGGCCAGCCACAAGCAGAGCAGTGGCTCTGTTCCTTTGAGGTTCGGTCAGCTATGACATTGAGCAGACGTTTCGGGTAGATTTCTCTCAGCAGCCATTTTAACGTGCCAGATCAGACAATTTTTAGATACATTTCACCCAAGGATGAAAAAAAAGCTTCACAGTTCAAAAATAATTATTCTCCATTCTCCCTTCATTTGCTTTGTTGGGAAATTTAAAAGATTTTGAAAAAGACTAACCCTTTGAAATTTTCGCCATTTTGTCTTATTTCACCCATAAACACATATTTTTACATGAAAAACCAGATAAAAAGAAGTATATAATATGAAAATAACACAAGAGTCTTATAACCCAGAAAAAACCAAACAGGGAAAAAAAAATGGAAAGGAGTTTAAAAAAACAAAACAACATTCCAAGTTTTAAAATCTCTTTTTATGAGGGTAGACAATGGTGCACAAATCACAGAAGCAGTCAAGGCATCATAAGGTTCTCCAGGAGGAGCTGCAGAGACGCCCTTTTTGAAGAAGACAAAAAGGACTCCTGTTTGTAGTTTGCTGCCCTGTAATATATGATAAAAATATTGCATTTGGGATATCAGTCCACATCACCCATGGGTGGTGATGAGGCATTATGCTTTGGAGACAAGCTAATCAGATTCAGTGGGATGATTGATGGAATTAAGGACAGAGAAATCCTAGAATAAATCAAGGTTGCAAATGACTTTAATCTTTCCACAAAACCACCAACATGAACGCAAAGACAAAGCAACTGATTAGTTTGAACAAAATATATTAATGTGGAAGATTATCCAGCTAAAGCACTGAGCAAAATCAGTTTTTTTAATTACTTTTATTTATTTTATAATTATTTTTTTAAAACAGTGTCCTGTCTGGTGATGTGGTGATAAGAATAATTGTCTTGATGCCAAAGAAGGGCCCAACAGATTTTACTTTCACAAGTGGAGCAGTACGGCTATTGCCATAGTGTTCTGCTTAATTTATAGCTTTATTATAATTCACGAAGGGAGTTTTACAGATTTTATGGACACTGCAATGGAAAAAAAAGGAGAAAAAGTAAGAAAGGGGAGATAAAAGGGAGATAACGATTAAACATCTCCAGTCTGCTTCATCACCTGCAAAGAGATGCAAAAACAAAGGATATAGTATAAGAGATACAATAAAATAGCTCCTGGATAAGTAGTATTATTTAATCTGACCTGTAAACTGTAGCTGAAGATAGGAATATGGGCTTTCTGTATGGGAAGTGAAGTACAATCTGATTGGGAGAGGAACATTTCATGTTAACAGATATAACCCATCCAGTGATTAAATCCGAGTTATTCTGACATATCTCAAATTTGTATTTATAGAATAGTTTACCTGCATGTATCATTTTGCTTCTACTTAACCATTACGCGCTGTTTATGGATGGCCTGTCAGATCAAATCCCATTAAACGACTTAAAAAAAACGTAAATATTTTGGAAAATGAAGCTGCAAATGCATTTCCCTAACAAATTACACTTCAGTCATGCTGACACCTGTGCAGGTAAGTGCAGCTCTGCCCTCCATCAACACGCCATGTGTGCGCGCGCGCTCCTACATGAAGCGCAGCGCTCTGGCACATGACATATTTGGCTTTAAAGTGACGTCACGACAACGTGGGGCTCGGCAGGCAGGTCGTTCGTCAGTCTGAGAGAAGAGGAGCAGCAGGAGGAGACGGACCGTCCTCCTCTCCTCTGTAATGACAAGCTCTCATCCCCCCTCTCTCTCCAACTCCTCATCCTCCAGGATTCTCCCTCATCGCGCTCCTTCCTCCTTTCCTCACTTGCGCCTATTTTCCATCATTTCTTTTCATCCTTTTTTACTTTCTCTAAACCCCTCCTCAACCCTTAACACCTCCAAAGATGTGAGGAGATAATGAGGACCCCCTGCGTGCGCTGCTGACTTGGATCCTCCGTGCATCCTTATCATCCGCTCTCAGTGTTTTTTTCTCTCTCTCTCTCTTTTTCTTGGACGTCCATCTGCCTCTTAGAAATGTAAGCGGCGTGCTGTCAGTTCAGTGATGAAGAAGCCAACAACTTGCCCTCTTTTCCCTGCACCTTATATATTTGCTCTTTCCGATGGAGGAAAGGTATAAATGCTTTTGCGGGGAGGCAAAGTTTGAGGGCACCTGCTCACCTGTCCGCCTTTGCTTTTAATTAATATCCAGGAAGAGGACAGAACAACAGATGAAGAACTTCTGAGCAAACTGACATTTGTTCTGGCATTTTTATTTATTTTTTTAAGTGGGATTTGTCCGCCTTCTTGGAGGAATTCGATGTGCGCCACGTTGAAGGATATGGCTTAAAACGACCATGCTGGCTTTGACAGCTGGAGTAAGGTCCGTTACTTGAGTGCTTTTGTCTCTACAAACCAGAATTTGCCCCCAGACTTTGGTGGAAAGCCGTCCAAATGGGAGGGTACCTGGAGGACTGAGGCGGATTCGGCAGCCGAGATAAGATGTGGATGAAAAGAAGCGCTGCGCGCAGGTGAGATCTGTTTGCTGGGAAATTAAAATATAAAGGTCGGGATTAATAATGTCACAAAATGCTTCTTTAAACCGTCTTTTTACATTCTTTTCAAAATTTAACACCTCTTTTCACAGCAAGTCTGAGTTAAAACCTACGCCATGGCAACTTATAGCCAAACGTCGATAAAAATCCACTCGGAATTTATCATTATTAATATTATAAACAGAAAAAGAAGAAACATTATGAGAATATTTCAGGTTGTGTTTTTATTTTATTCGAAAACATTGTTTTAGTGAAGAAACAATTTTGAAAGGTTCACATCGAGGACGCTAGGGGGCGCCAACAGCATGGTTCAAACGACTCACACGCGGACAGAGAAGCCAGCGCGCGCAGAGCTGCAAGGTTAGCCCTGACAGCTCCACCTCACTGTGAAACAACATATGGGAGATGCAATTATATGATTCAGTGATTATAAGGTGACTAATATAACCCTTATGTAAATATATTGTTTTATTTACCAATAAATTAAACATTTTGATATTGAGGAGGTTTGTGCTTTAAAAGTTTATTTTTGTATTTATTTTTTTGCTTTGCAGTTCAGTTACCTAATTTTAACTTGGGTAGATAATAGTATTTCACCGGATGATACTAAAGCAGATTCTCTAAGCTTGATTTGACTAGTTTCAATGGTCTTGCTACTGAAATATGCTCTATAAAGGCACTTGCCTTGCCTTGACTGAACTGATAATATTTTCTAATTTGGTATTTTTCTATAACACTTTTTCCTACGTTTATGAAAAAGATGAAAAGCATACTTTTTAGGTTAGCCTTCTTAGTAAGTTTCCAACCAACAGCCAAAATTTGACATATAATTCTTCCATGAAGTATCTGTAATTGTTTGTTCCTAAATGAGCAACAGTCTAATGTTATTCAGGTTCTGTTACCACACGCCAAATCTTATTCCTGCCTGGCATATATAATTCCTACCCCTTTCCATGCCCTATATTTATTATGCATGACACACTCCCCACATCCTAGGCTGACCGCACAGGGTGATGGCAGTGCATGGCGTCGACAGAGCAGCAGATGCATAAGATGATGAAATGGTTTCAGATCTGGCATGGTCTAAAGTTCAAATAGATTAGTTTTTCCTTTTTGAGGATTTTTTTTTGGCACTTGCTGAGAGGTGGGGGGGCGGTGGCATCAGAGTTGAAATGCCTGGAGAAACGGCAACTGGCGCTATCTCTACAGCAGCTTGTTATAAGTTGTAAGCCTCTTTGTCTCCAATAGTAACTGAAAGGCTGCGTCGATTGCTTTTGTCATGCATTATCAGTCTCTGATGGTAAACGGATCCTCCCAGGAAAAAAAATCTTACTGTTCCTAAGGTGTTTGTTTATGTGCAATGGAAAGAGGGAGTTGTGAACTATGAGCATGTGTGGAAACAGCAACTGTACCTGTTGGAGCAGATAAAGAACAAACTGCCCTCAGAATGGAGATATGTGGGCGTAAATGTAACAGTACTCATTTAGCAAACTAAAAAAAAAAAGAACCGATGGAAAGAAAATCAAAAACACCTTTTGCTTATTATATGATGTAAATATGATATTATATGATATCTCCTTATTTATTATGTATTTGGGCGACTACTTTATTGAGACTCTCAGTACAAAAATGCCCAATAATCACATTTTATTATATACTTTAAATGACCTGACTGAAATGATGCTGTTATTACTGTAAAAACAATCTTATGTGCCATTTAATATTAAATACAAGAGTTTTACGAACAAATAGGTGATTTATAATTTGTCTTAGATCTATGTTGAGACTATATATGCAACCCCTATTAATGAAATATAAAAAGATTTAAAGATAATCTTACATGTTTGCAGCATCATTGTCTGACACTAACTCTTCAATTTGAATACATATATTCATCAGATGGGGGATGGGCCTATAAGAATAAACAATACATGTTTTAGTATCAAAGTCAATACTGGACCCCAATTGCTATCAAGCAAGAACAATAGGATGATAAAGGAGGAAAAACTTTAGTATACTGTTAAAGAACTTTAGGATAAAGATTAATTCTAGGGGGTCAGAGGTTCAGCATATCAACCATTTAATGCAATCACTTACTGTAGGAGGCATTCCAGATTCAAGCATGAGAATGTTTCTGGAGGTTAGATCTTTTTGCGAGATCTTTGATACTTTCAGCCATTTTTGCCTTCAAAGGCTGTATAAACTTCGTTAAAGGGCATCATATCATTAATTCAAATATTGATTGGCCTTAACTAAAAACTTTAATTCATTATCATTTGTTTTTACATTTTTTTTGCCAGCCAGTTATTCTATGATAATTCTTGTTCAGTGTGGATTTGTTCCCACACTGAAATAAAATGATTTTTTTTCCTCAAACGTTCTATCTGAGATAATGCAATAACAGATGCTTCTCTTAGCCTTTCTGTTAATCTTTACTGCAGTTGCCAATAACTGTAAACATCTGTTCATTAAAATGATTGAATGTTTAAATACTCAACTGAAACAATAATGCAAAAGCTATATATGGAGGATCATTTGTATTTTTGTAGTACACAAATAGGTTTTCTCATCCTGCCAATTAAATGAAAATAATGTTTTCTTTCAGCACTTACACTAATTCAATATTCTAAATGGGGTATTTGTTTTGTATTATTCGGATATAAATATGGCTGCAGGCTGTAAAAACTGCCAAGAAAATGATTGTTTGTGAGCAACGTTTGTCTTATATCTTTTTGTGCCCCTCTCATTGTAAAATATACTCCATGCACATGATGAATATTCCCAGTGGAAGATAAATGCATGTGTGATCCAAGTTGAAAGTGTCTGTAATTGTGTATAATTTGAGTTTGCTGGCCACTATTAATCTCTGCCAGGCTCTGCATCTCGGCACTAAATCTTTCAGGGACATCACAGTTTTTGCTTCCCCTCAACCAACCAACACACAGGAGATGCTATCGGGGTTCAGATTCTTGTGTCTCTATAATATAAGTGGCAGAGACACCCTTTACCTTTCCCAAGGACCTTCATTTTAAGTAGAGATGTCCCAAAGAGGTTACTGATTCCTGTGGTGTCTAAACATTTCTATCTGGATAAATATTAGATTTACTCAAGCATTGATAACACGGATGAAAAGGAAGGTTTATTAGATAATATGTAAACTGAACACTATGAACACTATGTCCTCATATCAGTATTCATGGAGAGCGTGTGCTTAGTATGCTGTGTTAGCCCTGCGTTAAATTGTGGTTTGTATCTGACTAATGGTCTAATTCGGGATAATATAACTGCCTTGATGAACAAGACCCGCTAAATACTCAAAACAGTTTAGTGACATCAGCGGTCTGCTGTTGTTGAACTGTATATGACCCGACTCTTTGCTCTCAGAACTAGCTTTCATGAGAACTCCAGGGCAAAGTATGTCCCCCACGTATGGGAGGGGGCATCAGACATCCAGATAGTCCTATGATTTAGGTGCCATCTTAATAGTCTCTATGATGGTTATTAACTGGGCCTCTCTGGAGCGTGATTAACCTAATTTGCAGTGAAATAGGCTGAGTTGCTTCTCTGAGATCCTATCTTCTGGAGGTGTATGTGCGTGTGTTCTAACCACCTGTGCTTAGCAGTCTGTCAAATTCCAGGTGGACTAGGACAGGTTATCCCCATATGATCACTAAAGACACAAAGTAAGAATCCAACTGTGGCTGTTTGACCAATTCAGAGATCCCACTCAAGTTCAGAGACATTAGAACATTTTTCAGGCTATTGATGGCAACTGAAGAAAAGTACAAAAGTCGCAGTTGCCATTGTGGTTCTTTTTACTCTGCAACACATTCTGTTAATGTATATTGGATGCTTTAGTTGAGTAGACTTGGGTTTATTTTATGGCCTCGGGGACACTGCTCACACCCTGGCTGTTAAAACTAGGCACTGTGACCAAAGAAGAAAATATTCAGTAGCATTAATATTATCTCCTTTTTTATAGGACTTCTCTAAAGTTCTTTAGTCCATGGAAGCGAGCTGCAAATCAGAAGATACTGATAAGATCTAAAAACTTCTGATGATCTTCAGACCAGGAGTGCTTTTCAACCTATCAACTATAAACTGCTTAAATCTGGAGCTGTGCATAAAATACCAACAAACTGGTGTCTGATTGAGAAATCTGATGGTAATTTAGTCCATCCAGCCCTATTCTTGCTCCTGTTCATGCATATCTATCAAAACTAAGTGTCATGTTTCCTGCCGAGGTCGGAGAGCCAAAGACAAAGTAATTGTTTCAAAAAATTTCTCCTAATTGTCTTTTCTCTTTCTGTGAGTTTTTCAGATTGAAATTCCCAAACACTTCCCAAAGTTAGATTTTCTGAGGATAACAAGCTCTAAACATAAAATTACATTTCTGTTTTATCCATTGTACTTCAATATGTAAAAAGAAAGGCAAACAAACAAATTAAAGAAAAGGTTATTCAAAAATGTAATAATGCTGCTCTGAATATGATGTTTATAAACTGCATGTTTAAAGTTTACCATATTTTTTATTATTGTAAACTGTTTAGATATACCTATCCACATGTTCGCCTCATTTTCTGCACACCTGCGAGAACTGTATCCCTGCTTTTATCTTTACTGCTTCGCTCATAAATTTGCTTAATGACCCAAATCTGCATCTTGTGTGCATCAGCAAACGGTTGGCAATGTGCTACTGATGTTAGATAAATCTTGTGCCTGATTGGCAGCCCTGGCAGTTCGCACCTTGCAGTTTGTCAAGATCAGATCCTTTGAGGTGCTACGCATGAAACATGGTTACTGGTTTTATTTTTTAGTTTTTTTAAAAGTAAAAAAGAACATGTTATTCAAGTTCATAGTGTTTCCTGCATGCAAGAAAAGGTACATCTAAAACACATCAACACATAGTCGGTCCATTAAAATATTACATTCAGTAAGTTATAAGTACCATTTTGTGTATTTTTTTACAAAATAAGAACTTTGTCTTGTTGGGACGGTGCTTAGACCTTGCCTGATTATTGTAGTGAGCGTTTGCAGGATCAATGGTACTTCTATAAAGGATCCAATTTATCCATCGCACCACTTTTTCCATTAACTGGCCCGTGGAGAATCTCACAGCTCAGCTGAAATACTACTTAATAAATGCTTTGTTTTGTTTTTAGCATCTTAATGGTAATTGATGTGGACTGTGGCGTAGGGCAAAGTGAAAATTATTACATCAAAGGGATTTTATAATTGGAGCAATTTTCTAGTTTTTCTGTTTTCTTATTCACCCGGTTTCTCCTAAGCTGTTTCTTTCTGAGCATGTGGGTCATATACACAGAGCTGGAGGAAACTGTGCAGAGGGAGTAATTAATGGGATGATGCAAAACCCTTGGCTGTTGTGTCTTGTACTCCTATTCAACCAGATACAAGGATATATTCACCCCTCAACATTTATAATTAATTAATTATTTTTATTTTTACCTTTAGCCTGATTTCTGGTCACAGCCAGGATTTTTATACTGCAGCCATAGTAGCAGAAGTTCTAGTTTGTTATAGGGGTAAACGTGTCTTTGCGTCTGTGTGTTGAACCCTACTGGGACTTTTGGATGATTTCAATACTCCCCTCCCAGTGGCCTACTCCATGCAGGCAATCCATAAATCTCTGAAAGCCCACGGAAAGCAAACCATGGTGCTTATCTGGGTGATACAAGATATCCACCCAGGCTAGATCAGCTCCTGACCCCCCCAGAGTCAGTTTCTGCTGCACGGCGACTTGTAGATGATATTTTTCAAAGTAAAGAGATTAAATTTGTCTTTTAAATCCTTTGGAAAACAAGTTCTTTACCTAAAAACAGCTGTGTGCTTGATAGCATATGTATTTGCAAAGATTATTCTGGTTCACAACAAGCCCTACAAATCTCGCTGACCTTCGTAGATCTGTGTAACGGTTTGCTTCAAGAGATAAATTAGAAGATATCATACCTGAGGAACTATTGATTTTAAAGGTAAAACATTATATACTACTGTACATATGTAGCACAAGGGGAACAAAGCGAGTACTGATTACTGGCGAGTGAGCACTTACACTGGTCAGCTGTTACCTTATTTTAAGATTCTTGGTCAAATCCATTATTTTCTGGGTTCGTCGAGCATTAGGAGTATGTATGCATGTGTGAATGCCAATCATAGACCAAGATTTAAAGTGTCTGACATTTTTTCCTTCCTACTCTTAAAAATACTTAACATGTGAACCCTAAGAAGAGGCTGCATTACCCAGTGCATGATGCCGGAAACCAATTTAGCTGTTCTAAAACTTGAATAACACATTTTAGGACTTGCACAGCAACTCCCCAAGCAGGTGATATTGGATGGAAAAAGCAGCCTAATGTCTACTGCACCACAGACAGCTGCTAAACATTGCTGGTACAACAAGAAACTCTTACTTTTCAAATGTTTATTAGAAGCCTTTTGGAAATGAGAACAAATGGGAGAAGACTTTGTGGGAGCAAAAGTTATGGAAATGTATCTGTATGAAAATGAACTGGCAGCTGGATTTGAAAGAAAATGCTTCAAATTCTAGATTCTTAAAATGAGGACCTTGTTACCACAGTGGGGGGATTTTTTGAGTTAGATGTTTGCGAGACAGGGCTTTGCTGTTGTCATCCTCCTGTTTGATAAACCATGTGTGGGAGGGGTGAGCAGGCAGAGAGCTTAGAATCAGACTGGCTGTATTGGGTCAAACTGAAGGATGATGCCACTGAGTCTGTGGAGAGCGGGTGTTCAGCCTGAAGCTAACTACGCATCTGATGACCGAATGGTTCATTTAATGCACTTGAAACCGTTTCCCCTCTGTCTCCTAACTTACTTTGTGAAAATCCTTCAAAGTTTATCTCCACACTGGCTGTAAGCACTGCATCAAAGTCCGTCCCATAACTGACAGTCTTCACTGCTTCTCTTTACCTGTATCACTGTATCACACAACATGTTTTCACTTGAAGCATGCTCCTGGTTCTTTCCTCTTGTTCTCTGAGGCAATGTCAGTTCAATTATATTTCAATTCAGTGTATTTATATAGTGCCAATTCACAACATATGTCATGCACTTTACAGAGAAAATTCAACCAGATCATACAGTCAGATTGCTTCAAAGTTTTCTATTTAATGAAAACCAGCTGATTGCATCGACTCATCGACTCTTCAGCAATCCCCACCCCAAGCATGCATGCAGTGACAGTGGAGAGGAAAACTCCCTTTTAACAGTGAGAAACCTCCAGCAGAAACAGGCTCAATGTGAGCAGCCATCTGCCAATGCCGACTGGGGTTCAAGGAGACAGAAGTAGACATAAAAAAAGAAGCATAGATACAAACGGCAACTGTCAACCAGCTCCACAGGCGGCATCGTCCAGGAAACACATGTTGTTTAAATAGCACCTATTCACAACCCATAATATCTCATGGCATGTTACAGAGCCAATTCAACCAGATCACACGTCAAATTGGTAAAGTTTCTAGTCCTGATAATCTGAAGCAACTCTTGATATTTACTATTTCATGTCTCATAACAGCCCTAAATGGGCTGTCAGCCACTACATAACACAGTCAGTAACCTTAGACAGCAGATTAAGGAGAGCAGCACATATTTGAAACCTCTTTGACTGTGATCGATTTTGTCTTAGACACTTAATTATTATCTGGCTATAAATTAGTTTGCGTATGACAAAGAATAAATGGGACTTATATTAAAATATATAATGCAACTTCTATTTTATTAAATATTCATCTTTCTGGCCAAATGTTGAAAGATATGCATGCTTCCCTACACACCGTTTTCTTTTAATGATATCCGACATGTAGCATATTAATTATTACATTACATAAATGTATGTATATGTATGTATAAATTATGTACATGTTATGTTTAACCTGGACCATTAAATCATTTTCAGCAAAATATTGTTTTTTTTTCTAATTAGAACTGTCATCGAACTTTCCAACAAATGAAAAAAATACATTAGTTTTGTATAAGTGAAATTCAATAATTTATATGCATCATTTTTCATACATTAGGGATTTCTGTATCTTTTATAGATTTTCTGTTTGCAGTAGATGTGTGTGAGGGATTTAAAGTAAAGTAACTCATGTATCAAATATGATACACTTGGTTTTAATTCCTAGTTTAAAGTACTGTGTGTTGTAGCTCATTTCCAAAAACATTATTCTCATAATCTTCCTACTTTTTTTCTTCCCTTAGAATTAAAATTAGCTGTATAATCTATCTCGTGAAAGACGGAATAAAAAAAGGGTTGCAAGATTAAAATGCAGAATCCTAATAATGCCAAGAAGTAGAAAAGAATAATAATGTAAAGGTGGATTTCAAGAGCTATGGTTTGCTATTTGATAACCCCACAATATCAGGCTGCTTGTGTGAATGATAGTGAATGAGCGAGGTCCTGAAGTTACTCGAGAGGTCGTCATGTTGTAGCATAACAGATGTCCTTGTACATTTCAGTAAGGTTGCTTTACCATGATACATTAAGGCTTGTAGAAATTTGTACTGAAAGGAGATTTAATTTGCTTGAGTGAAACGTTTGACTTTTGTGGCAGATTAAATCTAATGCACCACTTTAAGAATGTACTTAAGCTTTCATTCAGTGACACCAAAGGGAGTATATTTTCATCCAGTGCTATGGGTAAAGTGCCAGTTAAACTGAGTTTTAAATGGAACAGATGAATAAGTCATGTAGGCTTGTAATTCAAAAACTCAGTATGCAGCAAAAAGCAAAACTGAGGAGAATCAGTTAAAGTATTTTGCATGCTCTAAATTTTTCTGTTTACTTTTTAATTCAATGTTACTCAAATTGATTTATCTAGAATGCATACTCTCTTTTGCATAAAAAAAATAAAATTTCCTAATAAATTACTTTATTATATTTTTGAGGGGTTGGCATTTTTTATTTTTTATTTTTTATTTTATTTAACCTTTATTTAACCAGGAAAGTCCCATTGAGTTAAAGTAACTCTTCTTCCAGGGAGTCCTGGCCAAGAAGGCGGCTTAAAAAGTTACATTAACATAAAACCACAGGAGACAAGACAACCACAGCTACATATCATCTAGGCAAAATTAAACACAACACAACAAGATTGGGCATACACATACAACCAAAAAGCAAACAGCAAATAAGGCATCCAATCAAAAAAAGTTGCATCTGTCAGTTAATGATGATTTTTAACAGGTCTTTAAAAGAATTTGTGGATGGAAGTACTTCAAGATTTAAAGTGGCTTGAAGTTCATTCCATACTTTAGGTGCAAATGATGAAAATGCTGTTTTTCCTAGTTCAGTTCTTGTAAATGGAGTATGTAAACGTATTTTTTCTGATGACCTAGTCCTGTAAGTACTATCTTGAATGGAAAGTAAATTAAAAATGTATAAAGGTAGTTTACCCATAAGGGCTTTAGCAATAAAAGTCAGTACATGAATTTTTCTCCTCATGTAAAGAGAAGACCACTGTACAGTTTCATAGAGAGTGCAGTGGTGAGTCCTAGCTGATGCACCTGTGATAAAACGTAAGGCAGAGTGGTACAGTACATCCAGTTTTTTAAGTAAGAATAAACTGGAGTGAATATACAGTGTATCCCCATAGTCAAGCACTGACAGGAATGTGCTCTGAACTAGCCTTTTCCTCGCAAGATAGGGAAAGCACTTCCTCATTCTAAAGAAAAAACCCAACTTTGGTCTAAGTTTCTTACAGAGGCTCTCAATATGAACACCAAAGGACATCTTATCATCCAACCAGATGCCTAAATACTTGTAAGATGATACTCCTTCTATTTTAGTGCCATCTTGTGTCGAAACACTAATGTTAGGTGAGGATCGTGAATGTGTGAATGTCATTGTTTTAGTTTTTTTAGCATTCAGTACCAACTTTAATTCAATAAGAAATGTTTGTACATGATTAAAAGCAGACTGCAATTGTGCAAATGCAGCATTCATTGATGAAGCTGTGGTGTACAAAATAGTGTCATCTGCATAAAGATGCACTTTTGCTGTCATCAGGTCCTTACCCAAGTCATTTATATAAAGAGAAAATAAAATTGGACCCAAAACTGACCCTTGTGGGACCCCCATTGTAACTTCTAATGATGTTGAGGTATAGTTATCAAGTACAATACACTGCGTTCTATCATTAAGGTAATTTGAAAACCACCGTAGTACAGTATCACTAAAGCCTATTCTTTGTAATTGCTTCAAAAGAAGATCATGGTCCACTGTATCAAACGCTTTAGAAAGATCAATGAATATTGCAGCACAAGACTTCTTATTATCTAAAGCATTCAAAATGTCATTTGTGACTGTGGTAACAGCTGTGACTGTACTATGACCTTGTCGAAAGCCAGACTGCAATGGGTTTAAAATTGAGTTCTCAGTTAAAAAAAGTTTGAGTTGCTCGTTTATAAGAGATTCAAACAGTTTGGCCAGCACAGACAATCTAGAGATTGGGCGATAATTGTCCAATAAGGAAGGGTCTCCACTTCTCAAAAGTGGGAGGACAAAAGCAGACTTCCAAGATGTAGGTATGGTACCACTACATAAACTAAGATTAAAAATTGAGGCAATAGGCTCAGCAATCAAGTTAGCAGCAGTTCTAAGAAAATACGGTTCAATCTGGTTAGGCCCAACAGACTTTTTACAGTCTAGTCCTTGCAAAGCCTTCTGAACTTCATAAGCAGAAATACAGCTGAAATTAAAACTATTTGGACTCATATTTGGATCTGGAACAGTAATTGTAGGCCTACCTCTGCTAACATTTGCTGGAAGAGTTGACTGAGTAGCAATTCCAGCATTGATGAAGTGCATGTTAAAAGTGTCTACCATATGTTGTTTATCCTTAATTTCTCCCTGACTAGTTACAATATATTCAGGGATAGTGGGAGGTGGCACATCGCCTGATGATGATTTTATTGCTTTCCAAAATTTCTTAGGGTCATTGAGATTTTCTTTTATTAAATTAAGGTAATGCTCATTTTTTGTACTTTTTATTAGTCTTGTGCATTTATTTCTTAATACCCTGTAGTTCAACCAGCTTGCATCACCATTATATTTTTTTGCTTTTACCCATGCCTCATTACGTTCTCTTATTGCAGTAGCAATACAATCATTAAACCAGGGGTTATCCCTACCCTTCACTCTAAATCTTCTAAAAGGGGCGTGTTTATCAATGATGGCTAAAAAAGTTTTCTTAAAATAATCCCAGGCCATTTCAACATCATCCATAAAACAAACTGCATTTAAGTCACTGTGGAAAATATCATGAAGAAATGCCTGCTCATTAAAACGCTTAAGATGTCGTTTAAAAACAAACCGTGACTTGGTCTTAACCATTTTACAGTCCCTGACGCACGCAACCATGCAGTGATCACTGACGTCATTACAAAAAACAGCCGCAGAAAATTTGTGTGGAGCATTGGTCAGGATAACGTCAAGCAGCGTAGATTTGTCCATACATTTAATATTAAGGCGTGTAGGTGACTTGATCAGCTGAGTCAACTGCAGTGCATCACACAAGTCTCTTAATGCAGAGGACGACGAGAGATAGTCCCAGTTTAAATCCCCCAAGATGATGTACTCGCTTGACAGCTTTCCCAGGAAGTCAGACAGCAGCGCAGATGCTCCAGCCACTGCCGATGGTGGCCTGTAGCAACCTACTACTGTCCAGGAAGCGCCATTGGGGAGATTGAGTTTAATGGCACAGAGTTCGAAAAACTTAGGTTTACTATTTGCCTTGACAACGCAGCAGTCCAAGGAGGCCTTTACATATATGGCCACCCCTCCTCCTTTTTTCCCACGGTCCGTCCTATAGATATTGTACCCTTCGATGTAAACCACATTGTTCGCAATCGCAGGCTTGAGCCAGGTCTCAGATAATACGAGTATATCACTGTCCGTCATTTTAGCCCATATGCGAATAGCGTCGATTTTATTTATAAGGCTGCGCACATTGACATGGATGAAACGCAAGCCACTGCTGTTTTTCAAAACATCGGGACTCGACAGTTCAGTCACTAGTGGTCCTGGGTTTGGATGTATGTTACCTGACAAACACAGAAGAATGGTAATCCAAAGCGCTGATCTTGTTGCGCTGCTGGCGGCTCCCCTGCCGCGCCTGCTACAGATGAACCGAGAATGTCCAATTTCGGGCCAGCTGACAGGTTCGGTTGGGCAAAGGGGCTCAGCAACACATCCAGTTAGGGGTGCAAATCCGCTCGTGTCAGTACACAACCCAGTTCCAGCATTCGATAGTACAATCCGCCAAGAGGAATTATAAAATCCATCATCATTTGCAGCTCCCACGACGCCCATGAACGGTGAGTACAGCGCAAACACAAATGATAGATAAACTGGGAGTCTGAAGGTGCAGCCAGACCTACGTGACTGAGTAGGCCTAGGCCTGGGTTTGCATAGTTGTTTATGGCTACTCATCGCCATAGTGTTACGATTTTTGTGATGCCACTTAAAGAAGTGCTCTGAGGAAAACGTGATCCAAAAAAATCTAAGAAATATAGCCCAATTAATCCATTAAAAACACAGACACAGGTAACGCAGACAGACGTGAAAACACCTATGCCGCCATCTTGGATTTCCCATTAATGGCAACATAGTATTTTATTTATTGTGGAGTTTCCGTTTCTTGCAATAGAGAAGCATTCAATCTTCAACATTTTTATGCTAATAAAAAGGTCATATTTTAAATCTAAAATGCATTTTTTTTTATGCTTTTTGCAATCTTTTGCCAGCACATAATTATTTTAAATATTTATTTTATGATGTCTTTTGAGAAACTTAACAATTTAACTTAAATGACAAAGGGGATTTTTGGAGGTATCTACAGTTGAGAAGTTCAGTAGGATCTGTTTTTGGTTTGAGAACAGAGAATGAAGAAGATAATGTGATGCAGTTTTTTAATGCTCCACCTATTTGACAATTACACTTTGCCACTGTCTTCTGTAACAAAATGTCAAGAATCCAGAACAAAATGTGTGAAAATTAAGGAATTATCTGTGAGAAAGATCTTGATACAGACATTGACGAGGCTGTGTGGGAAAATATTTTTTCAAATGTGGGAGGGGCTACAAGGGATGCAAGAAATACATTTATTCACTACAAAATTGTACATAGGTATTATTTTACACCAAGTAAGTTATACTGAATGGGTCTAATAAAGGATAACAAATGTTGGAAGTGTAGTAAAGAGGTGGGTACACTTTAGGGCTGCAACAACGAATCGATAAAATCGACTTTTAAAAGCGTTGGCAATTTTATCATCAGTTGTTTCGCGCGATTAATGCGTCATCTGCCGCCGCCGTCATCACATCCACTTGACTGAAACGGGGGAAGAAAAAAAAATACGGCAGAGCGAGCCAGCGCTGCGGGTGCAGTGTTGCCAACTCAGTGACTTTTCAGACCCCTCCAGCGACTATTTTTCAAAAAAGTGACTAGCGACCAATCTGGTGACTTTTTACGGTGTCACTGGCGGCTTTTGGAGACTCTTACGTGAAAGCATGTATCGTTCCTACTCTGCCGTGGGGCGCCTCCCCCATCCCAACCCCGTTCTCCCGCAGGAGTCCCTCTCAGCGCTGCAGTCAGAGCCGCAGGATGTTTATCCTCAGCGTCCAGACTGCAAATGAAGCGCACATGCGCCGGGATTGAAGGCGCAAATTGATCACAATAATTAAAATAGCCTGCGCTTTGTAAAGCGAAAAAAGTCGTAACATGCAACTTTTGTCAAAACAAATTAACATGGCACGGAACCACCATGTTTGTTTCGTTTTAAAGTGGGGAAACGTAACATTCGTTTCTCAGGTAGCTCATCTGATGCTTTCCTTACCGTGTTAGTAGGTTACAGACAGTGATAAGGTTGGCTACTTATTTTACTTTTAATTTCATTTGAATTAGCTTAAGCAGCGTTTATATTTTCTTTATAAATAAATTAACTTGCAAATTATGAGGGCAAGGCTTTTAAAGTTTAAATCTTCTGGCAAAGATAAAGTAAAGAAGATCCTGCAATTTATGAAAGTAAAGCAGAATAAAATCCAGCAAGATCAGTAATATGTCAATTAATTATATGCCGCATTTCCATGTAAATATCTGTCTTTGGAGGATGTGTTTTTTACCACCCCTAGTTTTCTTATTTTTATTCCAAATACAATTTATAATTTGAATCACAGGGCTATTTTTATCTCTATGGTTAAGTATTTTCTCAAGTAGCAACTTTAACTGCTATACTTTCCTGTCTTAAAAGGCAGAACTCTTCTAGTCTAAAAAAAAACGAATTTGTTGAAATGGGGGGACCTATTGTTGAAACCCCTTAGGGGCTTTTAAAAACAAAAAAGCCTGTCTTTTTTTGCACTTTATGAAACAAAGTACCCTATATTTTTGTGGATGTACAGCTACATTTCTCATGGAAGTTTTTTAACACAAACATTTATTTTTCATATTGCACCAGTACAGTTAATGAGCAACATGTACTTGTGTGCTTGTTTGTTCTGTTTAAAATGTTTATTTGGGAATAAAGAGGTTAATATAAAAAATATTTTTTGTCCGATTCATCGATTAATCGAAAAAATAATCGTCCGATTCATTGATTTTTAAAATAATCGTTAGTTGCAGCCCTAGTACACTTCTCCATGCACTATGGGATTACCCCTTGATAATGCCCTTTTGGAAGGCAGTTTTGTAAAAATTTGAGGACTGGCTTAGTCAACCTTTACCAGAGTCTGCACAATTCTGCCTTTAAGGAGAGAAGTCATTGATACCAGAGTGTATTCCAAAAGCTGAAGATAGACTAATGATGACAGGTTTTCTGGTAGGGGCTAGAATTATTCTTGGTAAATTGAAGAGCCCACAGACTGGAAATTAAGTAATGCCTTCAACTTATGTCAGAGAAAGCAGCTTTTGAAGTCATGATTTCAAGGGTGCAGAAGGAGCCGAGTAAAGCTAGCCAATCATGGGTGTATTTTGATTTCAGTTTTGGTATAAATGCTTAAGGGATTTGGGGTGTGTTATATAGTGTGTGTATGTGTATGTATATAAATTTGTTGGGGAACAGATCATTTTCTGTGTTGCAGCCGATGTTTATTTATGGGATTTTTGTTTTTGAAAGTCATTTTTCTGTAATTATATTATTATAAAAGCAATATAGAAAAAATATAATGACAAAAAATATTTATTTTATAAATGCTCCACAGTAAAAGTTTTGAATAAAGATAATCATAATAAGCATTTTAATGTCACCATCATTATGCAAGCTAATTTCTGTGGTATTGTATTTTTTCTGTTGATTGCTGCGTAGTAAATGCAGTCATAATTAAAGTGGTCACCCGACAGTTGATCAATTACAAAAGAAAATAGAAATTGTGTAATTTAGCCCTCTCATATAGCCTTCTTATGTTTCCTTAGTTAAAAGCCTATGATATGCCAGTCTCTTTAGGAGATCTAACCTGTGCAAACACTACATTAAATGTAATTATGGTCCATTGTAAATTTCCCAAAGGTTTGCAACATTAAAGGCACAGGCACTTGCTAGCACAGTGGCGATCTTTGTGCAGTTATGCTACGTTCACGCAGCAAAAGCAGCAAAATCGCGTCTGCTGCTTCATTTTTGCTGCTTGAACCAGTTAGTTCTGACGCGCGGCTGAAGCAGCTTTGCTGCTCTGGCTGCGCGGTGCAAAAGTGTGTCTGACGCGCGTTGGGCGGAGCTTTACTATCCTTTCTCTGCCTTGCAGCTATATTTGCTGTGATCATTTGGAATAAAGTAGTTTTAATATGTGTTTAAATGAGAAAATACACCTGAAAACGTAATCAGTGCCGTCAGTTCATTCAGATTATTATCCTGCCTTCAATATTTTTTCTGTCGGAGCCGCTCAGACCCCCACATACCAGCGGTGCGCCAACAGAAGGAATCCCTTCATCAGCAGCCTCTGGCCAGGTCACGTCCTCGCAGTTCACCGCGGCAGCTGGTAGGTGTTTTTGATCTAAATAATCCAAACTGCATATTCTGCCGGCAGATTTCTGCATTTTAAGTTAATTTAGGCGTCAATAAACTGTTTAAGAGGAGAGATCATAGCCTCTGATCATCAGCGCTGTGTCTCTCTCCCTGCTTCAGCTGCTCCGACGCGCTGGGCCTGCTGCTCAAAACGCGCCGCGGGACCTTTTGCTGCGCCTTGACGCGCGTCAACCATTGACTTTGCATGTAAACTCGCTGCTTCTGTCGCGCCAGCTGCGGTGTGAACGCAGCATTAGTCATTCGTTGCGTTCGCCTGTCTGCTAAGCTCAAAACAACCGCGCCTGGCTTGACGGAGAAACCAGGAGAACAGCTGTGCATATTTACGACAGTGCACTTTTACTTTCGCCCTCTGGGGGGAGTCTCGCTGGAAAATCAACACCGGTTGCATAGTGTACCTTTAAAGCTTTGAGTGAACAGAGACAATGACTTAATTTATAATAACACAACACTTATCCATGTAACCACTCTCTAGTTGAATGCAGATGGTGGCAGACAGATGGTCAAGCTGTTACAGTCATTTGCAAAACTCATTGTGCATCTCTGATATCTACAGCTCATTTTTTTTTTGTTTTTCCAGAAATATTTGGAAATGTTTTACTCCAAGTTACTCCAGGCAATAAACTGCAGCACACAGTACAGTTTGCATCACTTTCCCAGTTTTAACTTTTAGCCAGAACTTACTGCAATGTTACATAATTAAAATATTTTTGGCTTATAGTTTGGCTTCAAAGCTAGAAATCTTTTCTCATAAAATGAATAAATCTGTTTGATACTAAACAGTATCATTATTCAGCAATGCAAAAAATATTTACACAATTAAAGACCGACTTGAAGCTACTTTAGTTTCTAAGAGGACACAGCACATTGGTATTAGGTTTGTTTATATAGTGCCAATTTACAACACGTCATACCAAGGCACTTCAATCAGATACTACAGTTAGACTAGTTAATCATTTTCTATACCAGGAAAAAAACAGCTGATTGCATCGGGTTATGGACTTTGCAGGACATTTTCCTCCTGGATAAGCATGTAGAGAAGGTAAAAGTTTGCTTGCATTGTGCTGTTTACTCTACAGCATCTTTCATTAATTCCTCATCTAAACATTTATTTACAATCAAATGGAAAATCATGGTCGGCATCAAATCATTTGTAGCCTTCTTATAAATGCAGACCAACTTTTCTGTATATTTAGAAATGTTTTGTTGCTTTTCCTTTGTGATTTTGCATTGAGATCCATTTGAACCTTTGTAATCACTCTGCAAACTCCGGATTTATCCAAAGGAAGCAAATCTCAAGTAAAAAAAAGAAGTAAAAAAAAATCCAAGAAAGGGTAAATCTTTTTGGTAATCAGATTAACTTCTCTGGTTTAGGTTCATGTCCGATAAAACTGCAGGTTAACCAGGTTATGGATATTAATTATTAATTCTTCTCTGCACAGACTTGTTTTTCTTTAGCATAATTAATTTGTGATGAATGTCACAATAAAAAAGGAAAATACTTTTTTAAATTAAAAAAGCAACTCGTGGATGCATACATTTTTAAGATTAACTCTATTTGCATTGAGATAATCATAACACTAGGGTTGATTTGTATCAGTTAGTTAATATTATTTTGTAATTATTGCTTTCTAAATCAGCAGTGATATTAAAACACTCTCCTCTGGTATTTTCCTCACAAATTATATAATTTTGTTTCAGCTGGAGTTTCTGGGTTAAAAAAAAGTTTAAATTCAGTTCAAGAATTCTTTATTTATCCCAAAGGGAAATTAAATGTTGTAACTCATGAGTTATTTTTTAAACAGCTGTTGTAGGTGTTGATAGCCGTAGGCAGAAAGGATGTTCTCTATTGGTCTGTCTTGCACTGGATCTGGAGAAGGCTCTTACTGAAGACACTCTGTTGTTGTTTAACAGTCTGATGAAGAGGACGCTCACTGTTGTCTACAATGTTCTTCACTTTACGAAGAATTCGCCTTTGTGAAATCATATCCAGAGAAGTTCCTAGAACAGAGCTGGCCTTTATGAACGTATCAAGCTTTTTTAAGTGATGAGGAAAAGATCACACCCTCCACAACAGACTTGTTGTGAAGATATGTAGCATCTTGTTTCAACAGGGTTCCCGCGGGTCCTTAAAAAGTCTTAAAAGGCATTGAGTTCTTCAAAATAAAACTAAGGCCTTAATTGGTATTAAAATGTCTTTTGTGGGTCTAAATTTTTAAAAAATCATAAATAGGATTATTTTTGTTGCGATTTATTTTTGTAATCTAAATAAAACGTTAAAATTGACAAATATACGGCTCGCCATTATTGGTTCCGTCCCGATAGCGAAACCAATAAAAGCGTTGTTGCAGCCGGGACATTTGGGAGATGCGCTATTAACTTTTTGTCTGGAAAATATGAGCAAGTGTAAATGTAACGAAAATTGTCTATCCAGCCAAGAGTTTTCTCCATGGCTAAAACCAGGGAACATACATGAGGCAGAGTGTATTTTGTGCAAGAAGTCATTCAAGCTCGGAACGATGGGAATTAAGGCAGTGGAGTCGTACATGTGAAGCGCGAAACACAAAGCGTCAAAATGGAGTTACCTCCACTTATTACCAAATCAAACGTACTAAGAAAACGATACAAAGAAAAATAGCTGCAAAAAAGACTTAGCACTTGTTATGTTGGGGCTTTAAAACAGATGATTGTTTCCCCACCATGCCACAAAGCACTTCAACAGCTCTCTGTACTGAGCATCTTGTACATCTTTGATGCACCCAATGACTGCAGAGTCATTTCTTTTTTGATTTCTGTAGATGACAGGACTCTGTCTGGTACTGGAAGTCAGAGGTGTAAGGAGTAAAAAATAATGGTGAGAGTACCATCCCCTGTGGTTCTCCTATGAGGCTGACTACTTGATCTGGCAGTTGACCCTTTATTCTAGAGTATCTGACCAAGTCCGTCAAGCTGAATTGTGTTAAATGCACTGTTGAAATGAATGAACATTATCTCCATAGGGCTGTCTGCCTTGTCTAAATGACAGTGGATTTGTTGAAGCAGGTGTATGATGGCATCTCTGATTCAATCTCCATGGTGATGAGCAAACTGCAGGCGTCCTGATAGCTGTTTGTTTGCTTACTAAAGTAAAACAACATCATTCTAAGTTTTATAATTTGAATCAGGTTGAATCCTCAGCTTCCTCCATACAACAAGGAAAACAGAAGGAGTTTTCTTTTCATAGCTCTACAGAAAAGGAAGACTGGATTAGATAGATGCAAATAAAGATTGTATTGGTCTCGGAGACCTACTGTATGTTAGCTGCCATTTTTTCTTAGCCTTAATCTGGAACTGTAAAAGTACCTTATTGAGGGGAGGAGAGCTTCAACAATCTACTCTTCAGACCTATTTACATTTTCTTACAATTTGAACCTGTCCATGTTCTGGGCTCTCTAATCAGCATCTTAACCCATTGTTGCACATTGTTGCAAATGTGCAACTAACTCTTTGTACTATGTACACAGCCAAGATAGAAAGTGTATTGTGCCAGTTATGCATTTAGTGTGGACCTAGGAACCTTTGGCAAACCCTTTTTTCTGTAAAATTTAGTTTCATTGAATTTATAATGGCATATACACTGCTAAATTTAAGCATAGATTGAAACATTATTGTAAAATGTTACATGCACTCTGTCTGGGGCCAAACTGTCAGGGTTATATTACTTCCTTGCTATATACTTCCTCTAATACAAGTTGCTGGATAAAGGGAGATACAATATGTTTAAAATAGTGACTGCAGTAAATGTCATTCATTTTATTTAGGGTATAAAAGTCAAGGAGACTTTGCTGTCTTCTGAATTATACCAAATAGCATCCCCCAAAACAGCAGACGTCCTTTAGATGTTGGTTTTTAGGCTAAATCTGTTCAGCCCATCATAGGCTTGAATTAGTCCAGAAAAAGTTGTTGAAAATGTTGTTTATTCTGTCTGATGATTTTCAACTTTAGTCTTATAATAGAACTGAGTTTTCAATGTCTTTTCAATGATCTGAAAATTACAGCTTTTCACCTTTCACGTTTCAACCAAATGTAGATGTCATTTGGATGTAAATCATGCCCTCCTTTTAATGTCTTTTCAACCAATTTTTGTTCGGTGGGTTGCAAGGGAATATCCACAGCTTAAGCATGATGCAACACAGGGGCAGTCTTTAAAGTGGGGCAGGTTTGTGCATAACACTGGGAATCACTGCTCCCTTAAACTTTCCCATACCTGTATTCAGAAAAATAAGGAAGCAAGCCTATATTTCCACCATGCACAGTGGGGAAAATATGAAATGAGTTAGAAAAATCTTCCAAAACTAGCTATTAGAAACCTGTAGAAAAGGTTAGCATATTGGGTTCACCATAGCAAGATTTTATTTTTAAAGCAGTTCAGGCACGTTCTATGTTTTAGTTTTTACGCAAATAGCTTACTCTAGTAGCATAAAAAAAAAGACTTTTATTCAAATTATCAGATGCTTTTCTTTCTCTCCCCTTTGTTTCCCTCTATTTGTTAGTAAACAAAAAGAAGAAACGTATAATTTACCAAAACATGTCTAGATACAATATTTAAGATGCATGCTATGAGCAAACAGGGTTGCAATTTAGCCAAGCTCATTATCAGCATCCAGTGAGGATGGTCTATAGTCATAGGATGTCATTATACCCCTTTAAGGATATTGTGGACATCTTTACCAAATTATGTGACAAACACTGTAATAAGGAAATTAAAAGTTACCTTTACCATTTATTTTAATAGAAAGACTCATTTTGTTGAACGTGTTCCTAATATAATTTATTCCAGCATTAATTTCCCGAAACCTAGCCTCAAGAAATGTAAAACATTTATTCATTTAAAAGTTTCCCCTTTTTCACTGATTATGGTCTGGATGAAAGCTTCAACTTTAACTGTATCCTAGAAGTAATTGGTTAAGAGTAAAGTTATAAGAGAGAGGTTAAAGCAGATCAGCTTCTTAATTAGTGATATCATTGTACCCATTGTTAGTTGGCTTGTTCACAATGTTTGTATTGTATTTCCGGTTTATCAAACTACATTTGATTGATTTTAATAGAATAGACTAGAATAGAAAATCCCTTTATTGTTCAACAATTAGGAAACTCTGGTGTTTAGCAGCAAAAAGATTTTAGAAGAAAATGGTCACATAAATGTGGACATTAGAAAAGTGTTTAAGAATAACATAATCGTAAAGAGTTCAAAAAAATAATCAAATGGAATACTGTACTGTTAAGTGTTTTAACAAAAATAATACTGTGCACATGGAGAATAAATAACCAATATACAGCTATGGACATTTTAACAGTAATGGATATTTTAAAAATAGCAGCAACATCAGAGATGTGCAAAATGACAGCAACATGTTATATAACTGACTAAGATAGAAACTGTATAAAATCAGCATGAATATAACAATTTATTGAGGTTGTTTGGGAACAGTGGTGGTTATAAAGTCTTATAGCTGCTGGGTGGAAGGATCTGTGATAACGCACCCTGGTGCATTTAGGGTGCAGCAGTCTGTCACTGAAGGAGCTCTCCAGTTCTGCAACAGCTTCAGGCATGGAGTGGGAGACATTATCCAACAGAGATGTTAATTTATTTAGGATCTGCTGATGAAGGTTCTCAGTCATCCAGGTCATAGTCATTCCGTAAAAATTCAAAAAATCCACTGGACTTGGTTTTCAAGATTTGAAGACGTTTCGCCACCTCTCCAGGAAGCTTTCTCAATTCAAATGTCTGGATCCGCAGTGAGTTTGAGTCTTATATAGACAACGCCTTGTATCGCTTGGAAACATGCAATGGTAACCGATGAATGGGTCGTTAGTTCCCACGTTAGCCTGTAATATCTGAAACTGTCTATGATTCTAGGGGTCGGTCGTTAAAGGGGGGATTGCCATTAAGGGGGGGATTGTCTCCTGTAATACCTGAAACCTGTCTATGATTGTTAAGGGTTGGTCGTTAAGGAGGTATTGTTCACCGGCTGGGGCGGGTAGGTCCCTCGTTCCTCTGTGATGGGGTGGGGGGTTTGGTGATATCTGGAAGGGATCATGTCTATGATTGAATTGTATGTTTTTGGAAGCTGGAATCTGAGTCCACCACTACCGTTGGTTTTTCTCTCTTAACATAGATGGCTTCCTTCACGCCCCTCTCAAAACCTCTCCACAGACGCATGGCCCAACACAGAAGAGCGGCCGCCTCTGGACAAGACTCCGCAGTACACCTACACCTTATGGACAAAGGACATTCTTTTGAGGACAAGAATGTCCATATTCTGGATAAAGAAAATAGGTGGTTTGAGAGGGGCGTGAAGGAAGCCATCTATGTTAAGAGAGAAAAACCAACTTTAAACAGAGGTGGTGGACTCAGATTCCAGCTTCCAAAAACATACAATTCAATCATAGACATGATCCCTTCCAGATATCACCAAACCCCCCACCCCATCACAGAGGAACGAGGGACCTACCCGCCCCAGCCGGTGAACAATACCTCCTTAACGACCAACCCTTAACAATCATAGACAGGTTTCAGGTATTACAGGAGACAATCCCCCCCTTAATGGCAATCCCCCCTTTAACGACCGACCCCTAGAATCATAGACAGTTTCAGATATTACAGGCTAACGTGGGAACTAACGACCCATTCATCGGTTACCATTGCATGTTTCCAAGCGATACAAGGCGTTGTCTATATAAGACTCAAACTCACTGCGGATCCAGACATTTGAATTGAGAAAGCTTCCTGGAGAGGTGGCGAAACGTCTTCAAATCTTGAAAACCAAGTCCAGTGGATTTTTTGAATTTATTTAGGATCCTTTTGTTTCCCAACTCCTGCACAGTCCAGAGGGCACCCAATCATGGAGCAGGCCTTCCTGATCAGCTTATTCATCCACTTTCTATATAATCTTCTATATAATCCTTCACCTGGAATTATAACCTGTATTAATTTTTAATTTTGGTAAAGATGTTGATAAACTTTAATGGAAATTATATCAAAATGTATCCTACCATTAACTTTCACTGCAGGTTTTAGTTGTTAGCCCACTGTTTCTGTCCTTATTTCTTTATTCTTTTTGTCTTAAATACTAACTCTAACGCTTGCATAGGGCTTCTCACCTGCTCACATGTAGCACTAAAAGACATCATAAAGAATTTATCAAATGCCTGCTGCATAAGTAGACCACAGGCTTCAAGAACTGGAACCTCTTTTCTAAACCTAATGCTAGAAATGGTAAAATGCTGAAGCAGAAACTTCATTTACTGAAATATTTATAAGAATTAAGTGACTTAGAAATGTGCTGTAGGGCACTGTTGTCTTTTTTTATTTATGGAACAATCTATAAAATTAAATCTCTTAATAAAATTCTAAGGTAATTATGTTAATAAAATGCTCTGCCTAGTTTTACACAGAGCTCTTGCTAAATTCAGCAGCGTACTGCTACCTAACTAGAGCTTTGCTTTCTTCACAGAACATGTCTGCTGACCCTGACTTGAACACAGTGATTATTCTGGGTCAGACTCTTTTGAAGCTACATGCTGGAATTAATGGGACTGAGAAGGGCAAAAAATGGGGCTGGTATCTTGCCCTGGTTTTCTCAATCTGCTGCTGTTCTAGGAAGAAGCAAAAAAATAAAATAAAACTGGCACATTTTACTAAACCCAGTGGGGACAAAGTGGTTTCCTTAAGGTGCAAAGTCTTTTTTTTTGCTGTGAGATAGCAATATATTTACCAAAATGTAAGAAAGGCTTTTACATTTTATGAATTAGGATTAATTGAATGTGCATCATCAGTGTTGTTTTGTTCTGATCTTAGGAGATTATGCAGTCTTTCAACTCCATAAAATTTAATGGCCTTATTATTTTAGAATGGTCCTAATATAGCATGAAGTCTTACTTATAATAAGAAGTTTGATTTGTTTTCTTAATGAAACAGTGCAGCTATACGCTGGTGGGTCATCAGTCTTAGCTAACCACACTGTGCTTTATGGAGTGGTAAATAGAGTTTTTAACAGTGATTACGTATGGGAGTTATCAAGGGATGAATAACAAGAAATGATTTTACCATACCATAAGTTTAGATTTAAATACTCATTCAGTTATGAATTGCAATTCCTTTATGAAATTCTCAGAAATTGTTTGAGTAGATAGATTAAAACATTCAGTTTTTAAAGTGAATTTGCTTATATTTTACATCCAACTTTATATTCATTCATTTAGATCAAAGGTCTTCAACAGGGGGTCCGCGACCCCTAGGGGGTCCGCGGAGGTTCTGCATGGGGGTCGCGAAAGTCTTGGTTGATTACTTTTTTTTATATTCCCTCCTGCAATTTTTTGCACTAATTAAAATGTCTTAAAATACACGTTAACATGAATTCAACACACTGTAGTAAACAGATAAATGGAGGCAGAAGATGTCTTTCAGTTATCAATGCACACATTCAGCGACACACAGGAGCTCTTTCAAGCTGGGCACCGTTTCATTCATAACACCTGTCCCATCAACCAGGAATCAGATTCAGAAATACTTTAATAATCCCAGGGAGGGATTACTTTAGTTACATTACTCCATCTGTAATAGAGTGACTGTAGGACCAGTTTGATATAACACAATTTCATACAATAAATATAATTAGTCGGTCCCCGCTCCATCTCGCAATCAGTTTGGGGGTCCTTGGCTTTGAAAACGTTGAAGACCCCTGATTTAGATCATTAAACCAGAAATTGTTTTAAGCTTTTGGTGGAAATTTTTTGAGCATGGACCAGTTTCCTGCTAGTGATGGTAGAGAAATTTGGTCTGGCATGATTACATGTTATTACCTCTAGAATATAAAAATAACCTCCATTTGTATTTGTGAACATATTTGTTAAATTAATAAGATGATGTGAAGACTAAATGTCCTTCTCATAAGGCATAAGTTCTAAGTCTGAAAAAGCAAATGCTATGAAGAAGCTGTTTCTCTATTACATCCTTCTATAAGGCCAGTTGTAACTTTTTGTAAGTTACATTGTAAAGTCATTGTGATAGATTCATTGCTTATAGTTTTATTTCTAATGATTTTTATTCTCATGATGCAGCTCTTTTCCTTTCAGCCCACACACATGCTGGAGCCTTGCTCAGTGCGGCTCTTGGAAAATCCATTATAAACATATCCACAAAGTCTGGAGTGACAGTTCTTGTCTTTTAAACTTTAACTGCTATGCAGTTTCAAAGGTAACATGGCTGCCGTTAGGTACTGAGATGGGATCCTCTGACTACTTGTGAGACCATATGCTGGTGCATTGGCCTTGGATTCCTCTTAATGTAGGACAATGCTAGACCTAATGTGGCTGTTGTGTTTCAGCAGTTCCTGCAAGATGGCATTGCAGGCAAGGCATTGCAGCTGTGGACTGGCCTGCCCATTCCCAGAAGTGAATCTGATTGAGCACATCTGGGGCATGAAGTCTCGATCCATCCACCAACAATAGATTGCGCCACAGACTTTGCCTAATCAGGAGCATGCCCAGGCATTTTAGGGTCATACAGGCATGTGGAGGAAACACACAATGCTGAGACCAAAGTTGGATCAGCCTGTAGTGTGTTTTTCCACTTTATTTTGTTTGTGACGCCAAATCCAGGCCTCAATTTAAAATACATTCAATTTCAATCTCTGATTTTTGTTTGATTTTGTTGTCAGCACATTCAACTTTGTACAGAACAAAGAGAATATTTCATTCATTCAGATCTAGGATGTGTTATTTCAGTGTTCCCTTTATTTTGTATTTTTTTGAGTAGTGCATATTCTCAATTCAGAGTTGAATTGAGAAGTACAAATAAGTGCATGAAGCATTGCATTTCCACTTCATTGCATCATAGAGAACAGGTTCCCAGGCATTTCCCCCCAAAACAGCTTTTGGCTGAGTACACCATTTGCAAACTAACAGAAAAAGATATGATATATGTAAAGAAGAATCAACTTTTGGAATGTCCTTCTCACTTTTATTCCCATTAAATTATTAATAATTTTCAATTTAATTCAATATAATTTTTCAAACTCATAAATTTGTTTATTTATTTATTTTGTTCTATATTACAAAGGTAAATCAAACCTTTTAAACATGTGTATAGTGGGAGGGTTGGGCCTAATCAGTGCCAATGCTGTACCTCAATATCCACATGTAATATCCTTTAAAGTCAAATGGCCACACTCACATACAGTTTTGTTTGAAAGTTTACATACCCTACTGGTAAAGAAATTGATAAATTTAGACTAGTAAATTCAAAATGAAACACAAATGACAAATTATAATTCATAAAATGTACTAAATTGGTATTTAGTAAACTAAAACATTTATTTTGAATTTTTGTTTGAAGAGTAAACTGTCTTAGACCAATTAGAGTACGTTTCTCACAAACAGTGAACTTACAAACCAGTCAACAGGTGCAGAAGATTACTGAATATTCCCTGAACCTTAAAGAAAACCCCTGATTTTTTTAGTGATCTCGAGAATTTTAGTTCAGGAGCTCCATCACGCTTGTTTACTAATATATAAAGCTTTTAAAAATTTTTTTTATTAATATCATGATTTCCATTTTTTATTATTTTCATTTATTATTGCTTTTTCAATTTTTTCAGCAGGTAGCTGATTTATTTCTGTCTTTAACGAAAGGGTATCTAAACTTTCGAGCAGAACTGAATGTAAAGTTTTTAATGATTAAAAAATGATTTTATATTGAGAAAAATAAAAAAAACTTATTTGCATTTTTCCCTATTTGTGTTTTGCTCTGTCCAGCTTTAAAAACAGATATATACAGCTGTTCTACAAATGTATTGATTCAATCTCCAATTTGTATTGAACTTTTTTAAATTTAATGATCTAACGTATTCAGTAAGGAATGCTAAATCATTTGGCATTTCCTGTTCTGATTATTTTTTTTCCCTCCGTTTGCACTTTTTAACTTCTTTTTACATGTAAGGCCTTGTGTTATCAAATATTGATGCATTTAAAATACTGCCTAATGCCTGCATTACATCCAGCTGAAGCAGTCAAATGCATCTTTGCATGGCCGCTGGGGTCCAATCTGCACTGCTGTTTGCGCTGTACTCACAGTGAGTCATCTGTAAGGAGAAGTGTCCTTGCTCCCCGGCCTGAATGTTATCATAGAGTTTTTACGCCCCAGAGGGGTGACACCAATGCACAGCTTCTTCACTGTTCACTTTTTTTTCCATCTCTGCCACTCTCACAGAGTAATGCAAATGCATCCTCAATGTCCTACAATCTCTATATTAGAAGTACACTGTGCAGCGTTAACTTGCTATGCTGGGGGCTGGCAGGGATAGTGAATGAATGGAAGGAAACAGAGTGTAAAAGCTCTCACATGCACCCTACTTACTGTCCTGAATGTAGTCTCTGTACACAATCCTTAAAAGGTGAACAACCTAGCTGGAACTACTCCTTGGTGGTCTTTGTGCATGTTTTTTACTCTAAAAAAAAAACATAATCCATCCTCAATCCCCTGGAGGCTTTTGAGGGAAGCCTGACAGTGCTTAGCTTTTTAAACAACTTGGCTATAAATAACATTAAACACAATGAGACCCTGAATATCAGTAAGAGCTTTTTCATCTTGCGACATGTCTGATTAACTCCTATAGATGTTCCACTTGCAGTAGGTCAACTATTCATCAAACTTCACTCACATACTGTCAAACGAGAAGGATGCGAAGCTACTGGATTGTTAAATTGCAGTTTCAAAACTTCTCATTTGCCGTTTGTGCATCAAGATGCAAGATTTTATAAAACTAGAAAAGTCCATATATCACTAAGACAGAGCAGAGCTAAGTTTAGGTGGTTTTCAAAGTTTTGATGGATGACTACCACTTTATGGAGGCAGCATATGATTGAGGGCAGCACAGAAACACACAAAAAGTCCTTGTCAGTAAATTGAACTCTTGCACACCATTCAAAGAAAGTGCATTTCTAATGGTTAGATTGTTTGAAATGTTTAAGGCAAAGGCGTGATAAAGGTGTTAAAATTGAGTTAATGGTTGATTTTTAAGGTGCGTAGTTTGTCTTAAGGTGCCCTATGCTATCACAGATTGCTGATCTCTCCCTCTTACTTATAAGCAGAATAAGCAGACACAGCAAAGCCAAATGTTAGGGTGCAGAATGTCCAACTGCTGTAAACCAACCTAATTAACTTTCCCTCTAAGGAATTTGGCCTTGCTCTAATCTTTTAGGGTGTCCTTGAGTGATATTTCTTGAGTTTCTGAAGGTCTTTTGTCGATTTATTTTTTTTAATCCTTCCTGATTTTTTATTTATTTTCAGCCCAATCCATGTATCTACCCATAACAGTTTCCAGCTTAATAACAGCAGCAAGCAGCCTACAAAAAATAAAACAACACCAACAAAAGTGCAGCATATGAAATCCTTCATGCTTCATCGAATCATACTCTATGCATCCCAATAAATGTTGTTATATTGACAAAGTATTTATTTTAGTATAAAAATTTAAAGTGGAACCCATATAACATTTACCCATATGTAGAAAGTGACATATTAAAATCATTTTTTGTTGCCGGTAAGTTACAGTCAAGAGCAAACAGCAAACTCTATAACTAGTTTTCTAATAGACTTAAATAACTATGTAAGACAAATAAAAATATATTTATTTTTGATACAGAAATGTTATGTTATGTTTTCTTATCCAATTATCAGCAAAGTCCAATACTTGACAGATGTCCAGCAAACATGTTATGTTACAGCACCCTTCACCCAGAGGCATAGGCTACAAAGTTAAAAGAACTACAGCTCACAGTTCTTGTGTTAACCCTGGACCAGTTATGCCAAAGCAGGTGAAAAGCATTTTACTAGTGATCATCAGTTCAAAGTCCCCAGCAAAGAATAAAATTAAGCTTTTCTTTTGTTTGGAAGTCAAGGTCCTAGAGTGTTCAGGATAAGCAGAGAGGTACAGAATCCAAACATCTGGAGGTCTAGCAGGATGTTTCTAAAGGATCCTAGGGAACCTTGTTGGAGTTCCTCTTTGGTTGGGCAGTTTAAGCATGGGCGTAGGTTTGCATAGGGACCATAGGGACATGTCCCTACCAAAATTTTGAACCGACCTAATTGTCCCGACCAATAATTGGATGTGAGCAACATGTTTATAATTTACAGCAGTAGTTGTTGCAGCAGTGGCTTCTTTTCCTCTCGCAGCTCCTCTGCCTGGTCTCTCCTGTCCCTTTCACGTAGCAGCGCATGGAACTGTGCTGCGCTGTTTAACTCAACTCTCATTGGTTGTTCTGCCTTAAGTTCCGCCTTCTCTCTCTCTGATTGGCTGTTTTTTAGTCCGCGTGTGCTTGGAGCGCAACATTGAAAATTTATTCACACTAGAATGCAGCGGTTACTGCAATTAATATTAGGCTACAAAACTAGTCCCAATAAAAAAAATGAATATCATGTACACTAAAAAACAAAAACCTTTTTTTTTTCTTTTATAAAACGAAATATTCTGAGTCAGCCAGGAGTTCTGAAGACTGCTGGAAAAATGGGCAAATAAAGGCTGTAAGCCATCAACATTTCTGATTCTTAGCCACAGCCAACTAAAAAAGAAAATGTGAGGGTTTCCTTTTTACCGATATTTAGTTGATATTACTGTTTTCATTTTTTTGTTTTGATTTTTACAATTTTGATATAATAACTGATCTAAGTGGGTTGCTCTGTGGGGAAAGGCACATTTTACATTTATATTACTGTATGATTTAAAGTCTCTATACTCCAGTTAATGATGAATCACTTACTAAATTAGTTGACGATTATTGAAATAATCAATTAATATGATTCATTTTTTTCAGCCCCAGATGAAATACATGAAATTGTCTACACAGAGTAACTACAGCCCAGATGTTCAACTTTTATAGTGAAGTTAATATTTTAATGAATGTATTATTTTGCTTGATACAGAGAGAGAATAGTAGGTAAAAATATTAGAGTGGGGTTTAACTCTGCACAATTCTATATCTTCAAAAGAAAATACTGTATTTATCTTCTCTCTTAGTCGTTCAAATGAAACCGTTTTCAAAGTGGAAAACAGTCCTAATTCCATCATCAGAGCCGGTGATACCGCAAACATTGATAAACAGCATCTAATGAGTGTAGAGCTTATAACATTTTTATTAATGGAGCAAAATGTTGCTTTTCTCTTTTAACAATGAATACCTCTTATCAGTACGGATGCTCACATTGAGCATAAAAAAGGACATGCATATTGCATAGCACCAATGACACCAGACCAATAGTGTCCCTACCAAAGTTCAAATCAAACCTACGCCCTTGAGTTTAAGTGTTGATTTTCAGGAGTTGTGGGTTTAAAATTTGGTTTGCTTCAGGTGAACTGCTGAAAGTAGGCCTGCAATGTAAAACCTTGATGTGCAAGCTGTATAGAGTTGTTATGGAAAACCATCAATAATAATGGAGCCGCTGAAAAGACTCTGTCACTATGGAGCCTTGTCATCTGCTGGTGCTGCTCCGCTGAGTCCAAAATCACTGCTTGTCTTGCAGAAAATTTAAGATCACCCAATGCTTTGTTCTGCTGACAAAATTTATGGAGAGTTTTATTTTTCCAGCACAAGTTAGCACAATACTGCCCAGGGTACCAATAGCTGCTTTAATGACTGTTGTATAACTGTGTTGATTGCCAGCAAAATCCCTGAACAAAATCAGATAGAGAGTCTTTGGAGTATTGTCAAGAGCAACACAATAAATCTTGTAATTATTTTCTAATCTAGCAGCCTAGTTCTTGTTAATTCGTGGTTGAAAATGGCCCCTTCCCATTCAAAAGCCACCTGAATGGTAACAAAATCCCCTCCAACTTCCAGCCACTGGCCTTCTCCTGGGCGTGCATATTTTTTTTACTCTGACTCCACCCTTTCACTAAATGAAAGAAATATTTTAGATGTTTAAAAAGGAATTGTAGAGGAATAGGCAAGGGCCCATTAAGGATAGTGGGGAAATTTTGAATGGCTTCTACTTGCAGCTAGGTTAGAATTACATATTTATATACCAAAATACTGCCCTTCTTTTGAAAAAAAAAAATAAATAATGTTATTACATGACCTACACAAAATAGATTAGGAAAACTATAGTTAGTGACTGGCTGCTGTTAAAAATATGTCTGAAGATTAGATTTAAATATAAAATAACAAAAAAACTAAACATAGGTTATTTTTTGTGTCTACCAGTTCAGAGGGGGAATGCACTGTGGTTTAAAGACTTGTCCCCCCTACTTTTATGTCTTCTTCCAAAAGTCTCTCACAGCCTTCATCTTTAAAATTAGTGTAAAAGGAAAATGTCTATTTATGATATAAATCTTGTAAAGAAACAACACCTGCACTCAACTATAGCAGCTGGTGGTTTGAGACTTTATAGATCTGATTCAGCTGTTAATCTAAAAAAAGCAGCTGAAATGTAATTTATTTTTCCAGCTTTTTTTTTTTTCTTATGTGCGATGCTTCATGTAGTGACCATGATTGGTATTTATTCATTTCCGAATGATCACCAGCCCCTGTTTGAATGTGACATTTGCTCTTCTCTCCATTACATCAGCAAAAAAAAAAAAAAGTCAGACTTTTTGCATTTTATTTAAATTGAGTTTTTTATTATTTTTTTTTTTAACAACACAGCCACACAGTAAAGGTAATCACTAACTTCTGTTTTTGACTCACTCCTATATCTATATTTTTAAAAGTGAATGGATTTCACTGTGAAATATTTGGTTTTTAAACTAGGTTCTGTGCCATACCTACTGTTGCAGTGAGTTATTTTTGCTTGGGTCAAGTGCAATTGGTACACTTAGGTCACAATGCTAAAAATGGGTTTTTAAAGTTTGAATAATCCAGTCTAGTTTCCAAACTTTGTGTAGATTTTAATTATAGCTGATCTAAGAGGACGAAGATGCCAGAGAACAGATTAATAGTGCTTTGTCAAAGTCAGGAAGGCTCATGAAAAACAACATTTTGAAATAGTTAGAAATATGCCCCGCATTTAAAAAAAAGTGCTATGTCTTGGTGGAACTTTGGATCCTCATGGACATAAAGTGTTTAGATGTTTTTGACGGACAATCAGAAAAGCAGGAGTAGACTGTAATGTTACCCCTACAGTACAGTACCCTTAAAAATAAAGGTTTTAGTTGGAAATGTGGTTCTTCTCAGTGATGCCATGGGGGAACATTTTTAGGTTCTACAAAGATCTCCCTGTCTACTCTAAGTGCTTCAGAACACTTATTAAGAACCATTTTTATTTAAAGTGTATTATGCAACCAAAGTTTTTTTTTTTGACAGAAGCACATTCACTGTCTCATATGCAGCAATATCTGTTTACACTCAAGGTCCAAGATAATTTAAAAACTTATAACTTTACCCAATACAATAAACACGTTTTTCTAATATCCACAGATGTCTTTTTATTGATACTAAGCAAAAAAAAAAATATATATATAAAGAGAAATTGATGTATAAAAAACAAGAGTTTGGATTGGGAGATTTGAGTTACTTTAAATATTATAAAAAAATATGTAAGTAATTTATTAAGATAAATTATTATTCATTATACAATCTCTATAAATGAAATGGATTTGCATGTTATCTTTGCCAACACACTTTAGATGAAATGTTATAGCAAAGAGGGAAAAAAAGGTAACACATTACAGAGATAACCCCCACCAGTATGTACTCATAAAGTCTCATTTTAACCTCTGCCTGTGCCTGTTTGGCCCCTTGAGAGAAAAACACCCACTGTAGCCTGAAACTTCATGACCTGTAGCTGGTGTACCTTTTCCCCAGTGGCTCTTTTTTTTTTCTTCCAAGAGCTTACTTTGGAAGCGTGTGGGAGAGAGACGGATATCATAGTTCAACCAGTAAATATCCCAGCAATTGCAAGTGCTACCCTGAATAAATTGTTACTTTTTCAACTCTGAAATTGTGTACAAAGCGACTTGAATAGAAGCACATTTTTCAGGAGCAGGAAAACTCCAATGGAATCAATCTAAATCCAGACTGATAATACATGCCATCCTGTCAAGCTTTTAAAGAGAGAGAGACAGAGACATAAAGGAGAATTTTAATTGTTGTATTTGATTGAAAATGATTTATACTCAGTGGCCTTGCTGTTAAGGTCATGCTGATAACATTTCTATTGACTGCAGCCCAGAGACACGAAATACCTTTTTCACCTCCCTGGTTTAGGAACCCATCTGCTGAGACCTCACTCCAGCAAAATTCCCCACTAATTCTAATTAAGACCTACTTTGCACAAGAGATCACAATATGATGATTACACAGGAAGTGGGCCAGAGATACAGTCCTGAAACAATAATTAGGTACAAAGGCTGATTATCCGTGGAGATAATAGTTTTGTTTCACCAAGTCCAATGTAGTGCAAACGATGAGTTCATGAAGTCATAAAATCCTTCTTGCACTGCCATGAAAAAAGAATTTTGAAATCTTAATGAGTTCATTTCAGTTCAGTTCATCATATGTCAATCCACCTGCTTCTTAGGATAAAGTTACTATATTTTGGCAATATAATTTTTCTTTTACTTCAAGGTTATTAAATTCATACCTTTAAATCAAAACCAGAATAATTCATTCCTATACTTAGCCTAGGTGTAGAGATGAAAAAAGAGAAAAACAACACAAAGAATAAGAACATAAAAGAAAAATAATCTTAAAAGATCAAGTAGAAATAGATAAACTGTTTAGTAATAGGAAAATATGTATGAGCTAGAGTTGGCCTTTATAAAGAGAAAATTTCTATTTTGATTTAGTTTCATATTGCTGCAGACCTAGTTGGTTGACTTTTTTAATATAACATGCTAAGGGCTGAAATAAATAATTAGATAAATTGCGATTTAATGATTATTGAAATAATATTTTACTAATTTTGTAATCAATTAAATATTTTTTGTTATTTATTTACCCTTTGGGTTCAATAAACTGTTTTATTGAATGGCATAGTTAGATGCTGTTAACAGACATGCCACCAGGCCATTTACCTACTGAACCACCAATTAAGTATTTAAGCAGTAATTAAGCCAAAACTGCAAAGGATATATTGTTTGTATTTAAGATGAAAAACCTTCTTTCAAATCAAAGTTTAAATTGATTTGTAAAACCTTATATTTGTGTTTTTAAGTGTTAGCTTTAAGGAAATGCAACTATTGTAACTCCGTTGATTAGAAGGATGTCTCAAAATCACTTTAGTTTGATCCGAGGTCACAGTCTTTTATATTTTGATAGATCAGCTTCCCCAAATGGGAAAAAAAATACTGTCCCTGGAAATAGGCTGGAAAGCAGAGGTCACGGGTTAGAGGAACGGGATTCTCCCCCATGAACATAATCAAAAATAAATATGGGTCCAGGCTCACGAATAAGAACTTTTTTAATGAGCTCAAAACCTTGGACCCAATATTTAAAAATGGACCGATCTAGGTAGTTCAAAACAAGCCTTTATTGAACATTCTCAGCGTGTGGCTGGTCGTCAGCTAGGGCGGATAAACCAGATCCTATGTAAAAACTCAGGTCAGCGACTAATAGGGGCTGATAACAGTTAAGAGTAAATAGTCACTGAACTGTTTCTGAACGGAGCTGAAGCCAGCAGACGCCGAGGAGCAACAGAGTCCTGAAGGGAATGTCCAAAGCCGAAGTCGTAGCAGAACCAAGTTCACAGACCAGAAGATCAGAGAGCCGATGAGGTACAGAAGTGGAATACAAGCCGATGTCAGAAGAAAAGTGTACGTTTGGTGAGCCAGTTGAATCCAAGAATCAGTCCAGAACAGAGCAGATTAAAGAGTAGACAAGGTCAAAGCAAAATTTGGGATCCACATGACATAAACAGGTCACAATCAGTTAATAAGGACAACCAACAGAACGCTAGAGTTACTCACACAAAACAACTTGAATAATCTGGCACTGGTAGCTGGAAAACACACAGCATGAATAGGAGCTGAAAACAGGTGGATCAGATAAGCAGTAATGAAAAACCGTGCAGAGTTAAACAGGTGAGTGGAATGAGCAATCAGGCCAGCCATCAGTGCCAGGATTATGACAACCTTGATATGTGCTTGAGAATGGCTTTGTTGCCATTCAAACACAGTTTTAAAGCCTTGCAGGGCAGCCTAAATGGATCCTTATTTACCTTGATATACTGTATATACCTGGATATACTGTATATATATATATTGTTTATTGTTTATTCTTAATGCACCTTTTCCTCCCTGTTTGCACCTTATTTGACTTCTATGCCAATATGTGACAAGTGAATTTCTCTGCTGTGAGATCAATAAAGCTCATCTAATCTAATCTAAAGCCCACTGCGCTCATTAAGCTATAAAAAAGGAAAACGGTCCGTTCAGGTGTTTTATAAAATATGTTAATCAGGAAATTGTCTATATACCAAACTGAACGATTGTTGTTCTCTACTTAAAAAAATTTCTACTTTATTTTCTTTTTTTTATTTTATTTAAAACGTCAACGTATTACATGGATGTATAAACGCCTCCTTTTATTTCAGTGTTAAATTCTGTTTAAAGTAAAATATTATAATTAAAAATGTCTCTGTCTTTATTGGTTCTTGATTTTTAATTGGTTACCTCTGGTGTAAATAAAATGTCATTAGAAACAATTTGTTTGAACATGAATATGCTTGAACCCCAGTCTGCCTCTGCAGATGGCCGCTCACACTGAGCCTGGTTCTGCTGGAGGTTTCTTCCTGTTAAAAGGGAGTTTTTCCTCTCCACTGTCGCTACAAGCATTCTTAGTGTGAGGGATTGCATTCAAGTCAATGAGTCGATGCAATCCGCTGGTTTTCCTTGAATAGAAAACTTTGAATCAATATGTTTGTATGATCTGGTGAACTGTAAAGTGCGTTGAGATGACATGTGTTGTGAATTGGCGCTATATATATATATAAACTGAATTGAATTGAATATGCTATATGATTAAAAGAAAAAAACTTCTATGCATTTTTATACTTCAATAATTAATTAAAATACTCCCAAGAGAGATGAAAAGTTCGGCTTTAAGGGTGTGAAATGCTTTGTTTAGACACAAAATGAAAGTAATTGCCTAGTTTAAAAAAGTGGGAAGAAAATGCACTTGAATTTTAGAAGTGATTCGGTTGACCCTAAGCTGGCACTTTGGCTACGTTCACACTGCAGCCTGAAGTGACCCAATTCCGATTTTTTTGCCCATATGTGACCTGTATCTGATCTTTTTAATGACGGTCTGAACGACACAGATCGGATTTTTTCAAATGCGACCCAGGCCACTTGGATATGTGGTCCTGAATCCGATACGTATCTGATCTTTTCAAATGCGACCTGTGTCTGTACGGCCAGGTCGCATTCATCCGACCTACACGTCATTGATACTTGACAAATGTTACTAAACGTTACTAATCTGCGTCCTACTAAGCGGAGGTGGGAAAAACTAACAACCATGGCGGAAGATAACACAGAGAGCTGTCAATGGAGAGAAAGTGAGGTTGCTGACTTAATTCATATTTGGAAAGATAGCTAGATTCAGACCAAACTCAAAGGGTCTTACCGGAACCTGGCTCTCTTTCTTTTTGATCTTCTTAAAAAGATTTCGTTCGTAATGTGCCTGCTCCTGTTGGAGAAGAACTTAAAGAACGCAATATACGCTGCGGTATTACGAGTCATGTTTACTTCCGCAAACACTGAGGACGCTTGCTACGTGTGACGTCATCGCGTCCTCGAGTGCGCATGCGGGACACTTCGGTTGGACGCATTCAGTTCACACAGTAGATCACATACAAGTCGCATATACTTGGAAGTGTGAACGGACACGCAAAAAAATCCGATTTCACAAAAAAATCGGAATTGAGCATTAAGGCCTGCAGTGTGAACGTAGCCTTTGTCACTTATGTTTATTGAGTTTGTAGAACTGTAGTGCACAATGAGCCAAACTGTGCCGAATTACCTTGTTTTTTTTTTGAGGAACAACTGAGTCTCCTGGAAATGGGTGTTGCTTGGGGGATAGTATGTCCCTTTGTCAATTTAAAAACCTACGGCTAAATCTACATAATATGCTTTTTGTCTTGATTTATTTAAAATGTTTCATGATATGGGATTGTATTTAATTTTAATACTATAAACAAAACAAAAAAACAAATGTAGGACAAAGTAGTTCCAGTTACTAAAACTGTTTTATTTGCAGAGGGGTTAATTAAATTAGCTACAAAGTTAGGATGATTGCTCAAATTATGAGCCAAAAACAGTGAAAGTTGGACATAGTTAATGCTTATTTCTCTTAAAGAAAAGAAAATATTAATATATTATCATAAATATTTCTTCACTAAATGTTTAAGTTCATAAAACAGTAGTGATGCCACACTATTATTAAGATTAAAGTCATCATTAGAGTTTTGCAGCAATGTCTTTTATGACTGAGCCAGTTTATGCTCTCCTAGGCATTTACAGCATTTCTGGCTTCAGTGCTGAGAGAGCGCAGGGGAGATTGATACACCATGAAAAATCTAAGTGGGTAAATCACATAATTCTGGACAAACCCAGAATTTTAACAGTAAAAGAAAAAATATATATTTTAGCCTTTTCACCTGATCCCCGGCCCCAAATTGCCTATAGATTAGTATAACATTGAATAAAGTATAATGACTTGGTCATTGGCGCTGCTAATTATAAGAAACCTCCAGTGCTACTCAGGCTGAATTCACACACGAGAGTGTGAAAGACAACAGGCTAGAAACCCTGCTATTTATGGAAAAATGCAACACTCAGAGGACCACTTCGCATGTCAAAACTCTGTCATGTGGGCAGACGTTCACTTATGCAGAGCGACCCGTATCCGCAGGGCAGAAGACTCTGTAAGAATAGCTTTCTGTTGATAAACACTGTCGCTCTTCAACCAGTCGGTTCAAACAGAGTTACACTGAGGATCTTACGCCATTACTTCAAATGCTTCAAATGCTCGTTTTCATTCATTTTCATCCTTTGATTCATTAATAAAGGTAATGCTCTCACTTTCAAAGGCAGGTAACTATTATACATTTGAACAGTTTTTAGTTTTATGGTGTAAAATATTTTTTTCAGGGAGTTAAAATTATTTTTATTCAGTTTTTGTTTTACTAACGTACATTTAAGACGTTTAAGACTCTATATCAATAAATATATATATATATATATATATATATATATATATATATATATATATATATTATACAATATATTAAGTATAATAGTGATAAACTATATAAATTAAATCTTAAAGGTTATTTTGCAATGTTTTGATACCAACAAGATGCCCTGAAGTCCCAGACTCCTGTACTTAGACATCATCTGATGAACTTTGCGTGACGATCAGTAACCGCTGCAAACTCCACTGACAGTAGGGGCTGTAAGAAGCAGCAGAATAAGTTGTCATTAGATTTACTGAACATAGCACAGCTTAAACTAAAATAAATCATGGTCAGCGAAGCCTGCTGAAGCATGCTTTCATAATTTGGCATGAAAAGCATAATCGCAAGTCTCTGAAATTTCACATGTCAGATCCACTCTTGCATCACCAACATTCTGCTAAAATTCTGCACTATGTTTATTGAAAAAATGCAGAGGTGGGGAACAGACTCTGGCCTTACTAAGATAAACATATGGTATATATATAATAGCTATTTGCTTGCTGTGTACTTGTTCAGAGAATTAAAAGTTATGGGTGTACGTGCCATGCACAGAGATTTTGTTTTCCCTTATGTGGGTCACAGCCCAAGGTGCCTCTCTCATCTGCTGTCTGTCAAGTCTTAGGTAAAATCATTAATCTAGGGAGTCTTTAGCTGACCTTCAAACCAGAATCCTCCAGGCCAACAGACACGCTAATTAAAGGTTCACCCTGAATTTTCACTTAGTAATTTAGTTCCCAATATGTCTGATTCAAGTTTGGTCTTGATGTGCTGACATAAAACCCAGAGAGATGCTGAAGAGTGCCCAAATATATCTCTGCTATACGGTTTCAAGTTTCTCCAACCGTCAAATTAATACGACATTAGGTTCTTTTTTCTCCTTTACCAAAATACTAGTCTTAAAGCTTTTTTGTTTAAAATATTTAAAATATGCATACTGTTTTCATCAGGTTTTATTAAATTACAACCGCAAGCTAATAATTTTGATGCATATGCATGTATTGGAAAGAAAATTATAAACAGTTTTTAATTTATTCTTGTTTATACCTCATTACTCTGATACAAATAGAAACCACCTCAACCAGCTCTTGCCTAATTAATAACAGTGTAAATTAATGTAATTATAAATCTTGCTGTTTTATAGAGGCCTTAGAAGCGAGCTAGGGAACATTAGTGAACAAAGAGCACCATGAAAACCATACAACAGAGTAGAAAGGTAAGGGTGATGGACAAAAAAGTGAGAGGTTAAAAGCAGATTAGGTTGTGAAAGATGTTCCTTTAAGCTTTGGACCTCTGATAGAGCAATGTTCTAATCATCAAACAGAAAGAGCACAGCATCCACCTAGACAGATTGTCTAACAAGGTTATCATTAATCAGAGACGGGGACTGGTACGTTTCAAGGAGCTGCAAAGCTCCATAATTCTGGTTGAAAATCTTTGAAATGGACGATTATTTGGCATGCACTCCACAGATTTGGCCATTATGGAAACGTAACAAGAAAACGTCTTTATTTAAAGAAAGTAATGATGAGAAAATGCCATTCAATATGTTTTTTGCAAAGATCCACTACTGGGTAAACTTAAGGGTACAACTGTTCAATTACGTGTGAAAATAAATTAAATAAAATTCAGTTTATTTATATACCGCCGATTCACAACACATGTCCTCTCAAGGCACTTTACAGTTCACCAGATCATCCAGTCAAATTGATTCAAAGTTTTCTATCTAAGGAAAACCAATTGATTGCATCGACTAATTGACTTGAATGCAATCCCTCACACTAAGCATGCTTGTAGCGACAGTGGAGAGGAAAAATTCCCTTTTAACAGGAAGAAACCTCCAGCAGAACCAGGCTCAGTGTGAGCGGCCATCTGCTGAGGCCGACTGGGGTTCAAGGAGACTGAAGCAGAGATATAAAAAGCAACTGTAAAAGGCGGCACCATCCAGGAAACATACTGATGAGCTCCGAGCCAGCTCCACTGTCAGAGGATGAAGAGAGGACATCCAGCCAGTCACAGAGAAACAGGACTACACTGAAAAACAGGCAGATCTGAGAAACATCAGAAAGAGCATAACGTTAGAGATTGAACTAACCGATTCTGCAGAGTGGGAGAATAGAGATAGAGTGCAGCTGCATGATGTAAAAATGGGGTCGCTATGTCCTCCAGAAGTCTAAGCCTATAGCAGCATAACTATAGAGATAGCTCAGGATATAGCAATATTCACAGCAGAAGATGGGGAAAATGTTTCATTTTGACATTTGTCAAGCAGCTAGAGCCACAATCTATGGTACATAAAATCCTTTTACTGTAGCTGAAATTAAAGGTTTTACAAAATATTGATATGTACATTTAAATTCACAAAACTTCATACTTCTTATTTCTCTTAAAGGCTAATTGAAAACTCACAAATGTATCTGGATCTGACACTTGAAACTCAGATGAACCACATTGAAGTCTGTTGATATGAAAAGTTGTAACAAAGTTGGATGCAAGGCTCTCTATATCTGAAACGGAAAGGATGCATTTTTTTTTTTTTTATCGTAGTGCACAGATAGAAAGTGTTATAGTGGGGCAGTGGAAGCTCAGGATAAGGCCATGTCACAAGCTACACTAAAAGGATTTCCTGCCACATTCCTAGGGCTTACCTAAACTTTGAAGTCAGCCGTAACAGTTTGATGTAGCTCATAAAATAGGACGCCATGCAAACAGTGCCATCAGAAAGCAATCTGGTTTGTTCACGCCAAGAATGTTGCACTACTTCTTCTACCATCTGTGCAGTGCACTTCCAAATTATATTTTCATTATGCAGGATGTCAGAGTATGTTAGTGTCTCTTAAATTATCAATGTGCAGTTCCTAGAAAATATTACTTGCAGCTATGAAATAATATCTCCAGCAAGTCCAGTTGGGATTGGACTCCTACAACAATGTAGGCAGTAAATCTGCATGTAGATTTAGTGACTTGCACATATTTTTTATTTGTTTCTTGCTGCGTTCTAAACTGGGCTAATTTATTTTTCATTTGTTTGTGCATAAACTTAAAAAAGTTTGAATCAAAAAAAAAAAACCCCGAAATAAATGAGCTTAGTGAGCCTGATTAGTTAATAGCTAAATATTTCTCTCTGATCTAGGCATCATCAGTTAAACTATATTTTGACCCCTCTTCTAGCTGCTTATAAGTCATATGGAAGCCCTGAGAGGCAAGTAGAAAAAAACTATTCCAGACTAAAATGTTTTAAAGTATTTTTATTCTATCTGGGCATGAAATGCAGGTGGATGTTTTTGGGGGGGATAAAAATATAGAGGCATTTACGTATGTTAATCCAACCCTTTGCTCTAGGCTCAATGGGTAAAACTGCTGGCCTTCACTAAAGCTCTGTGGTTCAAATAAATTGTCAATAAAAAAAAAAAAAAAATAAGAATAAATAAATATATAAAAAAGTAAAAAGGTAATAAAAACAGCAAAATCATAAAGAATAAAATAATGGACCTTTTGCTAAACTATGTTGCTTTGTATCCATGGTTATTACCGTATTTTCACGACCATAAGGCGCACCGGACTAAAAGGCGCACTCTCAGTTATGTGTCCCATTTCTGTATTTAACACACACATAAGGCGCACCGGACTATAGGGCGCGTTTTTTATATACAGGTACATGTCCTCTACTACCTTTAAATACCTCTACTGCGTATTTAAAAATACAGCGGGGGCAAAACTGAGTATGACTGTGCTTTATTCATGTATTTATTACAAAGTATTAATCAAACCTGGCAGCTGGCCGTGAGACAGACACATCACAGATGACACAGCGCTGTGATCACTCCTAAATTAACTTAAAATCCTGAAACCTGCCGACGGAATATGTTCGCTTTTATTACCGGTATCCTGGTGCCTGCAGCTAAAATTATTTAGATGAAAAACACCTGCCAGCAGCCGCGGTGAACGAAAGGATTTCTCCTGTCGGCGCACCGCTGGTATGTGGGGGTCTGAGCGCCTCCGACAGAAATAGATAATCTGGATGAACTGACTGCAATTATTAAGTTTTCAGGTGGCCTTCTCACTTAAAAACATATTAAAACTACTTTATTCCCACTGATCACAGCAAATATAGCTGCAAGATTTAGATTATTTAGATGAAAAAACACCTGCCAGCCACCGCGCTGAAGAGGAGGAGACCCGCCCGCGGCTGTTGAATTAAGTTTTCAGGTAGAAAAATAGAGCGGAAGCAAACCTGAGTATGATTGTGCTTTATTCATGTATTTATTACAAAGTATTAATCAAACCCATCAAAGTCATCATCCTCTGTTATCCTCAGCATTCCTCTGAATAAAACAGCTGCGCTAAATCAGACATGCCAGTTTCCCCTTCTTCGCTGTCAGAGTCACTTTCCGTGCAGCGCAGCTCCTCAGAAATAATGCCGGCTTTTGCGAAAGCTTGAACAACAGAGCCAGCAGACACGTTAGTCCATCTACAATCCATCCGCAAACGGTGGCGTAACTTGCCCGGCGCTGCCTTCCATTTATCATGAAACTGTGGTCTCAGTCTGTCATCCATCGCTCCCACGCCGCTCGCAGCCTTACTGTGAACGGCCGCTCCACACCGATGTCGAGCGGTGGAAGTTCCTTTGTCAGACCCCCGGGATAACGGCGAGCACAGCGTTCATTTGATTCATCTTTTTTTCACATCGGCTGTGAAATGGGCACGCAGCGATGGTGATGCGTGGAAAAAAGCACCTGGTCTCCTCACATACACCTGCCTTTCATCATCTCCTCATTCATCCAGCCTTTTCATTTGCGTTAATATCATCAGAGCGCTGTGTCTCGCTGTCAGCTCCCAGATCAGCTTCTCTGATTGGTTGATGCGGCGCGTCCAGCAGCAAAACTTCAATTTTTCCATCTGATCAGCAGCAGCGCGTTGGCGGTGCGTCAGATGCTTAAACGCTCCCGACGTGCTGCACCAAAATGCGCTGCAGGACCTTTTGCTGCACCTATACGCGCGTCAACCATTGACTTTGCATGTAAACTTGCTGCTTCTGTTGCACCTGCTGGGTCCGGTTCACACCGATGTCGAGCGGTTGAACAGCGAGCACAGCGTTAATTTGTTTCCCCATGTTTTTCACATCAGCTGTGAGATGGGCACGCATGGAGTTACATATTAACAGCGATGGTGAGGGGTGGAAAAAAAACACCTGGTCTCCTTACATTCAGCCACTCTTTCATCATCTCCTCAATGAGGTGGTCTCAAAAGTCGCAGTTACAACACACATAGGGCGCACCGCACCATAGGGCGCACCGCACATTTTGAGGAAAAAAAAAGACGTTTAAGTGCGCCTTATAGTCGTGAAAATACGGTAGCAGTAAACCATATATGATGGAGGGCTGATTTATTTCCTGAGGTGCCACACATTTCACACACTGAAGACATGTATTCAATTATTGTAGATAATCACAGTACAGAGATATCAAGATGAGATTTTTCAATAAGTGACTATTATATATCTATGCTTTTTGGACCCAAAGTGCTTTAGTCTTTTAGATATATATTAATAGTGTGAGGTAAGCTACACAAGCCCAAAAAAATGAAACAAACCTCTATACTGGGTTTCCGAACAGGAATACAGAACTGTATACTAGCTATAGTTTTGGAAAAAAGATTATTCCCTGTTTATGTTTCTTAAATGGTTAGCCAGACTCTTCTAACTAGTACTTTGAATGTTGACACAGAGATGCATGAAAACAGAAGGGGCTTCTTCATTGCTTGTGTAGCAGAGTGTTATTCAAAGTCTTTAGTAGTCATTCCTGTCTTGACGACAACGTCTCAAAATCTACTTCCTTTGAAAAAAGAAATCTGAGCTTAATTAAATGGTGCCAGGCCTAAAACACACAAATTATAAAAACAGCTGAAGTACCACTCAGTCACATTCTAAAAGACTGGAAAAATTAACATTACAACCAAGAGATGTCACTGCACTGCTGTATAGGTACCATATTACTCAATGAAGATCAACATGACTTATGTTGAAGCAGATGATATATTCATTTAACAGATACTTTATATCTGCTTCTTTTTTCTAATATTAAAAGCCATGTTTTGTGATCTGAGATAATCTCCTTAGCTTGTTATACTCTATTTTGTGCTAACCGTTTTCATCGCATGTGGAGTAATATTTGAAGATTTATTACTGCATAACAAATGTGCCCCAGTTTATCATGTCAACCACGTGGAGTTTGATAACCTAGCTGCTAAAAATATTTAAAAAGCTAACTATAATTGCAGCAATTTCTAGAGATAAACAAGTATAATATTGAATCATAATTTTTTTTGTCAACAACATGAAGCTATTAGGAGTTTTTTTTCTACTTTTTTTTCAGTACAAATGAAGAATACCTTGACTATTGCAGAAGTTCTTTGTATAGCATCTTTAAGTGCAATCTTTGATTTTAGGTATGTGGTAATGTGGCCTTTTTGTTAAGTTGTTGCATGTTTTCTAATTTTGGATTTTCTTTATTTTTGAACTTGTTTGCTTGTTTTCAATTTTGTGTGTTGCATGTTTTTTTGGATTTTGTTTGGAGGCCACATTGCCACACACACCTGGACACGCCCACAACGGCACAGGTGTTCCCAATCAACTAAGCAGCGTGCCGACTGGGACGCTAATTTAAAAAAGGCAGCTGCTTGGTTGGAGGGACAGACACCGGACATGGGAAGGTTTGGTTGGGGAAGGCCGATCTTGGAGGGAGCCGGACGGAGCGAGTGAGAGGGAAGCAGCGGGAGAGCCTTGGGGACTGACGGCAGGAGGCCCGCCGGAGCGAGGTGGAGAGACGCGCACCGGAGAGAGAGACGCGCACCGGAGAGAGAGACGCGCACCGGAGAGAGAGAGACGCGCACCGGAGAGACGCGCACCGGAGAGAGAGACGCGCACCGGAGAGGGAGACGCGCGCCGGAGAGGAGCGCGCCGGAGAGAGAGACGCGCACCGGAGAGACGCGCACCGGACAGAGAGACGCGCACCGGAGAGGAGCGCGCCGGAGAGACGCGCACCGGAGCGAGCGAGGTGCAGGGACGCGCACCGGAGCAAGGTGCAAGGACGCACGCCGGAGAGACGCTCACCGGAGCGGGGTGCAGAGAGGCCCGTCATGGAGCGAGGCGCAGAGGCACGCTGGCGAGAGGCGCGTGTTGGAGGAGACCTCGCAGGCCAGCTACGCTGGAGAGGCCCACACGCGCAGCGTGCCGAAACGAGGACCCAGCGCTGGGGTGGACGGTGCCCTCCATTATACCCGCCAAGTGCGCGTCTTTTAACAGACTTCCCCATTGACTCTGCTGCTCTCCACCATCTGGATTTTTATCTTTCTTTTTAATCTTTTCTCTTTTATCTATCTTTTTTTTATCTTTTTCCTTTTAACGTATTTTATTGAACACTTTTAGCGAGCTCGTCTTTTTACGTAAATTATTGAACTTTTAATCTATTAAACTTTTTAAGGCCCTGCTCACAATCGCCGCAGTCTGTTTGGTTTTTATGTTTTTTTTAAAGATGATCGCACCTCTCGGGTGCCACAGGTACAATGATAAATGCTTTGCAATCAGCCCCATTAGGCATGTTCAACTCTACCTATCCTGTTGCGAAGTAATTTTATTAATGACAGGCAACATCCGCTTCCCCTGTCGGATATTGCACTGATTTAGAGTTGGAAGTGAAAAGTCTCAAGTCTCTGGGTTGGGTGGGAGCCAAGATCAGTGCCAGAAAGTCTGAGGTCAGGGCCAGGCCTCATACAAGACAAATTATCACCCATATTTTTTACTTTCCATTGTACCCTGACCTTGTCACAGTTCTTTGTGATCCCATCAGTCAACTTTTATGGCCCAATTAAAATGTCATTTTAAATTATTCCTCTATCAGTGGAATTGGAAAGCATTGAATAATGAACACATTCCTTATCATTGTTAGTTTTACTCCTGTTAAAACTTAATGTTGATTATTTTTTAATCATAAAATGTAACATACACAATTATGTTTGATATGAAATGCACTTAAGTTGTTTCGATTACCAACTGAACAAATATACCTAATTTCCTATGCAGAGAACAATTAGTCAGTATAGTGATGATAGTGGTCTGCCTGCACTACATAAACAAGCTACAATATATATAATTATGTGTCTTTTTGATGCCTCTAACCACTGATGAAGCCGACCAGGCTGTTTTCATTTGTCATCAAACTCTGTGATGCCTCCAAAGGGAGCTATCCTTGTGGGCTTAAATTGGGCAAGGACAGCAGAGATTAAAGATAGCCTATAATGAGGTTTCTCCCTCTGGAATCAATGTGTAGCTTTGTCCCAGGGGCCTGTGAAGGTTGAGTTTAAAGCACCTCACTACCAGGTTGTAGCCTAAATACACATCCCATCTATCACCTTGTGATCAAAAGGTGGCGTTTATTTGTAAACCAAGACTTTCCCGTACCATTCAGTACACTATTGTGGTCTAAATAAGTCTAGAAAATCCAGGAATATGTATTTGTCATGCTGTGTGACTTAGTGGAATAATGCAGAACTGCCTTCAGCATTGCTCTGCATAATCAGCTTGCTTCGTGAAATCAGATGAGTTTATGTCTAGGGGAGATATCATGGAATATGATGATCAACTAAAGCAGACCTAACGTTGTGTGTTTGTCCTATCATCTGTTGACTGATATGAATTTTAGAAGTCAAGGATGGCTTTATCCTGCCTATATTAGCCCAGAGTAGAAAGGTGCAAATTCAGTGCCCTTCATCTGTTCTGCAAGATTTACTTTAAAGCTGAACTTAATGCTGTAATTCTAGAGACCCTTTGTAAAAGTCAATTGTGCCCATGGTTAATGTAGTGGTTTTCAAAAAGGTTATTAAGTCTAAACTTTGGTTACTGCCAATGAAGGTACAGTATTTAATGTAGATTCATTTTTTTTAAATTTCATTGACTACTCTAGGTGGTGGAAAACTGAGTAAATCTGCCAATATGCTTCGACTGGATTTTCTTTGCCAGAAGAAATAATTATCTTATTTAAATTTTCTGTATTTTGTGTTTTCTGCAGTTTGTCTGCTTTGAAGCCCGGCAGCTGTGTGGGGCATCGAGTCTGGATCCTGCTGGCCATGACTCACCTCACCTTGGACTTCTCTGTCTGCAGCCCCCTCACTCAGGGTCTGGGGTTCAAGCTGATGCCTAAATTTGTTTCTCGCTCCCGGCCTCGCTTGCAGCCTCTCTGGGAAATGCCAAACAAGCTTCACTGGAGAACAGCGAGTCCGCTTGCACGCCGGCTCCTCCACCCCATTCCTCCTCCTCAAGACAACAGGGCAGGGATGGGGCTGAAATCCAAAGGTCAAACGCATCGGAAGTTAGCTCATAAAGGACAAGCTGCATGTAAGGAATGCTGGTTGAGATACTCTCAAACGGAGCCAAGTGACCCTTTGGCTGGGAAAGTGGAAGCTCCAGTGATGTTATCAAAAGGGAGTTTATTGAAGAGAGCCAGGAGGCAACTCAAGTGGGACAGCTATGACAAGTCTCAGGAGGGCCGGACTACTACGGTGCCTAGTTTCATTGACTGGGGACCCACAGGGACAGATAGCATAGATGATGATGGCAAAGCAGAATTCAATGCAACGCTGTCCACTAGGGCCCCAACTACCACAGTGGCAACAACCACTAGCACTACTTCAAGGCTCTCCTTAAGGACGTTACCTGTGGTGACTTCAACAGAGTCCAAGAGCACCACCAAGTCCTCCATCAGCAAAACAGAGACTGCCAAACCACCAAAGCCAATTGGGGACCCTCCAGGTAAGAAAAATACTAAAAAACACACAAAGAGCATAGAGTAAATTCCTCAGTGTAGAATATGAAACTATGAACTTCTTTTCTAATGTAACATTGACTGATTAGTAGGGACCCATTCACTTTTCTAACTGCTTAGAACATATCACAACTTTTTGGTTTCTGCTTATCAGCTTAATCATTGAGAACTGACAAGTCGTTTTGTAAAAAGACCTTGAATTTCCTGAGCATATACCAAAAATTGAGTTTTGTACTCTTCCAGTAACTTCATTATTACTTTCACCCTTTTGCTGTGGTGTTAAATTATACACAGTTTGTCTATCTGTGCATGGATTGTTGAGAAAAAGTCTATTATCCAGGATATTTTTGTCTCAGTCTCACTCAGTTATTGTACAGAACTGTAAAGGGAGCCCACATAAGAAAATATACATGACCATTGGATTGTATCGGAATCCTTAATATTTGCTGCAGCTTAGTACTTTTGTTCACTATTTCCATTGTAACAAATTATGATTTTGATTTTCTATTCAAGTGGTTCCCAAATTTGTGGTCAGGGCCTTAAATGGAAAAATACAAATATAAGACTTATGGCCACTGCATTGGTAGCACCCCATTATCAGAAAGGTATCCCATTAATATAACAGTCCCTTTGTGGGTAATCCTGCAATTCCTATTATAAATCAATTGAAATCAACACCTCATTTGATAGTGGTGGCAAAATATGAACATAACTGGTGATGATTGGGAAGTATAGGAATGATAGTAAGGCTGGCAAGAGAAGGCAAGTTGATTTGTATAGCACAATTCTGTTCAAGGATGATTCAAAGTGCTGTACATGAATTAAACAACAAAATAGAAGGGAAAAAAAGCAAAATGAAAGCAAATTAAGATATTAATACAACAAATGCAGTTAGTAAAACAAATAAAACAGTTGGACCACAACCTTAAACTAATGTTATCTCAGTTAACAGTTTGACCTCAACAGTCAAAGGCAACTCTAAACAAATGGGTTTTTAACTTTGGCTGAGAAGAACTTAAGCTTTTAGCCCCTTTCCAGTCTTCTGGGAGTTTGTTCCAGATCAGTGGAGCATAGGAACTCAATGCTGCTTCTCCATGTTTGGTTCTAGTTCTGGGTGTACAGAGTAGACTGGAAGGTTTGGGAGGTTAATACACTGACAACAAACCTGTTAGGTATTGAGGTGCTGATCCATTCAGTCATTTATAGACTAACAGAAGGATTTTAAAGTCTATTCTCTGAGCTACAGGAAGCCAATGTAAGGACTTAAGAACCAGGCTGATGTTCTCTACTTTCTTCTTATGAGAACACAGGCAGATTTCTGACAGCCTTTTTAGGCAAACCTATGAAGACAATGTTGCATTAATCAATTTAACTAAAGATAAATGCATGAATGTTTTTTTTTCCTAGATCCTGCTTGACACAAAGATTCATGATATCAGTCATATAAGCCATAGTATGTGGTTTCTAGCTGTAGTAATATGTGGTTTCTAGCTATAGTAGCTGAAGCTGTGAACTAACTCTTGATCTCTCTTCCTTTGATCTGAAGATTATTACCTAAATTTTGTTTATATTCAGTTGTAGAACATTATGGTGCATCCACATATTGATCTGTTCTAAGCATCTAGCCAATGCTCTGATGGGTTCAGAGTCACCTGGTGGCATTGTGATGTAAAGCTGTGTATTGTCTGCATAGCAATGGTAACTCATGTTGTCTGCTATGCTCCTTTTCTAAATTTGAACTTCAATTTTTAAAATTTGTTAGAAGATTTTCCAGTTAGATCTAGACTGATAACAGCCCATATGAAAAGACACCAATTTTCTCGTCGCATGCTGATGGCTTTATTGTCAATTAGTTTGAAGTCTAAGTTCCTTGTATCGCCTTTTTATGGATTAAACCAAAATTATTGCAGACTTATTTTTCTTGCAATAGAAAAGTAAAATGAGAATAAACAGACTGTGTAGATATCAAACGGAATCATCAGATTTCTTTGGGGGTAAAATTAGGGGATCAGACAAAATTTTTACATCTGTCCTTTTAAAAGTGAATAGAGGCTCTGTCTGCTCCATGTTTAGGCATGACAAGGGTCTGTTCAGGGTTGAAATCAGTGGCTCTTGATAAATGCAGCTTAAGAAAAAGAATGGAAAACATTGTATTTATGTTAGCTACAGTTGTATAATACAGTCTTCATCTGTATTATATTAAGTGTCAGAGACCAAATTTTGCAAATCACTACTTTATGCAAGACTTCAAGAAGAAAAGTCTTTTGCTGTCCATCTTTGCTCTCTTTGCTTAATTTGTGTCCTCACCTCTGTGTTGCCCTTCTTGTAACAAAGGCCATTGTCAAGAGGTCCTCTTCTCACAGTGTGAGTAGCTACACCCACACTAAGATTGTGCCAGTGTCACCTACACACTGGTGTCAACATGACTCTATTGCCCACTCCTTAGAAGAAGGCCCTCTTCGCATTTACTGGGCAATTGTTATTTCCTAAACCCAAAAATAAAGTCAAAACAGGTTTTTATCATAATGCAAACTTTGCAGACCCTCATTTTAAGAATTACTTTGCATCTAATTTTTTATATATTGTAAGTATAAAAAAATTATTTAAAAGAATTGAAGATGCAAATTTTGAAAATGCCAGGGATCCATTACTTTGCTCCTATTCCAGAGGTTGAACAGCTACTTTTGTTTTGGGTTGGAAGAATTAGATTGTTGCTTTTGCGTGGGTGAAAAGGCATCAAAACATATTGACTGCAGGGCCTCTGCAGCTCCTTAGAGACAACTGAAAAAGACAAATATACTAATATTTTATGCAGAATTAAAAGTAATGCATTGAAAAAAAAAAAAAAAAGCACAACAGCTCACTAAAAAGGCAGGAGGGTAAATTTGGACTAGGAGTAGATAAATTTCCTGTACTGTGAAAATAACCCGAAGATAATTTCCTAATATTTTCAACTGAATAAGGCGTTTTTTAACAGAACATTGTAAAAGGAGATGTGAAATGTTCTTTTTTTAAAAGGGAACAGCTTTTGTAAAGTAAGAGATTATCAGGATGTAGTGTTCTGTACTTCATAGGGATGGGGGTCACCAATGTTGCCCTGCAAAGATATGATCTAGTTCTTTGCTGTGTGGGTTTCTGAAATGTAAACTGATGTGAGAACTTGGGCATTGGCTCATGTTAGCAGCAGTTCTAAAGGAGATGCACACTCATCTGCACTCTCCTGTTTGGTATGCATCTATTATCAGTGTTGTGACTGAACGCGTTCATTGAACGAAAGTTCATGAACTCGTTCATATTTTGGGCAAACGTGAACTGAACGTACTGCATTATTGCCTGATGAACGTTATTGTGAACTCGTTCATTCTGGTGTCTGTGAACGGCACGCTCTCTCAGTTCAGCTCCGTTCAACAGGTTGCCAGATTTCTATAGAGTCCTCCAGGCGAAACCCCAGCTAAATCAAAGCGTAAACAGGCCTTAATATGTAGCGGGAAAAACACCCAATCTGGCAACACCAGCTACCAGCGTCGTAGCCTACAGCCGCGTGCGTCATCAAAACAAAATGCAACGTGGAAGCCACAGCAGCATGGAGGCGACAAAGCAGCAGTATGATCACTTAAAACAGTTTTATGACCAGGTGGTCGGTTAGGATGATGGCAACAAGTTTGCCCGCCGGCTTTCAGTAAAAAAATCTTCTTGAGCGGAGGTCTTCAACAGGGGATCTGCGACCCCTAGGGGGTCTACGGAGGTACTGCATGAGGTTCTGCATGGTTAGTTGATATTTTTATATTCCCCCCCTGCAATTTTTTCCCCCACTAATTGAAATGTCTTTAACTATAGGACACAATTTCATACAATATATATAGTTAGGGGGTCCCCGCTCCATCTCACCATCAGTTTGGGGGTCCTTGGTCTGGAAAAGAAGACCCCTGTTCTTGAGGGTTTTACTATCCATGTAACTTGTTTGTTAAACCTGCCTGGTATAATTTTCCAGGATTCCAGTATTCCTTTTTAGTATGTATTGAAATGGAATTTCAAATGGAAAAAATTATTAAAATAAAAAAAAACATTTGCACCTTAAAGACTACTTTCCTATTTTTCTTTTAATAATTACTCATAAAAAAGACCATTCAAGCAGCACATTTTTCCTGATGTTTTTGAGAATATACTGTAGGGGTGAAAGCTATAGCTGCTACTAGTGTGAAGTGAATGGACAGCAACACAGCGTTAAAGCAACAATGGGGAAATGCTGTCCCCTCAATGCTAATGTAAACCCTGGTTGGATAAGGATTCAAAACTGGATATGAAGATGAAATCTGACACACAGTTTCAGGGTTACAACTGATAAAATAATTGCTGTCTGTGGTTCTACAGTAGGCTATGGTGTAATTGAGCAATATATGAAAAAAAAAAAAAAAAAAAAGAACTATGAACTAGTTCATTTTTTGGTTTTGAATTATGAACTATGAACTGAACTAGTTCATTTTAAAATGTGTGAACTGAACTTTGAACTAGTTCACGTAGAAAGAGAACTTTCCCAACACTGTCTATTATGTGCCTTAATGATTTTGATTTATTTATAAAAGCTTAAATCATTTGGTCAATTCAGCCTTCACAGTGAGATCTGCATTCGCCTTCCTGGTGCTACGTGGTTTCTAATTTCATTTAGCACTGTATGCCATCTAACATGGGGAGTGGCGGCCTAGTGGTTAGGGCATAGAGCTTGGAATCCTGAGGCTTTGAGTTCGAGCCCCACTACCACAGACAGCCACTCTGGCTTTCTAAGCAAGACCCTTAACCCCTGATTGTTCCCCGGGTGCCCCACCATGGCAGCCCACTGCTCCCCAAAGGGGATGGGTTAAATGCAGAGGTAAATTTCTCCAATGTGAGATCAATAAAGTTCAATTATTATTATTAACTCGTATATATTAGAATTAGACATATTTTATCAGACAAGATTACCACCTTTCAATTGCTTTAAAAATATTTTCTTTAGTGTCATCTCTTTTTCTAAAAAAAAAAAATACTAAAAAAAGCGAATAACAGCTTCAAAACATGTTTTAGAATAAAATATGTATGAGCCTGAGGAAAGAGAAGCAAACACATTTTAAAGGTTTATCTGAAAGCAGATTACAAACCTAATACTGTTATGAATATGTGTGCCTGTTGCATCCACTGTCCTTGACTATATTTAATGTCCACGCCTGTAATACTGCACATGGGCACATGTGACATTTATGGGCAATCCTCAACACACTATCTTCCCAGGCTGACGTTTGAGAATTAACGTTTCATTACATTTATGAGGTACATGACTTCCTCATAGATGTAATGATACAGAAGTTATGTTCAACATCTTATCACGTAAACTGGTCTAATTGAACATTTCCCACATGGTGCATTAAAAGACATGTCGTAAAAAGAGTCGCTGAACTGTAAAGGTGATTAATATTAATACTAAACAATTTTTTTTCGTATGTTAAGGTATTGAGGCTCAGATAAAAGTGAATTAGCAAAGAAATACATATTATGTTTTAAAACTTTGCCTGGAAGACAGCTTTAATGTTAAAGAAAAAAAAATAAAAATAAAACAACTATTCCCAGATTGTGATTGAGCTGTGTATAATACATGCAAAATGGCTGTAGTTAATGGTCTTGTCGGCTCTGTTGTGATCTCTTGATTTTCCTCTGATTGGGAGGTTAGCGTGAGGCCACCTGTGAATCAAATGATGGCTTGATATTGTATCCAGAAGGAAATTAGTTAACACAGCTTCCAGAACGCTGACACAGAAAAAAAAGTTGTTTTTCTTTTTCCAAATGGATGCACATTATTGTTCCTGTAAGATTGCAGTTTCTCATCAGAGCAGTTTAAAAAATGAAAGACACTCCGCAGAGGACTTTGCCTTCACAACACATTAACCCTTGTTTGCTTCAAATTACCCCCGCAGCAATAAAATATAATTACCAAAGCAGCTTTGAATGGCTGATGAGTAAGTTGCTAAAGGAAACGTCCTTCACATAACTTTGTTTGTCTCCTTTGACCTTTTGTCTTTTAAATTAGCTAATGTTTTTGGTTTGGGGTCTCCTATTTTAGTGAAATAATTAAAAACCTTAAAAAAAATTGACATATAACAGAACTTAGAATAAATCTCTTAGTGTAAGTGAATGAATGCATTTTTCTTCATACAGTAGGTGTCATGATGTGGCCTGTTTGCTCACCCTTAATTAGTAATTCCTCTCACCTGCCCTCTTCCTTCCCTGCCTCAATTATAATTTATTCCCCTCACCTGTTTCCTGTAGTTTATATTCAGTTCAGCCTGAGCATTCAGTGCCAGATCATTGCTTGTCTTTCTGTCAGTCTTTCTGTTCAGTTTTTATTTGGTTCATGTCCTGGATCCTAGCTGCCAGTGGAATAGGGTTTTAGTGTTTGTCTCGTCTCCTGATCGTCCACTGTTCCTCCCCTGCGGAGTCCTCTGGGTTTTTGGCACATTATGGGGGGAGGTTCAGTTTTTATCAAAGTAAGCCTGGCTCCAGGGTGGAGACCAGTTTAAAGTCTGCTTCAAGTTCCGGTTCCTACGTCTTGTCTCGGCTACCCTCTTCCACTGTGCCTGCCTGTCTGCACCTGATCCTGTCTGCTCCTGTGCGTGACCACCTGGTCATGCTTCTGGTCCCAGTCAGACTCTGAACCCTCCTGGGAGCCTGTGCATGCCTGGAAGTCTGGATCCTGCCTGTTCCTGTCTGTTCCTGTCTGTTCAGGATCCCTCACCAGGATCAGCTTCCAGCATAACCTCTGGGACTGCAGCACTGGGGACACTCGTGGTCTGGACTGTTAAACCAGAGTATCTGAGATTGGGCGGTGCCACAGCTCCGCTTTTGTTTTGTTTTTATTTTAATAAACCTTTTGAACTTTCCTACTGACTGTCTCTCCTGAATACTGGGTCCATCTGTCCCCGATTTATGACAGTAGGTTTAATTTGGATTCAGTTATGCAATATTTGTAGGTAAGTAAGTGGAGTTTTTGTAGAGACCTTCTGCTAAATAATTTTTCAACTTTTACCTACATGCCTGTAGAGCACTTTGTGACCTCCAACATGCTTTATAAATAGTTATTACTACTACTATTTACTTTATCATCTGTCTGTCTGTCTGTCTGTCTGTCTGTGTGTCTGTCTGTCTGTGTGTCTGTCTGTCTGTCTATCTATCTATGACTTATGGATAGACAAAGAGAGAGATTTGAGATACTGTATTTATTTGTCAGTCTTGTGTCATATAAGCTATGAAGGGTATAAACTAGTGTCTCTTCACATACTCATTGGAGGTGTTTAAATAATCTATGAAAACATCCAGCTTCTTTGAAATGGTTTGTTACATTTGGGCCTTTTATGAAGACTTGAAAAACTGATTGAATGCTCCTAAAATCTGCCCCAGAGCAGAAAAAAACCTTTCATCATGTAATGTCCCCTGCCTCTGTGCAGTGAACAGTGATTGTGTTTTTAAAGAAGCACCCAGCATTTGAATATCTTTAAAAAGGATTTTATTAATTCATCGGTTTGTGCAGTTGGTTTGCTAGCTATACCATAAGCCTTTCTGTGTATTCATTGCTTCAAAATAGTCTTCAAGCAGATATTCATTTTTCTAAAACTACCATGCTCAATGGGAGACAGGGATATAAATCTTAATCCATCTAGCCTTCATATTGTCTGTTAAAGCCTGTTGTTTCTCCTCAATGGCTCTGTGAGTGAGGCTTCATGATGTTCTTTGACCATTTAACTGTGAGATTTCAACACTTGTAAAGCTCCATATATCTGACCTATGAACATAAGAAAAAGCTTACCTGTTTTCTCTCATTACTAACACATCTCTATGGAAGGTCCTGTTGATCAGAAGACTGCCCAATAGTTTCACTCAATGCAATCGTTGAATTTACTGTATAAAACTAAAAAGGTGTGCAGTTCATTTCAAATTTATCCAAACTGAAATCAAAGAACTACTAATAACTAATAGATGACCTGCAGGATGTGACTGGAATATTACAGGTAGTAGGAGGAAGTTAAAAAAGCACCAGCTCAAAAGTACCATCAGACAAACTATGAGGCAGCAGCACAGTGTGAGTAGAATCAGCTTTATATCTGCTCATTTCCATCTGAGTTTAACTTAAGGCTTATTTAAATACATAGAATGTATTGAATAATTAGAGAATAATTGCTTGGAAAAACCTTTACAAGGAGGTTGATTACATTGCATTGTATTACTGTCGCATAACTAAAGATTTGATTTTCTAATTTAGATTGCTCTATCAATCTAAGCATACATCTACACAAACGTTTGCTCATCTTTGCTTAGTGTGGAGAGTCACTGCAGACATCAGTTGTATTTTCATTTTAATCACCCTTCATATTAACACTAATAACATCATCACTGTGCAGACACCTTTTAACTCTTTGTGTTTTTACAATGTATAGAAGCTGTACTACGTTAAGGCGAACAGAATTAAAAAGCTTCTGAAAAATAAATAAAAATATTGGCTTTTAACATTTCTTTATCATATGTAAAAGTTGTTTGCCTATATCCTTAGATTTGTTCATCTTTGTTGATATTTGACCTGATGCCTGCTAATCACATAGCCAGCTGGTTGTTAGCTTCATCCCACCTCTAGTTTTTTTAGGTTTTTCTTTTTTTTTTCCATGCCTCCCACTCCGTTTGTTTTACAGAATACATGCTGTTACAGTTGGTGTTATGCAAGTTTTATTTTAAAACTAACAGCTGCATAAATTTGATATGACTGCCTCTTTTTCACTGTTGGATGTGGGCTATGAGTTTTCACACCAAAAATGCAGTTTGTTGCACTTAAATTTCCCATAAAAGCTTTGCTTCTAAAAATATTAAAACAACTGCTATTTACACCCTGTGTCGCAAATGACGACAATAGATGCTTGCATCTGTCCATTAAATAGCCTGCATTCAAAAAGCTCCCCATGACTCATCAAACACTGCGGTTCTCATGGGTCATTAAAAAGCAAACTGCGTGAACAAATTATTGATATCTTTAAACTGTCTGTAGAAGGTCAGAAATGAGTCAAAATTACATTGGGGCAAAGAAAATGACAGCAGTAAATGGGTATTTTACATATTGCAGATCTTGACCTTTTCTCTTTTAAAGTAGAGTCCACATTGTGTCCCTACCAGGTTTTTATTATATTTGAGAAATACATTCAGAGTGCTCTCTGTAATATTTGCAGACTTCCTGAAATGCTAAAAAAAAAAAAGGATTTTAATCTAAAAAAAAAATAAAATCATAAGGAGTTTGTTGACATGAATTAATATAATAATTTTTTAGAACTCCGGCTCCTGCAGACGACATAGAGCTGAGCAATGCTGATGATGATAGAATGGGCAGATTTATGAGAATGGGAAGGTTTTGCCCCAGAGGACTGGACACTGGTGGTGAACTGGAAGATGAAGGACGAACGGAGCTGGTTTGAATGGGAGGGACACCAGGGGGGAAGTGGGTGGAGGCTGTTGGCAGCCGGTTTAAAGGCAGACACACTTAACCAAGCTGCTTCTAAAGGAGAGTCTTGGATGCTCAGCAGCTGATGAAGATTGGCAGATTGGCAGAGGGAGAGAAATAATCCTACATTATGATGGCAGTATAACAGACTAAAAAGTACCAGAGCTACTGATACTACAAATCATTTCAATAAAATGTATATAAGTAAGGTTCATCATGGCTGTTCAGTGAAACAGTGGATAGCACTTCTGCTTTGCAGCAAGAAGGTTTTGGGTTTGCTTTCCGGCCCGGGATCTTTCTGCATGGAGTGTGCATGTTCTCCCTGACCATACGTGAGTTCTCTAAAATCTAAATCTAGATAAGTAATTTTTTTCTTAAAATAAGTGAAAATAATTGTTCTTGGATTGAGGAGGTAAAGAAACATTTTGCCAACAGAACAACGCAATTTACACTTCAAATAAGAAAACACAATTGTATTGTCCTATTTCAAATGCACATTATCTAATTATCTTGTTTTAAGGGTAAAAATACTCCATTGGCAAACTATCTCATTTACCGATTTAAATTAAGGGTAAATACACTTAAAGCTACAGTGTGTAATAATTACAGGGATATACAGTCAGAAATGTAATATATTATACATAACTATGTTATTTATCATCATCTACGAGCTCAGCCTCTTAACCTTAATATTTGCGTTGCCTTAGAATTCGTTATTTATAATTACATAGGAGCGGGTCTCGCAGCCATGGAGGCAGACAACTTTGCGCTACGGCAACGCAGAGCCAACAAACTAGCGATTGCGAGATCGCCCATTACGCTCGAAAGTAACTATGGCAAGTTGAGAGAGATGAACTGAGACGGTACTGAACACACAGACTAATGAAATACTATCTGTAAAATTATCTATGTAAACAAACCTCATCACTTGAGAAGGTAGGTGATGCGGACGTCGTGGAAGTCATTTTCGCCGTACTGTTGGGGGGGAGAAGCGGTGGGGGGGGGATGTTCATGTTGCTGCGGTCTGCAGTCTGGACGTTAGATGTCGCTGAAAATTACACACTGTAGCTTTAATTTAAGAAAATTTTACTTATTTCTAGATCGTTTTTTCCAGTGCAAAAACATGACTGTTTAATTGGCTTCTCTAAATTCTCACCTAAATTAGGTGAGTGTGTGTGAAATGGTTGTTTGTCCTGTTTGTCTCTGTGTTGCCCTGCAAGGGACTGGCGACCTGTCCAGGCTGTACTCTGCCTCTCGCCTGTAGACAGCTGGAGATAGGCACCAGCACCCCTCGCGACGCCAGCTGGGATTAAGAGTGACGGGAAATGGATGGATGGACGGACGGTTTTGTCATGGTTTTGGTTATGTTATGCTTTACTTTGCTCCTTGTTTTCTAGTTTTTATTGGTCTAGTTCCTATTTTGTTGTAATTTCTAGATTTGTTAGTTCTCATGTTGTCTTCTGTTGCCCTCTTGTGTGTGTGTATGTGTTCCTTTCCCCTTGGCTCCCTCGTTGTCTCCTCACACCTGCTCCTTGTCAGCTCGTTAGCCCTCCCTTTGTCTCTGTCAGCTATTTATGCTCTCCCTCTGCTCTCACTCTTTGTTGGTTCCTCTGTTGTTGCTGATCCTGTCTTTGCTGTAGTCGTCTCCCCTCGTCTCTCCCTGGCTCCTTCTACGTGTTTTCCCTTGAAGTCTCCATGGTTCTGGTCTGTTACATTTTTAGTTGTATTTTTGGACTGCCTTTGTTAACCATTTTCATTTAAACTACAAGTATTCACCTCTGCTTTTGCATTTGGGTCCTCCAAACCACAACCAACCTTGACAGGTTTATCATGTCTTGATATTATTTGATTATAAAATTTGTAAAACAAAACCTGTTATACACATAAAGCAGGAAATATTGACCAAATAGGACCAGTATTTAAAGTTTGAGAAACATTTTAAAAAGCTTAAATGAGACAAAAGGCTAGACCAATATTTATTTTTCCACTAAACACACACACAAGGTATTAAAGGCTTGTTCAGACCACTTTGTTTGTTTGGAATCTCCAAAGCTATTTATTGTAACGCCTTTCTAAAATGTCGTTACCAGGGGAACAATATTTATACTTTACATTTTACATCAAAATACACGGTGATAAACTGTAGTCTATAAAAAATATAACATTGTCCTTGAATGTTTTACACAATATTTTTTCAACTGATCCAACACTCAGTAATGGCATGACATTAATGGCAAATATTTTGCCTTAGCCACTTGGGAGAAGATTTCAAAGATTCAGCCTCTTCAGCAAAGTTTTCAATTGGCAGCGAAGCTGAATATGTGAGAAAGACTAAAATAGGGGAAAACTGTTAGATACTGTTAGCATACAAAAATATCTTTAAGTTATGGCAAAGCTTGAAAACAACTCTTTCATTATAGCTTCTGGGTACACTTTATACATATGTAAAAGTATAAAGCTAGAGGTTGCGTCTTTGTACTATAACCTACGAAATACTAAGGAATTATCCAAAATCAAAATATGTTTTGTTACACCTCAGATAGTTTTATAAATAAAAATAAGAAAATTCAAACTCTTCAGAATCCTGGAAAATTTGTCATAGTTACTTTTTATTGTTAAATAAAAAGCCTTAGGACATAAAATTAGATGTTTAGGTTTCAAACTAACTAAGCTCACTAGTTAATTAGAGGAAGGCATTGTTCTCGTGCAGATTTGATACACTTTGTACCAGATGCAGTTCCAGATAAACTCAGATGGAAGGGTGAAGAAGTTAATAAAAAAAAACAGTATCTCTGCTGTTGGGTCAAATGGTTGCAGGAGTGTTTTCATAAGTATTTCATGGGCTTTCACATTTCAGGAACTGGTTTGTTTTAGTTTGAAAACACTCATGTAGTGACACATAAAAAGTCCCCCTCTCTGTGTGTGAGTCATGTATGTTGGTTGGAGGCCAGGACAGGATTATTAAAGAGCAGCTCTCAGTCAGCACCTGTTAGCATTGACATGTTTTGTAGATGTGCCTGGACCTTTCTGCAAAATGCAATAGAGTGAATAATTCATAGCTGCTTAAGTGTTTGCCATTGACTGAATTAATTGAATAACTATTTACCACCAGAAAAGGCTTGTTTTTTCCTTGATTTTTTATTGTTAATTTTCAAATATTTTATTTGATCTTTATATATATCCAGAAAATTAACCGCTAAGATTAACAATCTTTTTCATGTGAAATCTGACAAAAAAAAGTTAAAATAAAACAAAAAATAAATAAAAGTTACTAATCACATACTGTGTAGTTTTATAATTGTATGAATAAAAAATGTTTTTCAGAAGACCTACTATAGTCAGAAAAATCTATTTCCTATATAATCCCTGCATAATATTTTATTTACCTTCTTAAAATATTCACTCAGGCCTCACACCTACAAGGCTATACCGAGTCTGGGTTGAGAGGAATTGTTGTTTTTTTTCATAAGGGATTGTTTGGAACAGAAAATACTAGTTCCCATAACAGACCAGACTCCTTCCCAAGGTTTATTCAACATTTTACTGTTTTCTTCAGCTGTCTGTAACTTGTTTGAATAAACTTTATGTGGAGACTTTCACAGCTTTTTGCAGGCCTTAAGTTACTGAGAGAAACTGTGTCTAGATTAGAACAGGGCAGAACATTATTTGTGCTACAAATGTGTTGTTCTAATCTTTGTAGAAATAAATAGCCGACAGTGAATAATCATCGATCTCCTTTATGTAACTCGATTGCAAAGTTGAAAAATGTTTTCCAGTGACACCTAAATATAATTTATTATTAATTTATCAGAATAAATAAAGGGCTAAATGCTATGTCAATACTTTCTGTGGCTCTTAAAGTATTTTTCGATTTTTTTAAACTTTGTTTTCTTGGTAACTTTTGATGGCTGCTTTTTTGCATTAAAGTACAGCCCCTGCCTGAAATGGTAAACTGTGGCCAGAAAACTGCCATATCTAACTGGGAAAGACTTTACAGTATCTGTGTTTTAAGCAGTTGGCAAAGTTCTCAATCGATACCAAGTTAGATTTTTAGTTTTAAAATGTATCAATCCCCCCTGCAAGTGTAACCCAAATTACAATTGAGAAACTATTGAGAATTTTGTCAGAATCGTTTTTCATTTTTTTTTTATACCTTTACCCGAGTTACCTGAAGATGACCAATCAGTGTTGGGAAGAGTTTAAAGCTGAATGATTTGAAGCTTTCCAAATAGCAAAGAAAGTATGACCTCAAAGATGCAAGTTTCTTGAAATGCTTACGTTCAGTCACAGAATGTAAAAAAAAAAAAATATCACCAAAAAATACAAATATTGATAGGACTTACACTATAGACCTAATCCAAAAATTAGAATATTATAAAAAAAACATTTATTTAACTATTATTATACATATTAATGACACAGACTGATGTGTTCAAGCCTTTTATTCTGCTTGCTGATGATATTTCACTTACAGCAAGTAAGAACAACATTTATGATTAGAATATTACATCAAACCAATAAAAACATGTCATACTCATGTGGAACTTAAGGAAAGGTAGGTTTAATGCACCATTAAAGGTGCCAGTGGTACTTTGAATCTGATCGTTGAGAATCATTGAAGTGTATATAGTAATTTATTGTTACAGTAGGTTTCGAAATGGCCTTTACCTACTAATTCCTAACCTGAGATGTCACTCTACATAAGATTAGGGAAATGTATATATTGTTAGTAATTTTCTAAGGGTTTAAACTGATTTAGCTTGTTGGATTAAAGGCTTAACCTTCTTGGTTTACAGTTTTTTTTCATTGTCATATCGAAGAAATTATGTCTTGGATGAACCCTGATACTTATGCAATGATTAATACCTTAATTAACTAACTAAAGAAGCAGTACGCTTTTTAGTAAATATATTTTTTTCTCTCACAGAGAACTTAGGACAGCAACATCAACTATATTTGTGATCATATTCAAAATTGAAAATAATGAAAAGTCCTTTTATAATATCCGTGTCCTTTAGAAAGCAGCCTTTGTGAGCTTTCTGCCTCATTTAACTAGTTTGAGCTATTCCCTTGCACATCATCAGTCAGTACATGCATTGAAGTTTAATGACTTGCTGCCTTCAGTGGGTGTAATTCTTCAATTAGCTGCTTTCTTGCCACAGGCCAGGCACAAAACTGTGAAAGAAACACAGAATATACTGTTTCGTGATAATGCGTGTTGTCTTATTATAATGGCGTGCCACCAGTGTGCATAATAAGCAGCTTCAGTGTCTCAATTAGTTTGGATGGGGGTGGTAGTCTGCTTGCTGCAGCTCTGAGTGGAGGGCTCCTGTTGATCCTGCTCCCCTGGTGCTCAGGTCATTATACAGGTTGCGAGGAGGGAGGAGAGTTAGGGCATTCAGTATGGTGGGTCCAGATGCTCAATGATTGTTCTCTGTGTTTGTGCTGCTTGTAACTCTGACTCCCCTCTACTCCATGCAGATGGAGCTGTCAGGTCCATTATGGATATCAAATGATTAAAACTCCAGTCAGCAAACTAATGCTGATAGCTTCTTGTTAGATGGTCTGAGCGATGGAGGATTAAACATTATAGCTTAATCAAAAAAGGCATTTGCTAAATTAAAGCCAAAATTTACCTGTAGGGTTAGGTAAAAATTAAAGTAAGGGACTATATCCACTCTCAATGGTAGGTAGTATTTTGAACAGATTAAATATAGGCACCCTAAGAACCTTTAAGTTTAATACAACCTAAACTCATCTCTAACCATTATGGACCAGTCCAGGTCTGTGTTGATTTAACCAAACAGTGAACGGTTTTAGGTTTAACTCAGCAGACTGGGTTAAGTTCTGAACCCTGAGTAAGGAGTTAACACCACTAGTGAATGGGTTTAAGAGAGTAAGCCAGTACTTTTTTCGCAATAACCTTTGGGTGCTCTTTTTTTATTTTATATAAATCTCTGCTACTGCCACTGTTATAACCATAACAATAAAAAAAGTGCTTTATGTAGTATTTTGAGCACATAAATAGCCAAAAAATAACTGCCAAAAACAGTCAGTCTTACTGCTGCTGATCACAGTGGCAGTCACCATGAATAAGAAAGTAAAGTTTTGTCATTTTTACCAATGTTGTGACTCAAATACCCGATTTTTTGCAATGTTACACCTAACATTTCCAATCCAGATGTTGGAAATTCCAACTTTCTAGGGATTGCCCTGTTATTATCTAAATGAACTATGGCAATTGGTCGCTTTTGTGTAAAAAAAGGCCCAAAAAAACACACCAGTGTTTTCCTCTATATTTCTGACTGCCAGCCTAAAACATTGATACAAGTTTTTGTCAAACTCTCACCATCCTATCTGAATGTTGCAAGTGTACTTATGAAACAAGCAATAATAGAGTACCTTATGAAAGATTGTGTGTGCTAATCTTAGCTTCAGTTTCCTAGGTGGTGAGAGTGGCACCATTGTAGCAGTGGCTGGTGGAGTTTTCTCCAGGGTGGGCTATATATTCAAAATAGGCATATACAAAAGACCAATTAAACATATACTAAGTTATCACACAAGTATATTTATATGAATGCTAACATAAAAAACACATTATAAAACACACCATAGAAGCAAAACATAATTTCATCTTGTGTATCTAAAAAATATATCAATATATTTCAAAATACTTTAATTTCATAATTTAATTAATTAATTTATTTTTTTTGTCTTGATCAAGGTCATTGGGTGGGTGGGGCTGCGCCCTAGTCCCCTCTATTGGGCAGCCACCACTGCATTGTAGACGTCTGCTGTTGTAGCCAATCAGCTTCAAATTTTAACTTTTTTGCATTCTGAAATAATATTTTGGATACACTCTAACATGTGCTTATTTAAGCTATTTTGACCTTTCTAATACCTCAAACTAGTCTGTCCACTACAGTAGTTGTTGTCTATATAACAATTTTCTCTTTGTTTGTACTTTTCTCTGTACATGTACGTGAAATGCCACTGAATGAGTAGTTTCCTACACAATTAAAAGCAGCCTGTGTTGTACCAACATCTATGCCATTCAAAGCCACTAAAATCCCATTTCATTATATTCTGACACTTGTCTAAACTTGACCAAGTTGGCTTCACTTTTTTTTTTTCTTAAAAGCAATGAGTTGTTGCCATGTCATTGCTTTCATTATTGCTTTCAGTGTGAGCAGCAGATGGCCACTCACAATAAGCCTGGTTCTGCTGGAGGTTTCTTCCTGTTAAAAGGGAGTTTTTCCTCTCCACTGTCACTACAAGCATGCTTAGTGTGAGGGATTGCCATCAAGTCAATGAGTCGATGGAATCAACTAGTTTCCTTAGATAGAAAACTTTTAATCAATTTGACTGTATGATCTGGTGAACTGTAAAGTGCCTTGAGATTACATGTTTTGTGAATTGGCGCTATATTAATAAACTAAACTGAATTTAATTTATTTTCACAAGTAATTAAAGAGTTGTACCCTTAAGTTTACCCATTAAAGCAGAATTTGAGAGGGCAACACTGCAGAGTCAGTAAGATCATTGTTCTCCTCTTCATAGTTCATTAAAACACTAAAGTTACTATTCATTCAAATAATAGTTTAGGCTGACATTTATAACTTCCCATTTGGATGAATGCCTGAATGTAGTGCAAAGCTCACTGGGTTCCTAGGACTTGATGAAACTCGATAGAAGTAAAGATCATTTACATATTTCTAAGTCTATTCTGTAGAAGTTGCTCAGCAAAGTCTAACCAGGTTGTGGGTATTAATCTCTTTGACCAGTAATGAAAATGGCCATATAATAAATCAGCTGTTTGAATTATAGAAAGTACTTTTCTATGCATGTAAAATGTCTGTTAATTGTTCAACAAATATTTTTTTTTAAGGAAACAGATTGTGTGAACATTGTGAAGCAGCATTTTGACCTGAGGTAGACCTATAGAGGCGTACAGTACAGCCTCTTCAAAAGCGAGAGACATGCAGAGACAGAGAGAAACCACTTTTCCCAACAGTTACCATGGCAATCCAATAAAATTGCCATAGCTCTCTGTATTGACTCATGATAACGTGGGTAAAATGAATCTCTTTTCTCAAGCATCAAATCTGGACTTAAATGCTGATGCCTAGTGACAGGCGTTCATAGCCGTACCTTCTGTCTCTGATTTACAGACGACTCTGCCAAGAGGAGAGGAGCGGGCAACACTGAGCAGATGTCGCCTCACTTTCTGTCTCTGTGATCCTTTCTTTGTGGCACATCTGCCTCAAAGACAAAAAGCTTTGGATACTTGAGATTTTTTTTCTGTCAATCAAAAAGTTGAAGCACAACCTAAATGAAATTCTCCCTTAAGGTTATTGGCTTATTTCAAAATTACTTTTTTATAAAGATATTGTATCAGGAACTCTGCAGGTGCTCAATTTGCTTCTCCTACTGCCTCAAGTTTTTTTTTTTTTTCTGTTTTGAAAACTTCTTTCATCAGCCTGACAGCAAGCAGCTTTTTTAGGATGGCTGTTTGAAGCAGCATTAGAAGCAATGGCTCCTTTCACCCCCCTTAAAATTGCTGTTATTCTCATTTGTCTGCTGTGTGATGAGCTCTTCAGTGTTTCCCCGCTGTTTCTAATACAGACTCAAGATTAGTGCATCTCCTTTTATGGGGACTATCATTGAGGCAATATACCATGGCTGGGCCCTTTTTTTCTGCCATTTTACTATTTTCCAACTCAGTCTGCCTGAATTATGCAGCAATGCCTTTGACACTGAATGAAAACGCATTTAGAGTAATTGTATCTGATCTCTCCCTCTCTTTCTGTCCTTTGCGTATCTAACTCCTGCTCCTCGCAATGTGTGCTTCAGATTGCTGTGTTAGTCAGTGGAAATCAGCCTAGATTGACACTTTGACATCAATGTTAATTGGAATTTTTCTCTACCGGATAGAAACATTTGAGAAACCCCCTCCCCCCACTGTCCTGGAAAGGTGCCAGATTGAGGGGTAGAGGCGGTGAGGCAATCTTGGTAGGGTTGCACAGCATATTAGCATGGACTGAATATTCCTTTGCAAATGTGCTCTGTGGTTGGTGGGAGCAAAGAGGCTCAGGCTCTTTGAGCTGAAACTTCCTTAATGATAAGAGGGCTTTCCAACATTCTTCAGGAACCTTTTAAGCAAACACAAAGTGGGTGGGCATACCATTAGCTCTAAATAGATATTTGCAGAGAATAGTTGATACTAGCAGTTCAGCTAGAAATGTCCGGACAGCTCCTTTAACCTGGTTACTGATCACGCTGTTTCTAGTTATTTTTGTTATAAAAAAAAAAAGTAATGGTGTCTGACTGAGAATAAAAGTTAAGACAATATTGATGTTATGGTACCATTTCTTTTAAGTATTTCTCTATAATATTGGTCAGTTTTAAAATCAAAACGTATAAAAATACTACATGGAGAAAATAAATGAGGATGTATTAGTCTTTAACAATGCATTTGTTGTATTATTTTAACTGAAGAATCATAATTTACACTTATGATTCAATTTATTTTTTGATCTTTATGGAAAATCTTTTTTTCAACCAAATAACACTGTGAGATTTGGATAGCAGGTTATTCCTACATGTTAGCCGTTTTCAAAACATGGGATCAAAAATAATAGTTAAGAGAAAACTTTATGTACCTGCTCCAATCTTGACTACTCCATTAGCAGTAATGTTGGCTAATCTACAAATAAAACAATAAGAGACCAAATGTATTTTTGCATCATTAGAGGTTAATAAATAATTTATGTAAAACAACTATGTCACAGATAATAATTCCTATATTTCCTAGCAAATATCAGTGTGAGTTATGAAATGTTTTTAAAAGATTCGTTTAACTGTTTTTAACAACAGCTATTTGTGTCATATAGATAATTACTGTGAAATAAAAGCAGCAGCTTGTTTTTAAGATCAATGTGCTTTTTGCCAGAACATTAATCAGTAATACAGTTCATTAGAGGAAAAAAAAAAGGGTTAGGAGTTATGAAGTCATCTGGTTGATAGATTACAGCCATTATAATGAGCTGAACACATATGTCCTTTCTTGAGATTCAGAAAACCATATCAACTTAATTTGTGCAAAAAAATTTAATTTCTCCCATATATAGAATGAACAACTGCTTGTAGCTTTGAAGCTTTTTTTAATGAGTTTTTTATATTTTATTTACTATTTAGATAGTTCAGTTCGGTTTATTTATACATTTTCTATCTAAGAAAAACTAGTTGATTGCATAGACTCATTGACTCAAAGGCAATCCCTCACACCAAGCATACTTGTAGCGACAGTGGAGAGGAAAAACTCCCTTTTAACAAGAAGAAACCTCCAGCAGAACCAGGCTCAGTGTGAGCGGCCATCTGCCTGGGGTTCAAGGAGACAGAAGCAGATTTTTTAGAAAGAAGCTACAAAGATGAAGATACAAAAGATTAGCTTTCAACTAGCTCTACAGGCGGTCCCGTCCAGGAACCGCAAAGCCAGGCAGACGAGCTCTGACAGCTCCCATGTCAGAGGATGAAAGAGAGCACATACAGTTAGTCACAATCAGAGAAACAGGACTACACTAAAAAACAGGCCAACAAAGGTGTTGATGGCAGCAGCGCAGCTGATATTTCTCTACAGGATGGAGTCACAGCCAAACAGGAACAGACCAGATGAAGCTACTATGAGAAAAAGCAGAAAGAGCATAAGATACATGGATATCATATTGTGGTATCACATACCAGTAAGGCTTCTTGGTACTTTTAATCACACTAAGATTTTGACATGATCTGTGTTTTGTGAGTCCAGAATTCTAGTGCACAAATGACGCAACACACAATGTATTTGTAGCTTTTAGACTCCAGCAACAGAGAGTTTTCACAGCCCATGGAGATGGCAGAGATATGTCTTAAAGGTGATAACAGATTTTATGCCTGGCTTAGTGAGGGACCTCCAGCTTTGCCACTTGAATTTCTAGTGAACCTTCCATTGATGTTGCCACTTTAACATATGCAGTTCAAATTTCTTAGAATATAGTTGAACTGCTTGCATAAATCAAAAGTACATGCCAATGGATATGAATAATGTTTCTATCAATGCTTAGTAATTAGGTGGTGCTAGGGCCAGACAATATTGCCAGAACTTATATCTTAATTTAGGACTATATTATACAATTCCATTATAGATATAGCCATTAAAAAAGCCTTAAAAAAAACTGCCAAGAATGCCAACAACAGAATCCTCAACATACTTCTGAGCTTATTTATGCCTACTCTTCAACAAACAGTATTTAGGCCTTTGTATAGCATTTTAAAACAATTGTTTATAAGAAAGCATCTTTTTTTTGTGTAGCTAAAGGCTCAGCAGACAAAATACACTTAACCAGGTGAAAATATATTTTATTTTGAAGTCCATGACTTCTCACCTTCATATCACAGACTCTGGATCACACTGACAACACTGCATAATTGCAAAAATATATATTTAATGCTCTGAACTTCTATATTGTGTTTTTTTTTTTTTTTTTTGCACCATGATTTTTTTTTCTCCCACACTGTTTGCATTTCATCACTGCTGCACTTTAAGAAATGGAAATATTGTGAAAGCTGTACAAAATGACATTTCATTTTGTATAGACTCTATACAAAATAGCAATAAAAAATCTCTAAGTCTAAGTCACTTTTTTTGTGATTGACTGCCATGTGTTCAAGAGGAAAAATCCACCTAAGCCAGATTTAAAGCTCCCCAATTAATTCTCTAAAATATATTTCTTAAGATTTCTTTTTTTTTTTTTTAAATAAGACTTCTTCCACTCTCTCTCAGCCAGCTCAAGTCTTGATTTATGGCGTTCCTCTTTTTAATATAAGTGTTATTCTGCTCTTCTCATCTTTAGTAGAAAACAAATATATCCCAACCTTATAATTATTATTTATTATACCTGGGTACAGTGAGCATTGACAACACTAGTAACAGCTGAAACAAACCTTGATCTCAGCAAAGATCAGCTCAGTCACAAAGAAATTGATCAATTCACACATCCCATAATGTAACAGGATGGTTTCTGGTGACAAACCTGCACTGCCCTCTTATTTAAAGGCTGCACTCAGTTGTGCTGTGTTGTCGTGACCAGCAGCTGCTTTACCAGTAAACTGCTTTCTACACAGTTTGCATGCTAAAATCTTTTTTTCATCCATCAGATCCTAAAAGAAGGTGACATTTGCGGAGAGAAGACATTAGGTCATGTTATTATGGGCGCTCATTTTTTTAGCTAAAACTTACTGTAATTTAGCAGCTGAGCAGCACAGCCTACAGCTGCAGAGCACAGCCTTCTGTCTGTTGTGTTCGTCATCGCTAGACTTTTTGTGCAACTAAAGAAGATGTTTGTTGATGTCCCTTTAACTGAAACTTGTATTGTGCTTGGTTAAGTCACCAAATTCATTTTCACTATAAAAACATTTGTTGGGTAAAAAATAAACAATGGCAGATAAAGAGGAGGAACAACCATAGTAATAAAATGAAAATTCTGTAATGGGCTATGGGTTTTGCCCCCTGTTGTTTTCATCATTTGGTGTTTAAATGCAATGTAGATCTTGTTTATCAAGATAAAAATATGCTATTTAAAACCCCAATCAAAACTTTTGGATTCAGCTTTCCGTAAGAAATTGTGAATCGGAATAGAAATGTTTACATGGATAAGAAATTTTAAAAAAGAGCCGATAGGACCAAACACGACAGCCAGAATATTCTGATTACAGTTGACTAAAAATTTTGAGATTAATAATTAGAGATTAAGATTAATTGACAATCCCCTCAGAATGCATATAAGTTTATTCTGAATTAGGCAAACTGACCTGAATATGCATGTCAGTGTGATATATTTCCACTTTGAATGGCTTGACGTTACGTGGCATGTTAAAATGACACTTTATATTATTATTACTTATTTCCATTCAATTTGAAACTAGGAAAATTAAAGTTGAAGTTAGTCATCTTTTTTTTTGTTTTTTGTTTTTTTTTGTTCAAAGAGTAGTGGTACGTAGATGATAATAGCTGTAGGTAGGAAGGATCTCCTACAGTGGTATGTCTTGCACTGGATTTGAAGAGGCCTTAGATGAAGACATTCCAATGTTTAAAAGTCTTCTGGAAGGGTGGTCATTGTTGTTCATAATGTTATTCATTATTTAAACTAATATATTTTAATAACTAAGGAAATACAGTATTGTAACAAAGTTTGGTAACAGTTGCAGGTTTGGTAAATAAGTAACTAAATACAGGCTCTCACTGCATAGGGTTACTGCACTAGAACTTGGAAACAAAGTCCAGTGGATTGGAATTGCTATGACCTGGACCACTAAGAATCTTCACAAGCTTATTGGACTGCAGTTATTACACAATGTTATTTCACAATGGTATTGTAAAGTCTGACCGCAGCAGTAATGAATGACCTGTGGTGGCAGTTCTTTTTACACAGGGGGTGTATAAGTCTGTCACTAAAGAGGCTGCTCAGTTCCTCTACAGTCTGATGCAGGGGGTTAGAGGTGTTGTTCATCATAGTTGTGAGTTTGGCCAACACTCTCCTCTCGGCCACCTCCTCCGCAGAGTACAGAAAGCAGCCCAGGACAGAAGTGGCCCTCCTGACCAGCTTGTTCAGTCTCTTCCTGTCCTGGGGTCCAGCAGATGAGATAGTAAAGGAGAGCCGAGGCTACCACAGAGTCATAGAATGCAGAGGCCAGCCCACTCCAAAAGACCTCAGTCTCCTCAGGAGGTGGAGGCAGCTCTAGAACATTCTTGCAAAGGGTGTCAGTGCACTAATCTTAAAGGGTGTTGGGTCAAGACCAGTTTTCTAATTTTTTCAGAAGCTCAGAAAAAAAGGACATCACCTTGTTGTCCGGTTCATTTGTGCAGGTTTTAAAGCTGGACCAAATAAGAATATTATGGTAATGAGGGTCTTGGTTTGTCTTGTGCTTAGAGTAGAAATTCGAACAGATTATCAACTAAGCCAAATGGAGGAAGTGGCATGTCCCACAGATGTACTTTATCTGCAAAATACTTTACTCCACTTCCTGGTAGCTACTCGGACTCTTTTAGTCTCTGCTGCCTTACCTCTATACTGCTGCATTCAGTTTGTGTATACAGAGCAGCATGCTTGATAGATTATTGTCTTGCCTGCTGATCATCCTGGGCAGACTCTTGTGATAGCTACTCAAACAGCTGTTGGAACTACATGATGTTCAGGTGGGGTTATCTTTTTTCCAAAGTGCTGAGTAAAAGTGAACCAAACCAGAAAAAGGTATAAAATCCCCTTTTGTAGTGCACTGAGCTGCTGAATTATGAGCTGACTTTTACATGGATTTTATGCAGGTTTTTAGCATAGTGACATTTTTTTATTGGTACACCTGGTAAAAACACTACTATTGGAGATATTGCTATGCCAGCCGCTAATTACAGTAAAAGTCCCATATTAAAGTTCCACAAAAAAAGTTGTGCCAGTTAAGTTTTATAATTTCTGGAAACATACAATTTTTGTTTTGGTATTTAGATATTTTCTTTTATTGGCATTTTAAGTATTTAATGGGAACATACAATAAAATGTTGAACTTATAGAGGATGCAGCTTTTTCTCATTGCATTCTTATTAATAATTTTAAGAGTGGCTTTTGTGGATGTTGTTTCCTTCTGGTTCAATGGGTAGAGTTCTTCTAAATAATAATTTACATGAATGTTTGTTTCTCTTTTGCCTCTTAAATGTTTTGCTTTCTTTGCTTCATCTGTTAAGGGAGGATTCTTTTTTACTTTATCTACATTATCTAGTTTTCCTCTAACAAAAAAGACGGATAAAAAGGAGGCATTAAGGTGTATGAAAATTTATTTGCCTCAACTTACATTCCATTACAAGTAATCATGTGATACATACAGAAATAAAGTTGGGTTTTTGAGAAAAAAAAAAACTCAATGCCTGGAAATACATCCCTGACTGTTGCCATACTGAGTCTTGGACAGACATGCATCTACGGTACTGATGTGTAATTTTCTTTGAGGTCTGACTCACTATTTTAACTCAGATTCCTTAATAGAGTTTATTGCATGTATATGTTCTAAAATTATAGGGATTCTTAGTTTAGAAGCATTTAATGAACAGAAGAAAAAAGATCTGATTTCTTTTTAGGATTAGTTTTGGTAATTAAAGATTTTGAGCGATAACTGGCAGATTCTGATCTCTGGCTGACTAATCTGTGCATTTCAAATAGGCTTTGCTGTTTTCTCACAACATCTGAATTTCTCTGGCAGAGAATCATGAAACAACTGTACGCATGAAATGTACTTAAAAGGCATTAAAGAGGAAAAACTTCACAGATGTAATACTTTGAGGCTTAGAATTAATATGACTATAGCTTGTTAGTCATTTTTTATACTATACCCCAGTTTTTTATACTATATATATATATATATATATATATATATATATATATATATATATATATATATATATATATATATATATATATATATATATATATATATATTTCTTGTTTACTACTTTAGCAAACTCTTTTTAACAAAATGTGATGCAAGCAGAACGGCAGTTCTTTCTCTCAGTTTTTTTTTGGATTCCTTTCCTCTTCTCAGGTCAATCCAAACTGCCTCTCCATCTCTCTACTTTTGACAGAAAATTGACCAAACAACACCTTCCTGGGTATTTTCAAAGTCAGGTGCTTGCAACGGTTCTTTCAAACTCCAAATGACTTTTAGATCCACAGGCCAATTTTTTCTCCCTGCAACTGGCAGTTGTGAATGAAAACAGAATTAACCTCCTGACTTATATGTTTGAATGCTCTCCTCTGCCATGAAAGAACTCTTAAATATGGAGCCTTAAAAAATGGGGTTATATGAGGCTAAACATTTAGTTTGTGTTGCTGAGACTCGCATTTTCAGCGTCATTTGTTTCATTAAGGGACTGTACTAAGACTGTATGCATATTTTGGCCCCACTTGGCACCCTGATGTAGTTCTTAATGATCTACTCTGACTTAAGTACCCTGACTAAACTGCAAACAAAATGTTCTTGTTTACCAAGTGTGTCAGTCAGCTTCCTCTTATCAAGATTAATAAAGTAGCTTCTGTTGGAAACTTGAAGCAGAAACTAATTTAGCCTATAATGTGTTCTAATAAGTTAGAGTTTTACAAGGCAGGTCCACTAAATGCAGTTTTTGATATAAAATCTACCATTAGAAAGGTTCTGCTTTTCAATTTGAAATCAACATAGGACAAACAGATTCTCATCAGTGGACACCCTGACCTTTGACTGAGTTCAGTGAAACACATGCTCACTTATGGCCAGATTTTTCTTGTTTCAACATTACAACTTAGACAGAGAGAGAGATGGAGGAAAGAGATGAGTGGTTTGTTGGAATGCAGATGGTGTGCCGGAGAACTAAATGTGCTTTTGTCATGGCAAGGGACTTGATTGCACTGGCAAGCAAGGTGAGGCTTCCCAGTACCAACTGGAGCTATCATTAATTCAAGATTGACTTGATCTGCCCACAGAACTTTATTATCTGAGTGGAGACTGCCCAGGCAGGATGGAGTCTGGGGGGAGAAGTTGTGTTCTTTTCTAAAACCAACGAGTAGCACTTCCTTTTGAGCGTTTTTAGAAGACAAATTGGCTTGGATCAGCAGCTAGGCAGCTGGCTGACAGAGAGGTGAGATGTATAAAGCCCACATGGGCATTTTCATCATAACAGCTTTTCTTTTTATTTATATATTTTGTCCCGCTGCAGTATGTCACCTGCTACAGTGTGTCATTCTGCCCTAGTTGCTCTCAAGCTCTATCACTCACTCACACAAATATACCTTTAAGTACAGTGCAGTGGTCCTGAACTAATCCTTGCTTTAAACACGTTATACAAAGTTGAGTTTGTGGATAACTGCCTTTTGATAAAAAAAAAAAAAAAAAAAAAACAGAAAGTTGTATGAGAGCTTTTGAGTAGATTATATAAGAGGTAAATGTTTTCACTAGTTTATGTGAGAGCTTTTTACTAGTGTTTGTGTGAGGTTTTCAGTATATTATATGGAAGAGTGTAATTTAATATGTGTATATGCAAGTTAATTCTGATTTATGTCCCTGGGTGCACCTCATAGTATTGCATGATGCAATCGGTTTGTTTTGACTAATGGGGTGTTCAAGTTGGATACAAATTCTGTAATTTCCGATCTCAGTGTGGAAAATGTGATTGTAATCCTCAGAGAAATCTGTCCCCCCACTAAAAATCTGATTGATCTGGTGGTAGTACAGGAATACAATACAAAACAAAACCGTTTTCCTATGTTCAACATCATGATATGACATTGTTTCGCCACAGTTGATTCATTACCCCATTGCTAGTCACCTTTCGCGCTACGGTCTTTACCACGCTGGTCCTCAGGGTGGCAGCAGACACAAAAAATTGGACTCAAAAAGTGTGGGGGAATTATGTATTGTATTTTTTAAGTACAAATAAAAAAGCCCTGCCTTGCTCGAAGTCTCAATTAGATCAAGAAAGCAGTTTTTTGTTATGTTGGTTTGTTAGCAGAATTACTTGACAAAGTATTAATGTATTCTAAGGAACATATATTTTTAAATATATAGTGTGAAGCAGCCGGGAAGAGGATCAGTGCCTCCAAATACAGTACAGTACATCCTTGGGGAGGATGTACTGCCCATAGTGGTGTGTATATATATATATATATATATATATATATATATATATATATATATATATCCAGCCATCTTATGTATATGTATATATATATATATATATATATATATATATATACACCACTATGGGCAGTAGATCCTCCCCACTGATTGTGCATGTGCAAATTAGCTGATACAGATCTTAGCTTCACTCCTGACCAGCAGGCAGTTTCTGATGACAGTAAAGCGGGGCCTTCATTAGCCCAGACAGGACCTTTAGGGCACAGAAAAAAGGGCTGCTAGATCCCCAAAAATTAGCACAATAATTGCTCAAAGACTGGACACTAAAATACCAAAACCTATGGTATGGAAATTCTCCTTAGCTCTATGCTTACGTAGATGCAGGTGCCATTCTAAACACCGAGGACATGGAAAACACTCAATTCAGGAGTGTAGACCCAGTCATTTAACAACTAGAGAGGAATAAAGGACTGTTTTAACACCCTTCACTGAGTATATTTGTTTGGCTGCACTCTGGGGAAATTATATGTTATACTTCTATAATAAGTAATAACATTATGAGCAGGTAACATGCTAACATAACAGGGTTACATCAAGCGACTGACCCTTAGGTAGTTTTCAAAAGTAACGATTTAAGCACTTGTTAGAGCCTGAATTAGACAAAAATAAGAAAATGAAATTGTTTGCTAACAGTTTGATCATCGCACCCCCAGTTAAAAAATCTCATCTCATCACGCAAACTAAAAAAAGATAATCTAAAAAATCCTCAGAATGTTTATAAAAAGTAAATTATACATCCAGAAGGTAAATATTTTTTCTTCAAAATAGGTCAACTATACATTCTATAAAGGTACACAACATTTCTGCTTTAATGCAAACTCCACTAATAGTTGTAACAGCTGAAAGTGTTGAATATAAACTAGGGCTGGGCAATTAATTGCATCTGTAAATCAAAATGCTATTTTCAAAGTGCAAAGACACACAATTTTGGTCACGATGTAATAAACAAGAATCAAATCTCAACTTTCTTACTCCAGCCCTAAAGGTGTTGATCAAACACAAAGGTTTGCAGCTGAACAAAAGGTTAGACTGAACAGATATATGCATGCTAGAAGGAGGAAGCTCTCTTTTTACTGTAACAGTTAAGTCGTATGACAAATGATTCTGGACATGCAGGCTTTTAAGGCCACAACAACAACGGAACCCTGGAGTGTCTACATGCTTGTGGTTAGTTCAGAGGAAAATCAAAATACAATTGCAATATAGATTGACAAAAGTAATGATTTATAATTTGACAAAACCTTTCAGCCCTAGAAAAAGAAAAAAGGCTCTAAGAAGGATCTGTTTTTACCACATGCATATCAGAAATCAAATATATTTTTCTGGCTTCTAATAAAATAAAACCATCAATAATGCATATGCACCACTATACTGCTTTTCTTCAAGTTTTAAAGCAAATCCCTAATCTAGCATAGCTGATTCCCTAACAAGGAATTATGTTGGCCAGAAAAAGAGCTTTTACATTTGGAGGTCAGAATATTCACCTCCAGTGTTTTACTCTTCTTGTTAGATTTTAATGATTTACTGTATTCACAGACTTAAAACTGTCAAAAACCACCATCACTAAATGAATCACTGACATCCTGAAGGGATGAGGTAACTTTGGAAACTGTAAGAGAAACATTTTGTTTTTCTTGATTGCTCATAACCAGCCTACGTGTAATTATATGACTATTCAACATGAGATGTTTCCCATGTTGGATGGTGAAAGGGCTTTATCAGTAACTGTCAACTAGTGACACACCAACAAACCAGAATCAGTTGCTCAGGAGATGCCCAATTAATCTACCTGAGATATGTCCCGGAATCCAACACACCTCCTGGGGCCAAGGAGGGTGTTATGGCTCCATATTTTCCATGATGTTTTGCCTTTTTCTTTAGCTTAAATTTTGCTGTTGTCTTCCTCAAATTCCCCAAATATCAATTATTTTGGTTCCTTACTGCCTCTTCAATCTGTCACCATTTTCAAAGAACTCAGGTTACCTTTCAGTGTCTGCTTTTGATCAGTTATTTCATTTGATATATCGGATCAAAAAAATTTGCTTCTAGTCAACGTATAAATGAAAGCCTTCAGGCAAAATCTGCCTCCTTTGAGGCATGCAAATGTTAAAGTATAACGGTGCTCAGAGTGGGGAACACCTGTAGAACTATTTGATTTAGATTCTCTTTTTTTAGTAAAACACAAGGGCATTTTACACAGTAGCTACATCTAAATTAAATAATGTTTGTTCAGAGTCCTTCACCTTCTCAGCTGGCAGCTTTGAAAACCTCAAATTGAACTCTTTTAACTGCAAATCACTATAATTTCTTTCTTTGTATGTGTTTATCTTACAGGTTTGGCAGTTCACCAGATAATCACAATCACTGTGTCTTTCATCATGGTGATCGCAGCCTTGATCACAACACTCGTCCTTAAAAACTGGTAGGAAAGATTCCTTTACTTTTCATGCTCAGCACTTTGTCAGAAGCTCCTTGTTTGTTTTGATCTTAGTAGCACAATAGGTGCAAGGTATGATTTTATGTTTGTTTTTTGTCTTTGGTGCGTGTTTTTGTAGCTGTGCGCAGTCTGGAAATGGCCGCCACAATAGCCATCAGAGAAAGATCCACCAGCAGGAGGAAAGCTGCCAGAACCTGACAGACTTCACCCCGGCCCGTGTGCCCAGTAAGGTGGACATCTTCACTGCCTACAATGACAGCCTGCAGTGCTCACATGAGTGCGTACGGACTGCTGTGCCCATCTACACTGATGAGATGATCCAGCAGACACCCGTCTATAAGACAGCTTACAATGGAAACAGGTACGATTGGTGGATGAATGCCTTTATGTTGAAAAATTACATTTGCTTGTCAGAAATAATATTGGATGCACATAATATAACACCACTGGTGTTCTCTGGAGTGACCGACTGGCAACTATCACTGGAACATTAAAAATAAGTCAATTTTCAACTGTAGTTTTCAAACTCACTCTAAAATATTTTTATTAACTAAAATAAAAAGAAATCATTAATTAGGAGAACCGATGACAATATGATATGCATTTATGCTTTCCATTTTAGAATACAAGAATAGAATAGAATATAACTTTATTGATCTGACAATGGAGAAATTAATTTGTGACATTGGCTCTTATAAACAAACAGAAGGTGAATAAAGGAGGAAAAGGCGCATGAAGTGTATACAGTGCATCCAGATATAAACAGAGAATGGTAAAAATAAAGGGGAGATTTAAGGTGACTTATATATATATATATATATATATATATATATATATATAGTATCTTATCTACAGGTGGCAGGTAAAGGGTTGTTTCTGGTTTGTTAAATAGATAAATAGTATAAGTATTTGCAGTGTTATTACACCAGGTTATAGTGCAGTGGTTGTAAAATCTGATAAATGACCTTTAAGTTGGGTAGATTGGCATTTTTGGCTGAAGCTTTTTATTTATTGCTCTTTTACTTGGATATAAAAAAAATCATAAAATGAAAAAAAAAGACTAGACCACATTTTATTTAAATAATGTTGCTGTGTGTTAATCAATCTTTATCTCAGAAAATAGCTCTCACAAGATCAGAAAAGTAATTACTCAAATATGCTTTCCATGCAGTCCTCCTCCTGATGTCCCTCATGCTCCTATTATGGCGAAGAAGCAACATTAAATTGTTTGTATATCGATAGGTTTTATCGTCTGGGTGAAGAAAGGTGAAATCATGAACTAAAAGACCAAAAATGATGACAAATTACCAGTTGTAAATTAGCAGCGAGGGGAAAATGATTTATTTGGTGGTTTCATGTTGCTGTCACAAGTCACTAAAAGCATTTTTACTGCTTTACAGATTCAGCAGGAACACTACTGATGAGTCCAGCAGCTTTTTTTTAGTATGTGAACGTGACAGCATTAGGATGTTGACAGTGGCATTAAAGGCTAACTAGGAGCATAATTAGAGGACACACATTATAGGTCTTTGGGGTAAAAAAAAAAAGCCTTCTACTATGTAATCTGTTCTCTCCAAAGTTAATCTGCATAATGTTCTAACTGCGTTTGTTTTATCCAACAGGCCCTCCCCCACTGAAAGACAACTGATTCCTGTGGCCTTTGTGTCAGAGAAATGGTTTGAGATCTCTTGTTGACGAGCTTGGGGCTTTTTACTCGTTCACTGGGAAACACTTCATAAATACACGCTCTGGTGGGTATTTTTTTTATATTGCCTTTTCTACAAACTGTTGAGTGAGCTTTAGCCACATTGATCCCCATGGTAATGCTGCCCCACTTAGGGATTTAAGAGGAACTTGGCATATGTTTGTTAATATGACATAATTGTGGATTTTGTGCTTTGAGGGGAGGAATAGAGCTTGAGAAATTTTTAACTCTATATATATATATATATATATATATATATATCACACCGTACTGCTCAAGCACCTTTCCAAATACAGTGCAATAGTAACAGAAGACAGTGTCCACCTAAGAGGAGGGGCATGAGACAGTAATAAATTAGAAAAAAAGGCAAGGTGGTGAAAGTACCTCTGGAAGAGCTGTAGAAATCCACACCTTGGGTTGAAAAGCTTAAGGGAGCTGCAGTTATTTTTGTGCTCCACAAATCTAGTCTATACACTACAAAAATTATGAATCATTTTTTTCTTAAAAGCTGTGCATTTTTTCTTGAATTGGGCAGGTGAATGAGACTTTGCAAACAGAAAAAGACTATTTACATTCAATATAACAGAAAACAATAATTTAATTGTCTGATTTCACGTGCTTATTATCTAGTGATCTCATTTTAAGAGTAAATGTAGTAGTTCTATTGGCAAATTGTCTTATTTACCTCCTCAAATTAAGGGTAAATACGCTTTATTTGAGTATGTTATGCTAATTTCTAGATTGTTTTTGCAGTCTGTAAAAGTGTTGTAAGAAAAAAGCTTTTGTTGAATGAACACCAAAAGAAATACTATTTAAAAAAGTTCAGTCTAAAAAGAACACAGATGTATGAATTTGTTCTTAACAGGTAAAATCTTGATAGAACTTTAAGGGCCTAATCTTCAGAGGTTTATGCATAGTAAAACACATACAAGCTTGTTTGCGAGCACAAAGTAGAACTAAAAAGTAGGCGTTAATCAATCTGTATGTGCAAAAAAAAAGGCAGCCTGTGCAAATCTATTTTTGTGTATGACTTCATCAACACCCAAATTTTGTTTTAATAACCAAACTGTGAACATTTATGGGTGGAGGAGATGAAAATGTAAATACTTACCATGTGGGGAATGATTTTTTTCAATCTTAACCCAAACTTTGGAGCACTATTTAATCAAACTGTCCAAATTTCTAAAAAGAAAATTTACTTTAACTTCTGTTATTTTATTTTATTTATTGAATTTGTACACAGCACTTTGAGATACTTGTGCTAACTGTGTTATTTATATAGGATTTTGTATGACCATTTTTTAAAATGAATTATTACCATTATTACATCTGACTGGGTGATTTAGAACATCATCTTTCTGTTCTCTTTTTAGCCAATGTTAAACTGCCAGTGACAAGAGCAATCTGCTCATTTTTATAGAGCTGAATCAAACTTATTTTCATCTCTTAACATTTGCACAGCAATCACAACACGCAACATTGCAAACATTTTTGTGCAGGCTTTATAGCGCTCCTTATTTGGATTCTTTGAAGATCATGTCCTAATAGTTCTATGATGATGGAACCACAATAATACACAGTGGTGGCAGCATTGACCACTGGGTTTTTTGTGGTGGTGGAAAAATGTATGGTATATCAATAGTGTAACATTTTCTACCTTATCTAAGTTATTCCCTTAAGGATATTTAACATTTAGTTGTCATAAAACTGTAACTCAAATTAATGTTTTTTGTTTTAATTCTGCCCTCAAATCTGATCTTCAAATTATGCGACATTTAGAATTTAAAATGTAAATGTTAAACAAATGCTTTGGCGCTGCACTGTTGGTGGAAACATAAAAGAAAAGCTGCTATTGAACCAGATTTTTAGAGAAATGAATGAACAGCATGTAAAACAGAGAGGCTCTCCTTTCTTGCTTTTGTTACACTTGGAAATTTCAGTTTCTCACAGCATGCTCTTTCGTTTTGAATAAAATACAAAACTTCTCACTATCTTTGCAGCCTTGTGTATTTATTTTTGATTATTTTTTTTAATATTGTCTTCTGATTACTGCATGTTACTTAAATGCTGTGCATATTTTGTTGTGTAATGATACCAGATTTGGTACCAACCCTGTAATGCAACTAGAAAGTGGGATATTTTTAACAATAAATAATGTCTGTGTTGAATGACTTTGTAATAAAGAGTAACTGAATTTTATTTTCCTTTTTCTGCATTTTCACAGGATCCAGCTGGAAATGACAAACTCACAAAAACAGCAAATTTTGTAAAATAGTGTAATCTCTACTTGGACACTTTTGAAGATATTTATTTTTCTAGAGTAAACAAGGTGAACAGCTGTTGAGCCGCTCCTCCATCTTTCCTGAGAAACAGAATTCATTTAGGTAGAGAGTATATATATATATATATATATATATATATATATATATATATAGATAGATATATTTACAGGATGTATGGAACAAGACTACGGACATCAAAGATGTATCATGGAAAATATTTGACTTTAGGTAAAGGAGCCCAAGAAGCTGCTTTAGGCGGAAGACAAACTGTATTTCTGAACAATGTGCCAATAATGCCACTATGTGCCACTACCTGGATAAAAGGAGGTTAAACAAAAAAAAACAAACTGAAGGACTAAACAAAGTGTGTTATAATAATACTGTATGAGCTCCTATTGCTTTCTTTCTTTTCTTTTTTTGTCATTTTCTAACGAAATGTAAAAAGAAAAACAAAAAACAACTATAAATGTATTTGAAAATGTTTTGAAGTAATTTTGAGAAATGCGTTGAAAAAGAGTCTAAAACATGTTTCTACAAATCAAAAAAAGAAGAGCTGGAAAATAAATCTGTAGGTGGTTTATGCTTTATTGGAAATTTGACTTTAAAGATCTTATTTGTACAAAGTCCCATTTTAAAACCAGAATAGTTATGTCTATTTTTGTACATCTAGAAAGAGCCTGCTGCAGTCCTGACAAAGTAAGTCTCTATGAAGAGGTAGCTCTGTTGTTACAAGGCCTCCGTTGAGAGATAAAATGATTACACCTGGTCCAAACAAGCCCAATACCCATAGCACTGCTTCTTATGTGACGTATGTGTCTAAGTAAGGTTAATTAAAACATATTCCGAATGTGGTGATGGCCCATGCAACAACACCAGAGGTCTCATTTATAAAGGTTGTTTAGCACAACATATTCTTGAACCTGAATCTTGTGTGAGTAGTTTTTTATGTAAAGGTCATGATACCCTAAAAAATCCAACTTAAGCATCCCTCATGGCAACTCTTACTCCTGCATATGCTTGTTATGGAGACAGATGGCAATGTGGGGAATTAAAGCTTCACTGCGTTTTGATTGCTCTTAGACATTCAGTTTTACTCCACATAAAACTGTAATCATAGATTGATTCTATCATTAGCATTTAAAAACTGCAGAGTAATAGATATGCTTGTGAGGCAGACATAACTATACATGGGGACCTGTCATATAGATAAAAACAGGTTTATAAGCCAGCTTTAATCTTTAATCAGTCTGCCTATTATTTATAGTAATGTTTTTCTCACCATTTCATTCTTCTCACAGATGATCACCAGAGTGATTTGTACATCTAATTAATGCATAAATTGTGACAAGGTGTTTGAAAATCCCACTGCTGGCTGTAAACATTTAAACACGGGTGTGCTGTTCGTCAATGGGTGCAATGGGAATGCTGGAAAACCCTGCAAATCGGATAATTAAGAGGGAAAGCATTTTTAGAGATCACAAAAATTTCCCCGATAATGATTATGACAGACCTATAAGATGAGTCCCTGTACTCCTTAGAGCCAGTTCCTCAATTCAGGTTCTCAATGTCTCGCACCTTTTAGATGTGTCTCTGCTTCCAGCCTTGAACCAAAGGTTGAATTACCTCCTCGGTGTAAAGTAAAGTTCTCTAGAGTCATGCTAATGACCTAATTATTTGACTCAGTTGTGTTGAAAGAGAAGCAATGGACCCTAAGGACCAGATTTGAGGAACCAGCCCACAGAGGATTGCTTGTTGATATTTGTGCCGACCTTTGCATGTTCATCAATGGTAATCACGTATTAACCAAAAAGACACAAATGTAGAAAAAAATTGAAGAGTAGCTGGTTCTAAAGAAACACAAATATGAATAACCAGCACTATGTGGTAAATATAAATTATATTAAAAATATTTCATAAAATATATATTTAATATGAGTAAAAAAAAGTGTTCGCTATTTAGCTACATGTCATAGCTTATTACAGATAAAAGATATTTACCTATCTATAGAAATATAGGGAACCATCTAAATATGATAAGCTGATGTACTGTAGCCAAAATGTTTACTAAATCCTATAGACATCCAGAGTGTTGAATTTCGACTTTTTTTTTTATTTTTCCTTTGCAAGTAAAGGTATTCATCAAAGTATTATATATAATCAACAATTTATCAAATCTCTGCCTTAAACCATTTTTAGGAACAAAATAATTCTATAAAATGTTCTACAGGTCTACAATATCACAGCCAGTGCAAGGCGGCTTTTTGGATGGCATTACTAATATGACCAGTTCATACATCAGATTGTTAATGTATTGTTCTTTTTATATCACTGTGGTTACTAAACATGATTTTTTTTTTCAAACTTTCACCTAACTGACCAACATATCTATTTCTGACTTGCTTAAACAGTTTTTTTTGCTCTTTTCTCCATGTTCGCTATGTTTAACCATAAAATTCAACTGGTAAGAAGGCTCATTTGAATACACATGAACATTCATGAGGTCCTTTGCATTGATCATTTATCACTTAATGTGGGGCTGTAAAGGGCAGGATATGAGGAGGAAAGATTACACATAAAGGGAAATTCTGTGCTGGAAAGTAGTTGCATGGTTTTATATGTCTTTTTTTTTTTTTTTTGGTATATGCCATTTTCGTTTTGGCTTACATACATTTTAATTATGGCTCTTACGCAATCTTTTATAAATGAGGCCCGAGGTTCAACTGGTTGGATAATAAAGGGCCAAAAGAAATTGCAGGGAGTTTAACAGGACACTCAAACTGTCTTAGTACATCTGTTATCTGTATATTTTACTTAAAACCTAGACAAACAAATCTAATTCTTGAAATTATTTGGATTAGAAGATTAATTAAAAATTTTCTAAATGAAAAAAAGTTATTTTAAAGCTGAAAATGATAATAATTTGTTTTTATATCTGGATGAAGAAGTATTCTGCTTAAGAATAGTTAGCAAGAAAGCAACAAAGGCACGCTCCTTTCAGGCACAATAATCCTCAGCATTTTCCCTATGAGTTTTGTTATAAAGAGCAACTGTCTGTAGACTCCACTTGTATTCCACCAGAAGAAGCCTGGCCAAAGCAAATGAAATGCAACAGTTTTTATCACAATCAATTGTGGATGAAGAGAACAATACAGTTACATCAGAGGTAATCCTATAAAAAAAAAATCTGATGCTGATTGTTTTGTTAAATTAATATGATTAAGACAAGCCAAAAAAACGATAACACATTTGTTGAAATAGTCCCTGAAGTTAAAACAACTGAACTGTATGGGAAGAATAGTTAAGCTCTCCTAAGAGCCTTATAGCACCAATGTCTTTATTATTATTAAAACTTCAAGCTCTGATTACCTTTGTGCTCTGAAGCTTTTGTGAAACTGTCCAATAATCTATCTGTAATTGTGCTGTAGGTTTGTACAAAGCACAAATAAAATGATGTAGTTGTAAAAAACAGATTTGGCTGCATACAGCAATATGTACAGATTTAAACTGTTTCACTGGGTGTTGAGAATTTATTTCTGGTAATACACAAATTTAGTTACTCAATTTCTAAAATGTACCAAGGAAACAGGCAGAGTAAAATCAATGAGGCTGTTTTCACACATGACTGACTTAAGATGTTTTGGGGATTGTGCAGAGAATGTGTTTTTTTTGTGGGATTTCACATAAGCATTCCACAATAGAAAATGTATTTTGAAGATGTAATGAACTGAGAGGGGGAAACTGTGAGCAGGACAGAATTCAAAGAAACACATAGGTTTTCAGTAGAATATGCCAAACATGAAAAATAAAAATCCCTACAATTAATTTTCTGCAGAAATTACAACTACAATCACCTTTCCATGATTTTATGCATCAAACTGAAGAACCAGTCACCAGGAAAATAGATGCATTTGCTGTGTTTGCACATTTTCTCACTAGTTGTTCTTCCAGATTTTATTTTAATTAAATTTTTTTCTTTTTTTTTACAAGGTAGCCTAAACAGTCTGTGAAGGATTTTTGACACAAATCCTGCCAAATAATCTCTAGAACATTCCAGGACTATAGTGCATGTGTGAAAACGCCTTGTGGGTAAATACAAGCCCTTGCTGTGGTGTAAAAATGAGTTGGGATCAACACTGTGGTGCAAAACTCCTCCTTTCGGCCCATTTCACAACATGAAAAAAAGCTCCAACAAAATACCCACTGGTTCAGCCTCAATCGTGTTACAGGCTGTGTTGCTTCTTAAACACAACATATATTTTTTGAATGAAGAATCTTACCTTCTCTATCAGAGTGTTATGAAACCTGCTGTATATTATACACGTGTAAATGTATTTTCTATATATTTGCTTCTATTTGTGTACAGGTGTGTTCTATTTTTAAAGGCCTTTCCAGTTGTGAGAAAGGTTTCGAGCGAGGTCGGGGATAGTGTCTTTGTTTACATGTTTATCTACAGTATTTCTTTTAAAAACACACAAAACTAACCTTGTGCCAAGCTTCCTATCCGCACTTTCAAGCCGTACTTGTATGATATATTTAGGTAGCCAGTATAATAATTTAGTAGACGCTGCAATAGTTCACTGGCTTAAAAGTTATCTCCAGGTGAAATATCTAAAAGCAGGAGTGCTGGATGGTTTTATCAGGTTATGTGGTCATACCGTATGTTGAGTTCTGCTTAGAACCCAATGACATGCTCTTCCCAAGCATTTATAGGTGGAATTTAAAATGAAGAGTCATGAAAACAAACTAGTACAACTGTTGCTGCCAAGAATCCAGCTAATTTTGATTTAATTTTTTTTGTTTTTTGCTACCATTCCCCCTAGTTTATTTTTATCTCTTTTCTATTTATTTTTTATTTCATTTCTGGAACAACTACAGAAATTGACAAATAAAGTGAAGTATGCTAATTTTATAAGAAAAAATGATCTGAATCTGTGGGGAAAAAAACAACAAATCAGTTAAAAAAATTTGTTTCTTCTCCATTTCAAGACCCATGTTTGTACATGCTTTAAGGTAACACATCTTTTTCTGGTTAAATCAATATTGGAGATGTTACTAAGCCAGATATTTGGAAAAGAAAATTGCAACCCTCTTACAGAAGGTTTATAACCCTTAGCGAGGTCAAATTGAAGGTCTATTGATGAAAAGCTTTCTGGTTTGTGCACTTCAAAAAATTAAATCTAAATAATCTAAATCATAATTTTTGCTTAAAATATTGTTTTCTGGAATTTAGGAGGGAAGTGAAACATTTGGAACAATGGAACAAGACAATTGACATATAACATAAAAAAATGCATTGTCTTATTTCAAGTGCATCTTAACTAATTCTCTTATTTTAACAGTAAAAAATGCTCATTCTATTGCAAATAATCTTATTTACCTGCTCAATTTAAGAGCATATACACTCCGTTTAAGAAAGTTTTACTTATTTCTACATCGTTTTGCAGTGTGAGATCGTTAGCTAATTTTACACATAACATTCAAATGACAGTTGTGATGGTGGTGTCATCAGGGCTTTTGCGTTTCCAACTGATTTTTCTGCATAGCAAGGAACCATTGCAAACTGATTTAAACCCACTGCAGCATTTTGTTGTAAAAACATTTAAACTCATTAAACTCCTTTCACAATCTAATACACCAGTTGCTGTCTGAAATCATCCTTTCCATTTTTGGTAGACTTGGTATAGAAATAAAATCAATTTTGTTTAGATTTGATTTTACTTACAGATGCTTTTGTTTTATAAACCAAATCATTATTCTGCAGCTTCGGTTACTGTTACCTCACTTGTCTATACATTTCTTGGCTCCCCTTAGCACAAAGACACTATCGATCAGCAAAGGTTTGCTCCGTCCAGAAGAACGATAAAACAAATTTACTGGTCCTGTGATTTTTGTTTGCATGTTAGACATTCGAAGTGGAACGTATTGACATATGTACTGTTCGAACATCGAAATGTTTGCTGAACATTTCAAAGGTCCATTTTTATTTCCCCATTACATCATTAAATGTCATTACAATATGAGAAACTGAATCAATTAAATGGTTCACCACCAATTTGAGCTTCTGGTGTCTCTCACAAGCATTTAACACAAATGTTATTGATGATGACAAGGTGTTGGTTTGCATTTGATAAAAGTCAATAGGGTGCTCAATGAGGTGAAACTTTGCAGCAGGAGATAAACGTCCGATTTGACGATAAATCTTAATCAACTCCTTAGCTGTCAGGAAACTATAGATCGTCTGCTTCTTCTCATTGTTTCAGGAAAATCACATACTGTGCGCTTACTGTAACTGCAGCAGAGGGCTTTGACTCTGCTCTTGGGTCATCTTTTTCCTTGTTTTATTCACAAGAGCTAAAGCACTGCTGGTGCTTATCCACACAGCGAGCGACTTGGAAAAGGAAAGAGAAGCATTTTGTTTGCAACTTCTCTTTATGCATATGGTAAAGGTAGAGTAGAAACATGACCCAAATCTGCAGTTGATTCACACAGAAGGCCTCTAGCACTGTAAGATGCCTTTTGCAACAGAGCGCAGACCTGAATGGTTGACATGTTAAGAAAATCTGAAAGGAACAGGGAGAGAATTGTGACAGACTCATGGGGCCTGTTTGGTGATTAGAAAATCAGAGGTATAGGTATGACTAATATGAAAAAGGAAAATGTCATAAATATCAGACATTGTGTTTACAGAGGTAAAGTCAGTGATGATTTATGTTCTTTCTCTAACATGGAGCAGACATGCTTTGATCATTTCCACTCGATAACAGCGCATTCATGCTTACAATAACGGAAAATGACTCGAGTTGTGTTGTCGCCATAAAAATTGAGAGTTTGTACTTTGTGACTCTTAAACTTTTTATAATTGTGTTTAATATATCAATGAGTACCTCTGTTAACTTTTGTATAAGACATATTACAACAGTATCTACAGACACACATACACACACATTGTACACCTCCAAAAAAAGGGACTTCAGTCTGTCTCTGTGACGGCTAAACGTTGTATAACTTTTGTTTTGTGTCTTATGAACCACATCTCTTCCTTTTGTAGTAATTGGTAAACGTTTCAATTTCCAGGTGACTATGATTTGGTTACTCTTGTATTACTAAGCTCTGTATTTGCAAGCACTGTAAATGCGATTCTCACTGGATTCGTCCTCTGTACATTTAGTACTCTGATGTTGCTATTAATAAAACGTAAAACAACATTAACATGTGTCATACAATTATTTTGACATTTGTGCTTCGGATACAGAAGTGATTTCACTCAAAATATGTGAAAGAAAATGAGCATTTATAATCAGAGGGATCTAAAGCATTAATGTTTATTACTCAAGTAGAATTTATTACTCAAATCAAAAACATTTTTGCAGAAGAGTATCAACTTAAGCTTTATAATTAAGTAAAGGCTTAAAAGTATAGTTTTTAAAATTACTTAAAGTGTAAAGGTCAAAATAATGCAGGAAAAAATGTTAACATGACAGATGCTTTTCTGCAGTAGCCTGTTAAAGGAACTGTTTTCAACAATTCTAGATGATAATTTCTATATATCAACTTAATTTAACTATGCATCATCTTGAAAAAAAATGTATTATGGTATGTAGTGAACAACAGGTTGGTGCAGCACCAACCACAACTCTCAGCCCAGGTAATTCTGCAGGACACCTCACACAGAGGTGTGCCTTGGCTCCCCCCCACAGAGCTGAGAACAGTAAAAAAAAACACTGCACACATGATTTTTCTGTCTTTCCTTGAAGCTGTTCAAATTGGAAGACCCAGGCCCAAGGCCCAGATCTCCAGGATGACCGAGGCTAAGTGGTGATGGTTGATATTCCATTATCGAACTGCTGAAAAACAGGCCGTTTGCAACACATTTCTCTAAGTTTCAGAACTATCAGCACTGGACTGGATGGGAAAGTCTCCTGAAGAAGCCGTTCCTTTGGTCTGAGCTTCATGGGACAAAGAAAAAAAAAGAGCCTTTGCTGTGAGAGTGCCATGCTAAGCTGTTGCTAGATGAAAACTCAAGCCTTGATAAATTTACAGGAACAGAGGTATAAGGTCTGGCAGAGTTAGGGAAAACAATATGTATTTTGATGATTTTGATCATTTCAATTGTTTAATGATAAGTAAAGACAAAGCTAACAGGGCGGATTCCATGGTACAGTGTGCTATGCTACAGTAATATGTTTTGAACTGTTGTTAAAGCTTGGAAAAGCTTTATTCCACTAATAGTTTAAACAGTGATATAATGTTAGTTTTATGTTTTCCTCGTGTCTATTTGCTGCTAGCTATTTCAAAGAGGGTAAAGAATCATTTAACTAAAGGTTATTGGTTCCTGATTAACCAAATAATAAGCAAATAATAAATAAAACATTATTACATGGATTTCCATTGTAAATTTGTTTGAAAACATTCCATTTGCTCTAAATTTGTGAAAAGCTAAATTGGATCTCATCCCAAATTCATTAAAGATAAACTTTGGTTTTCAAACACATAATCCATCGTAAACTGGGATATGGTTAACAACCATGTTTTCCCTTCCACTTTGTACATAGTAGTCTAATTTAGTTGGGTTTCACTAGTTTTTAGTCAAGAGTTTTTAATTGAAATATGTTAGGTATTAGGTGGCGTCATGGCTAAAGTTTCTACGTGACGCAATTTTACCTCAAGATGTCAGAGGATTTTCAAGTACTTTTTGCTAATTAATCCATCTTTATGTTTTATATTAGCTTAGGAGAAAATTTGGGGGTAAAGGACTGTGTCCCAAATAAAGAATTATTTTTTTTTTCCAAAACCCTTTAATGTTGCATAGATTTTCCCTTTCAGGGGCCTCTTCCAATTTTGGATGGCAATAGCTTCTGATATTTTATGTTCTAGATCCTCTGAGCTTTGAGTCTCAAGTTTTCTCTGTCATCCTCGTTTTGGGTTAAGGTCAGCTCAAAACTAAGAGTATTCTTTACAGTTTTGCAGTCCCTATCCTCACTTCTTTTCCGTTTCATCATCTTCTGATTCAGACACTGAGGAGAGTCCATAGTCGGCATCAGCCCTGGTAAACATGTTCTCCCACAGCAAAGAGCTGTAGCAGCTGTGGTTTTGTTCTTGGTTGATGACTTCAGCTTGGTCCATCTTAAAGAGAAACATTATTTTTCAAATAGAATATGCTTTTAGCCATGTGCTTTCTTCCCTAAGCCTCTAATTGCCAGATGCCTTACCTGCCTAAGTTTGGCCAAACATAGACAGTATGTGAAACGACATGGGCATGCCTATCCCAGACATGTAAATACTAATCTTGCAGTAGATTCATCGATCGATTATATGTTGTACTAAAGGGGGTTTAAAAGCAAAATGCACTCAATATTTAGTCAGAGTTGGGTAAATATATTCCCTTCCCATCAGGGACTTTTTTTCCCCAGATGTTGCATCTGGGGGGGAGGGGTGAGTTAACAGGGTTTTTATAGCAAGTGCCTCAGATGCTCTCATGATGTTTCATGAAGGTCTGAGATGGTTTGGACATGAGCGGAGGAAGATGGTGAGTACAATGGTAGAAGATGGCTAAAAAGGGCATGGAGAAAAATCAAGGAAGATATTAATAGATGAAGTTAAAGAGGACATGGAGACAGTAGGTGTGAGAGAACAAGATGTAGAAGGTGGGGTTATTTTGAGACAGAGGATTTGCTGTGGCGACCCCTTAAAGGTCGGTCTAGAAACTTTCCAAGAAACACTGAGTCAAGTATTAAAAACAAAACAACTGCACAATAACAGATAACCACTACTTTTGGATCATATGATCATTAGTTTAAATCTTAAAATGATCTAATCCTGGTGGATGGTATTTGTAATTTAGATAATATAGATTTATATAACTAACATAGTTTTTGTTAGTCTGTTTCAGATTGTTTATGTTGGAACATTAATAGGCATTGAAAGGAAAATACTATAAATCAGTGTAAACATTCCAGTATCTTACTTTGTTGTGGTCAATGGGATGTGGTCTCTGGATTCCCATCATGCACTTGTGGTTTAGTAATTTGACTGAAATAAATGTGACACCATCCTCTACCTGGGTAAAAAGCTCCAAAATGAACAGTGCTACATTTTAGGCAAAGCTGTTACTGCTGCAATAACCATTTTTCAAAATAAATTAAAGTGTGAAATACCTCTAGAGCCAGCCTTACTTTCTGTTTGAAAAACCCAGCCATTTATAAGGCACTGAAAAGTATAGCATGTGAGTATGGCATCTTTTAAATATTTATTCCTGTTGTAATGAGTCTTTGAAAGCTATATAAACTGCATTCCAGTATAGTGCTAGCAGTAATATGAAACATGAAAACCGACTCTAATTTGACTTAGATTTGCTATTTACAATTTTCCCTAAGTGTCAATAACATAAACTTTATTAACAGCAGTGAATAAGACTATTCTGAGAAGTTTTAGCTGTGGATTTATTTCAGTCACTCCTACAGTATTAGATATTACAATCTAAAAACTTTTTATTTAACCTTTTTTGAAAGAACGTCCTTTTAGGATAATCATTCTTGAACTATTTATCTTTGTCATTGTTTTATTTTGTACATAAGGGTTTCCCTTTCTATGTACTTAGTTATAGCACATAAAGATACAGGCAGATTTTAAGCATACTTTGCTCTCAGCCTCTCCAGGACCAATGGTACTGTAGTTTTCGCAGGATCTGATAATGTGGCCATGCATCACGTACCTCAGTAAAACCATAGCCAAAAAAATGTTACAGGTGTTGTTAGTGGGAAAGAAATTGAAGTGCACCAAAATTTCATTTTTAAATGGTAAGGAATCCCCCAAGTTTCCAAGCCTTGACAATTTTACGTTTTTTCTTCTTTTAGTTACTTCTTTGATTTATGTCTTTTAAAGTCATAGAGGACAATCTTTTATTTTGGGCAGATCATCTAAATAAGTGGTCCTACTAATAGTGAATCATTCTGGTGATATGTTTACGTAAGGCCGTCCTTTGTAATCGTCCTCAGTTAGCTATCTATTTCTGCACATGCGCACTTTCAGGCGTATATGTCTGGTGAGCTACTGTTTCAGACAGTCATTGAAGTTCACCTTTCTCACCACTGCTCTTTGAAATGTTTAAGGGTCTTAAGAGAAAATGTGTCTAAGAGGTGTATGAGAACAAAAGAAAGGCAGATATATCCTGGATACGTATATCTCACATATAGCATTAAGCCGATGTAGGTATCAGATCTTTTTTAACACTGTGTTAACAAGTTAAAAGTATTCAGCTTTTAAATGAAACAATTGTCACTTGTACATATAACACAACTCCACAGCTTATAGTTTTTTAAATCATTGCAAAGGTATAGAGTACCTAAAGCTGTTGCATGACTCATGTCCTAAACACGCCGATATTAAGCAAAATTCATGAAAAAAGGACACAGTTGAAAGCCTCAAAACAGTGTGTTTGTTTTCTTTTAATAGCTGCAGGTATCCCTCTGGTTTCCTCTTGTGTCTTCCTTCTCTTCGTTTCCAGAGAGTCACATTCACTTTGCTTTCATACTTTACTTTCTCGCACATTGTCAGCTCATTTTTTGGATCACCTGGAGACACAGTTCTCCGCTCCAGTTTGACGAATCAGCATGGGCAGGTTGAGTACGCCTCTGTGCACCCTAAAGCCACTCTTTGCCCTGAGGGAGGCCTGCCAGGCCACATTAGTATGAGGCCACTTGGATCACTCTGCAATGACTGTGACAAGCCTGGAGCCCCCTTTGGTGCTCATACATTAAATAGAATTATGCATCCGTGTCTCCACAGAAGGACCCGATCAATGGGGTGGACAGCACATGCTGACAGCTGCCAAGGAGATACTTTAGTACAGTGAGATTAATATCTGCTGCAAAACTCTGGTCTTCATAGAATATGCTGTCACCGAGCTTAGGCAGGGCAGTCAAAGTTAATATGGTGTTGAGGCGCCTAAACCCTGCTCTGAGTGGCAGCTCGACAGATAGAACAGTGCGGGAAGACTATCAAACTCTTCTTTTCATAGTTTTTAATGACAATATTACCAACAAGAAGCCAATATCTGTCCCTCAATAAGCACTTCAAAATTTAGACTTTGTTCATCTACTACTTTAAAGGCTTTTACTATATCTAAAGTGGAGTTTTCAGATGTCTTTCTTGTTGTGAGAAGTAAAGTGAAGGAGGTAATGGTAGATACATCTGTCGCACATTTTCTTATGAGCTTGTGTTAGTAAGTGGACTGGGTTTTTCAAGTCTTAATGACCACTTATGGGCTTTTACACTACACTCTATACATTTACACAGCTCTACTTAGTGAGTTTTGTAGTTTATGCATCCTTTTTCTTGGTTCAAACATATAGTATGCAGTTGAATGCATCAGAGGCAAAGTAAGGTTCACTGTCTTGCCTAAGGATACTTCAGTTTGTAGAGTGGAGAAGTTTGAGGCTAAATCACTCTCCCCCCATGAACTACAAGTCCTTAGTGATGGCCTAAATGCGCTTTAACATCTTTACTGGTGTGCATCCATTTTTTAGTATGTCCTTACACAGGCTGCCTCTTCATCTAATGTATGGGGTTAACCACATGCTGTAAGCACCACACTGTGACCTCAGAATGTCTAGCTAAAATGTTTCATTAACATCATTTTATATTAACAAACTGTAGCAAACCACTATATGCTGTCTTAGTGATTAATTCATACCACATTAAAATTTTAGATGTTTTCCAGGTCACAATCTTGTGTCATACACCAAAATCTATGAAAATATATTTCTTAAAGGCACACTATGCAACATTTTTCAGTTAATTAATGTGTTCCATAACGTTATGGATGATTAAATGAGTCATTTCAGGTTGAACAAAGGTATTCTCGGCCGCCCTGGTGGTCTGTGGGGGAAATACTGCACTTGCAACTGCAGGAGCACCGACCCGCACCCACAGGCTCAGAAGTCTCGTGAGAGTCAGTCTTGCTTTACGGCGAGAACTGCTACACGCCCCCAGTTAAAAGCATTCTCGTTGCTAGCACAGTGGCAATCTTTGTGCAGTTATGCTACGTTCACGCAGCAAAAGCAGCAAAATCGCATCTGCTGCCTCATTTTTGCTGCTTGTACCAGTTAGTTCTGAGGCGCGGCTGAAGCAGCTTTGCTGCTCTGGCTGCGCGGTGCAAAAGTGTGTCTGACGCGCTTTGGGCGGAGCTTCACTATCCTTTCTCTGCCTTGCAGCTTTATTTGCTGTGATCAGTGGGAATAAAGTAGTTTTAATATGTGTTTAAGTGAGAAAATACACCTGAAAACGTAATCAGTGCCGTCAGTTCATTCAGATTATCATCCTGCCTTCAATATTTTTTCTGTCGGAGCCGCTCAGACCCCCACATACCAGGGATGCGCCGAAAGTAGGGATCCCTTCATCAGCAGCCTCTGGCCGGGTTGCCTCCTCTGGCAGCTGGTAGGTGTTTTTCATCTAAATAATCCAAACTGCATATTCTGCCGGCAGATTTCTGCATTTTAAGTTAATTTAGGCGTCAATAAACTGTTTAAGAGGAGTGATCATAGCCTCTGATCATCAGCGCTGTGTCTCTCTCCCTGCGTCAGATGCTTAGCCCGACGCCCGACGCGCTGCTTCAGCTGCTCAGACGTGCTGCGCCTGCTGCTCAAAACGCGCCGCGGGACCTTTTGCTGCGCCTTGATGCGCGTCAACCATTGACTTTGCATGTAAACTCGCTGCTTCTGTCGCGCCAGCTACGTCCAGTGTGAATGCAGCATTAGTCATTCGCTGCTAAGCTCAAAACAACCGCGCCTGGCTTGACGGAGAAACCAGGAGAACAGCTGTGCATATTTACGACAGTGCACTTTTACTTTCGCCCTCTGGGGGGAGCCTCGCTGGAAAATCAACACCGGTTGCATAGTGTACCTTTAAGTAAAAGGAAAGGAAAACTTGGCTTTCAAAAATGTTTAGATAGTAAAACCAGAAGTCTGGTTTGTATTTGTATTGAGCACCCTTAAATCGGTCATAGAATGATTATATAGGATATGTGGTGCTGGTTCTTAAGGTCTCTGAATAGGGTGTGCAACATTGGTTGGGCTGGAAATGGCATATATGCAGAGAAAGGAGGTGTCAATGGGGTTTGAACTTCTCTGTCTGTCCATTTCACCCACTGAAATATCGTTATTCATCTATGACAATGTAAACCCAGTTTTGCATTCTATGACCCATTAAAAAGCTTTTGTCAAAAAATGCACTGCAATTGCTGTTTCAGGTCTTCGAATTTTTCTGAACTTTTGGGAAATATAATACAGGAATTTTCTATGATATCAACTGTTTTATTGGTTCCCAGGCAGTATGGTTTGCTGTTAAATAATGACTGTCTGCCCCAGTGTTAGTCTATGTCTTTGACATTCTCCACCGGCTGGAGACTGTACAGGTGCTGGTCATAAAATTAGAATATCATGAAAAAGTAGATTGATTTCAGTAATTCCATTTAAAAAGTGAAACTTGTATATTATATTCATACATTACATACAAACTCATATATTTCAGATGTTTATTTTGTTTAATTTTGATGATTACAAATGACAACAAATGAAAATCTCAAATTCATCATATCAGAAAATTAGAATATTGTGAAAAGGTTCAAAATTGATGGCCCCTGGTGCCACACTCTAATCAGCTAATTAACTCAAACCACCTGCAAAAGCCTTTAAATGGTCTTTCAGGATAGTTCTATAGGCTACACAATCATGGGGAAGACTGCTGACTTGACAGTTGTCCAAAAGACGACCATCGACACCTTGCACAAGGAGGGCAAGACACAAAAGGTCATCGCTAAAGAGGCTGGCTGTTCACAGAGCTCAGTGTCCAAGCACATTAATAGAGAGGCGAAGGGAAGCAAAAGATGTGGTCGAAAAAAGTGTACAAGCAAGAGAGATAACCGCACCCTGGAGAGGATTGTGAAACAAAACCCATTCAAAAATGTGGGGGAGATTCACAAAGAGTGGACTGCAGCTGGAGTGAGTGCTTCAAGAACCACCACACACAGACGTATGAAAGACATGGGTTTCTGCTGTCGCATTCCTTGTGTCAAGCCACTCTTGAACCACAGACAGCGTCAGAAGCGTCTTGCCTGGGCTAAAGAGAAACAGGACTGGACTGCTGGTGAGTGGTCCAAAGTCATGTTCTCTGATGAAAGTAAATTTTGCATTTCCTTTGGAAATCAAGGTCCCAGAGTCTGGAGGAAAAGAAGAGAGGCACTTCATCCACGTTGCTTGAAGTCCAGTGTAAAGTTTCCACAGTCAGTGATGGTTTGGGGTGCCATGTCATCTGCTGGTGTTGGTCCATTGTGTTTTCTGAGGTCCAGGGTCAACGCAGCCACATACCAGGAAGTTTTAGAGCACTTCATGCTTCCTGCAGCTGACCAACTTTTTGGAGATGCAGATTTCATTTTCCAACAGGACTTGGCACCTGCACACAGTGCCAAAGCTACCAGTACCTGGTTGAAGGACCATGGTATCCCTGTTCTTAATTGGCCAGCAAACTCTCCTGACCTTAACCCCATAGAAAATCTATGGGGTATTGTGAAGAAGAAGATGCAATACACCAGACCCAACAATTCAGAAGAGCTAAAAGCCACTATTAGAGCAACCTGGGCTATCATAACACCTGAGCAGTGCCACAGACTGATCGACTCCATGCCACGCCGCATTGCTGCAGTAATACAGGCCAAAGGAGTGCTGTACATGCTCATACTTTTCATGTTCATACTTTTCAGTTGGCCAACATTTCTATAAATCCTTTGTTTTTATTGGTCTTCAGTAATATTCTAATTTTCTGATATGATGAATTTGAGATTTTCATTTGTTGTCATTTGTAATCATCAAAATTAAACAAAATAAACATCTGAAATATATGAGTTTGTATGTAATGTATGAATATAATATACAAGTTTCACTTTTTAAATGGAATTACTGAAATCAATCTACTTTTTCATGATATTCTAATTTTATGACCAGCACCTGTAAATGACTCTAATTACAGACCATGAGCAATTAAACCAAAAGGTGGTGTTCTTTAGGATTGCCCTGCATTTAACCTTATCCCTTTTCCTGCAGTAGTAAATCCACCCTCCGCATTAGCCACCACATCAATGTTTTATAAGCATGTTTCACACATTTTTTTTGTTCTGTATGTGGTCTACCTGTGGTTTTCACACTTCGCAATAAACTAAAAGCTTTACAGAATGGTAGGATTAAGTGATTGTGCTAAATTATATGGTACTGATGCTTCCTCGGAGACATAATGCTCAACAAAATTCCGTGGAGAAATAAAACATATAGAGTATAAAGGAATCCTTTTTTAGCTTCATTTTTGGAGGTTATCATATTAACTTGTTGTCCTTCATGCCAATCGTTAAGATATACTTGTTTCTCAATTGCTGTGCATGCAATCTTCCAGTGTTTACAGCATGAATCCTTTTAGTTTCAGACATTGATCAAAGCTCCACTTCTCTTACAATATACTTCTAAAATGGCTAAGAGTTCCAAGCAGCAAAGAGTTTTACAAAGCTTATGAGAAGAAGTGGAAGGCCTAAGAAGAGAAAGACCAGTGTATGGAAATTTTGGAAGATTGGTTCTGGTAATGTTGGAAAAAAAGGTAGGATGGGCTTCACAATGCCCTGCAACTGACTGATGACCTCTACAGAGTCAACCTTGCCTCTTGCCTTTAGACAGCTGGAGATAGGCACCAGCAACCCTTGCGACCCCAGACTTGGGTGTTTCTTACCTTCATTTCAAGAAAGATATATTACCGTACCTTTAATTACTAAGGATGATACACAACTGTATTTCTATTTCAAGGTTATGAAAAGCAAGCACAAGGATTGCAACATTAATTCTAATTTATTCCCGACATCCTCTCAAAAAATTATTTTCACTCATTTCACACATTGCTTCCATCTGAAAGATGCTGCTTTGCAGGTGTTTATTAAGGCTGAGGTTCAGGTTTTTCTGCCATTTTTGTTCTGCCTAATTTGTTTAACCTATTTGCCAAAAATTGTGCCTCCATTCTCTCTCCAGTAGACTGTAAAGTGAAAGCATTTGATATCCAAACCAAATTGCATAGAAGATTGGAGCTTAAAGATGACAAAATGTGAAATATTTAGTGGGCATGACTACTTTTTTAGTGTAAGGTGACAGAAGAAAATAAATCTGCAATTTTTAGTTAATAAGAGAAAAATACTCTGTCAGTATTATTCATAAATCCCATCCCACTCCCTGTTGTTCCATAATACACGCAGGAAGAATAAGTCTTTACTGTAATAGCATCAGCGACTAGTAGATATAGTTTTTGCTGGCCCTTATTAAACAGATGTCTTCTTATATCTTAACAGTCAGTCTGATCACTCTCAACATAACTAATGATTAAATATAAAATAGATCAGGAAATGTAGTAAATTAGTATTGTTTTAGAGAACCTCTGTTTCTGAAAGTTCCCTCAGATGGTATTTGTTATTAACTGGTCCAAGAGAAATAAAGCAAACAGTATTGAGTAAATGTGCCTTTGGGCTGCCTGAGGTCTCAATGAAACTGCTTAGGTTCTGGTTGGTACTTTTCACCTTTTCTGGTATCTCTGAATTTATCTCTGAATTCTCTGAATTTAAGTATATATTCTAAATACATGTCATTTTATAAAAAGCTCACATTTATTTAGATTGATCTCATTTAGATGACTTATATGTTCTTTAGCTGTGCTCATAGTATTTTGGACATTAGACATACATTAAGCCTTCAGTTTGAAGGCTTCTTTCCCTCAGAATAAGCTCCTTGTTTTTCAGTGACATCCAGACATCCTTTAAAATTATTTCAAAAAGATTGTATTTATCTTTCAAAAAACCAAATGCTTATTTAAAAAAAGCTTCATAAAATGGTCGAATCAACTCTATGGCTGTATTTATTTATAATAGAATTGTGTTCAAGTGCCAAGGGTGGACATGAGTAATCTTGCCTGTCTCAGCCAATAAACTGGTGTGACTGTCCTTTTTGGACAGAGCACAGTCACAATTTCTCCTTCTGGTTAGCTAAGCATTTGTAGAATTAATGCATGTGGTTTGCTTGTTACCCTGTGGCTATGATATATATTTTCTGTTATGTGAGCAGAGAAATCTGTTCTTTTCCTCTGCAGATGAAAATACAAAAAGCAACAATGTAACCAGTAGCTCTTTAATAACATCATGCATATGAGCATGGTTCTAATTTATTTGTGTGTCGTTTATCTTTAACTACTTGCTTTGCAAATGAAGACCTAGATGTTACAACCAAAAAAACGCAAAATACTTATTTAGGGCATGGACAAAGGGTAAGAGGTAAAAGGAAAAGAAAGAGAAGAGGAACAATTAACACCTTGTATTCAGCAAAAATGTGTTCAAGTTGTTCAGCATGCACCTGAAACTAAAGTCATAATCTTTAGATATTGTCTAAGAAAAAAATGACTTTAGCACCACTCTGTTAAGGGGAGTTTCAAAAGTGAGAATAAATATCCTCCTATCCAAGGTTGACTAAACTGTGGCTGCAGCCCTGATTTTGGTGCATTGATTGCCGCCTGTGAGAGAGGAAATTTGCTAACCTATTATCTCTGTAAAGTGTATAATAAACATCCTGTTCGACACTCAGTGTCTGAAGACCACCAATATGTCTGAGAAAACCTAATTGCAGAGAAACTTTGTTTCAAGGGATGTTAGGCTATTGTTTGTGCAAAGACACTTCATTAGGAATACAATTAGATGCACACTCTGAATAAGATTGACATAAAAATGTGTTAGAAAACAGGACAAGTAAGTTCTGTTTTTTATATAAACCAGACTGAGTGACTGCCTTGTGATTGGGTACATTAAAAAGTGTAAAACAAAACTGCCCATAAGTAGAACATTTTGATGACAGTGAAGAGAAATGTCTGGTTTTAAAATGATGTTCACCAACAGTCTGTGAAGTGTATTGTGTACAATTGTATGTTAAACAGGGGATATACCTTCCAGGCTCTTTTTAGTTCTTCTCATATTCATATATGTATGCGTGTGTATGTGTTTGTGTGTAGATATATGATAAAGGCAAAGCATTCCAGAGGACAGGTGTTAAATGCTTACCTTCACCAAGCTTTAAAATAATAGTCGCCGTCAAAAAGCATTGAGATGACAATTTTATTCCCTTTTGCGACTAAAAGAGGCATAGGTTAAAAGCTAAAGCCTAGAATTGCCAGAGGTGATTTGTGGTGATGTCATTTAGCTAAAATAGCTCCTCATTAGTACCTCTGAAGCAGGTCATATGATTAATCACCACCAAAGATTTGAAATCCAATTAGAGGATGTCTGGAGGAGGAACAAATTACTCAACTTTGAGGAAAACACATCAGTGAGGAGGTCTGAATATATGTTTTGAGGGGCAGGTCTTGTCCCTCGTGCTGACTGATGCTGAAACGGATGGACCGTGTCTCCAGGACAGTTTGTGTTTGTCAGATCCTGGAGCCATCACTCAATATGTAGGGTGGTTTTGCATGTGAAAACCTGGCAATTCAGTAATTCACAGCTTATTGTTGACAATAAACTGTTGAAATGTGTTCTTAGTTCTACCAGGGGCTGTGGGGAAAAAAAGGAAAAGAAGAAAACAAAAACCGGGTCTCTGTCTTTGCATTTTTAAGTGTTTGCCCGCAAATGCATTTCTCTGGGAATGACTAATTTAGCAGCAAATGCTTCTCCGCTCTGCAGCCTAGCCTGAAGTTTTAATCCCCACATTTGCATGGCTAAACATAGATCAGCCTCCTCACATCCGCACTGGATATCGACTCGAGGAATATAAATGCTTGTTTTGACTGCACACTGAAAACGCTAATTAAACATTTATAAGCTCACTCCTGCACTGTTTCCACTTCAGCCTCTTTAAGTTTACCTGCGTGTGATACAGCCAGACAGTAAATATGCATCTTCTAAAAGTCTGGGAATTTAGCTCTTTCTTTTTTTTTCCCATCCTTGTTGAAGGAACAGCAAGCTCTCTCTTGCAAAGACTGGTTCAATTTCTTGCAAATGGACTTCTCAGAGAGTTTCTTTGCTGAGCTTAAGGGAAGAGCTTAGAGGCGTGGAACGGATGCAGCAGCCACTGACTTGCCAGCTGATCGGATGGCTTTATCACACCCTGCTTACACAGTTGAGCTGGGGTGCTCCGTCATCCTGGTATTTGCACAAACAGTAAAATATGACTTTGAATAAGAGACACTTACATAAATAGCAGGAAAAATATGCACTAGTTTTGTGGCACCTGCTGTATTCAGTGGAAATGTGTTGACTCACTTTTAATTATCCTCAAATAAAGCTGTGTGTGTCAGTGTGTTGTGTGACCAGTTGTAGCAGCAGACCCAGAACATGCCTCAGCAGCTGTTCCATCCTCCTGTTTGTCCAATCAAACAGAGCCTTTCTGCCTGTCAGAAAAGACACTGTTATGCTTCACTGGGTTTATTTGAAGAACATTTGGAGAAGATACACCAATAAGGCATAAGATTATGAGCTACTTTAATAGCAGTGCAATAGCTTCCCAACAATTTTCAAATTTTTGAATTTTAGGTACAAATAAGTACTCTAGGAAGTCAGGCATATTTATTCAATATCTCTTTCTATGCAAAGTTCAGGACAAACTTTAACTGATGAATGTACAGTTCTGGTTAATTCCATAATGTTAGATTTTTTAAGTAGGATGAGCACTTGGGAGAGTAAATGTGTAATTTGTTTTATGTTAAATCAAAAGGGGCTGCTGTTGTTACTTGTTTTGTCTACGTCTGTTAAAATATGGATTCGACTAGACCTTAGAAAGTGTCTGATGCTTTCTGGCACAAAGACAATAGCAGCAGATCCTTTATTTTCCTCGATATGGCTTCCTATTTCTCTGTTCTTTCCATCCCAAAGATGCACCATTGGACTGGATCTGGAGAATTTGTAAACTAAGTTGACACTTTAAGCTCTCTGTTCTGCTTCTCAAAACATCTCATTATTATTTTTGTTCTTGCTGGGAGGTGTAGTTAGAACCAACCATTGAACTTTTAATCTTTTATCTTTGCACTTCTGCTTCATTTTAAGGGTTCTCTTGATTTTATTCTTGAGATAGATAAAATATTATTATAATATTTTTCACAGCATGATGTTAGCCTCTCGTTATTTCTTTGGCATTCCAAGCTGTTGTAATTTAGTTTTATTTTAACTACCAGCAGCTAAATGGACCTAGATAAATGAACACAAAATTAACCACTTTATTTCTTTTAGTGTAATGAATTAAAATGTGTTTTTCATAATGCTCAAAAACCTCCTTCAGTATGTAAAGCAGCTCACAACAGACAATGTAATACTGCAAAAGAGGAAACATTGGAAAATCTCCGGCTTCACGGTGGGGAAAAAATACAAACGAACAACAAAAAAAAAAAAAAAAATTTTCTAACCCCATATTACCAAAACATGGTAATGGTTCACGATGTATATCCGTTTTGTTGGAAGAAATTTGTCTTCCTAATATGAATGCAAACCAGGTATTCTTACAAACAAATAAATTGAACCATCAAAGTCGCAGAAACCCTAGTCTTTGGAGGCACACTTGTGTTAATTGTTTTTCTGACAACATTTGGTACGCTAACTTGAATAAAGCTTGAATATGCAGTATTTTCCTCACAGCTCAGGCTTGTGCCAAAAACTTTTTTCTAAGCTTTGTATAAATGTTCAGTCTCAGAATATAAAGTGGAAAACGTACAGGCTTCCAAACACTGAGTTAAAGTGACTACCGCAGCTGTCCACTCCTGAAAGTGACCACTGTTGGCAGACATTAGCTGTGCTGTCCAGATGTGTCTGTAAGCACAGGGACAGAACTCAGGTCCCTAAAGAATAACCACCATGTCAGGCTCCCCTAAAATTTTTCTTTATTTTTTACACAATCAAAGCAAACTATGTGAGATAATAAACATGTAGATTAGAATATAATTTAATTTATTTAATGTATTGTATGTTGATATTTCCGGTAGCTTAAATTATCAAAAAGAAGTTTAAACTTTTAGCACTGTTGTTAATTTCCCTGATAACATTTGGTAAACTGAGATTTCTCACTTTCATATTGGTATTATTTCAAATGCCATGTTAAAAGTGAAGTGCTGTTTTAATCACTTATAAAGTGTAATGTAATGATAAGGTTATCCTAAGGTATCTAGTAGATGTCAAAGTAACATCCTAAGTAATGGCAGAAGCAAAGTTTGCACTAAATTTGAAATAAAAGCATGATTCCTAGTAGATGTATTGTGAGTTCTCTAACCTCAAAGAAAAGGTTAAAAAAGAAAGACAGACATACATAAATGACTGAAACATAGAGAATATGGTCCTGAAAACTGGTCAGCCTTTCTAGGTTTTAACAAACAGTGTCACTAAATAGCCAGGTGCTCTGGATTCCACCCACAATTAATATATTGTTTTACATTAATTGATTTATCTTACTTTCTTTAACAACAGATGTTTGTAATTGTATGCATTTTTTTGTCCTGTTGACAGGATTACAAGGTCCGAAGATTTTCCAAAGTATTAGAAAAAGGCAAAATTGAGTTAAAGATAAACTAGACAATAGCTGCTATTGGGAAGGGATTATGGCTGCCAGATAGTGTTGACAATACTTTATTTTTAACCAAGGTTTCTGATGACATATGAGCAAATGAAACATTTAAAACATGTTGCTCTTGCATTTCTACACATGAATGATATTGCAATATTTGTAATGTCATCAAAAGCTAACGTACTGTCACTGTGATGTTATAGCAAGCAAGTCATGACCTTTATGCCACAGGAAGGTGCAAATGCAAGAAAAAATATTTTAATTCTCTATCAATTTAGTGGCAATAAATTGATACTGTCAATATCATGTGGTGCAAAACAAATTATTTTTTTGTGTTGTAATGAACTTTTACCTACCTCTGCATGAAGAATGCTTAAAGCATCTGACAAGTAGAAGCAATTGTTTTGTCTTTCATTAATTTAGCTGAAAATGGTCAACCAACTTAATTAAATTTTGTTGTTTAGTATTTATATTTGAAAAGAAAAACATCTCCAACAGATGCAGCAGTGTATAAACGTGCATAAATTTACAAATTTGTATTTGCATAACCAATCACACCATACATTCAAACCCAAAAACTCTCAAATAAAGATTCAGTTAGACATTAATACGATATGCCAACAGTTATCATACACACAAAAAGGACTCAAAAATAGTTACAGATATTTTGGAGATCTTGAGCAAGAGCCTTGTTACTTAAATACACAAATGTAGGGAGAAAATCGAATAATATTTCTATCACAAGGTGCTTTATATTTAAATGAATATTGTTACATTTCCTTTTTGATTCTCAATAGAACAATAACATTTGAGTTGCATGTCTAAAAGAGGTACATTTGAAGTGCTTCTTAAATTTTCAACCAAAGATGGTATGGATATATTTAATGAGAAAAAAAATGAGATAGGGAACCAATAAAAAAACTTACGCTGTTATTTAGTCATCACAAGGGGAAGGTTTCTTTGTTCAAATAGCTCAACATAAAAACATTCTATCTTTTTAAGTACCGGTAATCCAAAATAGTAATTAACATAGATGGCATAAAAAATTTTAAATTCCAAAATTAGGATTAAAAGTACATTATTATTAATCGTCCTGTTTTTGTAAGTGCATGTATTTGCATGCATGTTCACAATGAGGGTATATTTCATGCAATAATAGGAGTTAATCATTTTTATGCGTGTGAGGTTAAACAGTTGTTTAAAGGTTAAAATTGCTGATAGCAACTCCTGCAACTACCTTTCTGATTATCCAAGAGGCTATGGAGTGTCTCTATCTTTGTTAAAAATGGCATGCAGTACGTTTAACATACCCCTTTACACTAAAGGTGAAAGATGGTTCAGCTTCCTGCCCAGCTCTAAGCTGGCCTTTTCAACCATCTTTCACAAAATATCTTCATGTTTCCACCAGCATAAAACACAATTTTGTCATTTTAGAGAGACCTTAAGAAACACTGTGGAATTTGGTTTAATAGTTTCAATAAAATTTGGAAAGACTGGTCTGGTCAGACCAAGTTGTTGGTGAGTAAGTTGAAAGCACCTACATTCCCATGAGGTAACCAACATGTTCTCAACAGTTATGGTCAAATTATTTTCAATGAGGGATACATCTTTATAACTTGAAATGTTTATTGAGTAATTTTTGCTCTTCTAAACCAGGGGTAAACAATTAACAATCAGCAGGGTCCAAATAAAGAAAACCAAAACCAGTGAAGGTCTGGAGACTTTTTTTAATTATAATCTGTTACTTTAAACAGAATTTAACACTGAAATAAAATGAGATGTTTTGCATCAATGTTATACATTGACGTTTTAAATAAAAAAATATATAAAAACTACTTTGTATTACATGTAGCCTGGTGTTGGACGCTCTGGGGGGGGCTTTACCATATTAACAGGAGATGCGGTGCAAGTGAAGTTAGACACCGTCGTCGGACCACATTTAATGAACAATCATATCTCTGATATAAGATAGAGCTTGGCCATTTAAGGCTTTAAATTTTTATTCTGGATTTAAAAGGAAGTCAATGACAGACGCTGGGATTATCATTATCTCAGGCCACGAGAATATCATTTGTGACTTTCACCAGAGCTGTTTCAGTGCTATGATGATTCATTATGGTGTTAGTGGTCACATACTTGTTTGGCATTTACTTCCTCAAGAATTTATATAAAAAAGGAAGAAGTAAGGGTTTAATTATAGCTACCCTCAAAAGCTTGAATATATCAAATAACCAAATATAACATGGATGAGGAAATAAGAGGGAATGCCTCCTGCTTGAAGGCATAGATCAAGATAACAGCTTTGCAAACTCTGATCCAGTTGAACTCTGAAAATTCAAATGGATCAAAGCAGTCTAAACCCAGTTTAGATTCTAAAGTTACCTCCGATTCTGTCACACCTTTCAGATGAAAAACCAGGTATATATATAGGGGTGCTAATTATCTTATTTTTAATAGAATTAATCTTATTTATTAATAATCCAATAAAAGGAGATGGTGAACTCTGGTGAACTTCTGGTGATTACTTTAACAGAGGTGAACTCTGTTAGGTTATTAAAAGTGGTCAGAGCGGATGGGGTTGTGAGGAAATACTGTAATTTCTTCACATTCAATGCCATACATCAGCACAAGGCCCAAAGTATGAAGATTAGAATGTATGGGACTACACACATTTTAAACCACCCTTGGACAAAAGTGTGTGTTATCTAGCCAGTGAGTAAATTACTTAAATCAGACATTTGCATGAAAGTTCCTCAGCAGTTAATCCAAGATTGTGAAGAAAAATTTTCCTTCTGAACAATCCACACCATGATGTTTTATGTGTGCACACTTAATTTCACCTATACAGTCAGTGTAAAAGCAGTATAAAATAGTTTGAAATAATATGCCTTGAAAATAAACTTTAGAGTGGGAAGTGCTAGATTTCAAAAGAAATGTGAGAAATGTTCTTTATTTTTTTATGTTATATATAAATTAATTCACAAAAAAATATTCCCTGCTGTGGATGTGATCAGTCTACATAATTAAAGTGATTCAACCAGCCAAATAAGTAAAAGTTAACAAAGTCTTTGGATATAAAAGATCAAGGTCTGGTAAATGGAAAAAGGCTGCACAAAGTGATTTTGTGCAGTGAAACTACTAGGTCCTCCATATCGCCACTTTATTGTCCCTTTTGAATGAACCGAGATTGACTTCACTATCTCCAAGGCAAGGCCCACTTTTCTACCAGTCTGCCTCATCTTTTGCTGGTGCATAACTTTTGATTGCCTTCCCTCAGTCCAGTGGGTCTGAATTGGCAAGCGTCAGGTCAGGAGTCCATCTAACAACAGAGACAGCGGGGAGGAAATGGATCGACTTAGAAAGCTCCTTCCAGGTTCTTTGTCTGCCACAGAAGACTTGTTTTCTTTCAGCTGATAAAAGATGACTTGTTTCTGTGTAACTCAATTCCAACTTTGCAGAAGAAGATCAATGAGACAAAGGTGGAAGAGAGAGTGAAACCAGCACACAGAGTGGACCTGTTACACATTTGGTGGTTTCTTTTTCAATGAGGCTTTACAGGGTTATAGACTCCATGTATGTCTTACAGTACTTTATCACATATATCACCCCAATTTATTATTGATATTACCTATTATTTATTTTCCCCCAAAAAGCTAGAATTAAAACCCTGTTTTAAATTACAAGAGATTAAACATAATCAAAGCTGGCTCTAATGATAATGATATAAATGTCTCAGAAGAATTATTCTGGATTAGAATTTTCCTATTTAGCTTATATTTTTTCCTGTTTGTATGTAAATGCATCTGTTTGTTTTAAGACTATTGACAGATTTACATGGATCAGCAAAGCAAATTAGAGGAGGAAGCTATATGTCTTTGGAAAAGTACACCGTGCACGTCTTAAGCATCAAGACAGTTTTAGCATGAATGGTGGCTAAACAGTCCTCTTGTTCTGTCACCTTTTTGGATCTGAACAAATAAAATAAAACCTTAAAAAATCCTCAGTTGGGTTTAAATAAATCCCTATTCAGTGCATTATTATCCATCTTGGATTTAAACATTCTGAGATTAGATTTTTAACTAAGGTCGGCAGTGCAAGCCAGATTCTTATGAGAATGGAAAAATAAGCATTTAAAGTTAGCTTTAAAGCCAAATTATAAATTGTATATGTTATTGTATTTCTGTTTTAAAGTTTTTGCTGAAAGAAGGCTGCAGCATGATGTTCTAGTCCTACACGCTTCACAGTCTTTTTAATCAATCTATACAATTTACTGAAAAGAACTCAGGTAACAGTTTGTACTCAAATTGGTTGAGTAAATTAACAAAACTTTATTATTAAAGTGTATCTAATTTCAATAACCATGAAACAACAGGAGAAAGCTTAGGTAACATGCACTCTGAATCAAAATTTCTGACTTTATAGGACAGAAAAATAAAAAAAAACATAATCATGAAGAAACTTTTTTATACATTTAATTTTGTTGTTGTAAGGCAGGGTTCTCATGTTCTAAATGGTTCAGCATAGCAGTTACTTTCTGGCACATGCGCACATAGTGATGGCCAAAATTTGTAGATAAATTGTGTATTTGCTACCGTAAAAAGGAAAAAGGTAGGATTTACAACCTTGCTAATTTTCTAACTCATGTTGAGATCTGAGAGGTGTAGTGTAGGTTTGGTTCTTTCCCCTAGATTTCGTTATAGAGCAGGGTTGGCTGGACAGCCATGTAATCAGCTGCACCTGGGATCTATTAGCCCTGCAGGTTGGAGTATAACAAGAGCACACTGCCGGGCCTCCGACGCCTTAATGTTAACTGTGTGTGGTAATCAAGCCTCCTAGCCTCTGAGTGTTTTGCTGGATTTCTTTTGCTTTGCCTTGTCTAGTCTTTCTTGACTTGCCTTCTGTGTTTGCTTCCAAATTGATGTTTCGTGTTTTGTTTTCGGCTAATTGATTCTCACTCCATGCTGCATTATCCTCAGACCTCCCAGCCACCACTCAGCAATACATTTAGCTCCAGCTGCTGCCACTGATTACCTCCAAGTCATTACACCTGGTTCCCTGCCTTCATATGCCTGCTTCAGTCACTTAGCATCTGATGCTAAAACTTGTCTAGTCTTTCTGGCAGCATAAGTTCTTCCCCAGTTTTTTTGTTGCTCAGCTTGTTTCTGTCCTCTGCCTCACTGGGAACCTATGCAGCTTCATGTTGCATCTGGTCCTTACTGCAACTACAAGTAGACTTGCATCGATGAATCGACAGTGCTTGCTAATTGGCCGATTTTCAGGTGATTTGCCACGACTGGTGACCAGCCAGTCTTTATGAAGACAACCGATTTTATGCACTGCGCTGCGCTTTGTTGATGAGGTTTTCTTAAAGTTGGAAGGTATCTTTCTCCTATGCTTGGTATATGTTTGATTTGGTTAGAGTTCACAAAACAGGGTGACAACTCACCAGGAACAACAGAGGTGAGAGGAGAAAGCATTTCGAGTTCAAACAGAAGCAGTGGGTAATCAATGTGAGCACCATAATCAGCAGTCAGCCATGTCCCCCTCTGGAGCTAAGGAACCACAGCCGTAGATGAGGAATGGGAAGGTGGGGAAAAGTGCTAGGGTGGGGAGAGGCTACAGCTGGGCAGGCAGAGCGGGAAAAAAGGGTAACTGCCGTTCAATGTCTGCACTGGGGGTAGGATCATGAAACAGTCATTCTTAAGCTACATTAAAATGGCTTTTGCAAAAGCCACCTGTAATTCTCGAAAGAGCATTCCCATTTCACCCTTTGTCAATATTATATTCTCTATCTTCCATTTTGATTAAAAAAAGCTTCTCCACTGCTTTTCCTAAATCATTTGTAATTTATACTTGAACGCAGAGAGCATCCATCACGCCCACCTTCTCACTTACCCTATGATGTGGATGTACTCTGGAGGAGAACTGACAGTTTCCTCCTGTGAACCCCCTTCATACCAAAATGCTAACAATATGCCATTAAACAGTAGCTGTAAGTTAGAAACATGTTCAGCTGTCATCGGGAACACGTCAAATACGTTGATATGTGTGTTAGAGGTAAGTTCTTGATCAATTATGCACAAGTTGCTTATAGGTTGTGGATAAGCTGGACACCACAATTTAAGAGTAACTTACACTTAAAGGAATAGTACACCCAAAACATGATTAGCCTTCATTTTCTACTCACCCCCATGCTGAACAACACTCTGGAGTACTTTTTTGATATCTCAAATGCATCTGGAGATCTGGGAGGCTTCTTGCCGTCTGCTGACATTCAAATAATGGAGGTCTATGGTGACCGAGACAGAAAGGTCCATAAAAGTCCACAAAAAACGTTTCAATATTCCTCCATACTGCTCGTCCAATGTATTCCAAGTGTCCTGAGTGGGTAGCATCCAGAATTTACTCGAAACGAAGTCATTTAGAATGTTTTTAGAGCATAAACAGTAGTGTATAGGATTTCCTGAAAGCGCGCACATGCGCGCTCCCGACGCTACGGAAGCCGGCAGACCAAACCAGCGCATTCAGCTCGGCAAAGAACTCATGCTCTTCCTCAACACTGAAGTCCTCAGACATTTTTCTTTCGTTGTTTCTTTCTTTGCACAGGTAAACAGCACATTTCTTCTTCTACGCTTGCATTATTGGCAGAGCAGACGCTGAATGCGCACTTTCATCTGGTTTGGTCTGCCGGCTTCCGTAGCGTCATGAACGCGCCGGCGCGCGCTTTCAGGAAATCCTATACACTACTGTTTATGCTCTAAAAACATTCTAAATGACTTCGTTTCGAGTAAATTCTGGATGCTACCCACTCAGGACACTTGGAATACATTGGATGAGCAGTATGGAGGAATATTGAAACGTTTTTTGTGGACTTTTATGGACCTTTCTGTCTCGGTCACCATAGACCTCCATTATTTGAATGTCAGCAGACAGCAAGAAGCCTCCCAGATCTCCAGATGCATTTGAGATATCAAAAAAGTACTCCAGGGTGTTGTTCAGCATGGGGGTGAGTAGAAAATGAAGGCTAATCATGTTTTGGGTGTACTATTCCTTTAACTTATGTCTAAGATCAGATCACTTACCTGTAACATATGGCATATGCTGGAATGAGTCACGAAATTTTGAGCATGCTCAAAATTTCTCAACGTACTTGCTGTACGTGGACATGTCCCAACGTGTTTCAGCATACTTCAGTGTGATCATAACTTCTACAAAATGTGCCAATAACTTATCCAACTGCCAGCATTTTCGCCAGATTTTCTGTACTTCAGGCATACGCTGGTCTAAATTGTCAAAGTGTGACAGGGGCTTTACATTGAATGCTTGGTCATCCTCATTCACAATTTCACCTCTCTTTTATGTTTATTGATTATTGGCCAGCACTTTGCAACCCTCCCTTCAGATTCCCTCTTTTAGTCATTACATGTAGCTCCATTCAGTGTATCTGAGTGATTCACCAAGACTGCTTGCTTTCTGATAAATCTGCAGTTCAAACTCTCTCATAGGCAAGTATTGATAATATCACACAATCTATGCACAACACCTGACATATTACATCTGTGTTTGATGTGGGATTGTATGTCAGTAGTCATGTTTTTTTTTTTTTAACAACACAGTGAAAGGCAAGGCTGATCCTCTGAATCTGTAAATCTCAAGGATTTATTGGCTCTGTATAAAAACCCTCAGTGAAAGCCTAGACATCATTCAATGTAGCTCCCTCGTTGATCTGTCCTATGATGTTCAACAGTATCAAGACTTGCTTTGTGTTACATCTGCTCTTTTAAGGTTTGGAGACGATTCAACATCTTTGTATTTTGTTTTTTTCCATCTTAAAGCTTTTCTTATGCCTATTCTGTTCAATCTGGTCTTCATTCAAAATCATGGAAATCTCCCTGTGGATCTTTCCCTTCTCCAGCCCAGTAGATGAAATAAAAGTCAAAATAGTCAAAAGTTAAATAAAAGACAAAAATATAAAAGATAAAGTCAAATATAAAAGTTAAAAATATCCCTTCTATAATGTTTTAAAGAAATTAATTTGCTTGATCAGGTATCATATCAATGTCCAGATACCAGTAGGCTGCAGACACTATATAGGAGTGCATACATTGATTAGAATCCTAGAAACATTAGGTATTTTCATACTTTTCAGACAGAGTCCCACCAGCTCGACCTTTTGCCTGTTTTCATGGGACTTCCTAGCTGCTGATCAATATAATAGCTGCCGTGCTGAGGATTGGGCTTAGCACTCAGAATCCTGTAGTTGTGTCACAGTTAGTTCTGCTATTTCTGTGATACCATCGTCAGAGATGAGAGACCGAGCCAAACTCTTTGATTCTTTGTATGAATTGTGAGATTTTTTTTTTTTTCTTACTGACCCATAACTGAAAAGATGTAAAATAAGCAATGTGTCTTAATGTTTGTAAACCCAGGCAACTGCTGTTAAGTCTGACCTTAGATAAAAAAAAAAACTCTTTACCTGTATGTTTCAGCTTGGAAAAATATTCACCCTTTTAAATTGTTTGCAAATGTTGTCAATTTGAAACCGCAAACCTTCATACTCAAGGGGGGTTATGTAAACACATAACTGTGGGTTTCAATAAAAATTAAAAACAGCTCCCTTCACTGTTATATTATGTGATAAAAATCAGTACTGCCAACAAGTTCAAGGTGCTCTGGTTTATGTTGGCAACAAGCTAAGACGACACATTAGCCTGAACCGTTCTCACTGGGATTTGGCAACATCGTGCTTTTTCGTAGTGGGGGCAGGGAGGCTCATCACAGTTTATGAAAGAATGGTTACAATGCCTTGAAGAAAACCTGTTAAAACCTATTTTCATAAAAAAGGAAAAAAAAAACGGTATAATTAAGGCTTCCTGATAAGGACCCTCTATGATAAAGACCCTGAAAGTGTTACTGGAGCAACAATAGAATATTCAAAAAATTATATATTATAAACTATAATGATTGCACTAAAATAACCCAGAAAATATGGAGATATTTAAAGGACATAGTGTTTGGAAGGTATTAGAACTTCAAAACAATGTATGCTTGTTTTAAACTGTAATAAATAAAAAATATATATACTAAGCTATATTGATGATAAAAAAGAAAAAATTCAAAAACTCTCTTCCAGTGTTTTTGGTATTTTCTGTGAGCACTCAGAATAATGGCGCATTCAACAGCCAGTGGAAATTTCAGTTGTTGGCACAAATGCCTAAACGTTGCTTGCCAACCATCATAAAAAAATAAGAGGCAGAAGAAAAATGAATAGAAGACTTCAGGTTCAAAAATGGTCCAGAGCATTATGATTGATTGTTCAAACCAGCCAGAAAAACTACTGGACTTAAAATGTTCTGCTTTCCAAGGGATGAAACGCTTCAACAAACTTGGATAAATAAGCTTTTAGCAAAAATCTATATGCAGGTGACCGCTGGTGTAGTGATCATTTCGAATTAAAATACAAGCTTCCGATATTGCGGTCAATGGGCTGCATGCCAGAGAGGCAGGGGTTTTGGCCAGTGTTCCAGTGATCCTATCTATGAAAGCATGGCAAAAACAGAAGATGATACCACAGGGGACAAGATGGGGAAAAAAGAGAAGGGTCCATGCAGTGTACAAGAATATATCTGTAAAGTCTTAATAATATTAAACATAATGATGTGATGTGTTGATTTCGTTAGGGATATGAATATGTTAGTACGGATTATTAATTTTGTGCTCATATTTCAGACGTTGTGATTTTTCTCATCGTTACCCAGTCCCAACTGGGGGGGATTATTGGCACGGGTTTTGTGATATGACACATTCCGCAATACTTCGGTCACAATACCATATTATCATGATATTGCAATATCACTATATGTTAGGATTTTTTTCTCCTAGCTATCAAAATTAAATGTATAGATATAAAAGCAAGCGCTGGATATGTTCATCAGAGTACATGTTGTTTGGGGTTTGAGTCGTCCATGTCTTCCACTGTGACTGCCTCTACTAGTGAAATGGTGCTGCGCTGCACAGCAAAAGCGCTCCACAGAGCTAACTGCCAGAGTAGTGTTTCTGAGGTAGCCAATTTCTCTTCATTCTTTTAGGCAATAAATGTTTTTTTTGTTTGGAAAATCGATATTAGAAACTGAAAGATAGATATTATATCGGTCAGCTGAAAATCACGATACATCGCCAAATACATTTTTACCCACAACCCTAGTCCGAACGTGATCACTGCCCTGTCTGCCTCTCAATTCTAATAATCAGACTCTGAATCTGAACCTCCTTTGATTCCAAAAATCCATCAGTGGGTTCAAGCTTGTACTGGTATTGTAGTACATTCATAACTCCTACAAAGTCTTTCAATATTTCTTTATTTTCCAGAATGGCTTCTACCAATACCAGTAATCATTTATTGGTGATGGGGTCTTCTTCTTTTGCTATTCAGTGTTCTTCTGGAGCTGAAAACAATACATCCAACGTCCCACCAAAAAAACAACTAAACATCTTAACAAATAATAAACACTATAACGTAGCTATGTAACGTTTGGTCAGAAACATGGGTAACTTTCTTGTGTGATTGTAATCATGTCACATTAGCACCACTTATGGATTTGTATGCTATATTTTATTTTCAAAACATTCATTGGAGGCTTTTCTCATTGTGTTGAAGCTTTATTTGATTATATTGTCATAAAAACGGGACAGATACACCCAGTATTCAAGGTGAGACAATTAGTAGGAAAGCTCAAAACGCTTATTAACAAAAACCCAACAGAACAGAACAAAAGCGCAGGACTTTGGAGCTGCAGCTCGCAGGGAACTGCAGGAGGGGGTGGGGCACCACCCAATCACATACACTCTGAAGGGAGAAACAAAGGTAAGTGACCATGATCTTCTGACACAAGATGATTATCCGTTTGGGTCACTTATCTGGTTTGACAGTTCAGTCCAACCTCTTTGAAAGAGGTGAGATCTAGCCGATGGGCTGGCGCCGCCCAGAGTGTCCCAGGTGCTGCAGCCCTGGAGAACAAGCTGGAAGCCAATCCAGGTCAGGGGAAGGCAGAACAGACAGAAAAGTCTAGGAATCCAAGAATCCTCAGTTGATCAGCAGTTCGGACCCAAACAGGAACAGAGGGATCCAGGTTTCCAGGAATCCTCAGAGCGTGGAAGCAGGTTTAGAGTCAGACGGGTCCAGAAGCGTGCCCAGATAGACAGACACACACAGAAGCAGACAGGCAGGCTCAGATGCAGACAGGCAGGCTCAGTGATTGAAGGAAGTAGAGACAAGACATGGTACCAGGATTTCAGCAGGACTTTAAACTTTAAACCTGGCTAATGGGAATAAAACTGACCCTCTCTGCGTTCCAAGCCAAAACCCTGAGGGCTCCGCAGAGAAGGATCAGGAAATGATCGGAAGACAGGACAAACACAAAAACCCTCTCTATTCACTGGCCGCCAGGAACCAGGACACAAACCTTGGAACAAAACTAAGAATGACCAAACAGAACGCAAGACGTAAAACAATGATCTAGCCAAAATCGCTCGGGCTGATCCGAATACAAAGCACAGATGCAGGTGGAAAATTAGGAACTGGGCAGAACTAGGTAGGTGAGTGAAATTAAGAATTAGGGTGAAGCTATCAGGCCAGATCATGACATATATACTTTTTTATTGATGGTATGTTGGAATATACAGTATAGTGCAAAAATGTCCAAAAAAAAGAGTGATAAAGAAAATTAAGAAACATCGGTCCATTGATCTTTGTGAAATTCCCAAATGGAACGTAATGTGCTGACATGGATGCAGCTATAAGCACAGCTCTATTAGCCAAGCTAAACAATCTCCTTGCTCAGTAGATGGTCACAAGCTGCCAACCCATCAGCATGGCTGATATGCTCGAGCTAATTCTCCAGGCGGCCACAGGTGACCCATCTTACAAACTACCTGCAACAACTATCATGAAGCGGTAGCACACACATAACATGAATGCCTTCGGCAGAATTCAAATAAGGGATTTAAATCTAGATTAATCTAGATTAATTCCAAGATTACATTGGCATTAATCTAGACAAATGAAAATGATCTATGCACACCACTAAAATTAAACCATTTAAATAAGGTTAAGGGTTCTTAGGCAGAAGAGGCAGATCTTAATTTAATACAAACAAATCAATCATTTTTATAAAAATATGTTTTAAATGTTGTATTAAGATATTGAGAAACTCCTAAAGACATGGCTGTGAAAAAGTATTTTCCCCCTAACAGATTTCTTAACTTTTTTTTTATTCTGGACAAACTTAAACATTTTAGAACTTAAAACAAATTTTAATGTCAAGATAAATGAGGCGATGCCATTGAGTTTGTTCAGGCATTTAGCAATCACATTGACTAGCAACAGCACATATCAATCATACTCTAATGATTTTGAAGATGTATGTATTTAGCAGCAAAAACCTAAAGTTGCATTCTGCACTCAAGCTCCCAACTTGCCTTCTTGTTTACCTGGTATTGCAGCTTTTCTGGCTTCAGTCTCTTTTACTCGTCCAACACCTAGCCAGCCCTCTGGGGCTCCAAGGTCAGAGACCCTTTCATCACTTCCTGACATGCTGATGACATGTTCAAGGATGTACTTATCATTCCTGTCGAGCAGCATAACAGTATGGAGTGCCAACTCATAGGATATTAACCAAAACAGATGTATTTTAAACACATGAGCTGTCTAACTGAAAAGGAGTTAATAGAAAAATATGTGTCAACTGTGATTAAACGTATTTAGGCATCTGCTTTTAAAACCACCAGCCTTATCCGAACACGATTGCTGAAAGTACAAAGAATTCACATTAAGAAAACTTGTCTGCATCACAAAGTAGGGTATTAGGCCTTAGAGAGCATCTTGGGATGTATATAAATAATCGACTTGGGATTAATTGCAGATTAATGGTGTATTAGTTAAAAATATGTTCCATCCCATTAACTGATAACATTTGCTTAAGGAATTTCTGTGTTGTAATCTTCCTGCTGTTCATTCGTAAGCAGAGCCTCACTGGTATTTGCCAGGGTAATGCCAGAGCTGAGGCATGCCAAAACAGAAACAGGAATTGATCAAGAGTCCGGTCTGGGATTATTTACATGGCCTAATGGTGGCGAGGCTGCAGAATACACTTTATGAGGTTTTGTTTGTAATTATAAACAGTCAATAGACTGCCTGAGTTATTTAGCCATCTTACACTGTGGAGCAGCATAACCAGAAAATAGAAATACATGCTGGCAATAAACACAATAAGCTTTTGGCTGTTAATACACTACATGGAGCAAGGTTTCAGCATTCTTCTGAGAGCTACCAGAACCCCTGTGTTATAACACAGCTAACACAGCACTGTCTCTCTCAGCACTGAATGTTGGATTACACTAAAAGCAGAGAACTATATACAGTAATACTTAGTGTTCACTTCATTGAAATAGTTCAACAGCCTGTCAGAGTGGCATATCTTGTTTTTAATACATTTAATCATTTGTAAGAAAACCTTTTTCTTTATTCAGACAACATTCAAGTCAGTTGGCAGAATAAAATATCAAAATATAATGATGTATTTTTGTTTTGTAATCCACAATATTGTTTAGAAAGTTTAGTCATTTATGTTATAAGAGATCAACTTTATACATGAGAAAACTGATTGTTTTTTTGTGCAAACGGCCACTTATAAATTAGTCGTTGCTTGATAAGATCAGACAACTACCAAAATTACACCAGGATCATATGAACGATTCATTATAATAAATAAAAAAAACCTAACCTAAACCTAAAACAGTTTCTAAAGCTTTTACTTCCATCAGATAAGTTCAAGGTTTATAATTTAACAAGAAATATATTTATAGAATGTGTTGTTAGCTTCACATCAGGCCTCAAAGTCACACAGCATTTTGAATAACAAATATATCTACAGTTTAAGATGGTGGTGATAGAACAATGGTCTGGGTCTGCTTTGCTGCTTCAAGAGCAAGAAGACTGGTTTGAATTGATGAATGCATCTCTACCAGATAATACTCAGAGAAAAGTAATAAGTTTGTGATATCATGTGATATCATCTAAAGCCCACCAGCTTATCTGCATAGATAAAAAAGACTAACAGAAAATAAATGAACAATGGCTTAGAAGTGTTTACATTATTAGTGGAGTAAAATAGGAACTTTACCTACAGTGATATAAAAGACTATTCTTCGTGAATAATGGGAGCAGACCTGCAAAGGATGGTTAAGAAAGTTAGTTTTTTTTTTCAATAGGCCAGGCCGGTATACATAGCCTTTTTTCTTAGAAAATTAAATAATCTTAAAAAAAAATGCTTGTTGCACTTACCCAGGTTATCAAAAGATGCTCATATAGAAGAAGTTTTATGGGAAAAGCGAAGGCAATGAAATTTACAGCACAGAACTGCATCACTCAAGAAATACTGTAAGCTCCGGTTTAGATTTTGTTTTGAAGACATCAAGCAGAGAGAGCATTACTTACCAATCAGTTGATCCAAGCAGTTTGCAGGTGTATGACCATCTTATCCCTTAATGTGATACACTGCCTCTCACTCCCTCATCACACTTATTGAATGTTGTTCAATTGCCAGCCAACTGTAGAGACTCAATGAAGTATTAAATAACTTAACGATTTTGTCACTTTCCACCAAGGAGCAAACATCTCGTGAAGCGCCTCCCTGAATATATTAAGCATAACTGCTGGCAGAGGAGTGGCAGCTTTGTTTCACTGTATTTACACCAAACACTGTAATGAACTATGGAGCTCATGCAGTTTGCAAAGATCACAAAGGCTATGTTGTAATCTTTTGACTTAGATTAGCTCTTCAAGCATTTTCTTAAAGCACCTAAAATATTTATAAGGTAATTCTTCTAAGCAGTGACTCCACCTTCACCCTGTCCAGATGTGCTTTATCAACACACTCAACCACAACATCAGGAGCTTTATCATTACAAGCCTGCTGTGTCAACTATTTAAACAGCAGGCACTACACCTTAGCTTTTCAGGATGCTGCTACTTTCTTTTTCAAACAGCTTAAGTGCAAAACTGAAAGTTGTAGATTATTAAAGGCAGCTAAGAGGAAGCTGAAAATTGGCCTCCCCACGGACGAATGTCAGCCCAATCTTCACATTGGCCTAAAGGGAGCTTTCATCCCTCTAAAGACTCTTTTAGTGCTTATCAGGAAGGATATCAGAGAGATAACAGTGCATGTTATATAGCTTACCGGCTGTCCTGCCTGCCTGGATCACAATCAAATGTCATTCACGGGGAACACACGAACATTTCTTCATAAATCATTCACACATCTTTCTGAGGGTTGCAGGCAGAAGCACAAAGGTTCAGAAGCGCCACTCTACTTCTTTCTAAGCAATTACATACGCCATTCTGAACATCACTTTGGCTGAAGTCAAAATAGAATACAATAGAAACAATGAAACAGTTAAAGTAAAATAAACACATTTCCATTAGCTATATGGAAATGTAAACAATGCATATGTAAAAGAACATGCTTAAAAATCTAACTTTATGAAAAAAATGCAAAATATTGCTAATAATGTCTGTGTATTACAGTTCATATTTTATAGACTCTATGTCTGTAGTGGTTACGTTGTAGGACATTTTTTTTTACTTCTTCTAAATGGAATAAATTATCTTCATGGAACACCAAGAGTCCTTGAATTTTACCTAGAATGCAATTAAGGACATGTAGAAGAAGCTGAAGATGAAGGGAATAGCAAAAAATGCTTCAAGCCTTACTTTGAGCTCATTACCAAAGATAAGGTGCCAAAATACCACTAGAAACATGCAAATTGCTGCTGAGCTATAAAAAAAAGATTTTTTTTAATTGAATAATTAATTTGGTGAGTGCTGTTTGTAGCATTGTTGCAAGAAGGTGCTGGGTCCCTTTGCATACGTGGGTCCCACAGTCCAAAAACATAGCGGGTTAATTAGTATCTTCAAATTGTCCTTAGGTGTGAGTGTGCACCGCATGGCTATATATATATATATATATATATATATATATATCTATATATATATATATATATATATATATATATATATACATACTATATATATATATATATATATATATATATATATATATATATATATATATATATATACATACTATATATATATATATATATATATATATATATATATATATATATATATATATATATATATATATATATATATATATATATATACATACTATATATAAAAACATACATATGTGTGTGTTAGAGTCAACATATTAATCATTTCAATTAAACTATTAATATTGAAGCATAATTTTCTTCCTACTTATAATAAAGTTTAAATATTCAAAGATGCCTTTTTTTAATTGAGATATTTTAGGGGTTTTAAATAAACACCTTTTGAGCTGTATTTTGGTTTTAGTTAATTTTACAAATGCTCATATTGAGACTGGATTTCTCAAATCCGTAATTGCATTGAGCTGGCGACTCGGGTAGTATAAAAACATACAGGTGCTGGTCATAAAATTAGAATATCATGAAAAAGTAGATTGATTTCAGTAATTCCATTTAAAAAGTGAAACTTGTATATTATATTCATACATTACATACAAACTCATATATTTCAGATGTTTATTTTGTTTAATTTTGATGATTACAAATGACAACAAATGAAAATCTCAAATTCATCATATCAGAAAATTAGAATATTGTGAAAAGGTTCAAAATTGATGGCCCCTGGTGCCACACTCTAATCAGCTAATTAACTCAAACCACCTGCAAAAGCCTTTAAATGGTCTTTCAGTCTAGTTCTATAGGCTACACAATCATGGGGAAGACTGCTGACTTGACAGTTGTCCAAAAGACGACCATCGACACCTTGCACAAGGAGGGCAAGACACAAAAGGTCATCGCTAAAGAGGCTGGCTGTTCACAGAGCTCAGTGTCCAAGCACATTAATGGAGAGGCGAAGGGAAGGAAAAGATGTGGTCGAAAAAAGTGTACAAGCAAGAGAGATAACCGCACCCTGGAGAGGATTGTGAAACAAGACCCATTCAAAAATGTGGGGGAGATTCACAAAGAGTGGACTGCAGCTGGAGTGAGTGCTTCAAGAACCACCACACACAGACGTATGAAAGACATGGGTTTCTGCTGTCGCATTCCTTGTGTCAAGCCACTCTTGAACCACAGACAGCGTCAGAAGCGTCTTGCCTGGGCTAAAGAGAAACAGGACTGGACTGCTGGTGAGTGGTCCAAAGTCATGTTCTCTGATGAAAGTAAATTTTGCATTTCCTTTGGAAATCAAGGTCCCAGAGTCTGGAGGAAAAGAAGAGAGGCACTTCATCCACGTTGCTTGAAGTCCAGTGTAAAGTTTCCACAGTCAGTGATGGTTTGGGGTGCCATGTCATCTGCTGGTGTTGGTACATTGTGTTTTCTGAGGTCCAGGGTCAACGCAGCCACATACCAGGAAGTTTTAGAGCACTTCATGCTTCCTGCAGCTGACCAACTTTTTGGAGATGCAGATTTCATTTTCCAACAGGACTTGGCACCTGCACACAGTGCCAAAGCTACCAGTACCTGGTTGAAGGACCATGGTATCCCTGTTCTTAATTGGCCAGCAAACTCTCCTGACCTTAACCCCATAGAAAATCTATGGGGTATTGTGAACAAGAAGATGCAATACACCAGACCCAACAATTCAGAAGAGCTAAAAGCCACTATTAGAGCAACCTGGGCTATCATAACACCTGAGCAGTGCCACAGACTGATCGACTCCATGCCACGCCGCATTGCTGCGGTAATACAGGCCAAAGGAGGCCCAACTAAATACTGAGTGCTGTACATGCTCATACTTTTCATGTTCATACTTTTCAGTTGGCCAACATTTCTATAAATCCTTTGTTTTTATTGGTCTTCAGTAATATTCTAATTTTCTGATATGATGAATTTGAGATTTTCATTTGTTGTCATTTGTAATCATCAAAATTAAACAAAATAAACATCTGAAATATATGAGTTTGTATGTAATGTATGAATATAATATACAAGTTTCACTTTTTAAATGGAATTACTGAAATCAATCTACTTTTTCATGATATTCTAATTTTATGACCAGCACCTGTATATATATATAATTTTCATCTACAAGATGAACCTTTCAAAAGGTTCGGTTTCTGAAAGTTTTCATTGTAGGAAATAAAATCATTACTATCAAACAACCATATTTAGTAAATTAGTAACTGAATTTAAATATGCCCTCTGAATCTAAACTTAAACCCTTGACTGTGTTTACCTAAAGAGATAGTATAAATTAAAGCAATATAACTTTGAGAACCATATCCTGCTAGAAATAATCTGTAAATCATGATAATTATTCACACTACACAGCTGTTGATACTTCCCAGAGCTCCGTAAAGAGAACCTTTGCATTCAAAGGCACCAACAACTACTGGAGACATAGTTATTACATACTCAAAGAAAATTATGTGTTATGTGCAAGAGAGGGATGGAAATTGGTTAAAACTAAAAAAGAAAAAATAACTCCCTCACAATTACCATCCAAAGCAGTAGTTAAGCCCAACAAGTTGTAAAACATAAAAAATAGCTTGAAAATAAAATAACAGAATTAACACCTCCATCTAAAGATAGTCAGTACAATATTTTAGGTAAAATGTATTAACATACTGAGGAATAAATAAGTATAATGATTGTATTATAGCTGAACCACTAACCTACTCTAACATTTCGTGACCTTTATGTAGCCAAATGAGCTTTTCATTCTTTTTTTTGTTGATTTGATCACTTTTGCATCACATTAGTAGTGAGAAAGAAAGAACAACAAAACTGATATAAACAACAAAACTGATCAAACAACCTGTAACAATGTGTCGACTTCATTCATTACGCAACGAGTATCAAATCAGTACAAATAAATAAAACAAACTAGTAAAAGAATTCCAGAAAATACCAGATATATGGTTACAGACATCAAAAATGCACTCCCAAAAAACTGCAAGGGCACAGTTTTGAAGTAATGGCTCATAAAGAGCTAACTTTGACAATTCTTTACACTAAACATCTTGGCAGAATATTACTTCTAATATACTTAACACCCACAGGTGTTTTTTTGGGTTGATTAAAATTTCTGACATTCCAAACAAGATAATAAGTCTAATTTAATTAAATGAACGGTTCAGAATCAGATCTGTGTAAAGGAAAACTGCTCTAAAATGACAGGTAGCCTCCTTATTGATATAGTCTGCTCAGAAATGCAATGTTAGAAGGAAGGAAAAAAACAACAACAAAGAAATTATGCTGTTTTTGCTAGTGCTGAGATGAATGAAATATGCATTCTAGCATTATTTAACAATAAAGCAAATTAACAAATGTAACAAACAGTCACTTTTTTTTATCTTTGTGGATAAGAAAATCTCAATATCTTATTCATCAATGCAAAAATTGCAAATTGCTAGATTGATGTGGATCAGTGTGGAATTTTTATTTTATTGTCACAAAAGCTGACTATTTTATTTTAAACTTAGATACAATAGTAACTTCTTTAGTAGTTTGCTATAGGTTTAATAGCTGTACCTTTAATTGTCCACAATTATTGCTTTGCCCTGTTAAAAAAAAGTGTGGATCTCCTTTTAATCAGGTGAAGCTGTTCCTTCATTTTGAATTCTTGATTGTGTGCTCATGTTATGAGTCTGCAAGTTACTTGTGTCTCCTTGGATTTGAGTGAATATGGTCAGAACTTTATTTTTGTGAAGCCCTACTGCCAAACAAATAATCCAAAAGCACAAATAGAGCATCGAAGGAAAATGATAACATTTAAAAGGAAAGTTTTTTTTTTTTTTTTGGCTTCCATCCTTTCAGAAGAAATGCATCCTAAACAGCAAACATGAATCTTTAAATGTGAAGATGACTTAGGTGGTGTCGGTCCCTAATTAGTGCCATATAACTCATTATTCTAAAAGGAAATCGCTGCTGCCAAACCAAACAAACTATTTTTCTATTTACTATTTATCTTTTCTGTCTATGCCTATTTTCATGGCAAGCAGAGGATTCAATAATTTAAACACCATAGTCTCTATAGAACAAACTTACCCAGAGTTACTCAGGATAATCCTAAAGAATGACTGATAAAGACTGGAAACCTTCTGACTGGCTATTTGCTTACTGAGTCCTGTTTATTTTTTATTTTTTTTGTCTATAGTTTAGTCTGTTAGAGCTTACTCAAATGCATAAAAGATTTAATGTTCAGTGCTTATGTAAGAGTTTTACTCTTTTTATCAATAAAGCTTGTTTTTTTGACTTTTTGTTAGTATTTTATTTACACTCACCGGCCACTTTATTAGGTACCCCATGCTAGTAACGGGTTGGACCCTCTTTTGCCTTCAGAACTGCCACAATTCTTCGTGGCATAGATTCAACAAGGTGCTGGAAGCATTCCTCAGGGAGTTTGGTCCATATTGACATGATGGCATCACACAGTTGCTGCAGATTTGTCGGCTGCACATCCATGATGCGAATCTCCCGTTCCACCACATCCCAAAGATGCTCTATTGGATTGAGATCTGGTGACTGTGGAGGCCATTTGAGTACAGTGAACTTATTGTCATGTTCAAGAAACCAGTCTGAGATGATTCCAGCTTTATGACATGGCACATTCTGCTGAAAGTAGCCATCAGAAGTTGGGTACATTGTGGTCATAAAGGGATGGACATGGTCAGCAACAATACTCAGGTAGGCTGTGGCGTTGCAACGATGCTCAATTGGTACCAAGGGGCCCAAAGAGTGCCAAGAAAATATTCCCCACACCATGACACCACCACCACCAGCCTGAACCGTTGATACAAGGCAGGATGGATTCATGCTTTCATGTTGTAGACACCAAATTCTGACCCTACCATCCGAATGTCGCAGCAGAAATCGAGACTCATCAGACCAGGCAACGTTTTTCCAATCTTCTATTGTCCAATTTCGATGAGCTTGTGCAAATTGTAGCCTCAGTTTCCTGTTCTTAGCTGAAAAGAGTGGCACCCGGTGTGGTCTTCTGCTGCTGTAGCCCATCTGCCTCAAAGTTCGACGTACTGTGTGCTCAGAGATGCTCTTCTGCCCACCTTGGTTGTAACGGGTGGTTATTTGAGTCACTGTTGCCCTTCTATCAGCTCGAACCAGTCTGGCCATTCTCCTCTGACCTCTGGCATCAACAAGGCATTTCCGCCCACAGAACTGCCGCTCACTGGATGTTTTTTCTTTTTCAGACCATTCTCTGTAAACCCTAGAGATGGTTGTGCGTGAAAATCCCAGTAGATCAGCACTTTCTGAAATACTCAGACCAGCCCTTCTGGCACCAACAATCATGCCACGTTCAAAGTCACTCAAATCACCTTTCTTCCCCATACTGATGCTCAGTTTGAACTGCAGGAGATTGTCTTGACCATGTCTACATGCCTAAATGCACTGAGTTGCCGCCATGTGATTGGCTGCTTAGAAATTAAGTGTTAACGAGCAGTTGGACACGTGTACCTAATAAAGTGGCCGGTGAGTGTAGTTTGGTATCTTTATTGCATAAATATGTCTAAATTTCTTTTTAGTTTGACAGTTTAGGCTTTGGTTATATTTTTGTATTTTTTTTTATTGTACATTCTGTTAAATTTTTAAATTAACTGTAGCACTGAGAAATACAAGTAATGGATTGTTTGCTTATTATCGAATAGAGTGGTCAATGTTAGTGTAGTTTGATTGCGTATTCCAGTTATACAGCTCTCAGTTTTATAATCTGAACTCAAATTAATATTTTAGAGTAAGAAGCCTCTTGCTTATGTTTGTGGGCAATTATTTGAAGTAGGTCAGTCATAGTGAGCCAAGCAGGAACCAAATGACCGACTTGATAAAAATCTCTTAAAATCAAGCCCAGAAGGCAGCGGGTTTGTTCAAACAAAGAGGAAGCATTTGGTGCATTTTCTTCGGAGGTATCCCATGGTTATGCTTTCTACAGTGTCTAAAAAGCATAGAGCCAATAACATGCAGTTTTGGGAAATGAACACAGAGCTTTAGGGCACAAAAGAAACTTTGTCTCTGTCCCTCTAAAGAAATTCACTCTGTTTTCCACTTTTGCTGCCAGCATGGACCAGTTTTCCAAAGAAGATCAAACAGAAACTTTTGTCTCTGAGTGACACAAGCAAAGGTGCACATAATTTGAGGCTTGTATCTGATGCCTCACTGCATAAAATGTTGGGATTACCAAAGCAGCATCCCTTCCCAAGATCATTACCTAAAGAAGTGCTGGTTGTGCCTGTGCACCCTCTTTCATCATCCTGATAACTTGACTCCTAGCCTCTTGCCATTGTCATGCAAGAAGAGAGTGAAAAGTATTGAAAACCTTGTTTTCAACAGCTGCTGTGTGTGTTTCTGTTGAGTTTTCCTAATTACCTCCCAAAGGAGCTTTACTGTTGTCAGATAGAGAAAGAGGAGGGGGCATAGGGAACATTATAGAACGGAGACAACATAGGGAAATAGATGGGAAGAAAGAAAGGATGTCAGTTGAAAAAAGGCGACAATGAAAACAGAGCCAGAGAACAAACAATAAAGGACAAAATGATTGAGCTTTCAAGTTATTTGCATATACATGCTTTTTTGCAACGCTTCAGCCTACTCATAACAAGGTGGGTGTCAATACAGATAATATGGACTAATCTTTACACCGCAGATATATCCTTCAACCCAAAAGAGTTTCTTTTATTTTGATTTTCCTTCTGAAAAACCAGGTGTGAGGATCCTTTTGCTGTCTGCTATAGTAATATGTCATTAATAAATGAGTGGCAATTAAAGTATTTTTTTGTGCTAATGGGAACAATTGCTTTCATTAACTAATTCATTATTTTACCAAGTTAAAGACAGAGTGAGTGTGTCGGAAGTATACATTTCACTTTCTGTGATCCACACAATATTGCTTAGTCCAAGCTAATGGCTAATGAGGTAAAGCCCACGTCACAGCAGTTGTGTATTACTTTTTAGTTCAGATCTGATTTTTTTTTTCCATGTCGCACTCACTCCATATAGACAGTGTCCGACTGCACAGAATGAGCAGATCCCGATATGTGCAGATTTTTTTATCTTTTTACGTCATGTCTCTTTGCCCCATGAATTGAAACTGTTTCATGCTTGACTGCATATACATGCTGTGCGATTTCAAACCCAGCACTTTTCTCTTGCAATTGAGACATTTTATTTTGTATTTTCACCAAAGCAGATGTGTCTTATTTTGTAACCGCAGCTCTATTGCCACTGAATTATCTGAGTAAAATATTTTACCCCATAGGCTAGTCACTACCACGAGCCAGGAGACAGATTCAAATAATCTTTCTTAGATTAGTTTTAAAGCAGGGAGGTTCACAACAGAAATTTAAAATCAGGAAACACTTTAGGATCTCTAACACTGTGGAAGAGATGAAAAGTACGTGGAAGGACAATCTGAATATTCCAAGGTTTGGTCAGGCTTACTTCTTCTGAATGGGATTGGAATTTGGGTCGAATAAGGTAGAGCTATGGTCTTACTGGTTAATCCAGTTACCTGCCCAGGTGGAGCAGCCCACACATGCATACCAGCACAAAAACTCAGTAAGAGCTATACAAGCCTCCTTGCAGAAAATTGTGTTGTGTATCTTCATCCCCATTGACTCTCAATGAGCGCTAAACACTATGTCATAAAACACAATTTTCAGATTTTTCCAAAATCAGAGTTCGTTCAAGATTCATGGAGTGATTCGCCAAATAACACTCACAGGAAATGGTGCTGATTCACTCTCTTTTATAATGCACACATCAGTGAGTGATTCATTCAGGGCTGCAATCGTGGTGATTCATTTACTTTCCTAGTGTACAAATAAGGGCATGATTTGATCCCGCTTTAACTGAGTCAAGATTCACCTTTGCTGAGGAGGGTTTCATCCTGCTGATTTACTGTTGTGCCAAGTGTAGGAATCAGTTTGTGATTTGGTTGTGCTGTGACCAGAAGTGGGAGATGTGGAACCATCTAGTCATCTCTATGTCATGTATTTGTTCTGCCCAGCCACTGAGCCAGTTGAGTCCAATTTGCATAGTGAATTAAATTGTTCAGATCGGATTCACCTGGTTCTGTGGCTGGGCAGAACAAATACATGGCCTGGAGATGACTTGTTGACGCCACATCTCCCACAGGGTGGGTGACGCTGTGACAGTTGTGACGCTGTTTCCAGATGAACAAATCTCTCTGGGAACAAAACATGTCCTGATTTGTACAGTTTGTGAATTGCCCTAATGGTGCAGCTGTGTCACCAACACATTCTTTCTCCCAACTCATCAAATATTAACACTTGGTCAATCCCTCATGACATGACGCGGTGCATAGCGAATCGCAGACAATGTATTACATGGCACACATGACCTGAAACAATAACTTTGGCCTACAAAGGTAATACAGTTGATGGTAACTTGCGGAGTGTATGGTAACATGTATACTAGTGGGTTTTTTTTAAGTTTAGGGATCAGTGTTTTACAGTTTTATTAGTTTTACAGTTTGTACTTCATGGAACATTTTTGCAAAATCACGTCACAACCTGTCAATATCTGACATGTGTATAGATCAAGTGTAATTCTTATGAAAGTGCGGATTGAAACAGTGTTGGTGTCACTTATTCACATATTATATGAATGAGCTGAAACAAGACAAAAGTGATTAAGAAAAGATACCAGAGGGAATTATGGGATAGATAATTTCAGACTTATTCTGGAAAAACATCTTTTTGGAAATTAATATTTTAATGTTAAAGTCACAACATGTTTATACATATCCTGTTTTTTTTTTTAGCTTACTCTCTTCTGTTTTTCCCCAAAAAATTAACCGTAAAGTAACATAAAAGTTCTATCATTGGGACACTAAATATACCTAAAGCCATGCTTATTGCCCATTTAAAATTTTAATGAACAGCTCTTAAAGCTCTTTAGCACACTAGATGTATGCAAAGTCATGTTTGTTTTCCATTACAAAAAATTAAAGGTGTGGTTGCATAAACTGAGTTATTCTTCAAAAAAATCTCTTGAACAAGTGATATTCATGTTCTGTTTCTAGTGAATCTGTTTACCTAAAATAACTGCTGTTCCCAGCTCTAGTTTGTGATCTGCAATGAGCAAAAAACTAATACAGACAAAAGACTCTCAGGATTCATCCATGCTCTTTCATGTTTGCTCCATCATCCAATGCAACCTGTCCTATGCGGCAATCTAAAGGATGCCTTTTGACCTATCAATGCATCAGTACAGCTTCCCTCTCTGGCTTTTTTGAAAAGCCAGATGTATTTTACTCTTCTTGTGTCTGACGGGCTCTGCCTTATTTATAAATTCATGCCTTTTGCCCTTTCATTTTTCTAAAAGAGTCTAGATTCATATCTCTGGAAGGCAACAAGGAACAGGCTCCCCATGATGAAGAGAAAACTCAGATGAGAGTCAGTTTGAATTGGTTACATCATGAAGTGCTTTGCAAATGTTGTCACAGCAACAAGGACATTATTAGGATTTTATGTTGAAGATCAACACAAGGTAATGCAAAATCTGAAACTGCAAGAAAGATTGAAAGGAGAACAAGAGTATACATTATTTTTTAAATGTTGGCACATATTCTTAACTGGGCTAAGGTCTAAATCTAGACTTTAGTCATTATACCCCAGATATATATTGATCATAATTTAACCCTGGATTTGCCAAGTGTAATTTATTTCATAGATTCGTCTTTAAGACCTTTACATAATTGTAATATTTTCTCTTCCTGAAAAAAAAAGTGACATCTGTGACAAGAAACGTAGATCAGTGACAAGAAAGATGAGCAGAAAAGACTACAAAAAGTTACTGACCTGGTCGAGAGTTCAGTCCGATACTTAGAGAGGAGAAACCCCTGCTTGTGGTCATTACCACTTCAGAGCACACTTTCAATCTCGTTTTGCGGATAAACCCTTTTTCACAAAAGCTAAAAACCACCTCAATCGTGCGTCAAACTTTTTGGTGGAATTTCAGGGAGTTTTTTTTTTTATTTTTGCCATTTCCATCAAACTTTTCTGATGCTATAATACAGATTTTAGGCTTTTTCCCAACAAGTGAGGACTTTTTTTTCACAGTCTTACTAGTTTTTTCCTGTATAAATTTATTTCCACTGTATTTATATTGTTGTGGGAAATGTATTAATATGTTATTTTGTTGCTATATATTTTTCTCTAACATCAGCCTGCCCATTGACTACAGGTGGAAATTGTCTCATGTGATATAATTTAATTTAGTTTATTTATATAGCGCTGATTCACAACACATAATCTCAAGGCACTTTACAGAGACAATTCAACCAGATCATTCAGTCAAACAGATTCAACGTTTTTTTCCCAGGACAACCATTTGCATCGATTCATTGACTCAAAGGCAATCCCTTACGCCAATCATGCTTGTAGCAACAGTGGAGGGGGAAAATTCCCTTTCAACAGAAAGAAACCTCCTGCAGAATCAGTCTCAGTGTGAGCGTCCATCTACCGAGGTCAACTGGGGTTCAAGGAGTCAGAAGCAGACATAGAAAAAGAAATAGAGATACAAAAGGCAACTGTCAACCAGCTCCACAGGCGGCCCCGTCCAGGAAACACACAGCCAGGCGGACGAGCTCCGAGCCAGCTCCTATGTCAGAGGATGAAAGAGAGCACATACAGTTACTCACAGTGAGAAAAGAGAGTGATGAAAAATTGTCCCTATGTCCTCCAGCAGTCTAAGCCTATATCAGCATAACTATAGAGATAGCTCAGGATAACCTGAGCCACTCTAACTATAAGCTTTATCAAAAAGGAAAGTTTTAAGCCTAGCCTTAAAAGTAGATATTGTGTCTGCCTCACGGGCTAAAACTGCTTGTTGGTTCCACAGGAGAGGAGCCTTATAACTAAAAGATCTGTCTCCCATTCTACTTTTAGAAATTCTAGGAACCACTAGTAAACCTACAGATTGAGAGCGAAGTGCTCTGTTAGGGACATAAGTAACAATCAGATCTCTGATATAAGGTGGAGCAATTCTACCAACTACTGTAGGAGCATATATAGTGTATATAGTAAAGATAATTAATCTTAGCACTGATGCCTGTGGTACTCCATGGGTAACCCTGGAGCATGAGGAAGATTTATCTTTAACATGATCGGTCAGATAGATCTATTCTCTTTCAGGTTATGTGTATTATACTCTGTCCTTGTTTAAATGGAGAAGTGAATAAATGAAATGAAAAAAGAAAGCAAACATACTTGGAAAAATACTAAGAACAGATGCTTTACTTCAGAAATTTTGTTAGGGCATGGACATCCAAACCCATTGATCATTCATTTGAGTTCAAGATAAGCTTTACATTCTAAATAACAATCTTCCATTTTCTTATGAGGTTTTTTTTATTGCTGAAAACTTAAATAAACCATTTCTACAATCTATACTAACAAGTTAAGCAGTTTTAATGACGAAGGAATATTATCTAAACACAGCCTCAGTCCTGTGTAAACACCAAGAGTACTTGGAGGGTTTCAATAAAGCATATTCACTATGTGCTCATATGAGGGCATTGAAAGCATATTGATATTACAAAAATCATGTATTTAAAGAAACAACTAACGGTTTCTTCCCTGAAGTGAAACTATGAACAATCTGTCAAAATTCCCTGTGAAATTCTTTTTTTGTTATATTGAAATAATTTAATGGTGATACCAATACCGAAAAAAATCAAGTCTTTTTAGAGTTGATTTACTTTGCCAAAAGCATGCAGCAGCGGGCTGTCAAAGTGTGCCTACCCATAGAGTTAATGAGGAATAGCCTACATATTTAAAAACACATTCAGATGTAACAAGTGTAACACTTGGAACATTTGCTTAACATTTACACTTTGTACATTCTGAAAGCAGCCTAGGGCATAACCCTCCATTTGGGTTTTTAATGTGTAATACATAATGTGACTGCATTTAGCCATAACTGTCCATGTAAGCTTCTTTCATAAGGAGTAATGGATTCACTTAATGGAGGTCTTATTCTTAAAACCTGCTATCGATTTTTTTAGAAAGTAGCTTAAGTGTAACATGGTGCATACCTTATCATGGCCCAAAATAGGTGAAGTTAATTATTTTAATTTAAGATTTTAATAGCAAAAATTGTCTTCTTTAATAAAATCTCTCTTTAGTTGCTTGATTATAAGTTATTTCCTGATTTAGTGATTATAGCCCCAACCTCCAGGTTTTCTCAAGGAGGCCTCAGTCTTTTTTTTTCTAACAGAATAATCAGTTTTAGTATATAGGACTAGAAAGATAACATTTAAAAAATGAAAATATCATTCCCTAATTTGCTTCTCACCTATGATCTGTGTCTGCAAACATGGATTTAGATACTGTTCAGCACATTTTGATATAAATTTATATAACTACTTTACACAAAAAACCCTCATCTAATTCATATTTCAATATATGGAACTAATATCATTCCAATATCTATAGGAATCTGTCCGATTCCTTCGTGTAGAATTATCATATTGTCAGATGCAGAATCTGGTTCAACACAATCCATATAAATCTACACTGTGAAACAGCTATAGTCAATTTATCATACAAAACTAATTTGTAAAAAGTAATCTTTCCACGAGAAATCAGCTGATTGCATCAAGTCATTGACTTTGTAGCATCTTTCATGTTGAGCAACCATGTGATGATAGTAAAAATAACAGCCATAACGTAACCTGCAGGAGAACCAGCTTCAGTAAATTGCAGGAGCTTATATAGAGCAAGGAATGTGGTAAGCTAACCCACAATAAACCCAGAAGCATTGGCCGGTGTGTACTTTTTGCGGGGAATAAAAAGAAATACATAGAGTTAATGACTGCAATAGCTTTACTGAAGAGAACACAGAAGCACTGAGCCAGGACACATTTCTACTGTATATGGAGGGAATAAAAAAAAGCAATTATACAAAGCCAGGGGCAGCAATGGTTTACTTCTTGCAGCAAAATGAAGGACTGCACACTAAAACAAAGAGGACCGGGCTAAATGCATGAAACCAGAAAGAAACAGAAAACAAGAGTGACAAACTTCTGAAATAATAATGCATAAATGAGTAGGAACAAATAAAGAAGGACAAGTTGTCATTCAGCAATAGTTATTAGTTTAAGTATTTGGATAGTTCAAAATTACCAGGAGGAATCTAAGCTTTTTAAAAAAGGAACACTTTATGCTGTTCCTTTTTTATAAAGCACTTGTCTTAAAAGCAGACATGGTGACTGCTGGAGAAAATCCAACAGTGGGTTTCAAACGAGAGGAGAAATGTAAAAGCTAAACTTGGTAAAAAAATGCAAGTTTTCCTACTGTTGTCTTGATCAGGAGAAGGTCTTTTCATTTACCTCTTAAAAATATAGAATATCTTAATTCAAATAGGAAACCAGATGCGCCTTTGTGATCTAGTGACAAGTGTAAATGATGTATGACTGAAGCAAATCTGTTTTTTCCTAAACCTTTTTCAACACTAATCCTGCAGCTGTCCAATATTCAAAGTGTGGATTACTTCATAAATCTAAACTCTTTATTACATGAAAATAAAAATAGATTAATCATTAACTTCAAGAGTCTGTTGTGAATGATATTAGCATCTAAATCTGTTCAGTCTGACAGGAAATTTAACAAAGTTAGATGCGTATACCCTGAAATGGGGAAAAGGAGGTCAGTGTTACATTGCACCATGTTAAACATATATCTTCAACAAGCAAACAACTAATAGCCAGCAAGTGATAAGCAATTAAGATAATCAGTTCTGTTAAGTACAGATGGTTTTAGGTCTGTTCATGATAGTACACATGAAATAATTAAAGCCCCACTTTGTAAAATTTTTACACTGGCACACCATTTAGTGGTTGGCTAAATGAATTACAAACAACCTCATGGTGATCCTTATGACAGAAGCCCTGGTGTGTCATAGATGTGACGAGGTCAACCTCCTGCACAAGTTTGAGTGCTTCCATTTAATAGAGCCTAGGCGGAAATTCGACTGAAGAAACTCAGTTCCATCTACGACACAGCCAATCAGCTTTGAACTACACCTCCATGAAAGCCAATCGGCATCCAGAGCTCATCTTAAAAGGCCTCTGATACGCACCTGTCTGCTTCTGTGCACAGGCGGTAGATGTGCTGTGACTTCATTCAGATGACACCGTTTCATCCCACCTCCAGCCCCTCCTCCACCATGGTAGCTAAAGCTTCATCAGAGTGTCATTCCTCCTGGACTCTTACTGCGTTCCCTGTCTCATCTTAACTGGTCCGGAAGAAGACCGCCATGTTGAGCCTGGTTCTGCCAGAGGTTTCTTTCTAATGGGGAGTTTTTCCTCTCCACTGTCGCTTCATGCTTGCTCATCGCGGAAAGGTTCTCTTAACCTGTGTTATCCAACTGGACTGGTTATCCATCTTTCAGGTCCCTGAGTGAAGATCTAGTATCAGCTGATGGAGTCCATTGGATCTCCCCATAAAGCTCAGCATACTGTCTTGCTAATCAGCAGTCTACAGACTGACCACCTTCAACTATCTCCACTCCACCACCAGTTTCAGGCCAGGGGGGAAACAGCCCTTTTTTTTGCTCATGCATATCTATCAAAATTAAGTGCTATGTTTTCTGCCGAGGTCTGAGCGCCAAAGATAAAGTAATTGTATCAATATATTTCTCCTGTCTTTTCTCTTTGTGTGAGTTTTTTATTGAAATACCATGCAGCAGGTAGCAGCTCTTTGTACAAAATCTCTCTGTAACCATAATATGGTGTGAGCTACACAAGCGGCTCTTGATTAAAAAACAATGGTCACACTCCCTTCTCCTTGCATCACTATCTCTTGTCCTGTGGGTTCTGATCAGATTGAAGCCATTAATATTTTTTCACTGGAGTCCAGGATTTACTCTGTTACTTCCATGCTTGCTGCAGGTCCTGTGGTCAGATTGTTAGCCCAAGCTCTTTCTTGGAGTCAACAATGAGCAAATGTCACCCTCTAAAATATGGAGCCAAAGACCGTAACAAGCTCCCTTTTGAATTTGAATCTACACCAATGTAGACTCTTGTTTTATTCTGGTTCGTCACATAGTATGAAACTCGTTTGCTGACATGTTGCTCCTGTTTAAGCAACTGTAATCCCATAGAAACAAACCAATATGGTGGCTTCCAGTGTGTGCACCTAGAATTATGTATTTATAAACTCCTAATCCAAATCTGCAAGTACGCTTTCATTTAGAATGGGATGTTTTTAGACTTTGGAAAAACATGTATTTATAAAATAAATACTTGATTTTTGCTATTAAAAGCCAAATACTTACGTTACACATTGTCCCTTTAATATAGAGATGTCTGTAGCATATTCAGAAATAAGAAAGACAACAGAGAAAGACTAATTAAGCAGTTTCTTTTTTTCTATTATATTTATGAATATATTATGTTTCTTCTCCAAAATAATTAAAATTTACTGAAAGGTGGAAATAACTAAAATACCTAGTGGATTTCCTGTTGCAGAAAAACGTATTGTTGGAAAGCACCTGAGGTGGGATTCTCTCCAGCAGGTTTACACACAGAAACAAAATGGGAATTGGCAGAAGTATTTATTTATCAATACATGGAGCATATTATTTTCCTTTCTCTCAGCACTCACTCCCCTCTGTAGGCAGCATTTGTAAATGTGTGCTGACAGCAGAGGTTACCTTGAGCAGGCCTGCTGGTCCTAGGGGCTGTATGTCTTCATTTTCCCCAGAATCTGCAGATGCCAGGGAAAAAGGAAAGTTATTTTCTGTCTCTGGCCCACAGGGAATGCACAAGCTAATGATCTTGGGCACACTGATTGTTACCTTGTGCCAAAAATAGCGCTTTACTTTTAGGGGCAAGTGCCAGGGAATGCAGGCAGAAAAAGAAGCGTGAATATGTGGGCCGTAAACTAGGGGAGCACAGGCAGAGTGGAACCACCTGAACACATAAGTGCATGCAGGTATCTGGAGTCAGGTGTGTGCTTTGATTATACTGAACCCTTGTTTCCCACAAATTAATCATCTGGATTATTTAGGTCGACATGCTCCATGAGCATCTACCACGTGGTCAGTCTGTCCTGCTGTTAAAACAACAAAAGAAAAAATTGTTACAATCTTATGTGTGAAATAGAGTTAAATCTTAATTAAATATGTCTTTATGCACATTGAATGATCAAGTTTCTCTTACTGCAACCTTTTTTTTTCACCAAACAATGGGCACAGATGTTCTAAAACATATTATGATGAGCTCTGTATGCCATGCTGTCGAACTACTTCACTGTAAGATATCCAAAATTGTTCCAATCACTAAATTCTAAACTTCAAAATAAATTTGTAACTGTCATCTACTGATTTTCACCTCAGTTGTCATGCAATGCCTTCGATTTCTTCATTCACATCTGGGACATTGAAGACATGGCACTGCAACTTAAGCAAGATGCACCAGGAAGGATTTGGTCTGTGTCTGAGAGTCAGCTTTCATTCAGCCTGCTTTTTGCTCACCTGATGGTCCAGGACTGCTCTAATCGGATTTCATTTCAGCCTTTAAGACCATTATTTCCTGTGAATAGCGGCAGGTCTTCAACAAACTAGTGTTGCTAAGGCTAAACCCATTCATTAGAGCTGGGTTTTTGACCACCAACATCCAAAAAGGATAAATATCCAAGCACCCTGCTATATACTCTGCTCAAATTAGATTGCTTTGGTATTCAGGAAATATAATTGCAAAAATTTCCAAACGATTCTGTTTTTATATTGATTCAGATGTTCATAAATCATGCTTTCAAAGTCCTAGTCAAGTCTTAAGTCTTTCATCCAGAGTCATATACTGTTTGTCTGTTTGTCCTTAGGCCCAAATTACCAAAAACAACAACAACAAAAAAAAACATTTAAGAATTCTTTACTCTCTCTTTTATTAATTTAACAAATAATTTACTGTATGGATGAAGCAGATCCAATTTAGTGTTATTTCACTCTGTGAACAGAGTCTGGTCTCATGACATGTGCTGTATGTTCTGTTTAGGATATCCATTTTAAATAACTGACTAGCAGGAGGCAAGCATTGAGTGCAGCGCCGTAGCTAACCAGCTTTTAATCACAGCATGTCCACTCAGTGAAAATATTTGACACTAGATGCATTGCAGTATTAGCCTGGGTGCCATTCCGAACTTAGTCCCGCCCACAACGTTTGAGGTCGGGAAGTCCGGTCTGGCATTGCTAAACAGTAGCGCGAGTATGCTCGCACAATATCTGGCGGGCCAATCAAATTGTCAGGGCGGGCTTTATACGATGATGGACAGATGATCAACAGTAACGTAATCAACCACGTCACCAAAGCGCGCTTGGGTGACAACAACAATGGCTGCCGCTGGAGAGTTGAGGCGTGTAGATTCTGCTATTAGGTCTGTTCTAGAAGATATCGAAAGCAAATACATTTTAAAAGAGGAACAGAGAAACGTGATCAAGGCTCATCTTCTTATTATAGGCGTGGAACTGCACGCTTTGATTTTTGTTGACAACAACTATGCATCACTTAACATACGTCACGCACTCCGTTGCTCTTATTGGTTGTAGATCTATCCAATTGAGTGCAGAGGCATTTTTTTTCCTGGTTCGTTCGAAACACGCCCCATAATCACAGCTCTATGGAGCAGTATCAGACTCATATTCTGACTAGAATTGAGTAGGACTATGTCAGGCTATTGCAGTATGACCACAATATGGAATATTTATAAAGCTGTTATCCTCTCAAAACCCACGGGTCACCGGTGACCCGGTGCGATGCGTTTACACCTAATAACTCAGAATGCATGAAAATTCCACTGGTAAAATGTTTGCCAACATAGACATGTTAGACATCATTGGAAAGCTTAGATTCTTCACAATTCAACTGCCAAGTTCATTTAATGGACACAGCGACCAACTAAGCACAATTAACACAGATATAGCAGCAAGTCAAAATGTAAACAGCCACAACTACATACCTTTGTGATTTTAAGCCAGGATGTCACCTACCTGCATCCTCACCAAAACAAAGAAAGTTGACGACATCACCCCAGTCCTAAAACCATTACACTGGATCCCAGTCTGTAGGGGAATAGATTTTGAACTCTGGTTCCAATCTTTACGATAAAATACTTTGCATACCTAAAATCAGAATCAAACACTGGGAAGCAACATTTACTTTTTATGCTCCACAAATAGGAATAGGAATAGGAAATAAACTCCCATAAAGCAGTGGAAGTGCTGAAACCATCAGCTGCTTTAAAATTAGTTTAAAAATGTATTTCTTTAAAGTTGCTTTTGACTGTAGTCTAGTCTCAAGTCTCTGGTGCAGGTCCAAAGGGGGTTGAATTCTGCTTCTAGATTAACTTTAAAACTCAATTTGCCATGTCTACATTGAACTCTGACCTGAAGGTTACAATCTGATCATTAGCGTAGTGAAAGAGGAAAAAAAGGACATCAGGAAAAGAGTGTAAATTCATAACTTCAGAACAAGACATTGAGTAGGTGACCATCAAGTGTTCTCACCAATGCCTCTACTTTACAAAGATCAAGGCTCAGTAATGCAGTGCATACTTCCATTTACCAGTGTGCAGCCTTATTTATAATATCTTGTGCTCCCAGACTGACAAGAGTTTAAGAATAATGATCAAACTGGCTCAAAGAATGAAAAACACTGACCTTCCTTTGGTTAGAAAGATTCAAAACAGGAGATGAAGAAACAGAGGTGAGAACATTATGAGGGACCTCACCTTTTTTCTAAAGCATTGTTTACCTACCTTATTTCAGTTGGAAGGTTATGCATCCTCCACATATTTACATCAAGGTTGTGGAACAGAATTTATACTTTGTCTTAGTCTTCTTGCTTATAAACACTGAAAGTTATTGAGGGCAACTTTTGCTAAAAAGTTGCAATGTCAGCAAAGAACTTAGATTGTACTTTTCTTTACTCAATGTTGTAGCAGGACACTTTTTTGGGGGCTTGATTATCCACCTTTTTTTCACTGCGGTCTACTGTCAAGGATTTTGCAAATGAGTTGGCTTATGTCCGCTGGAAAAAACAAGTCTAAGCAGAGTCTCACAAATACTGCGAGACACATAGACAACAGAGGAGCTAAAACATAAAGGAAGAGAGTGATTCAGCTTGCATTCCCACCAACTCAGCTAATGCTTTCCCTTCATCCAGGCATTTGTTTCAGATTCACTGCCTGACTCCCATGATCAGTGCTCACTATCTTTACAGAACCTTCTGTCAGATAGGTAGAACTATATTTTACTTCACTTTCTGTTTCTCATCTGCTCTAAATTTTTGAGACAAAACTGGCTAAGTGTAATTGAATATCCTGCAGTGGAGGAGTTATTGATTAGATAAAGAAGAGAAGGAGCAGGAAGATTTGTATAAGTTCACCTTAGCTCTAACGCATCTTCGGCTTGTAAATGATAACAGAACATAAAGAAAGCTACTTTAGGTGCTACATGAATTGAAATTAATTGCATGTATTCAAAATCAAACATTTTGGCATTAGTGCAAAATGCTGTGTACAATAAAAACTATCATTACATGTTTCCATGAAAAAAAGATAAACAAAAAGATGCATTGAAGAGTATTATTTATATTTTCAATGTAATTTGTGTTGTAAAATTTAAACAAAGAAGAACACACTGCTGCTTATTTAGACATTTTCTTCTTTATTTGTTTTATTGGTTATTATCACTGTGTCAAATGACTTTTGTGGCATGAAAGCCATGCTTCTGACTGATGGGGGGACCTCATGCACCATGCAGGACCTGAGGACCCAACCATTTCCTGTAATTCCAAAGGGGGGAGGGTGGGTTGGTCAATATATGCATGTTTTGTTTCACTGTTTTCTGCTGAAAAATCAGGGAAAACACAACAATAATTTGTTTTCCCGCTGGATGTTCTTATATTTCAAAGATATAGTGGAACACCTCTTTTCCTATTTTTTTCTCTTATTATTTTGAGCCCATTGCCACCCCACCCCACCCCACCAATCAAGGGCCCTTATAATGTTCCTAACTTTACAGCCCTATATGGCACCACTGTGGATCAGCCTTGATGGAAAGATACTGTAGTTATATGGTAAATCAGGGCAAGGAAGAGAACCATCCTAAACATACAGACAGAACCACAATTAAATACTTTGCATAAAAGTGCGCACAGATGGTCAGGTAAAAATTTAAACCTACTGTAAATGCAGTGAAAATTAAATAAATAAACTTGCAAATCCTTCCTCAAAAATGCTTTCCAGCCAGCTTGTGGCTGCATACTGACAACATAAGGAGAGGTTTAAAAGGTTAGGGTAGATTAATCCAAGGAAGAAAATCAACAGAGAGATCAATGCAAAACATCAAGGAATGAACTCCAGAAAAGACCTTGACATTGTACCTCGTTTATCTGAAAAATCCTCATCTGCCTGAGTATGGCTTTGCCCAACAGCTCTTTTTGCTTCATAATGACCAAATTTAATGAAGTGCATATGTGGTGTGTGCAAAGAGCAGGGAGGGTTTTACAATCAGCCAAAATGAAGGGTTATTACATTTAAATACAGGCTGACAATAATTTGTTAAGCATGGGATAACCATTTTGAGGAAAACTAATAGGCTCATCAGTAATCAGGGACCAATTCATTGTCCTGCACTATCTCAGCCTGAGAGGACTTCTACATTTGCCCTATAACAACTGGTGTTAGATGTTCTCTTTTAGAGTTTGGTATAAAACTAACGCAGCCATATTTGTTTTGCTTCAGGCTACAGCTTCTGGTTGACGTGTTGATGTCATACACGTCAGTACAAATATCTGTATTAAGGCTAATGCATCTATAGACTTATGGTAAGATACATTTCTGAGAGTTTGTGAATTACCAAATCTCATACCAATTCATCTTGACCAAGGCAAGGTTCTAACCTAAATAAAAGAAAGAATCAGCAGGAAGACATTAACATTCATGTTCACAAACTCTGTATTTTCTGTTCTGACAAGCTTTAAGTTCATATTAAAAAAGAAAAAGCAATAATGACTGATTTAAAAAGCCCTTAGATATGAATAATAGACTTACTGTACTTGAAGTTTTTTGTTTGCAAAAAAAAAAGGGTGTTATGCATGCTTTGATTTTATCAGAATTTTGGGTTTTGTCTTTGTCTTTAACAAAAAAAATTGATAACATATTTGGCACTTTCCTTGTCATTTATATATATATATAAAAAAAAAAACAAAAAAAAAAACTGTTTTCTCACCCCTCGTGGGGTGGTATGTGTCATCCTCAAGCTCGGGTCCTCTACCAGAGGCCTGGGAGTTTGAGGGTTCTGCGCAGTATCTTAGCTGTTCCTAGGACTGCGCTCTTCTGGACAGAGACCTCTGATGTTTTACCTGGAATCTGCTGTAGCCACTCTCCCAGTTTGGGGGTCACAGCCCCTAGTGCTCCAATTACCACTGGCACCACTGCTGCTCTTACTTTCCACATCTTTTCTAGCTCCTCCTTCAGTCCTTGGTATTTCTCAAGCTTCTCGTGTTCTTTCTTCTTGATGTTGCTGTCGCTTGGGATTGCCACATCTGTCACTACTGCCTTCTTCTGCTGTTTGTCGATCAACACGATGTCTGGTTGGTTAGCCATCACCTGTTTGTCAGTCTGGATCTTGAAGTCCCATAGGATCTTAGCTCGGTCATTCTCAACTACCTTAGGAGGTGTCTTCCATTTTGACCTTGGGACTTCCAGCCCATACTCATGGCAGATGTTCCTGTACACTATGACAGCTACCTGGTTGTGGCGTTCCATGTATGCACTTCCTGCCTGCATTTTACACCCCTCTGTTATGTGCTGTATTGTTTCAGGGGCATCTTTGCACAGTCTGCATCGGGGGTCCTGCCTGGTGTGGTAGACCCTGGCCTCTATTGATCTTGTACTGAGTGCCTGTTCTTGTGCTGCCATGATTAGTGCCATGGCAGCACAAGAACAGGCACTCAGTACAAGATCAATAGAGGCCAGGGTCTACCACACCAGGCAGGTATATATATATATATATATATATATATATATATATATATATATATGTATATATATATATATCTCGAGAATAAAGCCAATGCAATCGGGCATACATTCTTTGAAGGCATAGGTTGAGCATTGACCAAGATGTTGCTGGTCTAATTTTCCTGGCAATATTATATTGAATATTATATTGACTATTTTAGAAAGGTCAGTAAGATCTGACAAAAGACATTTTTATAAACTGTGCAAAGCTGCACAAACACATGCCATACTGACAACACACATAATCAGATCCACCTTGATGCACTGCTATTAGCTGACTCAATTTATTGAATCGAGTCGAGTTTTCATTTGCTTCCCCATTTGACCTAAGCACCTCTTGTGGATGCTCATGGTGCTTTTATTGCCCCTCAGTTAGTAATCACTCAGTTATTGAGTACTCTGAATGCCAATGGTCTTTCTCTTCAGTGATGTCGTTAACAGACTGAAACTGTGGGGTATAGGGCGTCGGATCGGATTCAGAAGTAATTTACAACAAAGCTTACATATTGTATAATATGCATTTTCTGCTTTTAGAAACATGTAATTGAAAACCTATTCCATAAGTTACGTTTTTGTTGTTGATTTTCACCTGGACTTAAGCTTACAGTGGCCTACATTTCTCCAGAATGCCCCTAGGCAAACACCAGAGACTGTGCCTGAATGGAGAATTTTAAATCCAGGTGCATGGAACTGTGCATCTTCAATCCTTCCAGCTGAAAAAGCAGAAGTCACCTTTTTCCCACTCCGATAAAACTTGTCACATTGATGCGTTTCATTCAGGTTTATTCTGGCAGCTGCTAGTGGGACAATGCTCCAAAATCTCCATAAATCCATTTTGGTACAAACTTACATTTATACTTTTCTACCCCTTATAGTTCTTGATTACTTCAGCATTCATGTTGAAATTCTGCAGTGATTCCCATCTGAGCATAGGAGATCTTTAAATTTCTTATTTAAACTATATGTGGAGACTGTTGGGTTTTGTAGCATTTTTGATTTCACACAATAGATATGGAGGTTATACACAAAGGTGTCATATTGTTAATTTTCTACAAAACAGCTCTCAGACTTAAAACGGAACTGAAAATCTGTGAACTAGCTTTTCTCTCAAGTTAAGTTACTATGAAACATACCACACATGTTCATCCTTATCTGATGGCCCTCAGTGTGTTGCTCTTATCTTTCGCAGGCCAACCAGCAGAGGACTATAGAACTGTTGTAACAGATAAGCTGCTCCAGGATCCAGCAAACTACCACTATATTATAATCCGATTGAAAAATATAACAACACATTTTACTGTATAAGAGGTACGTTGTAAAGAAGCAGAAGGAAACTGAGACACGTATTATTAGCTGCTATTAAGAGAGCTATCAGCGTTCCTATTTTATTACCCACAATGACTACTGAAACAGTATTTGCTATACCTTCAAATTTCTCCATGGAACAACCATTATTGAGAAGGATATCAATTAAATAACTTGAACTCTGCCCTCCAGGATGTGTCCACTGACCGCAGAGCTGGGTTTATCAGGGTATACAACCAGATAAGGGATGGGACATTTCAGTTTAGATGTGACCTTTGTGCAACACACCTGAACATAGTGTTTAAATGATCAAGAGAAGTTTTGAGAAATTGACTGCATACTGAGGAGTTAATTCATCGATTTAATTCAGGTATGTTGGACCAAGAATTAATCTAAAAGAGTCAATAGGAGAACAAGCCGTCCCAATGCCTGTACAGCCCACACAATCAACTTTGTTTATGAAAACATCATCTATAGGTGCAAAAAATAAATGTCTTTAACAACTCAATACAAAACATTTTATTCAATATTAACCAAAAAGTTCACTTATGCAAAATTTTCATTTCAATAATTTTCATTTTTATAATAAATAGATAATCATGTGAAGGATTATTGCATAAGTGCAAATATACAATTAAATTGTTTATGGTTATTTTAGATGAATTTGTTTTCCTTTTACTTTTTCTGAAAGAAAAAAATCAACTTACTCTAGACGTCAGCTGAATAACAATTACAGCTCATTTCATACACAGGTTTCAACAACATCCTAACTTATTCCCCTTAAACCTACCTTATGACAGTATTTATCTGTGTTTATTGTCATTTTTCTTTTAAAAATTATATCAAACCCACAACTAGGTTTGTTTTATCAAAAGAGACAAATATTGTACCTGTTCATATTTAACATTGATCCAATATTTCAGCTTGAATTCCTTCTTTGAGATTTTCAAATCCAGCACGCATGAATGCCTTATGGTATGGTTGACTGCAGAGATCCGAAGCTGCAAGCTTCCCTTCAGGAAAATGTTGGTATTTTTATCTTCATATGAATTCATGTCCATCCTGTTTACTTACTTCCACCGCAAGAATATGTCTACCTTCTCTATGCCTTTGCTGTGAAATCCAGAATGGTGAATGTATAGCAGTTTAATAGTAAAGGACCTTCCTTTTTAAGTGCATAGTGTTCCTGGCTTCTGGTAAATCAGATTATTTTGCATTAATTTAAATTATGAAGGGACACTTTTAATGTTTTCATGCCTTTACAAAGAAATCCAAAAATACAGCTCCTTCTGCTGGTTAGTGCTAGGCCTACACAAAGACTCTGGCCATCTCTCTTCAGGCCTTTTCTGTCCCTTTGTTCTGTGTCTCCCTGCATGCCTTCCTCTGTGCTACATGGGTCCCGTCTGTAGTGGCAGGTGCACTTGCAGGGCAATGGAGGATATTTTGCCAGGAGCTTGAATGAAGGCTTTATAGGCTGGCTTTCAATGTGACTCTGTGTTATCTTAGGAAGGCACTATCATCTCTGTTATGATCTACATCCCTCCATTTGTGGCTTCTTGCTCATCAGATGAGACCAGCTCACAAAGACCCTCCGGGGGGTGGAGGGAGTTAGAATCTTCTGTTTCAATCAGGAGTTTGAATCTCCTAGTTTACCCTTGGAAAAACTCAAAAACATCACAATGAGGTAAACTTTTTTCTAACTTCAGGGCAGCCAAGCTACAAACAGAAAATAGGACAGACAAAGGTTTTTGACATTGCAATGTTTAGCAGAGTTGCTGCAGAATTAAATCGGTGAGCTGCGAGGACAAAAAATGAGTCAGCCCAGCTTGTCATTGTCACTATTCAAGCTTGTATTATAGCTTGGCTGTTATAAACCCTGATTCAAGGATTAGCTCTTAAACATTTTTTTCCCTCAAAACTAAACTGTTATGCAACCACAACCTATTGCTATGCAACAGTGATCCAGCCTATTTTCGGCCCACAAAAGCTTTTCCATTTGCTTCTGATTACATGTAAAGCACATAGTAACCCATTACATACTCTACAGGCATGTCTTGAGGACATACAAACCTGGATAACCCTTAACCTTCTGCTACTGAATGCAGGTAAAACAGAATTTATAGTCTTTGGACCAGGTTCTTGAAAAAGAAGGTCAGTCACTCAATTCATTTGGATGGGATTAAATTGATCTCAAATAACAAAATCTTGGTGTTATTTTTGATCAGGACCTTTCATTTAAATCCCATATCATAGTGGTTACTAGAATTTCATTCTTTCATCTGTAGAATATTGCAAAAATTAGACCTGTCCTGTTCAGGGGTGATACTGTCATACTAGTCCATGCATTTGTTACTAAGCTGGACTAATGTAATTCTTTACTATCAGGAAGTCCACAAACTGTAGTTAAAACCCTTCAGCTGATCCGAAATGCTGTAGCCATAGTTCTCATGAGAATTAAAAAGAGAGAACATATCTCTCCTATCCTGGCTTCTCTTCATTGGCTTTCTGTTAAATCCAGAATAGAATTTAAAATTCTCCTTCTCACATATAAAGCCTTAAATGGCAAAGCTCCACTTTATATCAGAGATATATATCCCTATGTTCCAAACAGAGAACACTCTCAATCTGCAGGTTTACTAGTGGTTCCTATAATTAGAATAGGAAGCAGATCATTTAGTTATCAGGCTCCTCTCATGTGGAACCAACTACCAGTTTTAGTCAGTGAGGCAGACATCCTGTCTACTTTTAAAAGTAGGCGTAAAACCTTTTTTTTTTTAAGATAGAGCTAATAGAGTGGCTCAGGTTATCCTGAGCTACAGTATCGCTATAGTTATGCTGCTATAGGCCTAGACTGCTAGAGGACATAGGGACCCCTTTTCATTATTTTGCTTCATTCCATCTCTATTCCCCCATTCTACAGTATTTGCTGGTTTAAAATCTAACGCTATATACTCTCTGCTTTTTGTCATCATAGTAGTTTGATGTGGTCTGTTCCTGTTTGGCTGTGACACCATTATCGAGAGAAATATCAGCTGTGCTTCTGCCATCAACACATTTGTTTATAGACGTTGGAGATCGGCCTGTTTTTCAGTGTAATCATGTTTCTCTGAATGTGACTAACTGAATGTGCTCTCTTTTATGCTCTGACAAGGGAGCTGGCTCGGAACTCATCTGCCTGGCTGTTTCCTGGAGGGGGCCGTCCATCAAGCTTGTAGACATTTTCTCTCTGCTTCTTTTTCTGTATCTGCTTCTGTCTCCTTAAATCCTAGTTGGCCTTGTTAGATGGCTGCTCACACTGAGCCTGGTTCTGCTGGAGATTTCCTCCTGTTAAAAGGGAGTTTTCCTCTCTACTGTCGCTACATGCTTGTATCAACAGTGGCTTTCGAGTCAATGAGTGGATGCAATCATCTGGTTTTCCTTAGATAGGAAAATCTGAACCAATTTCACTGTATGATCTGGTTTGAATTGTCTCTCTAAAGTGCCTTTAAATTATGTTGTAAATTTGAGCTATATAAATAAACTGAATTGAATTGATTATTACTGAAAATAACTTGTTGGATACTTAAATTCAATGACCCATTAGATTACTTTATAACATTTCATAATGGCTAGTAACAAGCTATATAATATAAGGTTAAAAATAACATCATGCTGCTTTGCTTTTCCTCAATGATCTTTCATCCAACCTTTGTAAAAAAAATTGCACCATCAATATGTTGTGCTATTTTTCTTATTCTCACCTTTGTCCCTCTTTCAGAACATAATTAGAGGTCTTTCTTCAAAATTTCCCTTGTGTCTACTGACCTCAACATTGTGCTGGCCTGAGTCATTTATGTAGAGACTGCTGACTTAACCAATGGTCCTCAGGGTCAGAAAGTCACCAACACACAATTCATCCCAGAAAAAAAGAGTAATAAGTGATAGTTGGCCATTTACAGAATCCTCTGAATACTTTAAAAAGGATCTTAAATGAACACACTGTAAACTCTTGTTTTATTTGAATGGCCATTATGGTTAAAATGTTTTAATTCACCAAAGGACATAATGGGATTGTTGTAATTAATGCATTTTTTTCTCCATATGTGTTATTTATGAATTTGAGCAATGATAAAAAACCAAAGGAGATACAGTATTAACCTTTTCAATTTCTGTCACTGATTTTATTGTGTTGGTCAAAGAGCAAGTTTCAGAAGTGACTTACCTTTACTTTCTTGTGAGACAGGACTTTACAAAGGACTTTACAAAGTCCTTTGTAAAGTCTTATTTAAGTTGTAATTTCTTTGTTTCTGTACGAGTTTCTAAACTCTGTAATATCTCAGGCTGAGATTATAGTCAATTGTAACATTTTAAATGTACCGTTGATTTCAATTTCTTGGTTGTAGAGGATTATTCCAGATAATTCTAAATAAAAAAATATTCTTAAACTATTTTTATTGTTTATTTTAATAAACATCACTTTTAAACTGATACTGATAGTAGCCACGATATGTGGCGACGCTAGTCGCCACCAGGTGTTTTGACGGCAGTGCCCACTAGGTGTGGCAACGACGGTCCCCATCAAGCGTGAACAAGAACATTATCACCTGTGTGAAGACACATGTCACCAAAACGTTTCATGCACTTAGCTCTTATGAGCTGAACCCAACCAACCCTATGTAGCCTTACCTGCAGTAAAACAACTACGCACCAAGTGGCAGGCACCTCAAAAATTCCTTAGGGGATTTTCTATTTTTTCCAATTACAGTACAGTTTATTCCGAAACGTCCAGTGACCATCTGACACCATTTACTATGCATCCTTATCGCCAGCACAGTTTTATGGGACAAAGGCTTTGCTGGAAAAATTACTTAATTATTAATTGACCTATGCACTTATGCTTTGCAGCAAGTATTATTATTGAGTCCTCAGTGTCTCCTCTTGTCATCCTTAACAACCTTAAAATGTTAGACCTTTATGGATAAACAATGTTATCAAAAGCCAATTTGGCAGAGTTGCCCTTAAGCTCAGCGGGGAGCTTTTAAAACTTGCTCTGAGTTGGCATTTTTGAGAACAAAAGCTTCTGAAACCACCCACAGTCATTCCCTATGATCTTTTATCAAGCAAGGGAGCGACATTGCCCTCTGTCAAATCAGTTAGTCATCAGCCATCATTCCAGTGCGGGGATTTTTAGTGTTGGCACTGGTAGTTAATCACCAGTACCTCTGTGGCTTTCCTAAATGTACTCATCCTGCCAAAGACTCCATTGCCTTAATAAAATGCAGTCACAGAGGCAGATCTGTCATGAGGTAGGAAGCAGCAGCCCATGGGAGGAGATGAGGGGCAAGTGACAAGCAAATTCATTACACCACTTTTGTTGATGGTGTTGTAAAATAGAGTGTGAGATGTGGCAAAAAAGGTCACCTGAATGCTTGTCGTTGCTGTAAAGAAAGTATTTGAATGAGATGAAAGTAGGTGACAATGTTTTGACCTTCCTCTTGCATCTGCTTAGCTTATTGATTTTCTCCATAGAATTATTTGTTACAAAAAGCACATTCTTTATCTTTGCCAATAAGTTGTTACTTTTCTAGGCTATAACCAAGAGGCAATATAGTATTTTGTGAATGGAGTCTTTTGGGATCTCTAAGCAACTCAAACATTAACTATATGTCGTTGAAGGTTTGAAGATCTCTCCTTCAGAATGAAATAATATGAAAATGGCATCGTTAAAGCTTTTTACATTCACAATACAAAGGCCTGCTGTCATTAGAAACTTTTTGGAGGTTGAACTAAAATGATTCCAATATTAGCCACAGTCAGCATATCCATGCAATGGAGAATTATTTGACCTTTATGAGACATTCCTGAAGATGCATTGAATTTTTTCGCACAAATTCCAAGATCATATAATTGAATACTTGAAAAAAACTGACATATTGACATCATAGCAAAATAACATGTAACTTCTAAACTTTTAAACCCAGCACACATTGGCCATTTTTTCCATGTGTACTTTAGCGTTCTCATGTGCTCATGAAACATCATCATCGGGCCTTGTTCTCGCTCCTCTCTATTTACTGAGTATGCATCAGAGCAGATCTTTTCATTCTTGAGATTGACAGCTGTCCCAGCATGCACTGCAGCTGCAGCAGCAGCTTGCAGTGGAGTGCTCACAGAGCTCAGAGTATTAAGTTAAAAGTTCTCTTTTTTGTTGCTATTTTTCAATATCAGTACATTTTAAGATCATTTGAGGTGAGAACATTATACTTTTAATGTCACTATATGGCCCATTTACCAATTTAATGTGTAATTTTAAAAAATAATTCTGAAGTATAGAGGACTGCAGCAACCAGCGGGCCTCCGAGGGTAACTGCAGCCAGGTCTAATCCTAGCCTGTCTGCAGCAGCCCTCTCTCTGCCTAGCCGTGTGTGAAGGACCCCTGGCTCTGATGGCCAGTTTTTTGTTTTATTTGGCAAAATGTTAATTTGATTTGTGTTTATTTGATTGTGTTGTTATTCCCCAAATAAATAAAAAAAGTAACAATTTATTATTATCTGGAGACTAATAATAACTGGAGGTGAGAAGCAGCTCCAGACAGGCTGAGCATGTAGTGACGTCACAAGTACGCTTCTGTTCCAATTGACCCATATTTATGTTTCGTGCTGCCATTCCCCCCAAAGCCCATACTTTCCTGTGTTCTTCTCAAGAACATACTTGGAAAGGACACAGGTGTTTTTGTGAATTGAGAAACGGCCATTAATTAAACAGAATCAGAATGACTCATGATGACGTTACAGTAAGTTATTTAATCTTGTTTACATTTAACCTATGTAAATTACCTGTAGGTATTTCAAGGCACAATACGAAGCAAGGCAGATTTAGATGTCTATACCAATTCTTTAGGGCAATACTATTAATACACAAATTAGAAGTCGATCAAATGAAATATTTAACATGTGTATTTTGATAATTTATTAATTAAATTTATACTTCATTTTCTCAAACCCACAGTTGGTTGCATCTTCTTTTTACTTTCCCGCATTTCTTCACTCATAGCATTTGTTGTAGTTCCAGAAAACCTCTCTGTAACAGGATAAATATCAGAAGTTACTGGTAGTAACAGCTGTTCGACAATACCAGTACAAGTTAAAACCAACTAGTAGATCTCCGGAAACAAGGGAGAACTCAGAATTGGGGTCGGACTATGAGAAGAGACAGGAGGATGGGGGCAATACCCAAGAACCAATTATCCACCAGATTAATGTACAATATCTGGATTTAGTGCACAACATCTGGGATGCGGCTAGGGGATATGTTTACATATGCTTAGATAGATTTTCAAGATGACACTAGCAGAAATACTTGTATATTTTTGCTTATGCAACATACTTGAACACAATATTTATAACACTATAAAGTCTATACCAAACAAAAAGCAACCCCCCTAAAATGGTAACACACTAATATTTCTTCGGACTGCCTTAGGTTTGATTATGAATCACATTTGCTGTGGAATTACTTCAATAAACCTCTGCAATTTCACAAGATTTATTTCGATCCAGTTTTGCATTCATTTTTCATCAAGATCTTGTATTGATGATTGTAGAGTCTGACAGATCAGCAAAGCCTTCTCCAGCATTTCCTAAAGATTCTCAATGGGGTTAAGGTCTGAACTCTGCAGTGGCAATTCCATCTGTAAAAATGTCTCATGCTTCCTTAATCACTCTTTCACATTTCAAGCCCAATGAATCCTGGTATTGTCATCTTGGAATATGCCTCTGACATCAGGGAAGAAAACATCCATTTATGGAATAGCCTGGTCATTCAATATATTTAGGCGTTCAGCTGACCTCATTCCTCAAGCACATACTGTTGTTGAAGCTGCTTTACCAACTGCAGCAACCCCAGATCATAGCATTGATCAGGACCTAAATTTAACTTTTTGTGGCCACCAGCCACTGTGGCAGGTGGATTGTGAAATCCACTTAGAACATAGGTTTTTTTATCAGCCGAAACATTCTTATACCTAAAATAAATGTGAACGACTCAGAAAATGCTGTAAAATGGTTCTTGAACTTGTACAGAATAAACATTAAATTGCTTTCAGGTTATAGTCCAACTTAATCTCATTTATGACTAGACCTACATAATAGCAACTGTATCAGACCTGATGTAGCTAACATTCAGAAGAGAAAATGACAGAAATCCAAAAAGGTCAATTCATCTCAATGATGGTCTCATTTCTTTAGTTAACACCCAGCCACAAATCAAATTAATTGTATAACTGATTCTTTGTCACTGTTTGCATCCAGGTTAAACTCTTTTTTTTTTTTTTTTTTTTTTTTAAGTCTCATATCTTAACTGAATAATGTTTGGATACATAGCAACAGTAACAATCATAAAATCAGTTATTGACAGAATCCGTTTCCAGAGCCATAACCGTCATCTCAGAGTTGAGGGGATCACCCATTCACTTTTCTCAGCTAAATATCCTTGAAAACCTTTTCTTAATACCTGCCTGGTTTGTCCCTGCTATATACAGTGTGAACGAAAGTTCATGAACTCGTTCATATTTTGGGCGAACGTGAACTGAACGTACTGCATTACTGCCTGATGAACGTTTCTGTGAACTCGTTCATTCTGGTGTCTGTGAACGGCACGCTCTCTCAGTTCAACTCCGTTCAATAGGTTGCCAAATTTCTACAGATCCCTCCAGGCGAAACCCCGGCTAAATCACACCGTAAACAGGCCTTAATATGTAGCGGCAGAAACACCCAATCTGGCAACACCAGCTACCAGTGTCGTAGCCTACAGCCGCGTGCGTCATCAAAACAAAATGCAGCGTAGAAGCCACAGCAGCATGGAGGCGACCGTGGAGGCGACAAAGCAGCAGTATGATCACTTAAAACAGGTTTATGACCATGTGGTCGGTGAGGATGATGGCAACAATCTTACATTTCTCTGCAAACTTTGCCCGCCGGCTTTCAGTAAAAAAATCCGCACTTAAACCTGTATAATTTTCCAGGATTCCAGTATTCCTTTTTAGTATGTACTGAAATGAAATTTCAAATGTAAAAAATTATTAAAATTAAAAAAAAACATTTGCACCTTAAAGACTACTTTCCTGTTTTTTTTTTTTATAATTCCTCATAAAAAAGACCATTCAAGCAGCACACTTTTCCTGATGTTTTGGAGAATATACTGTAGGGTTGAAAGCTGCAGCTGCTACTAGTGTGAAGTGAATGGACAGCAACAAAGCAAAAAAGCAACAATGGGGAAATGCTGTCCCCTCAATGCTAATGTAAACCCTGGTTGGATAAGGATTCAAAACTGGATATGAAGATGAAATCTGACGCACAGTTTCAGTGTTACAACTGATAAAATAATTGCTGTCTGTGGTTCTACAGTAGGCTATGGTGTAATTGAGCAATATATGAAAAAAAAAAGAGAACGAATTTTCTTTCTACGTGAACTAGTTCAAAGTTCAGTTCACACATTTTACAATGAACTAGTTCAGTTCATAGTTCATAATTCAAAATTTTGAACTAAGTTCACAGTTCCAAAAAATGAACTAGTTCATAGTTCTTTTTTTTTCATATATTTTTTTTTCAGGCTTTTATTTCGATGCAAGATGGTCACTGCACAAGCGGTCACCCAAGTATTGATGGCAAACCATTTTTTTCCTGTCCAAGATTTTTTTTTATCTTTTGGGAAGTGGAAGAATTAACTGCTGTAGTTTTTTTTTTTTTTTTCTGACTATTTGAACAATTGATTGTGACAAATTAAACCAGCTTAAAGCTAGACTAATACACACAATTTTCACCTTGTTGTTTGTAGACCACCATGAACCATGTTTTGTGCATTAGTGCCACCAACAGAAATGTCCACCCTCTCCACTCTATACTTGACACTGAATACCTTACTCTTCCAAGTTGTCATGCAAAGTGTGGAAAATGTTTTTATTTTTTTCTGAATTAATAATAGCTTAGTACAATGTTTTTTTTTAATTTGCACAATTTTATCACAGACATTACTTGTTTTCAAATTATGATATCTTTTAAATATTTTTCGTTCTACCTTAAAGCAGGGGAACTCTGAGTCAATTTACATGTCAAAAGGATGAAAGAGTTCTATTAGCTTTTTGGCAACGCCTATTCTAACTGTTATGATTTGTCACAGGCGGTGCAGGGGGCTTGGTTGGCTGCAATCAAGCAGCCTAATTACTGGACAACCTGCGCTGCAGGTCTTATGATGTATGGGCTGGGATAGGTCAAATTGGGAAATAAGCACATCAGTGACAGTTTCTCAACTTTGTTTGGTCCATTCAATCTATCATTTTCTTGTATGGTTTCTTCCCAGTTAGTGGCAGCGACCCTGCCCCCTCTGCAGGCATAGAGTGCGGATCATTGCTTGTCCTTTTACCATTGCATCCTTTGTGATCACAATGACTGTATAATACATTTTTCATCATTTTGCAATAAATGCCAGAAATGTAAACTTGAAGTTGGTCCTGGAATTGAATTGAAATATCAATAAAAGCATATATTGTGTCAACCTTGGGCTGTTTATACCAATAACTGGGAATAACTTTTAGAACTGGTGCCACAGAGGTTTTGGAAACCTTACAATGCCCAGTTTCATGCATGCTTGCCTTCCTTAAGCTGATTAGGGGGTACTTCCCATCCACTAAAGGTGTACATAGCTGTCATTTTCCATCTGCAAGTCAGGATGAATTATTGCACCTCGGGCGGCAACCAGGATGTTGAACCATTCCTAAAAGGTGCAAAGCCTTTGTTTCTACCTGCAGATCTTGCGGCACCAGCATGTGACATTCTTTGTTCCTGGAGGCCCGCAGGTAGCCAATTGAGCCCTTCAACAAGGTGGGTCTCAAGTGGCTTTCACTAAAGACTGCTTCACTTTAGAAATGCCTGTCGGTAAGTGAGTATCGTTTTCGGGGTGATTAACTTGATCAAGGCAGACATCTGTCTGTAGACCTTGTAAGCTACCATGACAAAACTTTGTTTGTTTTTTTTGTTCTTATTATTTTTTTGAGGTTTTTACAGAATAAATGCCTTGTTTATTGTACAGCACACTGACAAGAAAGAGGGTACAGGAGAGACACGGCACAGGACCGCAGGTCGGATTCTAACCCGGGTCTGCCATGTAGAAGACTAAGGCCTCAGTACATGGGTGGTGTGTGCTAACCATTGTGCACCCGAAGCATGCCCAGCCTCCCAGCTCTAACTGACACTGTTGCCGGGTAAAATTATTGTGTGAATTTGTCCACACCCCATCCCAAACAGGGCATGCTGGAAACCCAGCCTTTTACAGCCTGCTGAGTTATCTTATTTTGACTGCTGCTGTCTGGTTTTTCAAATTCCTCATGACATTGTTGGTCTTTGTCATTTAGTGCTTGTACCATCTCCTTGTAACTGCAGTTCTGTGAATGTTGAATGACCCTCAGTGTATGGTTTCTCAGGATCTTTATGTATGTAAAGATTAGTGGGCTTGAGCTCCTGGTTTCAAGACCAATGGAGGGTGAGTCCATAAAGACCACGACTAGTGCCCCACACTTCATGTCACAGTAAAATGTGATACACAATCCAAAGCCCTTTTCCGATTAATCAGAAACATCCACTATCCAAAGACTACAAGATATAAAATACTTTTAAGACACTTAAGTCTTCACCTCAGTTTTGTAATCAGATGCATGGGCAATTTGTGCCTAGAAATGTATAATGTATGATCACCACTGTGAGATCAATGAAGTCCATCAATCAATCAATGTATTTAAAAAGGGCTTTTCTTGAATTCACTTGCTAAAGCTCCTAATGGAAGAAAGCTGTAGGTGATCTTACAAACCTAAATAATTTTTTGCGGACTTTACTGTTGCTGGTAGGATGTCAAATTTCATCTGTGGCTTGAAGCTTGAAAGATGTTCCTTAGGTGAGGATGGCAATACGGCTGATGGCTGCACCATCAGTTATGCTGCAGCTGTTTAAACTTTTTCTTTTTGTGAATGAATCCTGTTTTGGCAATATAGCTGTGGGAATCGATGTCCCACAGCTGGATAAACCCCAACAGATTTGCTTTCATAAGCAGCTCATTATGGCTGTTGCCATAAGGCCCCACTAGTTACTAATATGTGAAGCTCAGTTGAAAACGATGGAGAAAATGGAGACAGAAAGGGAAGAAAGAAAGGAAGAGGGGATAAGAATTAAGGGGAGTAAGAAAGAGATAGAGACAGGAAAGAGGGAGTGATGGATGAAAAGAGAGAAAACCACACAGCCAAAATACACAACACAGGAAGATATACAGTAACTCTTTGAAGCCTGCTTCCACATTTACATGAGACGAGGGGGAAAGAAAACAGAGAATGTAACAGCATCAACAAGAAGACAACCAAAGTAAACATCAAAATAGCTTCCAGAGCAGCAGGTATTTGTTAGATATCCAGGCAGTATATGTGTGTTAAAAGAAAGACCTATGGTGATCACACAATATCATTTAGTTTTTTATATAACTGTAGCTAGTATTTAGTTTTAGTCTGTATCTTTGAGCACCTGAAACCAAACTCCTGTGGTATGTATGCATGAGCATACTGCTGTCTAAACTTAAAGCAGTTGCCTACTAAAGACCCTGGATGTAGAATAGCGGCTGGGAGTGTGTAGCTCACAATGGTCTAAGCCATTCCACATATAGGTTTAATCAAAAAGATTCTATTTTCAGAAATTCTAGGAACCACCAACAAACTATCTTTAGAATGAAGTTCTCTGTTAGGAACAGAGACAATAATCAGATCTCTGAAATTTGATGGAGCTGAGAAAGCTGAGCAGTTTGCTCATGAGGAGTGGGCCAAAATACCTGCTAAGAGAAGCAGAAGTCTTAATGACTGTTATAGGAATTGTTTGATTTCAGGGATTGCCTCAAATAAAAGTTGTTAAGGGTACCATGATTCTTATGCAGACGTGTTTAAATTTTTTTTTTTAAATCATGATGTTGCAGCATGTTTAAAAACCAATGTCTGACTTTAATTTATTGCCTTAACATGTGACTTTCATTTGTTGCTCTTCACACAGATTTATTTATTATATTCATCCTGAAAGTGTTTACTTTGTCCTTCTTAGCCTAAGAAGAATTTTTGCAGCAAGCACCATCATGAGATATAAACATTGTTGTGTGCCATCATCTTGAAGGAAACAACAAGCTAACAAATTGGAAAGTCAAACAATCGTGAATTGCTGTATGAAATCATGAAATCAAAGAAATCTCAATTTTCTGTAGCTTTAGCTCTTGTCTAGCCCCTTAACAAGCATTCAGTTACCAATGTCATGCCAAGGTAGTTATCCCCGACAGAATTTGTATCCCCTCACTGGGAGCATGCACAAAGTAGGAAGATCTGATCTAATTCACCCCTCCTCAATTCCATACGGGTAGTACAACATACAGAAATACTAAGTCAATCTTAAACACAAATATAGATTTAAGCACTGAATATATAAGCTTCAAATATAAAGTATTATTACTGATGCAGCCTATAATATGTATGCGTACACTCCATTAACTATTTCATCTTTATTACAAGAATATGGTTGACAACAGTTTTCAATGAGATAAGAACATTTAGAAACAGTTAAATAATGACATATTTTTTTTTATGGAACATGCTAGAACAAACCAGGAAGCCATTGGCTTTCAGCGAAAGGAGATTATACTGTTGTCAGCGTCTACAAATGCTCCTCTATTTTTTGTTTTTTAACCAGTATCACTAATGATATTCTGCTTTAACATGTGAAGTGGAGAATCAAATAATAACGCTAATCTTTCATAAACATAACACATCTCAGGTTTAATGTTGAGTAGGTTGGAATTGAGGAGGAGTGAACTTATCAGCTCTTACTACTCTGTGTGTGCTCCCAGTGAGGGGATACAAATTTTGTTGGGGATAACTACCTTGGCATGACACCGGCGCTCCGTTGTGCATATTTACATTAAACACAGCAGTAGGCTTGAAAATAACACCTAATAAACCTTTGCCAGTATAGACATCTTATACATCCTTAGAAAGCTTAGATTCTCAGCAAAAATGTTTTGCTGTCACCATGATTTTTTGGGGTAAAGTTATTTAGTAAAAATAAATAAATAAATAAATTGGCATAATCTGGCACATTTGGAGAGGTTTGGAGACGCTGGTGAAAATAGAACTTAAAGGTACTATAGCCATGAAGCTGTTACACCTAGAGGTCTGACATTTTCTATAGTTGTGATTGACATGATGCAGAATAGATGTATTTCAATAGCACATGCCTATTGTCAAGCATGTTTTTGTAATTGCTATTTAAAAAAAAAAACTAAAAAAAAAACTTTTACTTTCAAGAAGGAAAAAAAACAACAACTATAAGCCATGTTTTAACTGCTGCAGTTTAGGCTGTGATTTATTCACACTATTTTCATTTATATTTTCAAGGAGAAACAAGGCGGTGTGTGCTTCAAATGATGGATCACATCTGTAATTTGGGCTTACAGTTCCTTAGTTATTTGCTTTTTACATTTGGGATTGCAAAAAGGCGAGGATTACTTAAAATTAGGTGGATGTTAAGAAGTTCCATTTTGAAACATTTAACCCAAATGTAAGATAATAAGTTAAAATTCCATTTGAAGATTTGTGGTTGCCAAGTTGATAATTTTGCTTTTTCTTTGAAACCTTATTTCACACATTTGCTTTTTTTTCACAGATGCTTGATGGAGCCTTTTTTGTCCCAGGTTGTCATGTTTGTTTGTGGTTTTTGACACGCATGCAGAGTCACACTGAGAACCAGGGAATTTTAGTGTTTTATTAACAAAAGCAACCAGAATCTGGAAGCAGAGGACTGCAGTAAGTCAGTTGAACTTTCTAGTTTGTCTGATGGGAGAAAGCAGACTGATCAGGAAGGAGTTGGTTGATGAAACCTGATGACTGCTTGATTTGCTTACTTGAGAGATGAAGGGGCGGTAGCAGGGATCTGTAGGTGTTTGATTCAGCGGGCTTTGCAGGCTGTACCGTAGAGGTCCAGAAGAATGTGAATGAGATCCATGAGCATTGGTACTTGGAAGAGAGGTTATAATTGAGAGCGGGCAGGCAGATGAAGTCTGAGAAGTGCTGCACAGAGGTCAGACCATTTCTATGAAGATCAGAGACAAACTGACAGTGTTTGGTTGTCCTGAACAATACCAGAGTCTACATTAAGGAGATTCACAAGAAGACTAATTTCAATAAGAAAGATATTTCTGTTTTAGGTCTTTGGCTGCAATAGCATAAGGGGTAATAATCCGGTGAAGATATATATATATATATATATATATATATATATATATATATATATATATATATATATATATATATATATATATATATATATATATATTTCACAGGTTTAATAACTAAATAAGACTATGTATATATATATATATATATATATATATATATATATATATATATATATATATATATATATATATATATATATATATATATATATATATATATATATATATATATACAGTATATATATACATAGTCTTATTTAGTAGGCAGGTTTAATAAGCAGTGAAAATTTCAAAAGATTAGATTATTCTGTAATAGTGTGAAAACAATTGTAATATATAGTTATAGCTTGCATGTTTGGCAGGACTCGAATTCAAATTCATTTATTTTATGGTTGTAGCAGCTGTTCACCACATATACCTCAATGTTATTTACAAAATACAATTTATAGAGAAGTAGTCAATGTAAGCTTATTATACAGACATTTCAATGTTTATTACATGCATTTCAAATAAACAATAGTCTTGTCACGTTTATTATAGTAACAGGCAAAAAAGCTTTCCATCTGAAGAAACTCAGTTAATTTAATGAACTAATTTATTTTATATACTTTCTCCCTCTGCACAATCTTCTAGCAACCATCTTTGACAGTTTATTGCTTTGTGTGGTTAGCTTTGCAGGAAAAAAGCCGCGTGATTTTCCGCCAGATGGCGTGATTTTTGTCCGGCCCGAATCCGACTTGGCAGGCTAAAAAACAACAACAAGGCTATTTTACCCTCCACCCATTTCACCCACCACCCAGATAACCCTAGATTAAAAATTATTTGTCAGGGATTAGGAAAATTGGCATAATTGTATGCCTTGCGCACAGTGTAAATATGGCTATCATATGGCAGTCTTCTGTACACTGATGCAGGTCATACATTAAAAAATGTTCATTATATTTTTTTCTCTTAGACATTGGAGAGGTGCATTTAAATGTTATAAAGCTAAACATGTTAAATGTTATTATTTTTGTCTTGTCGCTGCATTTATTTTGTCAGGGAAAACTAATCCTGAGTCAGTTAAAAGTCAGGGTATTCTGAAATTATGTAAAACTGTGGAAACCCTGTATAAAACAACTATGTATAATGATTCTCTAGAAAAGTCACATTATATTAATAGTATCACCTGTATAAGCATACCGTGACTCTAAAATAAAAGTCATTCATTTGTGACATTGACTTCCGTCTTGTGATTTATCTTAAGTTTTTAACCTGTCAAGGTTTTTTTAGATTTTTAACATTACAATTTATATTTTTCCAAGCACACAACAGTTTAAAGCAAAGTTTAGTTTGAAAATAATGTGCAGGAAGGATTGAAAAGCATGTTAACACGGTAATGTAGGCTTGAGTTCATTATCTGACGCATGCATATACACACCAGTACACTTGTAAACTTAAAAAATAATGAATTACAAAGAACATTTAAAAAACAAACATTTTTCATTGATATACACTATATTGCCAAAAGTATTTGCTCACCTGCCTTGACTCACATATGAGCTTAAGTGACATCCCGTTCCTAATCCATAGGGTTCAATATGACGTCGGTCCACCCTTTGCAGCTAGAACAGCTTCAACTCTTCTGGGAAGGCTGTCCACAAGGTTTAGGAGTGTGTTTATGGGAATTTTTGACCATTCTTCCAGAAGCGCATTTGTGAGGTCGCACACTGATGTTGGACGAGAAGGCCTGGCTCTCAGTCTCCGCTCTAATTCATCCCAAAGGTGTTCTATCGGGTTGAGGTCAGGACTCTGTGCAGGCCAGTCAAGTTCATCCACACCAGACTCTGTCATCCATGTCTTTATGGACCTTGCTTTGTGCACTGGTGCACAGTCATGTTGGAAGAGGAAGGGGCCAGCTCCAAACTGTTCCCACAAAGTTGGGAGCATGGAATTGTCCAAAATGTCTTGGTATGCTGAAGCATTCAGAGTTCCTTTCCTTGGAACTAAGGGGCCAAGCCCAGCTCCTGAAAAACAACCCCACACCATAATCCCCCCTTCACCAAACTTTACACTTGGCACAATGCAGTCAGACAAGTACCGTTCTCCTGGCAACCGCCAAACCCAGACCCGTCCATCAGATTGCCAGATGGAGAAGCGCGATTCGTCACTCCAGAGAACGCGTCTCCACTGCTCTAGAGTCCAGTGGCGGCGTGCTTTACACCACCGCATCCGACGCTTTGCATTGCACTTGGTGATGTATGGCTTGGATGCAGCTGCTCGACCATGGAAACCCATTCCATGAAGCTCTCTGCGCACTGTTCTTGAGCTAATCTGAAGGCCACATGAAGTTTGGAGGTCTGTAGTGATTGACTCTGCAGAAAGTTGGCGACCTCTTCGCACTATGCGCTTCAGCATCCGCTGACCCCGCTCCGTCAGTTTACGTGGCCTACCACTTCGTGGCTGAGTTGCTGTCGTTCCCAAACACTTCCATTTTCTTATAATACAGCTGACAGTTGACTGTGGAATATTTAGGAGCGAGGAAATTTCACGACTGGATTTGTTGCACAGGTGGCATCCTATCACAGTTCCACGCTGGAATTCACTGAGCTCCTGAGAGCGACCCATTCTTTCACAAATGTTTGTAAAAACAGTCTGCATGCCTAGGTGCTTGAATTTATACACCTGTGGCCATGGAAGTGATTGGAACACCTGATTCCAATAATTTGGATGGGTGAGCAAATACTTTTGGCAATATAGTGTATATACAAAAATGAATATTAGGAACTGTATTTATCAAACATTATACTGGGCAAGCAAAAATTGTTTCTGGGCAAATGAAATGTGAAAGTCACTAGCGTCAACCCCTGAAACACTCGATTTTAGTGATTGCCTGAAAGTTTTATGTATATATAAATATACATGTACACAAGTACCAGTGCATGTCAGAAAAAATGAAAATGTTAAGCTACTGAAAAAAAAAAGGTGTGTTCTTTTTGCTGCTTTCTTATTCAGGGGTTGCCATATCTATTCATTACGACTTGATAGACACAAATGAGCAAAAATTCCCTCAATCAGAAGAAGGTTTTATTGATCCATGAACACACTTTAGAAGCTAGGAAATAAAAAAATAGACTTTTTGATCAATAATTAGACTGGAAATAGATTTTATTTTATTCTGCTTATACGTAAAAGTCCACCTGAGGTTTTCCATCTAAGCAGAGGGTCTCTCTGAACAAAGTGTCTTCAAGCATGTGCTCCTGTATGTTTGCCCTGATGGTAGCTGACCGCTAGACCCCATCAAATATAAAAATTGTCATTTTTAAGGCCATATTAAACCAGATGAACCCCCTTCAATACACACATAGGTCTAACCATACCGTGTCTGTTTAGTTGCTCCTCAGTAGCAAACAGCATATGAGTTTTCTTCTTTTCAGAGGTTGCTCTGCTTGACTCATTATAAAAAAATATTTTTTTCTCTCCTGGCAGCCTTCATACAGGCACAACACAATTATTCAGCAGGGCTCAGCAAAGAGTTATTTAGCTTGGATGGGTACAGCGTGAGAAATGTTTGGACACTGCTGTTCTGCAGGGTTTGTTGATTCTCTGTGTCCTCAGGGTAGGTGCGTGCTCCTGTTAAAACAGTGATTTGGAAGGTGTTCTCCCACCTAGCCACATATCACAAGTTGATACAGATCGTGCCTTGTAGGTTTTTCTAATCCCCTTCACGCTCCTACACACGCAAGCAAACACTGATTTGCATTTGTGTGCCACTCACAAACTGACATTTCATGTGGTTTAAGGGTCATCTTTGGGTAAAGAATATACTTTTTTTATTAATATATTGTATATATACTGCATAGCTATACATGTAAATCAGCTATGGAAAATGAATGTTTTTTTTTTCTCAAAATGTTTTTTCTGTTTATTTATACAGAAAGGCTAGAGATGTTCTTAACATTTCCCTGCTCTCTGAAAGTAACCTCTCCCACAGCAGTAACAGTATTTAAATTAGATTTTGAAGAAGAAAGTATCAGGAGATCATTAACCTTTTGATTAACCTTTTGATTCTGGTAGCTGCAGCTTCCATCATGTAGGCTATAGTGCTTAACTAACTTACAGTTTGGGCTGAGAGATCCCAACCTTGTAGAAGGAAAAGAAGGGGTTGAAATAGAGGGTTAGAAACGACAGAAAATAAAAAAAAAGGTCATGTCATATTTGTATAGTTATAGATATTAAATAAGTCCTGTACAAAGTTTAAATTTTAGTTAACTTATTTAGGAATTTGAGGCCTTAAAAGATAAAATAAGTTAATTTTGCAAAGATAGATCTATTTCTTGTACAATATGTGCCCTAACTTATGGACAATGATGCTTTTGTAATTTACCAGCATCAGTGTGATATTGTATGGAGGATGTCAGCCTGTGATCTTGACAAAATCTCACAGAGAATCTATGATTCTCAGACAGGCCAGTTTGCTGGTCAAGTCAAGTAATACCAAAGTTCGATGAAGCACATATTGGTACCTTTGGCAGTGTGGGCTGGAGTATAATCCTGACACAAAGTTATATCAGCATGTCCATGAATCTTGTCAGCTAAAGGAAGCATGAAGTGCTTCAAAATTTGGCTGCAATGTGATAAGAAGTCGATTCGAATCTGAGAAGTAAATTCAGTGTCTGTTCAGGTGGAAATAACATTTCCACCTGAATAGAGTTCAGGTGGAACTCTTAGTCGAGAATGAGGCTATGGTTAGAATTCGAATACCATGATCTAGTGAGACAAGTATGAAAAATGCAGGGCCAATGAAAGAGAGCAATGAGAAACGTTCTTTATTGTCTCTCTTCTACTGAATAAGGTTGGTTTAAATGTTGCCTCTGGTTAAAATGTGGGATTACACAGACCATTTAAAAGTTGTAACCCGTGTTCAGGACATGTTTATGTGTTGTGACTCTTAAGGTTCTAACTCAGCTGCTCACTGTCACAGTAAATTTCACAGTGTTAGTTATGTGGTGTCAAAGTACATTGACTCTTTTAGAGTTGTTACAACAACAACTGGAGTAAGATATATACTATGTAGGGAATTAATTTAACACTAATTCAGAGTGGGACCAAATGCTCTGGGATTGGTGTTAAATTTAACTCCTCCCCATGCTCACATGATTAGTATGTACATATCTTTGCCCTCTACATTTCAAAGTTTCCCTAAAAATACTTGCATAGGCATGTTAGTTTTCTGCTGGACATCTGTTAAGACAGCTGTCTTTCCATTATCATACCGGCCAAAACATTCAATTTTTTATCATTTTAAGAGGATGAATTTTAGCCCTCATTAGCTGTAAGACAAAATGGTTGGAAAAGGCACAAATGCAAATATAAAACTTTAAATTTCCCTTTTTTCAATATAACTTTTCAATGGTATACTTTTCACATATATTTTTAAAGAGTTATTTTGGGTTAATTACCTCTGTGGTTCCACCTCCTTGCACAATTTTGAGGAAATTCAACATTTATAAAGATTTCTTTAAAACATCTACTCTCATAAATGGTTAAGGTATTATCTCAGTTCACATATAATTGAGCTGCTCCACAAGTTTTAAGAACGGGTTAACCAGAAGGTTTGGTGGAATAATAACTTTCTCTATCTTTCTCTGATAAACTTGTAAACCTTTGACTACCAAATATGTTAATAAGTTCTCTCATTGTGTCTATCAAAACAAATGTGTTCATCTCGCAAAGTTGTAAATCTGTTGTTAACAAAGCAGAGGATTGTTTGATTGTGAAGAGTAGAGAACTGCCATTGGGTAATTATGCAATATGGACCATTTAGTTATAAACATGTATTTTCTTTACTGTGGTAACAAAAAGGATGAAAAGATAAGCAAGAGATGGTGAGTTTGCCTTAAGTAGTCGGTTAATCAACCCCCACATCTAAAAAAAAAATAAAATAAATAAATAAAAAATATATATATACATATATGATCTATTTTATCAGTGAGATGTCTAATACAAACATTATTTGTCATGTAAACTAGTAATATAAACAGCAGTCCTTTTGGGTTAGAGTAAATCATTAAATTACATATTTCAAATCTGTTTTTTCTCGTTATCTTATGCAGGACAGTTAATTGAACGTCAGATTGTACACCTAAATTCATCCAATCATATATCAACGGTCTTCTGTCAATCAGATTTTTTGGGTCATAGCATTTAGAATCATATGTCGCTGCTAATATACACAGCGGTTGAATTAAGAATCTTCACAGAGTAGTGGTGACCATTACAGGTGTATAGTTGCAGAGCGAATTGTTGGCCATTTCTCAATTCACAAGAACGCGAGTAGGGACTCGTGTCCTCGCCAAGTATGTTCTTGAGAAGAACACAGAAAAGTGGACTTGGGGAGAACTGGAGCATGGAGCACAAATATGGGTCCTTTGGAACAGAAGCGTACTCGTGACGTCACCACACGCTAGGCTCTTTTTGGAGCTGCATTTCACCTCCTATTATAAATAGTCTCTGGATAATAATAAATTCTGACTTTTTTTATTTAGTTGGGGGAAAATAATTAACACAGTCAGATAAACTTTTGGTCTTGATGTACTGTAAAATGCAACATGTGGCAAAACATTAACATGAAAACTCACCCTGAACACATGGTGTTTATCAAAACGATCAAGTGTTTCTCACATTATGATGTACAGTATTATGCTTTATCATGTTACACATATGCTTTATATTGAGGATGAGTTATGTTTCATCTAGAATTCCACACCGAACTTTATATTGTAAATACACATCTTACATTTTCCTCTTAAAGTTACGCATAGCCAGGTTAGTCTTAAAAATAAACACAAGCTTTTCTTTGAAAAAAAATAATTTCTACTCATTACTCACAGAATTCTTCATCTTAATCTCTCTGTTAAAATCCCATAGAAACAAAATTTAAAGCAGAAAAAGTTCAAAGGTTGTTAATTTTTTACCAAGTTGCTGCACAGTTATTTTTATATGACTACTTTATTAAATCCCATCTTTAATACAAATACCAATACTAAGAGAAATTACATAGCCCGAGGACATGACTGCAGAAAAAATTTGTCACAATTGTTTCTGGCACAGTCACAGTGCGATGAACCACATGTCAGTAGCGTGTCTCTTTGTACTCAGTCCATCTTTGTGAAGCAAATACTACTGTAGTATTCACCCTCTGTGTGGAGAGGACTATTTTTATTTAAGTACACCAAAGAACCTGTCAGATAAAATTAGAAAGAAGAGTGAAAGTATCAAGATGCAATGAAATATCACATCTTAATGAATTGTTTTCAACCAAGTAGTTTTAAAGGATATGTATAAAAAAAAAAAAAAAAAAAAAAAAAAAAAAAAAAGCATGTTGTCACATTTGCTCAAGATCCACAAAACATTGTAATATCGAGTCAGGCTATTTTAACTACATCCTTCCACTGCTGCTTGTTTTAACATCATCCTTAGTAACCCAGCATATCAGTAGAGATTTTTCTCTGCATTGGCAGAATCTTAATGTGCCTGTTTGAGCACTTGCTGTCTCACTGTTGTCGCTCTGCCAGTTTTGCACATCTGCCAAGGAAGTTAGTAATTCCAAAGCTGCTCATCTCTGAAAAGGCTGTTGGGTTATTTTCTTCAATACAGTGCAGATCGCGTTCCTTTTAACACTGTTCACGAAAACAGGGGATTGAAAATCATTCTGAAGAAGCATATAATCTTTTTTTTTTTTTTACAGGAGTCTGGTTTCAAACTGCAGTCAATGAGTCTGAAATGCTTTGAAATCTCAGCACTGTAAGTGTGATGCCAATGTTTCGACGGGGAGGCGAGGTGGCGGCTGCTATTGATCAGCTTGCATTGTGGGACTAAAATCAGGGAGGCCGATGTCAGGCACACAGTGTATCTACCTCAAAGGAATTGATTGCCCAGAGCTGTTGGCCATTGGTATTCTTGTGCTGAAAGACAATGGCAGACAGACGTAACAGGGCATTCTGTCGTTGGAGCATGTTTGTTGTAATGGTCGAGGATATTGGGAGAAGAGAGAAGAGGAATGAGGGATGGAAAGTAGATGGAAATGATGTAAGAAAAAGTAAGGAGGGAAATTGCTGTCATATTTTTATATGATTTTTGACAGCAATCCTCAAAAGACTTAATATTTCATTGCATGAGTGGACGTATTCAGTCATGTTCTCAGAATATTCAAGTTGGGTTTTTTCACACATTTGAAAATGGAGTTAAAACAATGCTTTTTGTAGATGAGCTGTCTAGAATTTTATTTTTGAACATATGCCGTTGAAGCTGCACAATGTTATATTAATCTTCATCTGCTCTTTAAAAAAACATGAACTTCTTAAAAACTGTTTAATATAGTAACTCGATCTGAAACCAATGGCCTGTGCGAAATCGGCGAGATAAAGCATTTGCACCTGTACAGATTATTTTCTAGATGTTAGTTTTCCATAAATATTGGAAGTAAATTATAAATAAATGTAAGGTCTTGAATAAAAAAAGTGATTCTTGCACTGGACTCAGGTGCAGACATGAAGGCAGAAGTAGATTGGTCAGTTGAGAAGATTTATTGAATTAAATGAAAAGCTTACATCCAATGAAGGAGTTTGAAAGCAGGCACGGCATCGTGAAAATGGATCTAAAATATTTGGCATTACAATAGCCATAGCAAGGCATAGCAAAACAGAATGTAAGTAAATGGAAGTAAAGCATATTAGTATTGCAAAATATGGCATTATTTAACACTCCATTGTTATTACCTAAGAAAGAACTAAGAAAAGACAATTATGACTGAAAAGAGTGTATTACTTAGTTAAAATTTGATAGTCAGACCTGAAGTGAAACAAAGATGGAAGTCCTAGTTCATTTGTAGTTCAGGTAGACAGCAGGTTGTGCAAAAGCAGAATTAATTTGGTATAATGGCCTATTGCTGTCTGTTTAGTGGTATGCTGCAATATTGAAAAATAGTTACTTCCACCAAGGCTATATTTTAAGTCGAGTTTGTGTTTGTCTGTCTGTCCATCTTTGTACAGGATGATTTGAAAGTTATGAACAGATTTTAGTGAAATGTTTACCAAGGTGGACCTCAGTCCAAGGAACCATCCAATCAGTGTTGGTGATGATCCACATCACAATCCAGAGGGAGGACCTTTACTGAACAAGCGGTTCCCCCCTAAACCATAAAGGGGCAGTGGCGACTTTTGACAGGTTCAGCCGCGGATTAATAAAAGTAGTATTTTCAGTATTATACTGAAGACAAAAACACAGAAAAGATGATCTGCTGATCAACAAGAAAGCATAAGTGTCAAGGTTACTTTTTTAAATTTAAATAGAGCTCAAAGATGATCTGCTGATCAACAAGAAAGCATAAGTGTCAAGGTTCCCCTTTTAAATTTAAATAGAGCGCAACAAAATTGTAGAATTATTTCTATGCATAATTGGCATCCCTCTAAATATGATTGGTTTATCTCCTGAAGGTGAGGCAGCATCTGAGGTAACTATAGAATCTAAACTGGGTTTAGAGTGTTTTGATCCAATTAAACTTTTAGAGTTAGCAAAAATATTATCTTCATCTAAGCCTTCAACTTCTAATGTTCGATCCAGTTCAAGCCAAGTTATTTAAGGAAGCATTCCTTGTGATTTCCTTTCCCATTTTAGATGGAATGAATCTATCCCTGTTACAGTGATATGTACTTCAGCCTTGTAAGGTAGATACAATTAAACCTCTACTTTAGAAACTGTCTTTTGACCCATATGATTTACTCAGTTTTGACCTATATCTAATTTTTATTTTTTACCTTGAGAAACAAGAGTGTGACCACTTACACCACAATTTTTTTGAAGAGTATCAATCTGATTTTAATGCTCAACATAGCACTGAAACGGCTCTGGTTAATCACTTCTGATATTCTCATGACCTCAGATAATGGTCTTGTATCTGTACTTATCCTGTGAGATCCAAGTGCTGCATTTGATACAGTTGATCATAATATTATTTTAGAAAGGATTGAATATTTTGTTGAAACATTCAAGGCAACTGCACTAGAATGGTTTAAATCTTAGTTATCTGACCAATTTCAGTTTGTTCAAGTTTATGCTAAATCGTCCTCATGCTCCAGTGTTACCTTTTGGAGTACCACAGAGATCAGGCCAGTTCTCTTCACTATATATACAGTATATGCTACCAATTGGTTGAATTATCAGGCGGCATGCAATTAATAATACTGAGCCATATCTGTCAATAAATCCTGATGAAACTAACTCATTACACTGAACACAGGCATGTCTGGAAGTAATACAAACCTGGATGTCTCTTAACTCTGCTTCTGAACGCTGACCCAACAATCTATTGTCTTTGACCTGAGTCTTTGCAAAAGAAGCTGATTAATCAGTGCACCGTCATCTCCTGTTTACACTCATTTGACTCATTTCACAGGTTTTCCAACATGTCCTGCTTTGCAATACACATATCTCTTCATCTGGTCACAACAGCAACTTCTTCTCATTCATTATTAAGAATAAATGGCATCAAAAGAGAGTGGTGCAACCTAGAGTGATGCTGAGACCGAGGTTCTCCTTGAAATTTCGGCAGAGGACATTATCCAGCCACATAAGTTCCTGAACGTTATGTGTCTCTCCATTTTTCTTTGGTTAATTCCCTCCTTGAGAGCTATAGTATGGTGGACCGCCGATAGGAGGCAAGGAACCATGCTAGCATAATGTATAAATGGTTTTAAGAACCAAGCTCAGCACAGTTAACTTGGTACGGATCGGTTTCAGACGGCTAGAGTAAATCGGGGAAATGTGGTTGAGCTTTTATATTCTGAAGTGTAAAATGGCATTGCTCTGGTAGTGATGTGAAAGATGACCACATGACGTCATAATGCTTCAGTCACAGTGAGGCAGACTAACATTGTTTGCTCTTTCCATCTTCAAGTGTTTAATTCTGGATTCAAAACAAGTAACACACAAAATAAAAGAAGAAATTTTAAAAACAGGACCATGGAGGTGAGAGACAAACCTACCTGACTCATTTGTTTATTAAAAGAAGGTGAATGTCTGCTGGGGGATAAGGGATCTAGCTTTCTGGTGATCAAAGACCCAGCCAGCTAATCTTGAAAGATGAATGTTTTTCAAATGCTGACAGAATGACTGATTCCACAGCTGTTGTTTATTTCAATGGAACACATGTTGAGGCTGATTTAGAAAAATAAATGATTTGTGGATGCCACAAGAAGCAGTAAACTATGTAACATCACGGGAAAATAATAACAGCAGAATTTTAACTTTCTTGTCAAATTTAATTATTATTTTAATTATTTTGTGTGGTGTTTAATTTAGCTAACTGCAAGTTTGTTCAATTATAACCAATTGTCCGATTTTGCTTATATTATAAAATTTTTTACCATTAATTTCTTTGAAATATTTTTACTTTTCACCACTATACAGTAGGTCAAACTTAGTTGTGTTTGCCTTGCATAAGTTCTAGGAGACATTATAAATGATGATGAATTCTGCGGGAACGCAGGAAGAATCCATCATACTGACCTTTTCGCTCACCCTATGATGGGGATGAGGTCTGGAGGAGAACTGACAGCTTCCTTCAGTGAACCCCCTCTTATACCAAAAAACGCTGCCAATATGCCATTAAACAGTAGCTAAGTTAGAAACACATTCGTCTGGAACACGTCAGATACGTTCATATGTATTGGAGATAAGTCCTTGATAATTTACGCATAACTTATGAACAAGTTACTCATGGGTTTTGGATACGTTTAAAACCAGGTTTTATGAGTAACTTACACTTAACATATGTCAACGATCAGATAACTTACCTATAACTTATGCCCCATATATGGCATACGCTGGCATACGTTGGGAAAGTTTGAGCATACTGAAAATTTCTTGACGTACTCGCCGTATGTCGACGTGTGCCCTCGTGTTTCAGCGTTCTTCAACTTATACAAAATGTACCCAGATCTTATCCAACATATGCCAGCGTTTTTGCCAGATTTTTCTATGTATGTCAAGCATAAGCTGGCTAAATCATCAAGGTGTGACAGAGGTTTAATACAGTGAGCCATTATCATCAAAGCTGAATTTTTATACCAGCTATATATGGGCCAGAATCTAAGAGAGGTTAACACTAAACAGAATGAAACAAAAGCATAGATGCACAGGTCATGCTCACCTTTAGAAATCATTGTAGCCTTGGAGATGCTCTGCAGCTGGAAGAAGAATGTCTTTTGTATTTCATTTTGTTTTGGTACAGAACATATTCTGGAGACATGGCTTCATTATGAGTCCAGTTTCTCAACATCAGTTCCCTGGATGTGTAGCACTGACAATGTGCCAGCTCTGACCCTGTGGAAGTCTACTATCAGCTACTCTGTTTATCTTGTATGAAGCCACTGCTCTTCCTTCTCTTTTTTTTTTCCCAGAAAACAGAAACACATTTTCTTTTTGTGAATGAATGCTTACTTGAAGTATTACCCTTTACCTGACTTCTTTTATGACTAGGCCCTACATCCAATAGGAACTGAGCTTCCATGCACTACATTATACCTTTGTAAGAAAAAAAAAAATGTGTAAGAAGGTGTAAAAATACAGTACATTTCGGCCTGAAATCATTTTCAATGTGACTCCAAACCAAAACAAATGACTCTGGGAATTTAAACAACTTCTGAAAGACTTGAATATTATAAACTGTGATTGCTTTTAAGTCAGTGCTGTTTTTACCACTTGATGTATTACTTTATTTTTTTATATACTGAATTCATGTTACTGTATGGATCTGACTGTGTTGCATTTTTCCAGCTTCATCTTGGAAAAGCAATTTTAAACCTCAGTGAGGTTTTATCTCAATTAATAAAGATTTATATGTGCTATTCTAGTCAGCTTCATGGATCAGATTTACCCATCATCCATTTCAATTACAATAATTTCTGCTCACAACGATCCGTTGCCATTTACATGGGATATAAATTCATGCTTGACAAAAAAAAGACTTACTTGACCCAAACCCACTTTTTTGTCCTGAAGGTATGACTAACGTCAGCATTTCATTGCTTGTACCCAAGATTAAACCTTGGCAGGATTTCCTTCTTTTATCTCAATAAATCTCCAAACTTCCTCCATACTTTATTTTTGTTTGATGCTGAACAACTTGTTCATGTCTTTGTCTCCTCTATACTACAACATTATTTTGCTTAATGGTATTCTATCTAAAAAAAAAAAAACAACCAATAGGAACAGAAACAGTACATCCAGGTAAATAAAATGAGGCATGAACACCCAAATAACTATATAACTGCCTTCCCTTCTCACTCTACATTTAATACAAGATTTCCTTAAAAATCTACAGGAATCTTCCATATAACCTTAAACAACTGGTTGTTACCAACACATAAACAGAATCCCTGCTACAGTCTTTTTATCTGTCGCTCGTCTATTTTACTTTACATCTTGGTCTTTTTATATTGTAGAACTTTGAGATTCAAAAATGTTAAGTGCAGTAAAAACTCAATAAATTATTATAAATGTTTGAGGACTTTAGAGGCATGCTTCTCTTCGTTGCTTAAGGCTACAGGCTCCAGGCAGTATTTGTTATCTTCATCTCCTCACGTCTTGCTTAAATGAATATACAAGATGCTAACATTTTAAATAAACAATGACCCTATGATAAACCAATTCAGGAATACATACTTTTGTACGCCTCATCTGTATTGGAGCACAACTCCACATCCACAAACGATGTCACCACCCAGAAATGTATGATCATTTACCCCAATGAAGCGTGATTTTGCCTCCGCCTCGCCTTCAGGTCAGGGGATGCACAGTCCTATAGTGCAGCCAGGGCTGAGCTGAAGAGGGGCATCAAGACGGCCAAACACCACTACCAAGGGAAGGTGGATCCACTGCAAAAAATATAAATCTCAATAAGTTATTTTTTCTTAAAATAAGTGTGTTTTTCCTTGATTTGAGGAGATAAGTAAGACACTTTGCCAATGGAACAAGACAATTTCCTTTTAAAATAAGAAAAAAATATTTTATCGTCTTATTTCAAGTAAATATTATCTAACTATCTTATTTTAAGAGTGAAAATACTCATTCCATTGGCAAATCATCTTATTTACCTGCTCAAATTAAGGCTAAATATACTTAATTTAAGCCATTTTTTACTTATTTCTGGATTGTTTTTGCAGTGGAGGATCGCTTCTCCAACTCTGACCCCAACGTACGTGGCAAGGCCTTCAGAATCTCACAGACTATAAGACCACCAACACCTCCCCCACCTCCTCTGATGTCTTCTTCCTCAATGAGCTCTCGTTTTGAGAGAGGGAACACAACAGCTGCAACAAAGGCAGCCATTACCAAAGACCACCAGCCGCTGTCTCTCCTCTCCTCTGACGTATGAGTGGTCCTGTGCAGGATTAAAGCCCACAAGGCTGCCGGTCCTGATGGCATCCCTGGACGTGTCCTCAAAGTGTGCTCGTGAGATCTGGCAGGAGTGCTGATGGACATCTTCAACCTGTCCCTGGCCCACTGGTACCAATCTGCTTTAAGTCTACCCACATCATCCCGATCCACCAGAAGTCCAACCCATCCAGACTCAGTGACTATCGTTTGGTAGCCCTCACCCCATCATCACAAAGTGCTTTGAGGGGCATGTTCTAGCTCACCTCAGATCCTTTCTCTCCCCCATACTGGACCCCCACTGATTTGCATTCAAGAATGCTGTTCATAGACTTTATCTCAGTATTTAATCATCCCAACAAAACTCATTAACAAACTCACAGACCTCGGCATCAGTCAACTCATGTTTAACTGGTTGCTTGACTTCATCCACATCAAGGGGACAGTGGTGGAGCGTGTGGACATTTTTAAGTTCTTGGAAGTTCTCATCTCCGAGGATCTGACCTGGAAGACGAGCTACTCAAAACTCATCAAGAAGGTGCACCAGTCTCTCTTCTTCATGAGGTCCTCATGAAGACTCCACCCAGCCTGCAAACACACTCTTCTCACACCTGCTCTCTAGTTAGCATTACAGAAGCCTATGGACAAGAACTTTCAAGCACCAGAACAGCTTCTTCCCCACAGCGGTCACACTCCAGAAAGCCTCCTGACACCAACTATGAGGACCGTACACCCCCTCCCTCCAGAAAAAAAAAAGAAACACACAACAATAACATATTGACTGTCCTCACACAGACAGCCACATATCCAACAGCACTTAAATGTCCTTCTCACCTATAGCTGTATATAATCTGTAAATCTTTTAACTGTTATTGTCTGTCATTATTTATCTATATTATTACTCCACTAATATATGTAATCCATATCCTAACTTCCCTGTATAATCTGTATATAGCTTCTATATGTATTTTTATAGCCTCTTATAATTACTCTGTTTTTATATATACCATTTATTGTCAATGCATACATCGTATCTCTGATTTATATCCTTTATAGCACTTCTGGATAGATGCAAACTACATTTGTTTGCCTTGTACTTGTGTGTAATGCTGGTTTCCATTCTATTCTGTCCTTTTGTCCTAATTGTCTGCTTGCACTTAGATGAACTAATTTCTTTACTCTTCAGGTCTCTTCAGGTTTGGTTATCATCAAACTTCAACATGTTAAAAACAAATGATAATGGTTTACTTAAGTAAGTGGATTTTTAAAATCAGAAACTATTTTACATAATCTGTCATCAATTTCATTTAGTTTTTTTTTATAACACGGCACTTTTTCACAATGAATGTTCTCAGCATTCCATATTAAAGTACTTGTAACCAATATTCAAAAATATAACATCAATCCAGTTTAATTAAATAAACATGTTTTAAGTCATTGACATGCATTACAAATCAATCCTAGTAAAACAATACAACCAAGATTAGTTATTTCAAATGTAAACATTTTACCGCAATAGACTAGCAGATTTCAAGGAATAAAAGAAAAAATCACTGACATAACAAGCAAGCTTCAATGTCAAGTTGGATCTTTTTTGATCGGATCTACCCCAATAAGTAAACTACTAAATATCTGACCTTTGTGGATCAGTTATTGTAGCATTCTTAATCACACCAGGTCAAGATAATTACATGTCTCAATCAATTCCACCCATTCCTAATCTTTAACCCAGCACTCTTGTAATTTACTGTTTAAACTAATTCAGATTTTTAATAAAAAAAAAAAAATATATATATATATATATATATATATATATATATATATATATATATATATATATATATATATATATATATATATATATATATATATATATATATATATATCAGCTACAGAATTAATATGTCATTAATGATATGCTATCTGATTCACTGCTTGCCCAATGAATGTAGGAAATTGGAAGCAGACCTCCAAACACAAACAGCAGACCTCCAAATTTCCTGAAATCCTCCAGTTAGTCCAAGAACAATGCATAGAGAACTTCATGGCATAGATTTCCAAAACCAGCTGAATCCAAGCCATACATCATTATTAAGCACAATGCAAAGTGTTGGATGAAGTGCTGCAAACCACATCAACATTTTACTCCAGAGCAGGTGAGGCATATTCACTAGAGTATTGCATCGAGCTTCTCCTTTTGGCAATCTGATGGATGAGTCTGGGATTGGTGGTCACCAGGAGAATGGTATTTGTCTGACTGCATTGTGCCAAGTGTAAATTTGATGGATGGAGGAAGGAGCTCTAAGTACCTCAGCAGTTTCAGAGAGTTTCATCAATTTCATGCACCTAACATTGTGGGAACAGTATCAAGATGGTCCCCATCTCATGCTCCTAACTTTGTGGGAACACTTTGGATATGGCCCTTTCCTATTCCAAGTTGACTGTGCGCTCATGCAAAAAGCATCATCTACAGTATAAAGCCATGGAAAGAGCTTGGGTGACCTGCACAGGGTCCTGACCTCAACCTGAAAGAACACCTTTGGCACAGGTGAGAGCCAGATTATCTCGTCCACCATCAGTCTATGACCTTATAAACGTGCATCTGAAAAAATCACCATCTTTCATTTAAACCTTGTGGATGGCTTTCTCCAAAGAGTATAAGCTGTTATAGCTGTAAAGATTGAAGCAAGTTCATATTGAAGTTCATGGATTAAGAATGGAATGTCACTTTAGTTAATATGGGAGTCAGAGCAGGTGAGGGCAATATGGTGTAGAAATTTGAATTGTATTTATATTATCCTTTTTTATAAAATAAGTGTTAAAGTCTTTGAAAGGGAGTCAATTGCAGTTATACAAAGTACATGATAAATAATTAGATTATAGAAAGATATGAACTGCGAAGAAACAGTTTATTTGCTTATATAATTCAATCTAATTTCTTTTCCTGATTCAAATAATAAAAAAAATGGCTTTCTGATAATTATAAATCATTGGAAAACCATGTAGTTGTATATACACGGAACTTTTAGAAGATCTTTACAAATAAAGATCTTATCTTTAAGGCAAATAACTAAATGGAACTTTTAATAAGACGATTGCTTAGATTATGTGATACTGAGCAAATTTAATCTCCTTACACTCCTTAATTGTTAACACATAGCTAAAGTGATGTTTAGATAGAATAATTTGTTGTGTTTCAGAGACCTCAGAGACATTTGGGCCGAGTTTTTTAGTTTAAAAAAAAAAACAAATACAAAATAATTACCACTGTTGACAGTAACAAATAACGCCATTTAACAGATGAAGACTGATCACAGCTGCTTAGTGACAGCCGGTCAGGAAGTGACCTGACTTTTCACAACATAAATAGCCTGCATGACAGTGAAGAACCTATATAATCATCTCTCTTGAATTTCAAAAAGAAAAGTGTGTTCCTGAGAAAATAATAAACTGATTTGCTTATAAAAAGTTTGAACGGGAAAACTTTCTGAAGCAGGGTTGACATCAAAAGACTGCCAGATGGATCTTTCATCTCTGTGTTTCTGTGCGACAAAAATAAACAAGGATATAATGCATATTTCAGGCTGCACAATTGCTGTGTATGTGAGAAAGGTCAAACTGTAGGAGGAAAGTGAACATCATCTATATGTACATGATAATCAGACAAGAGAATCTGGATTCTGGCCACTTGGCTCGTCAGTCTTGATCAGCAGAAAGCTGATAAAAATGGGAAGTGATGGGAGAATTTACAGTACTACGCACTCTCAAGAAACAAAGACCTTAAGATGAATAATTGGGCTATCATCCAAAAATGTGAAGAATTATGTGAGGTGAAAAAATAAGGCAGAAAGGCTCCTGCTGAGATGTCTGAGAGGGCAGCTGTTCTTTTAAAATGTAAAAAAAAATTATTTTACCAATCAGCTACCGGCAAATTCCTAACCGACAGGAATTTACAGAAACACCAAACAGAATGATTGTGTTCGTTGCCAAAAATGACTTTTTTTACCTTTAGACAATAGGATCTGGCATTAAATCGCATAAAAAAAACTGCAGCTTTGTGTCTGTGTAGTTCTATGAGGCTTTATCAAACAGGCTTTGTTTTCATATGAATATAATAGAGTCATTACAAAATATTTTTTTGATATTGTGTTGATCAATCTAACTCAGGATAAATCTCCACTACTTTTCCTTTTTATGTTTTTTTCTCTTTTTTAACGTTTATTTCATCTCAGCTCTATTATTCATGTAACACATTTCCTACTTGGAAAGCCTTTCCAACAAGCTGCATATTTCGTTGTAATGCAAAAACACGAATCCCTAACTCTTAGAAAAGTATGATGGAGAGGTTTTATATCCTTAAAAGTTCCTGTGATCGCATATCAGTTTTGTTATACATGTGCAGTTGCAACCATTCAAAATGGCCCTTCCCAGTAAAACACCAGCCAAATGTCATCCCACTTCCCTGCAACTCCCAGCAGACTCCCCTCCAACTTCCAGCCACTGGAATGGACCCCTCCTTCTACTGGGCGTGCATATTTTTTTAATCTGACTCTACCCTTTCACTGAATTACAGATTCTGACCAGAAGATGTCGTTTCTCTTTAGATCTTAATGTCCAAAAATCGTGAAAGAATATTTTAGTACAGGGATTAATGTTTAAAATGAATTGTAGGGGACCAGCCAAGGACCCATCAAGGAAAATGGGGATATTTTGAATAGCTACTACTGTATACACTTACACTATACAAGGTCCACATTTTTTAAGGTTCGATTCCCGGCCCAGGGTCTTTCTGCATGGTGTTTTCATGTTCTCCCTGAGCATGCGTGGGTTCTCTCCAGGTACTCTGGCTTCCTCCCACAGTCCAAAAACATGACTGTTAGGTTATTTGGCTTCTCTAGATTCTCCTTAGGTGTGAGTGTGTGTGGAATGGTAATGTTTGTCTCTGTGTTGCCCTGCAGTGGACTGGCAACCTGTCCAGGGTGCATCCCGCCTGTTGCCCATAGATAGCAGCTGGAGATAGGCACCAGCACCCCTCGCGACCCCGCTTGGGATTAAGCGTGTAAGATAATGGATGGATGGATGTTTAACAACACTTGACCTTAGTCTTGTTCACCTCCCCTTAGCCTGTGTTTTAAAGGGAGGTAAAGTAAGATAATAAAAACTATCAGACTTGAAAGTTTAACATTCAATGATAACAATTTGAAAATTCCGTATAACAACAATATGACTTGTGTCTTCTATCAAAGTTCAAAATGATCCTATCAGGAATACACTCTGATATAGAGGTATTAAGAACTTACCTTAACTTGACTCTTCAGTTAAAATCTTGGGTTTTTGTGTGTCTTTCCTTCTGTAACTCCTCCATTTGCAGATCATCTGATCTCCTCTATGAGAAGGGCTGTTCCCACAGTCGCACTTTCCTTCCTGCAAACCAATCATCGAGCAATACCACAGTCTAGAAAGACGAGTCAGGCTGCCAGCTGCGGATTTCCTGACTTAACGTCAATACTGCAGTCCTTCCTCCTTCTACACTTCAGATATAATGCAGATTCATAATCTGCTGTGACACTGACTTATCTTGCTATGCATTATATGTCAATGTTTCAAAAAATGTGTTACATTTGTCTGAATGTGAGAAAATCAAAGATATTCTGTGGCATATCGCATTATGTCACATCCCCTTTGAGCCACTCAACTTTAAGACTGCATGCAGGTGGCCATAAACTGTGTATTTGTTTTTTTATATGGACATTTTAATTAAACATTGTAATATCGACATCAATAATAAATAGTTCTATGAAACCTAAACCTCACTCAATGACTGACCATCTAAGCATAAAATGCTATATGAGACCAAATAAGCAGTCTTCTTATAGAGAAATGTTTTTAATTTTTTCTACATTGTGTCTGAACATGAATGTTTTCGAGTCATTATATACTTCTGCTCCAGAAAAAAAAACTTGAAGTCACATAATTTGTTTTTATTGGAGTGACATCATGAGTTCCAGATCATTTGCTCATAGAACTTTTCAAAGAAACCCATTCACCTAAACAAGAGATTATGATTGTCTGACAAACAAACAGTTTACCACAACATTCCTGACATCATCCATAGCATTTACAGGATATCATTCAGTGCAAAACAACCACAGTAAAACATGGAAAAGGTTTGGTTTTCCTCTGTCACCTTTACCTCTTTCTTTATTCTGAACATCCATCATCCAGAAATGTAATGGTATGGCACAAAAACAAACTTTCCAAGATTTGGCAGTCCAGCCAAACTGGCAGGTAAGGCAATGAGGGCTTTATTCAGAGAAGCAGTCAAGATGCCAAGAATGCCAATAATTTAATAAGACAGCTGTTCATTAAAGGAGCTACACCTCAACCCCTTTCATCTGAAAGTGTATTTTAGAGAGACATTGAGAAAAAAGTAATCTCGCCTAACAAGATAGTTTTGGTTCTTTTGTTAAAACTCTCCTCAAAAATATTTCTGATCTGATCCAATCAGCATTCAATCGATTACTTTCATGGTCTTGATCAAAGTCTTTACTTTTATCTAATTGGAAAAAAAATGTATCTGATTCACTAAAATTGTGTTTGCTATTATGATAGTGTGAAAGAAAGCAAGTACTGCTTTAGCAAGGAGTGCATACTTTGAAATACACTTAATCAATCAAACTCTTGGGAATGGTTGCAGGTCCCACAGGAAAAATTAAATGCACAACGGTAAATTTGTTTGAAAGAAATACAATCACACAATAATGGAGCAATATCCAAACAAACAATAAGGTACATCAGATAAATATGGAAATCTCCAAGTTCTCTTCAGGCTGTGACTAAACAACCCTGCTCAACAGAAAAGACCCAAGTAAAGGAGAAATATTAGCATAATAAACCTTGTTGGCATAAATATCAACAAAGTAATATAAAAATCATTTGTGAAATTAAAAGTAAATGGTTTTGTGCCCATTGGAGTAAAGCTTGAAGGGTTTCTGTGTAGTCTCTGATTTCTGCTCTGTCAATATTTTATCCTTATTTTAGAGAATAAACAGGAATCATTTAATGTAAGTGTAATCAAATAGTCAAAGTGCTGTAAATTATCTTAGGCTGCAGTATATGCACCAATATAGAGGCATGTGACTGTGTTTTTTCTTAGTTTGTCTATGGTCATATGTATCTGTCCCTATCAAATAATTCTAATAATAATAATGAGAAGAATAATTATGATGAAACCATAATCGGTTGTAAAGTTTATTTCAGTCTTTATTGAAAACTAGAGGGGTTGAGCGTGAGCTGCTGATTCAATGTTATACTGTTTAATTAGAATTATTTTAAAGTCCGACTTTCCTAAGTTAGTTTAAAACCTCTCCCCTCTCTCTGTTATGGCTAAGTGGAGGTTTTTGAGGGTCCAAATGCAGAGATCAGGAGGCAGAGGTGAGTCTTGTAGATTTAATAGGGCAACTGAGGCAAAAATACAAAGAAAAAATCAGAAAACATCAAGGAAAACTTAGTGGGGAGCTAGAGATGAGGCAGCAACAAATAAAAAAACAGAACTTAGCGACTGCAGAGGTGGTGTATATATGGGGGGACAGAACAAAGGATGGACTAATGAGCTGAATATGGAGCAGGTTTTAGAGGAACCAACTAGAAGGAAGCCAGGGGGAAAGGAAAGAAGCACAAGTGGGCAACAGAATGTAACTCAAAAACTAAACACTGACAGAAAACAACTACAAATACGACAAATACAAAGAAACTACAAAGAAAATACAAAGAAAGTACAAATAAACTTAATCAGAGGGCAGAACCCTGACATTCTCCCTTTTTTTTTTTTTTTTGGGTCCTTGCTATGATTTGCTGGAATATCAAAGTCAGGTTAGTCTCATCAGGTTATGATGTGTACTTTTTTTTAGATGTTTTACCTACTTGATGTTGTCAGTCAGGTTTTATTAAAGTAATTACTATATCCTTCGAGTCAGGCATTAACAAGGCCTGGATGTGCGAAGTTAAAAATCATTTAGCAAGGAGGACAATCACTTTTTACATGCAGCAGATATGTAACTGCTATTATTTACATATTTTATATAGTAACAAATAATGAAAATATCTCTGCACTAAATACTGGTTATTTTCATACTATCGCTATTGCTTTTGTTAATTAAATTCAATTCAGTTTATTTATATAGCGCCAAATTCACAACACATGTCATCTCAAGACACTTTAAAATTCAACCACATCATACAGTCAAATTGATTCAAAGTTTTCTATCTAAGGAAAACCAGTTGATTGCGCACTTTCATCTGACAGACCAAACCAGATGAAAGTGCGCATTCAGCTCGGCAAATAACTCATGCTCTTCCTCAACACTGAAGTCCTCAGACATTTTTCTTTCGTTGTTTCTTTCTTTGCACAGGTAAACAGCACATTTCTTCTTCTACGCTTGCATTATCGGCATAGCAGACGCTGAATGCGCACTTTCATCTGGTTTGGTCTGCCGCGGTTTCCATAGCGTCGTGAACTCGCAGGCGCGCGCTTTTAGGAAATCCTATACACTACTGTTTATGCTCTAAAAACGTTCTAAATGACTTCGTTTCGAGTAAATTATGGACGCTACCCACTCAGGACACTTGGAATACATTGGACGAGCAGTATGGAGGAATATTGACACGTTTTTTGTGGACTTTTATGGACCTTTCTGCCTCGGGCGCCATAGACCTCCATTATTTGAATGTCAGCAGACAGCAAGAAGCCTCCCAGATCTCCAGATGCATTTGAGATATCAGAAAAGTACCCCAGAGTGTTGTTCAGCATGGGGGTGAGTAGAAAATGAAGGCTAATCATGTTTTGGGTGTACTATTCCTTTAAGTATGTCATCAAGACAGCTGGAGCTGGGAAATAAAGGAAACAACCTAACTAAAATAACATATCTGTTGGATGTCTCCCACCCCCAACCACAAAACTGTTGTTGAACTGGAAAGCTCCTTCAGTGCACCCTAAATGTACCAGGGAGTGTTATCACAGATCCTTCCTCCCAGCAGCTGTAAGACTTTATAATCACCACTGTTCCCAACAACCTCAACAAGTTGTTACATTCATGTTGATTATTGCAGTTTCTGTCTTAGTGTCATGTTTAGGTGTACAGACTCTGAATAAGAGCAATCACGGAGGCAAGAATCAGTTAAAGGGTTTTTATTGATGGTTTGAAAAGTGAGGGATGTGTGTGACTCACAGAGAGGGCGGCTTGGTGTCTGTCTTGGGAGGATGGTGACCAGAGGTCCAGGCGAATGGTGCAGGTCCGGTGGGTGAGATCTGATGGTGGTGTCAGAGGGTGGACAGGCAGGCGAGCTCAGGCAGGAGGGCTTTAATAGTTCAGAGGCCCATAGCCTCACTGGTTCCTTGAGGCTGACTGAAACATCTCCTATAGGAGTCCAGAGCGAAGAGGTCTCTGTGGAGTGGTTTCAGGCCTGGGATCCTGGGTTCAAAGAAAAGGAGCAAAAGAGTACAGGGTTAGGTTTTGGCAAAGCTTAGAAGCAAGGCTTGGTCAAAGATCAGTTGTACCATGCTGGAGCATTAACGAACTGACACCCTCCTCCTGGTTCCAGCTCCTTAAGAAAGGTTGAAATCAGCTTGATGAAGAGCACCTGCCCATCCACCCTGCAGAGAGAAAAAAGGAAAAACCGGCCTGCACCCAAGCCTAGGAGTATGACACTTAGTCAGTTAAATAACACGGTGCTGTCATTTTTGCACATCTCTGGTGTTGCTGCTGTTTTTTTCACATATCCATAACTTCAAAAATGTCCAAAGCTGTATGTCATTTATTCTCCAGATGCACAGTACTTACATTGTAAAAATACTGTACAGTACAATATTTTGTTTATTTTCTTACCTCTTTTACTAATGTTATTTATACACTTTTTTAATGTTCAGATTTGTGAGAATTAGCTACAATGTTTTGCTTCTGCTGTAACACCACAATTTCCCAATTATGGGACAATAGGGGGATTTTCTATTCTATTTTATTCTATTCTCCCATTTTAACACATACTAAAGGTGCTTCATTGAAGGCCTGTGGCTGTAGAGGCCAGTAGAGTGCAGTGAACTCATTTTCATTTTTGAGTAACCACGTACTAACACGTACTGTACAGGTTTGAGGTTATTTTGATTCTGAGGCATGCTTGTTAGGATAGTTTATTTTTTGGATGATGTGTGAGTCCTGTTAAACCCTAATATTATCTGGCTGATACCTGTCAAAAAATGTTTTCCCTAGTAGTTTATTAAATTAGGACAGTTCTCTCAGAATATATAGTTATTATGTTCATTTTGTACATGAAAGAGATTTGGAAATTAAAATGGGGCGCAGACAGAATGGATCTTTGTTTACGGCGAGTTCTCTGAGCTTTTATCTGGGACACTGTGTAATAGTTTGATATGGCTTGAGCCATGGATGTCTCCTCATCTACAAACATGTATGGCATAATGGTGTGATGATGTGTCTTTAATAAGTGTTTCAAGATGATCATTCAATGGTTCACCCTGTGGTGGTACCAACCCTTATTACAAAGTTTTCATTTATTCCTTGGTTTTATTCCCACCTCATGTATTTCTGTTTTTTCTGAAAGGCATGATACTCCAGATAAAGAACTCTAGAGCTCTGGCATTAAAGGTATGAGGGCCTTTTAGGTATATTATTTTGAATTTGTTCTCACCAACACTACTAAATTGCAGAAATACTAAATATATACTAAACACTCCTGAAACTTTCTTATACATACTACTGAAATGCTCTCACCCAAACACTACTGAAATGCTATAACACACACTACTGAAATGTTATGAATTTTTTCATCTGATTAAACTGAAAGATGGACAAAAGCACATTGAGACAAAATTGCACGTTTTACACATTGCAATGAAATGATAGCGGCCAAGCAGGAAGAATCTTAAAAAAAGTGATTGAATAAACTATTCTGAATAAGGACACAGATTAATCCAGGAAGTCTGGCATTACAACAATCAGATTGTTAACAGAACACATAAATCAAAAGGTATTTTAAACTGATCATCATCTTCTTTTTCTCATTCCAAACATTTTCTGATGTATTGTGTAATTAAGAAGAGGTCTAATTTTTTTCTTGGAACTTCGCAAAACTTTGAGAATATCCCAGACATGAGATTTTATCAGCATTTCTCAGAATAGGGTTTACAGACAACTTGCTGACCTCACCGGAGTGCAAAATATGGACCTGGTAACTCATATCTCAGTAACCTATCAAGGTCGTTGCACAAAAGCTTCCCCAACTTGCTTATGCCAACTTCTAATTTAAATGTGGGTAGACTCTGAAATATTATGACAGATTTTTCAGTCTGTCTCTGTTGCAGTGGTCTCAAACTCAGTCCTCGAATGCCGGTGTCCTGCAACTTTTCGATATGCCTCTGCTTCAACAAACTTGGTTCAAATATGAGTTCATGGTAGAGCTTGACTCCTGCCAGTATGGTAGTATAGTTATTTGATTCAGCTGTCTAGGGCAAGGTGTACATCAAAAAGTAGCAGCACACCAGCCTTCAAGGATTTGAGTTTAAGTTTCCTGCCCTATTGGAATGATGTGGCAGAGAATATAATAATTTTTTGGAGCACTTTTGAACTTGAAAAAATGTAGACAGATACTATACTCTCTATACTAAGGTTCCTGTGGTTGCTGAGACACAATTTTTGGGATCGCAATCCATATCTGTGTATGTTGGCCACTTGGTAACCAGATTGCTTACCTTGTGGGACTTTAGCCTTTGAAGCTTTAATTTAGATATTTAAAGATTTATCTTTAAATATTTTTTTATTTAAAAGATTAGGTTTCATTTTTTTATTTTAATTTAATTACATTTGGTAGTTAGGTTTAAGTTTTAGTCTACTTTTTGTTTTTATAATCACTTTTATGCTAAATCTGTCATGACTGTACTTTTTGGTTCTGTTTAAGTTTTCTTTTTTGATTTTTCTTTTATACTTTGATTCATATCTTTCTGTGCTTTCTAGTTTATTGGTTTCATTTCAGTTTTGTGTTATTCTAATTAATATTTGATGGTATTTGAGTTCCTAGGTAGTGTTTGCCCTCTGCTGCCCTCTTGTGTCAGTGTCTTTTTCCCTAGCTCCCTTCTAGCCCCATCTGTCCACACCTGCTCCCAATCTGCTGATTAGCTTGGTCTTTGTTCTTTCTCCCATTTATACATCTCATGTTAAGTCACTGTTCGCTGGTTCCTTGTTGTTGTCAGTTGCTTCCTCGTCTCTCGCTCCCCACATGAGATTTCCCTGATGTTTCCTGGTTTTTTGGTTCTTTGTATTTTGTATTTTTGGATGTCTGCCTCAGTTTTTCATTAAACCAACAAGAACTCATCTGGGCTTCGCTCATCTCTGCATTTGGGTCCTCAAGCAACCTCACCCCCCTTGTTGACAAAATCAGTTTTTAGAATGTAACCAGTTTTTTTACTGTTAGGAAGGGATAAACATATCAAAATGTTAATGATAATTTTTTCTCCTATAGAAAGTTAGCTAATATATGTGCATTGATTACAAAACAGTGGACATTTACACTATATATGCCTTTATTTTGAATATAACTTTAAACATTTTTCCAAACACTTGTATATTTAATTTGTGTGCTTCTTCCTGAGGGAACCTGAACTGTCTTTGACTTTTCTATTTCTTGCTGACCGTTGTAGGAGGAAGAGAGAAAAGGGTGACAGGTCCTCTGACCAGCCAAGCTTTAACGGTTATAATTGGAGTTGAGGAGGTAGCAGACACTGCTGGGTATAATTGGACAGTAGCCAGGAACTTGCGTGGATGGTTGTTTAAGCCACAGCTCCCATTTTCCACCAGCTATCTCAATTACTCCCATGGGGCAAGGTTGCCCCTGATAGGCCTCTGATGCACCATCCTAAATTTCTCAGTCCAATATGAGTGTTTGTCCGTTATGGAGTGCTAGTTTTAGAAAGGGGTTTGTAAACCACAGTCATCATTGTGACCACAGCAGGAACCATTTGTGAGGAGATTCAGTCAAATGTGGAGAATAGTCCCAGATTTATTGAAGTGCATTCAGCTGTGGTGCAAAGGTAGCACTCTCAATAGACTAATGGAGACACATCATCTTGTCACTAGTAGAGGCACATGGTGCATCTGTGGTTTTTCAGAAAGTGAATGAGAATGACAAAGGCAGGCATTTACTCAGGAGAATAGAGAATGACAGTAATTATCACCCCATGTCTTGGCTCCCTATGCGTCAGCCTGCGGAACCTTATGTTCTGTCTAAAGTTATAACTCTCCACCCCTCCCAATCTGTCCCAAACGAGCATAATTAAAGCTTTTTTTTTCAATTACAATGGCCATAACTGACAATGACTGACTGAATGAAGAGTAATGTGCAGCCTCAGCCATTGACTATAACAAATTCATGAGGATATCACTGAAACAGCTTCAATACTTTGGTTGAAATAGTCCTTTTAGTAATTTTACATGATTGATTCTAGAATTAGGTGTATGTGTTTTGTCTTTGCTTTTAAAATTAGGAACAAAGAACTAAACCCAATATAAAACTCTAATACTGTAGCTCCAAGTTTGCATGATAATGTCATTTGAATTCATTGTATACCAATCTTAACTTGTCTGAGTTTTGCATTTGCTGCAACACACTTTTCAAAGCAGCTAAAATATGCCCTTCAAACTATTGCATTGTATTGCATTCTTCAATAAGCCTGAATATTGGCCAACTTAGATCAGTAATCAATCCAAAAGTTCATTGACCTTACAATAGCTAGAAAAGTGTTAGTAAACCGGATTTCCTTCATTTTATTTCTATATAAGCCTCAAACATCTGTGTTCTATTTGATTTTTTCCGACTAACACAAAGTAGTTTCAAACAGTGAAAGGAAATAAAATTTTTACAAATATATGAAAAGTGTAGGGTATGTTTGTGTTTCATTTTCTCAAACAATACTTTAGACATTAATTCATCCATCCCTCCAATTTCAGCATGTATACTGGGGTATGGCTCTACCAGCCTTATCCTCCATTACTTTTTTTCTGTTTTTATTTTGTAATTTGTTTGTCTTAGTCAAATTAAATAAAAGTATCAGTAAAAGTAAATGTTTAAGTCTTAAGAAAGATTCTCAAAGGGTTGTGAGTCTGGTACATATGATAATATTGCCACCACATAAAATTTCAGTTAAATAAAAAAAATAATTTAATGATCACGAGAGGAAACTAAATGTTGTAATAGTTTATAGGATTATTTTCAACAAGATGTTGTAGGTGTTAATTGGCAGGAAGGATCTTCTGTAGCGCCCTATCTTACAGTGGATCTAGAGAAGCCTTCAACTAAAGACAGTCTGTTTTGGTTTGAGTCTTCTGAAGCGGATGCTCACGGTTGTCAATACTCTTCTTCATTTTATGAAGAATCCTTCTTTGTGAACAAGTGAAACTTAATATATATAGTACCTTTCAAAATCCGCAAATGGTTTCAACAAACAGAATGAATAATACAAAACGATATTTAACAAAAGCCAATTTAAAAAGATTAGTTTTTAGTTCCACTGATCTGAAAAGCAGAGAGGGTCCAAACTTTTAGAGCCACAAAAGAAAAGGCTTGGTCTCCTTTGGGTTTTCACTTTGCATGCAGTGGACATTGTTTTTTGCTTCTTCTGAAATCTACGGTGTTTTCCATTGTTTGCTTCATATTCAGGATCAGATGACTGTTTCTACACCATGTTAATATTTCACCATAGATATTGTATATTTAGTTATATGCAAATTATGAGACTTCATACACTGTATTTTGTTAATTAAAAAAACTAAAATGTTCACTTTTATTTGACCAAAGTATCTTCTTCTACATGTTTAGTCTCCTAAATCCCCACATTAAACTGGTTACATTTTTTGATTGGCACACAAATATAAATTAGCATGGTTCTCTTCACTTATTAAATATCTGGAGGAGAAAGAAAAATTCAAACATTTTAGAGTTTGCCGAAGAGACCGTTGGCCCTAATAATGGGTTCTACCTTATGGATCCACACATGACAAAGGAGCAAATGCACGATTGATGCTGTGTTTTTAAAATAAGAAAAATCCATTTTATCCTTACAAATGTCTTATTTTTAAATTGACAGTTTAGGATTGGAATTACAAAACCCCGTACCATATTCTAGGCTTCTAATATAGAGGTGTGAAAACATTAACGTGGCCTTATTTGTTAGCAATTAGTTTTTCTCACTGTTTATATTTTTCCTCTCCTTTTTTGTCAATATGTGTCAAGATAATGTTACTTCCCCCTGGGGATAGTCAGTAAGAACAACAAAGCAATTTGAAAATCGACATATTTCTCAGAAAACATATGTATGCTGAGATGTCGCCTTGCTGGTCAGTAATAAATAAAAAAAGCTCTGATTTTAAAAGTTTTCTTATTTTGGCAAGGTGAAAAACTGAGTAGTGTGTGGGAGCAGATGTTTATTATTAACCCATGCTTTACCAAGTTTTAGTTTTAAATTTCTTTCTATATTGTGTAGTAACTTGGATTTAGATGATATTGTAATTTAATTTTTTCTACCTACTTGGAATAAACCAATAAACCAAACCAAACTGTCAAATTTAAAACTTAAAGAGTTTGAGCAGACTGGGCAGAGGTGTTTGATTCATTTCAAAGACAGAAATCATCCAAAGGACAAAAGGAATTTTCATAAAACCTATTTCTGAGATAAAGTGTCACCCACTGCAGGCGGTCTCCCTCTTTTCCTCCAAGCTCTTCTTGGAACTGCACATTTCTAGACTGAGATGTCTGATGTATTTCCAGGGATCTGCTGTAACCACTCCTCAAGTTTGGGGGTCACTGCCCTGAGGGCCCCAATGACCACGGGCACCATGGATGCCTTTAACTTAAAGGTTTTCTCCAGCCCTCTCTGAGACCCTGGTATTTCTTTAGTTTCTCATGTTTCTTTTTCCTGATGTTGCAGTCACTTGGTATTGCCTTGTCAACCAAAATGGCTTTCATCTGCTTCTTGTCCACCACCACCACAATGTCCAGTTGGTTTTCCATTACCATTCGGTCCGTCTGTATCTGGAAGTCCCACAGGATCATGGCTCGGTCCTTCTCTATCATCTTTGAAGGTGTTTCCCACTTTGACCTTGGGGTTTCCAGCCCAGACTCTGCCCAGATGTTCCTGTACACTATTCCAGTCACTTGGTTATGGCAATCCATTTAAGCTTTCCCTGCCAGCATCTTACACCCTGCAGTTATGTGCTGGATTGTCTCAGGGGCCTCGTTTCACAGTCTGCACCTGAGGACTTGTCTGGTGAGGTAGATCTTGACCTCTATTGCTCTGGTGCTCAGGGCCTGCTCTTGTGCAGCCATGACTACCTCTGTGCTGTCCTTCAGTCTGGCATGGTTTAGTCATTGGTAGGATTTCCTGATATCTGCCATTTTGGTTATGTTTCGGTGGTACATCCTCTGTAGGGGCTTATCCTCCCATAACGGAACCTCCAGCACCTCATCTCCTGTTTCCCATTGACATTCACTGAGCACGTTGTCTGTTGGAGGCTTCTCCTTGATGTACTAATGGATCCTGGATATTTCATCCTGGATAGTGGCTCTCTCGCTCACTAGTCCTCAGCCACCTTCCTTACCACTAGCATACAGTCTAAGGGTGCTGGATTTGGGGTGGTCCCCTCCGTGCATGGTTAGGATCTTTCCTGTCTTATCTGTGGCCTGCATCTATCATATATATGTATATATGTAGGTGTGTGTGTGTGTGTGTGTGTGTGTGTGTGTGTGTGTGTGTGTGTGTGTGTGTGTGTGTGTGGAAAAACTAAGAAATACAGATAAGAAAACAACAGAATAACGTGAAAAATTGTCAGATGAAAATTAAATCAAAGCACCTTATTCTTACTGCTAAAAAATGGTAGTGCTGTTTGATGCTATTCCTTAACAAAGTCTCTGTTAGCATTGTGGAGAATGTAAAAATAAACATTTAAAATAAAGATTTTAGATTTTAAATAAAAGTCTGGTGCCTCTGCCAAAAAAAACACATGATTTTTTACATGGTGGACAAATATGTTCAAGTTAATGAATAAGTAGTTGCTCAATGAATGAATAAGTTATTTTATGGTTCTTTAAGGAATTCCAATTAGTGTGGAGACATTTCAATATTAAGATTGAAATTGATGTCAACTAAATAATGGAAAACTCCTACCGGCTGTTTAATAAGCAAAACCTTCTTTAGATATGTCGGGGGAGATCTGATGTGTTTAAGTGTCAGTGGAAGGCAGTTCCTTCTGGCTTACAAAACAGACTTTTTTATCTTTGACATTGCTGTGGCAAGTCTCTGATGAGTAAAGATGAAAAAGTGTTGCTCTGAAAGACAGAGTGAGAGAGGATGGATTAAAGCACAGAGGAGCAGCATTGTTGTGAACAGACTATGGCCTTTTTGCTGTTTGGCATCAACTGTGTCAGGGATTTGGACATTTGGCCTCTCTCATTCACATAACAGATGTCTGCATAACTTGACTGTCTCCACTTTCTCTTGCAAACAAAATTAGAACCAGAGTTTAAGCTTGTACCGTCAACCAAAGCTTGCTGCCTTGGGAGAACAAATTGAGGGCTGATCCATCACTGCCATTAAATTGGCCAATCACAAGGGTGGCAAGTGGTTACAGACCAACATAAAAACTCAGGACTTGGGTCGACAAGCAAGTCAACATTTTCTTTATTTTCTCTTAAATAACAGAATCTGAAAACTAGACATATTATAGAATAAAAAGTGAGTTTGAGAAATTATGATTTGATAAAAAAATTATCTCATCTCTGCTCTCATTACTCTCAGAGCACCCATAACATTTTGACAATTAGCAGATAAACTAGGTAATACATTATCATCTTTGTATGACAATATCTCTTCATCATTTGCACTCGTTAGCTTAAATACAGACCAGTTTAACAAGTTAGAATAATGTTAAAAAGAGTTATTTATGTCAGTAACTCATTTTACTCAGTGAAACACATTATATAGATTAATTACACACAGATCCGTGTTTCCAGTCCTTTATTTCTCCTAATAATGATTTTCCCTCTTACGGCTAATAAAAACATGACATTTAAGATAAGATATTATATCAAACCAATAACAAACAAATTCAGTACAAAACAGAAACATTGTGAAGACTCAGAAAGTAGGACCCAGAATTCAGGCAGAAAGAAAAGATGTGTTTAAAAATAAAATGCTTGTTACCTGGGACCTGCTTACAGTACTTTAAATATAAATACTTTGGTTAGTGACCGCAAAACTCAGATGGGGACAGTTGCAAGCATGTGTGTCACTAACCTGGTTCTTAAGTTCTTTCTGTGCCCAGAGGAGTGGGAACCAGTCGGATGATTTCCAGGAGGGAGGCTGAGCAGACTGACGAGTGGAAGCCAGCGGACGAGGAAGAGCAGAAGAATCCGGAGGAAAAATCCAGAGCAGGTGTCGATGCAGGAGCAGATATCCAGGCCAGAAGATCAGACAGATGAAGAGGTACCGAAGGGGAATCCACACCGGGGTCGGGGTACAGATTCAAGGTCGTGAACAGGCAGAATCCGAACAGCAGTCTGAAGACAGGACAGACAGAAACAGACCGGAACAGGGGCAAGAAAAAGTCAGGAATCCAGATGCAGAAGTCAGGATCAGGTAATCAAAAACACAATTGGGTAAGCTAGAGAACCCTCACACAGCTTGAATATTTGGGCACTGATGGCTGGAAACAAGCAGCTTAAATAGGAACTGGAAGAGGTGGATCAGATAAGAGCAAAAGAAAACTCGGCAGAGCTCAGCAGTTGGAAGAAATTAACTAAACATCAAAAAGTATGCCCCACTTTATTGCATATCACTGTATATATACTGTATTGGGTAGAAGGAGGACATTTTGCTCTGATGTGTTAGGATTCTGAGAATTGGGCAAAAATGGAATTTGGCATTTTTGACAAAGCAACTGGGTCAGACTATCAAAACTGGAGCTGTACAGCAGAGTTGTTTAATTTTTTATCCTGCAGTGCTTAATTTCTATCAAATATTTTTTAAGGAACTAAAATAGAAAATGGACGGAAGAATCATACAAAACTAAAGCTCTCTGAAGTGTCCCATGTCTGATGCAACAGATGGACTACTATAACCAAAGAGGCTGACGAGTTTAGTGCTGGCTTTGACAGAAAGGCATCATATTCGATCAAGAGGACCCATAGTGACCCTAGTAAACATAAGCATATAGTGTTAGACCCTGGCAACAAAGTAATGGATAAATGTGGTCTATTAAACCACATTGTTTTTATGTCCTCCCTCTCCTTGGAAATACATGGTACAAGGATACACAACCTTCTGCTAGGACATTTTGGGACCTGTCATGCTTGTGAATGTTACTCTGATTAATGCAAAATAATTTTGCAACAGACGATGGCTTTCTTAAAATACATTCTGTGATGGTTGCACCCACTTTAAGTTGAATAATTTACTCTTTTCTCTAACCAAATAAGGTCTATAAATGGTTCCAGCAGTGTGATGGTCAAATCTTTGGCCACAGCTGAAAGTTGGTAATCTCATATAGGTTTTCTATTCACCCATTGAAGTAATTTATTTTTATTTTTATCCATTCAATTCTCCTTTTTGTTTGATCATTACTAAATATTGCTGGAGTTGCATGATGACACTGGCCAGAAATTAATCATTCACATTAAGAGTTTGATATGAAAACTGGTACCTTTACATTTTTCAAAACAGTAGGACTCATATGTTTCATTACTACGAGTGCTATCCTAAAAGCAATGGTTTGGCAGTAAAGCTGGAATGGTGACATTATACTGCTGCCCTTAAAGACCCAGGAATCTCAAACAGCCGATTAAAAAAGGAAAAAAAAAAAAACAATAAAAACAAAAACCAATAAACTGCTGCAGTCTGTAAAATTTTTAGTTGGAACAAAATTCAAATACAATATGCTACACCCAGACAGTGAAAATCTTTTATTTTTTAGAAAAAATACTATCAGCATCATAAAAAAGCACACTTACAGCTACCATATTCTTAAGGTTGAAGCTGATATAACAAAGAAACAAAGGGACCAATGGTTATTTCAAACAAATCAAAAGGCCAAATTATAACTGAGGACCAAGGCTGCACAGGTCAAGTCTACCAAACCACCCAATTTAAAATCCTGCCACCCTGAATTTTTCTTTATTTTGTGATTTTTATCAATTTATTTCCCTGTTGCTGTTATGGACTAGCGACCTGTCCAGGGTGTACCCCGCCTCTTGCCCGTAGACAGCTGGAGATAGGCACCAGCACCCCTTGCGACCCCACTTGGGATTAAGCGTGTCAGAAAATGGTTGGATGGATGGATGTTGCCCTGTTGTTTAGTTTTCACTATTGTTTATTTCCATATTTTTCACTTGTTTATTTATATATATCTATACCTATATATCTATATCTATATCTATATCTATATATATATATATATATATATATATGTATATATATATATATATATATATATATATATATATATATATATATATATATATATATATATATATATATATATATATATATATATATATATATATATATATATATATATATATATATATATATATATATATCAGTGGCGGCCGGCCCATAGGGGGCGCTGGGGCACCGCCCTCCCTGATAAGAAGAGAGAAACGTAAAATATATTTTTAGAAATTAACTCATAAATGTCAGTTTTACTCTCTAGAGTGTGTACCTATAAGCAAAACAAATTATATAAACTACATTTCCCTACCTACTGTCATTCATTTGTGGATTTCCACAGACAGACTCCTACCGTCTCTGTCTTGGGGCGCTGATCAGTAAGACCCACATTTGCAGAGAATCTGTCAATCATGTACTATTGCTAGGTGAATTTAATGGCCAATCAGCGTCTCAGAACTTTATGGTCTTGGGGCGCTGAAAATACTGCGCTTTTACAGGCTTCTGCACCCAATGCGCAGGTGCAGACAATTAGAGGGACGATGGCGAACGTAACGAGCGAGATGCAGCTTCCACCAAATTCGGTGAGATCCTTATTTATCTACCCGTTTGCCAGAAGAACATCCCTGTTGTAGGATGAAAATTTCCTGTCATGGTTATTGTGACTGCGACGAATCCACCTCGTCGCTTAAAACTTTGCGTGCCACACATACATTCCTGTTATACTGTGTTTGTGAGGACCAATAAGCTTGTGCTGAGCCCAGTAGCTCCATTAACTTAAAAAACACAAGCTTTTCCTGGTTACCTGCTGGCGTATTGAGGGTGCACACTTAATATTTCAGTGGGGTTAGCCGTGTGGGTGTTTGTGTGTGTACGTGTTTATGGTACGGGGACTGGTCATCTTCAGTCTGGTTGCGTCTTTGCTGGGTTCAAACCCAGTTTGGTGTAATTGAATAAGTCAATGAATCTGTGTAAAAGAATAAAGTTGTGAAAATTATTTGTTTGTTTTTGTACATCAATTGTTTGTGGAGGTAATATATGGACAAAACTGATTTATGAGAAGAAATCAGAAATAAGAGAGCCTGAGGGGAGGGGCTTAAACTATTTAATGAGGGCTGTGGGAAGAAGAGCGACCATTTCTGTTTTCTGTTTCTTTGTTACATTGCTGGTAACTGGAGGGAGGCTGAGGCCCAGAGTATCTTGTACATGTTAAGTTTCTTTTGCACCCTGTTTTGAGTTTTTGAGCACAATAAATCACCAACACCAGTAACCCGACTGAGCCTGGATTCTTGGAGGCCAAAGAACCCCGTCACAGTTAGTTGGAGACATACACTAGGCTATATCAGCCCCACCAAAAATATTTTTCACCAGCTGCCACTGATATATATATATATATATATATATATATATATATATATATATATATATATATATATATATATATATATATATATACATAAACAATGGTCTTCATTTATAACCAATTAAGCCAAACCAAACCATGAAACACAAGAAATAAAAATGCCAACAAAACCTGTTTATCTTTGAGAAAAATGTGAAAGCAACAAGAGAGAAATATAGTACTGGTGTATTAATTTAAGATATGTCAAATATTATAACTACACACCTTAAAATAATATAGATTGCTGAATTTTCCTTAAAAAGGGAGAGAGGACAAAGTTTTGATTCATGTCCTAACCTGGGTTTATTATTATGCATTCATTTTGCAGGTTTTCAGCTTAGTTACAACATCTGGATAGTAGCTGCTAATTCTAATCCTTGAAGTTACTCCTACAGTCCTAAAATTAGATTGTTAAGTGTTTTTCTTAGTCTATGCGATGTGCTCTTATGAATAGTCAAACTGTCCAGTCTGATAGGAAGAATAACAGCCTTGCTTAAGTATCTACCAATGAGGCTTGGTGGAAATTACTTAAATCTGAGGGAAAGTCTGTGGATGAACAGAGGTGGTGTTTTGGAACCAAGATTCCAGCAGCTCATGTTCATGGATGAGGAGACGGTTGTTCAGGCCTTAAACTAGGACAGACCAAAATACCGTATTCCTCATAATTCCCTATTCTAACTTTTTTAAAACAGCTTTTTTTGAAAGATTTTATAGAAAATAGAATTAGTGCAAAGACAGCTTCTGAACAGGACATAAAAAGTAATAATTTGATTGTGGTGCATAGAATAGAATTTGATTGTTAGAATATATGAAGTACAATAGGCTTGTGTGTCATAATTTAAAATACTCTCGGTATATTAAATCCACAGGGTTGTAAAGGAGTCAGTACAAACTCAATAAAAAATATACATGACAGTCTTGTAAAATAGTAGTACAGTAACTAGTTGACAAGTTATGGGGGATTTCATTATTTGAATGAAAGATAAGATAAATCATGTGCACTTTCTGCGATTGAATAGGTAAAGTGTTAGGTCTAAATACTTCTTAAATGATAGTCCATGGGAGTCATTGTAGTATGTATAATGAATGTAGGAGGTGACTTTGAACCTGCCTTTTTTGCTCGCTTCTCCCTCTGCAACTTGCTCATTAACCTGTAGATAACCCTTGTCCACTTTGGAAGTTACTCTTCTAAATCACAAAAAAATGTCTTGATACCTGGATTGGACTCCCACTGAAGTTGTTAATGTTTAAAACATGGAAGGAAGTTAATTATTTACTCTGTATAAATTAAGGTCAGATCAAATTGATCAGTCCCCTGCTCAGCTCACTCTGTTGTCTTTTAGATGTGTATCTGCTTAGGAGTAAGAGGTATTGACAAGGGGAGTCTCTCCTCACTGACAAGCATTTTGGCGGAAGGCAAAGTGGTGTCAATCAGGCTAGAAGGAAAAATTTACCCTGACAGGTATGAGGGAAAAAGAGTTGAATATTGAGCTCTTTGCCAGTCAGTCAACATTAGAGGTCATAAAATGGTAGGCTGTGTCCAAAAAACTAAGACTGGAAAAACAGAATAGATTACAATAGAACAGAGTAGAAAAGAATAGTCCTTTTTTGCACCGAAGTGGGAAAAGTCAGGCTTACTAAAGAGTTAAATAAATGAGTGTATTGTGAGGGGGAATTAACAATATAACTAACATCGTTAAACATAAGCATATTCATGTTGAAGATAATGAGAAATAGAAGACAGTAACTTAAATTAAGAAAATGCATATTTAAGTACAACAAGCGAGCATTTACAAAACAGAAATTATGTTTGAGCACAAGAGTCTATTGAGTAAATGTGCAGTTGAAGAAACAGTCATGTAAAAGGTTAATGAAAGATGCCTCTGACCAATTTAGTTTTAGAAAACCTGAAAAAAATTATCGACTTGGTTTCTCTAAAAAAAGAGAAATTCAGGAGTCTGGCATTTTATGTACACTGTTATCTGTGTACTCTTCTTTAAATAAAGTAAGAGAATAGTAAGAAGTTAAAGAGGTGGTTAAAAAAAATATATCATACCACGAAGCAATGCATGATTAAACTCTGAAATTGTCAGGATCTTGGCACTGATAATTGAATTAATGGTTCATTCCATTCACTTGCTTAGCTCCACCCACTTACTCATTCCCACTCATCATATCCAATTGTACCAGCTTCTATTTAAAGTGTTTGGTCCCAGCCATCAGTGCCAGATTATTCTAGCCATAGGTGAGAGTTCTCTAGCATACCCAGTTTGTTGTTCTGATAACCTGATCCTGACTAGTTCCTGCCCTTGGACCTCTAAGCTGCCTGCCCCTGTTCTGATCTGTTTGCCTGACCTGTCTTCGGATTACTGCTGGATTCTGCCTTCGTACAACCTTGGATCTGTCTCTCGACCCTGGTTTGGATTTTCCTTCAGTACCTCTTCGAATCTCTGATCTTCTGGCCTGGACTTCTGTTTACCTCAACACCGGCTTTGGCTTCTCCTTCTGGAAACTTCTGCTCTCCATCGTCTGCTGGCATCTGCTTGTCAGCTACCTCAGCATCATTTTTGGCTTCGGCTCAGTAATTGCTCATTTTATTCACCTGCTTAACTCTGTCCGGTTTCCTATTGCTACTCATCTAATCCACCTGCTCCTTCTTCTTTATAAAAATTGGAAACAATTGGTAAATAGTTTGACACAAAATTAAATAAAAAAGATGTAAAAGAGGATGTGATTTTTTTAAACATAAAATTTCTGACAATGAAGTATAAGTTCTGTTAACAATATTAAAGTTATAATGTCTTGACTATTCAGTAAAAAGTGTAGTGAAAAACTTTAAGAAATCTTTGATTAAAAGCTAAATAAATAAAAAAAAATAACCCACACTCGGTCATTAAACCAATGTAACCTACATAATCTTAAATAATGTTATCAAGGATTCTTTGATGAAGGGTTAGTAAATGTCTTGGAAAAAGAAAAAAAAAAAAGAAATATATATATATATATATATATATATATATATATATATATATATATATATATATATATATATATATATATATATATATATATATATATATATATATATATATATATATAACTATATATATAACTAACTACTGATGAAAGCAGAAATCCAAAGTCAATTTTAGATTTTGATTTAGATTAATAGTGGTATTTATTAATATATCAATTTATTTGAAACATTATAGGAGGTTAGATCTTGGCATTTTCTAGAGACTGCAGTTGAAAAAATTGGCGCTGTTGGTTTTATAGGGGATATCTCAAAGGTTATTTAGTTCTGGTTAGCTAATACAGCAGAGGCCTCTTCAGCAATAAAGAATCCAATAGAAGGAAGGCTATTATTAGAAGCGTAGTAACATTTGCAGGGATGAAATCTGGGGCTTAATTCTCTGGTCACAGTTTAAAATCCCAATTAATGGACAGTCAGAGACCGAGACCACCAGTTCACGGCAGGAGGAATTCATTGCCTCACTTACTAGAGACCAGGAGGGGTTCAATACTGTAGCAAAAGCATAATGTTTGCACTGCAGCATCTCACACAGGCATGCTGGAATGATTAGACTGTAATTCTGAAAGCATTATAAACTGAAGAGATACTGTATTTTTATTGCTCTCATGTGAAGAGTAAAATGATGCAACTTTTTTTTTCTGTCAATATATATTTTTTTCTTATATTAAGCAAAGAGTTGCAGGTGCTTCTGTCTTGGGCTTTGAAAGGAAATATTAAAAAAATATTCAGATTCTTCTAGTTTTATTAATATTTATAAATATTCTAAGAGGCAGTAAAAAAAAAAAAAAGCACAGTATTTTGCCAAGCATTTTATTTCAAGTTATTCTTGTGTTTGCTTTCTTTGTTCCTGTACTTTTATGGGAAAATAATTCCTTATCCAACTTATGTTTAAGTCTTTAACATAAACATCTGGTTATTTTTATCTGCCATTTAAAAATAACTTGTCACGGATCATACTGTAGATATAAACAAAAGTAAAACTATGGAAATAAAGATGTAAATTAGTAGTAATTGCACAATACAGTGTTGTTTCAAATTTTTGTTTACAAATGGTTCAGGTAAAATTGTTTCAGACAATATAAAGCAATTCTTCATTGTAAACCAAATTCGTAACTCCATTTACCCATTGCTACTGTAAAAAATTGTTCAAAAATTATACAGATCTACATCTCTCACTGAAGAAATGAAAGTTCCTTCAGTAGGTTCTGGAACACTGTATAGAGACACAAAAAACGTTAGTCTCAAAAGAAAGATTTAGGAAAAAAGTGCACAGAGCGCCACTGACAATGCAGACATCCCAAGTTCTACATATTGATTTCAGGGAGATGCTCATCGAACCCCTCAAAACTCCCCCGAAGTAGTCGAAGTAGTTCTAATCCGCACATGTTGCACAAATTACTGTATTGCCTGCACACCTCACTCACATAAAAAAAAAAAACACCCCGCATAGTCTAAAATCTGTGATAATTTATCCGACTCGCTGGCATCCGTGAACAACTATCTATATCAAGGAGACTCCCGGAACATCCGGGAAACTTGGGATATCTGACAATAATTCTTGTATACATGCAAGGCACATTGGTAGGGATGTTAAAGAAACACACCAAAAACAGTTGACATAGCCACTCTCTAAGCCTGAAAACATGGAATCTCTGACTTTTCCGGTTCACAAAGATAGTTTATTTAACATATATATATATATATATATATATATATACACTCACCGGCCACTTTATTAGGTACACCTGTCCAACTGCTCGTTAACACTTAATTTCTAAGCAGCCAATCACATGGTGGCAACTCAGTGCATTTAGGCATGTAGACATGGTCAAGACAATCTCCTGCAGTTCAAACCGAGCATCAGTATGGGGAAGAAAGGTGATTTGAGTGACTTTGAACGTGGCATGATTGTTGGTGCCAGAAGGGCTGGTCTGAGTATTTCAGAAACTGCTGATCTACTGGGATTTTCACGCACAACCATCTCTAGGGTTTACAGAGAATGGTCCGGAAAAGAAAAAACATCCAGTGAGCGGCAGTTCTGTGGGGGGAAATGCCTTGTTGATGCCAGAGGTCAGAGGAGAATGGCCAGACTGGTTCGAGCTGATAGAAGGGCAACAGTGACTCAAATAACCACCCGTTACAACCAAGGTGGGCATAGGAGCATCTCTGAACGCACAGTACGTCGAACTTTGAGGCAAATGGGCTACAGCAGCAGAAGACCACACCGGGTGCCACTCCTTTCAGCTAAGAACAGGAAACTGAGGCTACAATTTGCACAAGCTCATCGAAATTGGACAATAGAAGATTGGAAAAACGTTGCCTGGTCTGATGAGTCTCGATTTCTGCTGCAACATTCGGATGGTAGGGTCAGAATTTGGCACCTACAACATGAAAGCATGGATCCATCCTGCCTTGTATCAATGGTTCAGGCTGGTGGTGGTGGTGTCATGGTGTGGGGAATATTTTCTTGGCACTCTTTGGGCCCCTTGGTACCAATTGAGCATCGATGCAACGCCACAGCCTACCTGAGTATTGTTGCTGACCATGTCCATCCCTTTATGACCACAATGTACCCAACTTCTGATGGCTACTTTCAGCAGGATAATGCGCCATGTCATAAAGCTGGAATCATCTCAGACTGGTTTCTTGAACATGACAATGAGTTAACTGTACTCAAATGGCCTCCACAGTCACCAGATCTCAATCCAATAGAGCATCTTTGGGATGTGGTGGAACGGGTGATTCGCATCATGGATGTGCAGCCAACAAATCTGCGGAAACTGTGTGATGCCATCATGTCAATATGGACCAAACTCCCTGAGGAATGCTTCCAGCACCTTGTTGAATCTATGCCACAAAGAATTGCGGCAGTTCTGAAGGCAAAAGGGGGTCCAACCCGTTACTAGCATGGGGTACCTAATAAAGTGGCCGGTGAGTGTATAGTATGTATATACTGTATATATATATATATATATATATATATATATATATATATATATATATATTTTTTTTTTTTTTTTTTTTTCTTGTTTTCACAGAGAATTTAATATTTATAGAGAGATGATTCTACAACTCAGTTTACAGGGCATGATATTACTTGTTTTTGGTTTGTTTAATATGAGCAAGATGCGGATAATTTTATTTCTATTTAATTATATTTACAGTACATGAACAACTACTGAAACTGTTTTCAGATTACACATAAATTAATTCATTAATTCTGTGGGAGGGGAAAACAATTACTTTAGGTTTAGGATTAGGATTCACTCGACGGTAACATCCTATTGAGCTTAGTGACACAATCTGAAAAAAATGTTTTCATTGTCTAAATGACCATTTCAAACAAAATTACATCCTCTACCTCTAGAACAAACATTCTGGACATCTAGAAATGTATTTCAGAACTACAAATTCCTAATATTACTGGTCAGCATTTATATTATTTTAATTATGAAAAAATGTTTTTCAGATAAATAGATTTTTAATCAAGCTGATGAATGTCAGAGCGCCCACTTAAAATGTGTAAACATTTCTAGATGTATAAAACTTAGTTCTTAATAGTATAATTTTGTTTTTTACTTTCTAAAATTCAGTTTCTGCTACAAAAATGTAATTTAGAAAATATATTATTACAGTTAGGTCTAGGAGTGTAATTTCGATCAGGAAGAATTTTATTTTAGTGATCTACAAATGGAACAACAGAGAGTTCTTTTAATAAATGTAACACTGCCCACTTCCTATAAACTTACACTATAACTGGAGCAACAATCTTTCCTTCCTTCGTTATGTTCCTCTACTTTGTAGCTATAGTGCTGTTTCTCTGTGTTTTAAACACATACTCCTTTTTTGTTTTATTTTTTTGCATTTAGGAATTAAAATTTCTAGTTCCAGTGGGGTGAAATAGCTGCTTACTGTTGCCTGTTGTCTTGGTGACTCGTCAAATCAGTGCTCCACTGATAATGGCTTTTCTTACTTGTTGCTCATGAGTTTAACTCTAAGTGGTCTTAGTTAAAATCTATTAAACTAATTGATAGCAGCCGTTGTGAAACCAAACGCTAGATCAATTTAAGGTTGCAGATTTGATCTGAATTTGTTACACCTGCTTCATGAAACGGACCCCTGTCCAGTCAACTAATGCGAAGTAAACACAGCAGCATGGCAGGAAAAAAGGGGTAACTTACAGAGAAATGTGCAGCTATGAATTATATTACAGACACAGTTTAAATAAATGTGTGCTTTTGGTCTTCAAATAGGTGGAATCAGAGAGGACAGAAGGAATAAGCACAAAATACCTGAGTTGGTCTCTATAAGTTTTGTGCAAGTAAAATGTAATTATAGTTAATTTAATTATAGACTGTCAAAAAAAAATTAAATAGAAGTCTCCTCGCTGACTCTAAGGTTTATTTCATGTCTTGCTTTGAAGACACAATCACGCCATAGCCTGTTATCCCTGTGCCACAAACAAGCGTAAGGACATAAACTTTCACATGATGCCCCAGAGCTGGCAGCTGCTGGCCATCCCTGCTAATGCTGTCTACTTTGCTTGACAGATGATATGAGTAGCAGGTTTGATAATTAAAATCCCTCTGTTCATCAGTGTCAAAGGTACTCATTCTTGCTTTGTAATTGTGTTGCATGTTGTTTTCCCTTTTTCCTTTGAAGCAAGTCATAATGATGTCCCCCTACCTGTCAGCCTTATAGTGGTGAGATAAAGGAATGTGCTATTGCATTTATAACCCATATATATACATTAAGGTATGCTGATGTACTTTGAAAAAAAGGAGCCCTGTGACCTCTGTGGGTTACTAACGACTTGATAAATGCAAAGACTCAAATTCAGTGGGTGCAGTTGTAAATTAATCTAAAATCATGAATAACTTATTTCCATTAATCTATTCTAAAATTCCATAAAAAAAGGGTTGTAGCTAGACTGCTTTCAAACATTTGTATTTTTATCTCCGCCTAGCAGGTTATGTTTTTTGTTGAGTTAGTGTCTGTCTTTCTGTCTGTTTGTGGATAACTTTATTTCCCATTTTGCACTTTAGTCCTAGGAAAATTCTATTAAATGCTGGTGATGATATATATCGATTTAAGGAATCTCTAACATTTACTGGTGGCAGCAGAGAGTATTAGAAGTGACTATTGACAGCTTCAGCAACAGAATCAAGAAAGTCCAGAAGTATTAGACTAAAATAACGGGAAAGGTGAACTATGCTTCGCTCACAGTCTCGATCTGCTAATCAAAAAACAAAGCAAGTGAATGAAGAAGGTGAGAGCAGAACAAACACCAGAGGCTGCAGACACAAGCTGTACCTTAGCTACAGCTGTAAGTCACAATATTGGGCATAATTTGCTGCTTGGCAGAGCATATACCGTATCTAAATTCTTCTAGATGAGATTTTGTGGTGAGCAAGAGTTTAGTGAAATCAAATAATTACGCTGATCTTAAAGATTTACAACAGCTGCAAATCTATTCAAAGGTATTCACCAAAGCTGATGGGACAGGAAAGCTTAACATAAATCAGAGAAGCAGGGACCCATGGCACATTTAGGGAGCTGTGGAGCTCCTTCCACTAGGAACGTAGTCCCAGGTCTTTCTTGAAAAATAGATCTTCTGTCTAAAGAAGATCTACCTGGTTAAATAAAGCTTATCTACATAACAACTTTTATTTCCCATCCTAGACCATAGCACCATCCTGCCAGTGGAGAGGAGTCTGTGTGCAGCACGCCAGGTTTGGTACACTATATATATATATATATATATATATATATATATATATATATATATATATATATATATATATTAAGGGTGTGCAAAATAATCGTCATGACGATGCATCGCGATTCTAATTTTTGTGATCTACTGCATCGATTCTTGAAGGCAAGAATCGATTATAAAAAAAAAAAAGAACTAATAAAATACATGAATGGTTGGCGCACTTCAGCCAAATCATGTGGAATACAACTTCCAGTCCAGCAGATGTCACTGCGGATGTGTTGACGCCTGCTGCTTTGTGTCACAAGCATGTCCGGCCGCGGGATACTGAGACGAGTCATTCATAAACAAAATATGGAGGAGACTGAGAAAATTCGCCCCGGCTCCATCAGATTTCAAGTCAGATGCTTGGATGCATTCTGGCTTTAAAAACAAAGAAGGTAAAAATGAAATTGATATGATGCACGTAATTTGCAAAAGGACCACTGAGGCCATGTAAAGTGAAAATATCACAACGCATCGCAATATTTCAAGTATCGCGATGCATCGTGATGGAATCGCATCGTGGCATGTGAATCGTGATTCGAATCGAATCATGACTTCTTTGCCAATACCCACCCCTAATATATATATATATATATATATATATAAACTTTTTCAAAGACAACTGCCACCCTTGAGTTTAGCATTTGAAGTTGTGTGAATACTTTGCAAAGGGCTGCTTAGGAGCATAAGCAAATGAAGTCACTGAAAAAAAGTTAACACTTTTAGCCATGGTTGGGACTTTTTTGAGGGAACAAGGCAGCTTTGCTATGAGACACTGAACATTTTACATACCCAAGGAGGAATTCATGACATCAAACAACTTGAGGCAGGAAAAAAGAAGAAACTGGATTACAGCTTCAGACTGAATGCTCCTTTCACTCTTTGTTTCTGCATATCACACTTAGGCATTACTGTTTCATGAGTCCTACTTACAGTCTGATGCCTTCATACCTACCTTGTGTATTTATTCTCCTGGTTGTAAAGTATTTTGATGAAATACAAAAGAATATATCATCACCATGACGGCTTCATGACTGTATTGCTATATTAAAAAAGAGGGTCTGAAAAATTGAACGAGAGCCAAGTCTTTTTGAAATGGGAGATAAAAATTATCTTTGTTTATAAAATCACAGTTCATTGAGAAATCACTTTGACTTAAGAAAATTGTGATTATAGACTTCTGATTAACTGAGCTGACAGAATAGGAAATAAGGAAGGATGGACTGAAACTGAATCTGTCACTTGGCTTTCAGTCTTATTAAAGGAACTAAATAAACAGTATAGCAGCCATCTAGATTACATCACTTTGACTCCCAGTTATGTAATTAAATTAACAGGACTGCTCCTAGCTATCAAAAGATCTGTAAATGATATAAGGGGCACATAGGTCTCAGATGATCTGTGCTGGAAGAATGAAATATGTTTCAATCTAATGCTGTAGATATGAACTAAAGATAGTCATGTTTACTGGCAGCTTTATATGTAAAGGCTAATTTGCTTCTTCTGCAGTTCTGTGTGTAATAAGTGTCTTTCTAAGCTGAACGTTTTAAAGTGTTTTTAAGATTTGTAGTAAATTGATTTTTTGTGTAAGGGAATATTAGTTTATAAAGATCTGTTTTTAGTGTAAAGACTGCAACATTGTATATCAGATAGGGGTTGAAGAGAGTTATTAAAACAACTTTACTAAAAAAAACAAAAAAACAACCGAACATACCAGAGGCTATGTTTGTGTATCTGTTGCGTTAAGAAACATTCTTTTTCTATCACCAGTTTTGAATTTCTAACTGTGTATAAGCAGACTGCTGACTACAAGATTACATGGTTTTCCAACAAATCTAAGATGTTTGTAACACATCAAAACAGATCAGCATAAAATCACAAACATTCATCTTGAAGTTGCAGTGCTTTACTTAAAATGGGAAATATGTAAAATCCACTTATTTTAGTTTTTAAATACATTTCTGTGTATTTAGAGTCTCTTAATGTCCAAATCAATTAATTTCACTTTATTTATATAGCACCAATTTACAACAAATCAGCTCAAGGCACTTAACAGAGACAAAACGTATCATGAAGCCAGATCTGTTCAACGTTTTTTATCTAAGAAAAACAAGCCAATTGCATCAACTCATTGACTTGATAGCAATACCTCACACAAAGCATGCATGTAGCAACAGTGAAGAGAAAAAAATCCATTTTAACAGGAAGAATCCTCCACCACAACCAAGCGAAGTTTTAGCGGCCTTCTGCCGAGGCGAACTGCGGCTCAATGAGACAGAAGTTAACATACAAAGAGAAGCAGCTATACATTTGTAGAGGTTTAAAAGTTCTCCGGGTTCCATGATGGGTCCTTGACTGGTCCATGGCAGGTCCTTCACTGATAACCAATGGGGTTAATGTAATTGTTAATTCAAATAGTTAATTTCTTCATGTATGAAACATTTTTAGACTCAAATATACTAGCTAAAGGCCATAAAATATTTGCATCTTACATTTCTAAAAAGCAGTTCTTGTTTCTTTCATGCTAAGGTCTAACAGGTTACACTCATGCATTGTCTTGACAGCTATGCCAGGCCATGCATATACTGTAGTCCTCGAAAAACCAAGAATTTTCATCAAACGAAATAACAAGCAAATATACCTTCTCTGGGAACATGTTTTAAAAATAGCAAGTTGCTGCCTAATGGATAGGGACGCTGCTGGGGTTCGTTGTCTTAACAAGTCTGTTTGTAACACGGACCATTTTATGGGCAGACCAGTTTTCTAAACATTTGCCTGGATTAAATTAATTAAGTAAAACAATGATGAAGTGAACAAACTATAAATAGGTAAGTAGAGATAGGTCCCTGCGAAGATAAATCCTTCTAACTAATATTTTTTTTTTCTTTCAAACTACCGTAAATCCTCTAATATAGGATGGGGCCTTTATTTCACTCAGGAACATCTTGTTCCAGGCCATTATTGGAAGGAGGCCAGAATTAGAGGCAGGCCTCTATTTCTATTTGATCAAAACAGACTACCAGTGGAATGAATAAAAACAAGATTTTTATTGAAAAAAGAACGGTATACAGAACATTATTCAGACATCTTCCACAGTTACCATAGGGTGTCGATATTTTCATTTGGGAAAACCAGGACACCTTGGACCGGGGGGGGGGGGGGGGGGGGGGGGTTTGATTGAAAGAACAAATGTCTCATCATCAGGATTTGCTCCGTGATCAGAGGAAATGTTACTTGGCGCACAACTGTGGTGAAAATTGGAAGTTCGGTTTAATATAATACAACTCTGTGAATAGTTCCGTCTGAAATGAATGAAAATAGTTGTTTTAATGGTTATTGAGTCAGATATGAGGCGGTAATGTTTGGTTTATCTGAATGTTTTTATCTGTTACTGTGTAAATGGGTTTGGCTGTAATTTAAAGCAACAGTGTGTAATTTTCAGCGACATCTAGCGGTCAGACTGCAGACTGCAGCAACATGAACATCTCCCCCCCACCGCTTCTCCCCCCCAACAATACGGCGAGTGTTACAGGACAAAATGTCTTCCACAACGTCCGCATCACCTACCTTCTCAAGTGTGAGGTTTGTTTACATAGATAATTTTACAGATAGTATTTCATTAGTCTGTGTAGGGTATAGATTTGATGTAGACTTAAGATAATAAATATACCCGTTATTTTTTCTACATCGTTGTGACGTTTTGATGAGCTGCTTTGCATGGTGATATAAACAGACAAAGTAATTGTAGTCATTAGTTTAAGAGCGAGATTGTGTTCGCTGGAAGAATATATATTCCCCGTTTACAGAGTCCAAGTCATGTTTGTGGCACGGGGGTTACAAGGCGAGGAAGAGGGAGAGCAAGAGGGCAGAGAGGCCGGGGTGGGCGTGCAGCCAGGGCCAGGCGAGGGAGAGGTGCCAGCGGGGTGACTAGAGCAGAGGAGGAAAGGCTTGAAGATCTCCAAAGGAGCCGGAGAGAAGTAACCGAGGTATATATCCGTAGCTCGCTAATATGCAGCTTCATATATCTGTCTCTCTCACACTCACACACGCCACTATCAGCTGTGGTAATTTTATGAAGCTGTGGCCTTATCTAGGTAATGCTACCAGACATCTTGACAATAGTTTGGTTGAAACGGGATGTGGGGGTGGGGTATTACGTCTATAAAAAGACAATTGTGTGTGTAGGATTAATTACCTGTCCAACAGAAAACTGGCAACTTGAGCGTCACTTTGAAAACCTTTTTCCTCCATCAGTGACTTCCATCGTGTAAATGCCGTGCCAATGTTGATCCATGTTTTTTGCCGTTTCTTGTCACGCTTGCGTTTATTCTCGTCGTGTTTCCGCTTCTTAGATGACGGGGGTTCGGTGTCCGCCGCTTTTCGTTGTGATACAGAGTAGGCATGATCCTCCATTCGTCTGATGTTTGGCCACACAGTTTGCAAAGTCACTCACGCCTGCCGCCTTGTTCACCTTTCTTGTTACTGAAGCGCAGTATACCTGCTTCTTCTTCTTCTTTGGTTTCAGGCAGACTAAACGCTTCTCAGGCATAATACTGCCATCTATTGTTCAGTACCGTCTCAGTTCATCTCTCTCAACTTGCCGTAGTTACTTTCAAGCGTAATGGGCAATCTCGCAATCGCTAGTTTGTTGCCTCTGCGCTTGCCGTAGCGCAAAGATGTCTGCCTCCATGGCTGCGAGACCCGCTCCTATGTAAATATAAATAACGAATTCTAAGGCAACGCAAATATTATGGTTAAAAGGCTGAGCTCATAGGTGATGATAAATAACATAGTTATGTATAATATATTCAATTTCTGACTTTATATCCCTGTAATTATTACACACTGTAGCTTTAAGGCAGATTCTAATATATCTGCAGAGTGGGAACTATAAATCTGATAGGAGTTTAATTTTTTTATTGTTGTTTTGCACAATATGCTTAACTAAGTATTTTTTGTTGTTGAATATTAGAGATTTTGCAGATATATTTTGTAGATACATTGTTTAGATTTACTTATATATTTCCAACCCTTTTATGGAATAGAATAGAAAATCCCCCTATTGTCCCACAATGGGCAAATTTACAGCAGCAGAATGATTATTGAAAATGGTCACACAAATGAGGACCTTAGAAAAATGTATAAGAATAACATAATAGGGAAGAGTTAAAATATAAAAAATGCAATTCTGTAAAGTGTTTTAACAATATAAAACCGGATAATTAATAACCAATGCTATAATATACCCTAATGCTATGGAAATTTTTACAGTGATGGATATTTGAAAATAGCAGCAACATCAGAGATGTGCAGAATGACAGCAGCAGGTTATTTAACTGACTAAGGTTTCTATCATTACATTTGATTTTATTTGTTCCTGCTCCCGGTGGTTGAAACCTTTATTCCACTCTGGATTCTTGTGAGTGTAGTCTTTGTTCACTTTAACTTTTTTTTTAAATAAATAAAGAAAGAAACAGTTTTGAAAACCTCGGTATTCATTCTTTTCCTGCTTTGTGTGTCAACTTTCACGGTTGCTAAGCAACAGAGCATACAGCGGTAAAACCCGCCGAAGGGAGGACCTCTCTCGAATTTACAGACAGAACTCTTCCGGCCTCCTTATTTTCAAGGACTTCGAAGGATCCAGTCTAGGTAGACCGCGTCCTTGGAGGATGAGTCCTAGGTTTTCGAACAGAGCAAGAGCCTCTGATTAAGAACAGGGCTGCCCGCACTGACGCGGCTCAGGGATTACGTCACACGGAGCGTCGTGCGCAGTGAAATCAGGACATTTCCTCACTTTCAAAAAAAAAACCGGGACGCCCGGGACAGGACGTGAAATACGGATATGTCCCGGGAAATACGGACGTTTGGTCACCCTAAGTTACCATGTCTCGCTTGGTTTGAAGTAAAAAAGAAAAAAAAAATCCTCCAATTCTGTTTAATCCTCCTCCTCAGTTTCCTCTTCATCTCTCCCTTTAATCTCCTCATCACTCGCGCTCCTCCTCATGTTCTGCTGCGTGTCTGCTCTCTTCCTCGCGCAGACAGGCAGCAGTCAGGGCCTGTCGTCCAGCAGCGCAGGGCTGTGATACTTGTATGTTACTACCACAAGTATAATGTTGAGGTATGCCCAGAAAAAACTTTTATAGCCCCGGCCTGTATGAGAGACCGGCCATTATTTACCTCCTCTGACAGCGAGACCGGCCAATGTTAGAGTCCCGGCCGCTAATGGAATACAGGCCAATATTAGAGAATTTACGGTAGCTTCGACTCGTTAGCAAACATTGCCCTACTGTGGTACTTGTATGTTACTATCATAAGTTGTTGAGGACTGCCCAGGAACATCGTTGGTTCTAATTATAGCCCCGGCCTGTATAAGAGTCCGGCCAGTATTTACCTCCGCCGCCAGCGAGACAGGCCATTATTAGAGACCTGGCCACTAATGGAATTCAGCCCAATTTTAGAGGATTTACAGTATCTAGCTATTCATGGTTGTATGGGACTAGAGACTGTCCAACAGTCATTCCTAAGGGACAGGTCCCTAATGGCTTCAGGGCTAGTCATACCTACACAAACCATTCCATCCTTAATTCCTTGAAATAAATCATTATGTCCTTGATGTTTTTGTACTTGTAGATAGATTTGACTTATCAGACTTATATAACCTCCTTTTAAAATAGTAGACCAAGATAGCAACACTGTTGATAATGCTCTTAACTAGTCAGTGTTTAAAGCAAATATGAAACTTCCCCATAACCAGAGCTAGTTCATGCATGTTGAGACTAGATATATGCTTCATGGTTTAACAGGGACAAAAAAACAACAACACAGTAGACCACCACACCCTAGAGAAGATTTAATATGTCAAAACCAGAATTGCAAAAAGAAAAAAAGTATGAATTTTAATGACCATATGCCATTTTATCTGATAAAACTGGACTTTTGTAAGTATAACCTAAGCTTTAAGTGTTCAAATTTGTCCTGTCTTCTCTTCCCCAATAACCAAAAGCAGACGGCTACCCTCCTTCTGCTGGAGGTTTCATCCAGCTGAAGCGGAGTTTTGTGTACCCTTGTAGGCCAGTGAGGAAGCTTTCATGGTGCAAAACTGAGCCAAATCGGACACATTGTTTCAATTAATTTTACCCGTTAAATAAAGAATTAAGTCCCTGTTAAGTTTATGGCCCTGGACATCCTCATCCAGCAGTTTACTTTGCAGAAGAAGATAGATGGAATAAGGTTAGACCACAATGTACAGTCATTGGAGCAAACGACCAAGTGATAGATGTGGAATTAGGGCAATTTATCAGCTGGTGGTTAGTTACACTGGTGATGGATGGAAATACACTGAAAGTTCAATAATAAAATGCAACCTATATATAATGCAAATAGTAGATACACATTAGAAGACTATAGTGCTACAAAGTCTGCACTTATTACACTATGAATGCCAGGAAATTGACATGAAAGTACAGACACCAACCGACTGCACTTCTTAATTAGTTATCCAGTGGGGGTATGTAAACTGGGACAAATCATCAATGCTAATGGGAAATGCTCTTTGATGCAATGTAACGTACAACTGCAACTTAAGGTATAACTTGCATAATAATACATCTTCCTGTAGCATGTCAGAAAAATAATTGTTTATGCATCTGTGTCTCTAATAACACCCATTTCTACAAGCATCCTCAAAACCCTAAAGAAAGTTTAAGGGAAGTAACAAAAAGGGCTCATGCATTTCTAAAGGCTCACCCTGAGGGGCCATGAGGCAGATGGGCCTCAGAGGAGTGAAAATGAGCAGAATGTGATTGAGCGGAAAAAGTGTACAAAGACACTTAAAAGAGTGAGCAACATGGCAGCAGCATCAACGGGGTGGGATGTGAGATAAAAACACCATGAAAACGCTACATTAGTTTCCTCTAGTGCTGGTGGAGGCTGTAGCCATAATCATTTGCTAGTCTAATGGCAGGGAGGCAGTGATGAGAGTTAATGCATACTGTCACAGGAAATTAAAGAGAGGGGGGGGGGGGCATTTTGAGGCAAAATTCATTCAGTCCCCACCCCCTTTTTTAGGACTTCACTTGATTGATAGTCCTCTAAATGTTGCTCTACATTTAGATGTAATCAGGACAGTCTTATCATAAAAGATGAAAGACCTCTCTATTCTGGGGTTCATTCCATTTATACTCAGCCACTTAATTTATCAGGGCGGTATCTGAGTACTGCCACAATGAGGAAACTGGCATAATCTAGAGTGCCATAACCAGCGGTTAGAATGCTGGCCATATGGGAGAGCAATGTAACATTTATGAATAATGTACCACGGATCCGATTGTGCCAGTGATCTTCACGTAGCGCATAGTGTATTAATTACATTACAGCTGATTTTGACATATGTTCCTCAGATGGTCTGTGTTACTTCCAAGGCTCGACTTGATCAAATGTTTCATTTCACAGACGTTACATCAAATCTGGTCTCAAGCCATAAATTCAATAGTTTGAGGGGTGTTAATAGTTCAGAAAAGAAGAAAATGAAAGAAAAATGATGAACTTGGCAGAATAGACTTTAAAATCTTTGACCATGTCATCAATAGCATGTAGAGCACAAAAGACTCATAGTGACAGATTTCTGGCACTCCTCCAATAAGATTGGTGCTTTAATCGATGAGCTTTGTTCTTATTACATTTTAGATGTAGATTGCTGTTTTTTGTCCATGCACACCATCTGATCTTGCATAAAGCCTCTAGACGAGTATGAAAAATCATCACTGATCAGATTACAGAGGATAGCTGTTTGTTCTCTTCTTATATTTCTATGCTTTACTGTCATAACAAAAAATTAGGCAGCTAGTTTCCAACTTTTAAGTCTTTGAAGTTTGAATCAATCATTTAGCGTGTTTTAAATATTTGGCAATGGAAATAGCATTCTGTGAATTTGAAAGAAAATGTATTTGATTTTTATTTTTTTTTTAAGTTAAAAGCCTGACTCTTTATCCTTTACTTTTATGTTTTGTTGATTATTGTTCTCTAAAATGTCCTCTTTACTAAGGCTCTTGGCCCTGCATGTTCTTTATTTTTGAGTTAAACATTTGAGGTACACGCTCTCAGAATAAGAAGTGTTCTAATTTTGTGTAACTTGTTAAATTAAAGTATTGGGTTAATAATTACCTGTAAAATCACTGACTGTGTTATAACAGAATGTGAGTAAAACAAAGTGTATTATATCATACAGGTTTGATATTAAGTAGAGATTTAATTTAAGGTTTTCAATACTTTCAAAAAATATGCTCATACATTGTATTTACAGAGAGGAATAATAAGTATTTGACCATCCTGCTATTTTGCAAGTTCTCCCACTTGGAAATCATGACGGGCTCTGAAATTGTCATCATAAGTGCATGTCCACTGAGAGAGACATAATCTATAAAAAAATCCAGAAATGCCAATGTACGATTTTACAATTTTACAGCTGCAAATAAGTATTTGAACACCTAATAAAAGCAATATCTGGTACAGTAGCCTTTACTTTTATGTTTTGTTGATTATTGTTCTCTAAAATGTCCTCTTTACTAAGGCTCTTGGCTCAGAGAAAAGGACACTATAATACGTCTATTTCCAGAGAATTTTTAAAGACAATAAATTTTAAAAGATTTAACGATTAGACTTGTTGGTATATTATGTGGCTATGATTCATGTTTGCACTGCATATCCTTTCAGATCTGGGCTTGAATATTGCTACTCTTGACTTTTACTTGGTGTTAAATCAGAATCTCTTTTTTTTTTTTTTTTTTTTTTTTTTGAAGTGGAGAAACATTTGAAAAGGCCAAGAGATGAGAGGTTGGAAGAAACAAAAATTGTATAGCTTTTTGTACACAGTGAATTTTGCCAAATCCAGGCAAAGCTCACTGAGTTTCTGGGAAGTAAACCTCAGCCTATGGAGGTAGTGGTAAGACAGGCCAATCAGTTGAATTCAGCAGAGGCCGTTGCACTGAATGGATCCCCTACCCAGTCATACTCATAGCAGCCATCAGGAAGTATTTTTCGAAAAATCCCTTTAATGACTAGATCTTCTGTTTCAGACATAGTATCATTGTGGTAACATCACAGCGATTCTAGTAAAATCAGTAATGTTCTCATTGGAGTAGCATTTCACTAATAAAGTCACATATTTTATGTCTCCGGCTTACAAGTGAAGCCACCGATTTTTTCTGTGTTGTCAGGGAGGTGCAAATTTCTGCACAAAAGCTATAGGATTAGTTCATTTGGTTTTCCAAATAAAATGGGGGGTTAAGTTAGATTAAGGATAGTTTGAAATTACTGTATTAGAAATGCATGTTGTGCGTTTATTGTAATTTATTTTCCGGTTTTCTTTGGATTTCATTGACTCCTAGCTGTTCCATATCAGATCAATGGCTAAATAAGGTGTTTTTCTAAAAGTAGAAAATGTTTTGCATTTTTAGGATGTATTTTACAACATACCGAAATTATTCAATTTTCCAGGTGTGTTTATTATGTAATTAGACTCAGTAATTAGACAAGAACAGACTTAAACCTTGCCTGTCAGTTTTTGGCAATTATGCTGAAATGAAAAAATGTGGCCCTGAAAATGTTTCTTCTGTTCTGTTCTGAACAGAATCTGTTCTGTTTTACGACATCATTTCAAGCCTTCAGTTTTCTGAAATTATTTTAATTTGCTCTGTTAGACATTATTAAAATATTCAACAAGTCACTCAACAGTTATTTTCATCTAAGCATTAGTGCCTTTGATGAAAACTTAACTACAAAATTTTCTCTGTAGAAAAAAAGTTTTTAAATTATATTTTTAAAGCCTAACCGAAAGCCTTCTCCTAGAGCCTTATTTAGCTCTCATCTTTTGTCTAGTTATTATTACTAATATTAGAGTTATAACTTAAAAAACATACAATGGTGTGTATGTTTAAACTCTAGTTTAACTCTTAACTTATTTTTCCATGGATTTAGTGTATATATTATCACATGTTACAGTTATTATCAAAGAGAAATCAAATGGTGATAAGATAGGATTGGCACTGATGAATTGTTTGAAAAGTCTTTGTTGCTGTATTTGCTTAGTTATATATTATTTTTCCTTCATTGTAATAATAAGGTAAATCTCAGATATCTACATTATAAATAAAAAATACTTTTGTTGATTATTAAAGTCAGTTCACATTTATAAGGAATGAATATCTTGAATTGATTAATATAAGCAAATATTCATATCAAGTAAAAGCTGGGGAGTCAGTGATGGATGGACTTTAAAATGGATCCACCCAAGCCAACATAGCACCTCTTGCAGTGCTGTCAGGATAAAAATATGTAAAAAAATAAAAAAAATAAAAAAAACGTCCTCACCCATCGTGGGTGGTCTCTCTTTTTCCTCCAAGCTTGGGTCCTCTACCATTAGCCTTGGAACTTGATTGTTTTGCGTAGTATCTCTGCTTTTCCCAGAACTGGAACTTTTCTGGACTGAGATGTCTGATGTATTTCCAGGGATCTGCTTTAACCACTCCTCCAGTTTGGGGATCACTGCCCTGAGTGCCCCAACTACCACGGGTACCACTGATGCCTTGACCTTCCAGGTCTGATGTTGCAGTTGCTTGGTATTGCTATGTCAACCACAATGGCTTTTTTTCCGCTTCGCCAGTTTTTCATTGTAGTCCCATTTCTCTGACTGGGGCTAACTGTATGTGCTCTCTTCATACTCTGACATGGGAGCTGGCTCAGAGTTCCTCTGCCAAGCTGTGTGTTTTCTGGACGGGGCCACCTCCGGAGCTGATTGATCGTTGCCTTTTGTATCTGCTTCTTTCTCTATGTCTGCTTCTGTCTCCTTGAACCCCAGTCGGCCTCAGCAGATGGCCGCTCACACTGAGTCTAGTTCTGCTCGAGGTTTCTTCCTGTTAAAAGGGAGTTTTTCCTCTCCTCTGTTGCTACAGGCATGCTTGAGTTTAGTGATTGCCTTTGAGTCAAAGAGTCAATGCAATCAGCTGGTTTTCCTTAGATTGAAAACTTTGAAACTATTTGACTGGATGATCTGCTTGAATCGTCTCCGTAAAGTGCCTTCAGATGTATTGGCATTTTATAAATAAATTTAAATAAATTTAAATAATTAGTTTTACATTAAAAACAGTCTAAGAAGACTTGGATTGTTTCTTGTTTTGACAGGGAAAACAATAATTTATAAATGGTAATGTAGAATATTAAAACTTAAAATACATTGTTTTTCATATTCTGCCATTTGCAGTTTTTACCACATACCTCATAAATGGTTAATGTTCACCTTCAGTCACAACAGTGGACCACCATTGTACAAAAGTATATCATAAAGTAGGATCATAATCTTATGTATGTCACAAAATGATGTGCTTTGTCCACTTCTTCTGTGCTCATTTAGATAACTACCCAGCAGACTAACATGCTCATCTGCTGTAGCTCTTTGTTTAAACAATATACAAAAATGTCTTCACACAGAGACGAAAATCAGTTGGGTCTTACCTCCTGTAAAATGGTCTTGTCCACTTGTACGGCAAAATATTTGTCAAATGTTCAGTAAGTTGGTTTTGGAGGTCATCAGAGATGTCTGATATGTGCCTACCAACAGTGTCATTGAAGAGAGAGATGGTATTCATTGTCTTGGCAGTGTTCTTATCTAACACGATTGTGACTATGTCCAAAGCTGGCAGGAGTCCTAAGTCCTCTGTTATTGTGTGAGCTGCTTTGCATTTTGCAACGTGGGTTGTAACTTTGTATGAGGCGAGCAGTGCTTTTTTATTTATTGATGATCACTGACAAAAAATAGTTGCCCTGTTACTGATACTCTAAGAGTTTTCAAAGAAAGAAGGGGTGTAAAGGTGGCATGGTCCATTTTTTTTTGGTTTCATGCTATCCACTGCCAGACTTTCTGGAAACGAAACAGCGGTTTTATGGTATGCTCTAATTTGATGTGTACCCCTGTTACCAGCCACTGATCATCCTTTGTTTACACCAACAGAAAATCTCTCTGTTATCAGCCATATTTGCACCGGTGCCCTGAACTACTTTTAATTTTTCTTCTTCTGTTGCTTTTACTTTGTGTTATTTTAGATGTAGCCTGCTGATTTGTTTGAGCCCAGCTGAAACCTATTGACTGGAGCATTGTTTATGTTTCAAATATGAATAAAGAATGTTGAATTTTATGCATTTTTACCTCCACCAAGGATGTTATGTTTTAGGAGACTTTGTGTGTGATTATTTTGTCTGTGTAGTTATGAATGGATTTTAATAAGACTTCATGGATTGCCAAGAAACAATTCATGAAATCTTGGTGATGATCCAGATCATAATCTAGAGACACAATTCTTTTTTAAAGGATTATTTAAACATTTTGCAATTTAGATTTTTTATTGAAGTATTTAATTGATTTAACCAACCTGTTTATTGCAGCGTGTAAAGAAAAGAAGATATACATTTTCAAACAATTTTGACCTTCACCTTTGTTTTAGCCCTGGAGGGTGCTATATTTTGGAAGGTGATATAGAATGCTGTATTTCTGTACTCTCTAAACAGCTTGAACGAACAAGTAAAATCCTATGATGGGTATTTGATTCAAATCCACAAAACCTACATTCAACACACTGGCTCAAACTCAGATGGAAATGCCTAAATAACTGGGTTGATTTCTTAATTTGGAGCTTTTTATGAATTAATTTTGTAAGTACATAGTGACAGAACAAAAGAGATTATGGGGAAATAATGCAATTGAGTAGGGTAATTGCTGTACACTGGTGTGTGTCTTTTTAACAAAAAGGCCCTTAAATAAAATAAATGTAAACACCCTTCATGCCGGTAAAATGCATTGTTGCATCTGATTCCACAGCAAATAGATTTCCCTGCCAAATGCATCTGCTTGTATATCAGGAAAACAAAAAAGACCAACAGCCCTCCATATTTTAATTACTCTTCACTATCAGTAGAATAAACATTTCTATGCTGACACCGAACATTTTCTACTCAGTAGAAAAGAGGAAATGCATGCCGCTGCCAGCAGCAGTAAAGTTAAATTAGCATCAATCCTTTCAGATTTAAATATTATCTGATAAATAACATTTAATAAAAACTTATTTTTTTAATTTTGTTCTTCTCATACTGTGCCCTGCAGGGTGGTGAAAAAAGCTGACATCAGCATACAGATGACTAGAATTGAAGAGGAAGGTGTCTAATTATCTAAAAGATCAAATACTTTGCCCATCCCTGTGGGTAAATCATCGCTCAGAAGCTTCTGTCCTCCACAAAGAAAGAACAATGTTCGTCTTTGAGCTGACAAATCAAAGCCCTGCATGTTCTTTATTTTTGAGTTAAACATTTGAGGTACATGCTCTCAGAATAAGAAGTGTTCTAATTTTGTGTAACTTGTTAAATTAAAGTATTGGGTTAATAATTACCTGTAAAATCACTGACTGTGTTATAACAGAATGTGAGTAAAACAAAGTGTATTATATCATACATGTTTGATATTAAGTAGAGATTTAATTTAAGGTTTTCAATACTTTCAAAAAATATGCTCATACATTGTATTTACAGAGAGGAATAATAAGTATTTGACCACCCTGCTATTTTGCAAGTTCTCCCACTTGGAAATCATGACATGCTCTGAAATTGTCGTCATAAGTGCATGTCCACTGAGAGAGACATAATCTATAAAAAAAATCCAGAAATCCCAATGTACGATTTTACAATTATTAATTTGTATTATACAGCTGCAAATAAGTATTTGAACACCTGATAAAAGCAATATCTGGTACAGTAGCCTTTGTTTGCAATTCCAGAGGTCAAAAGTTTCCTGTAGTTTTTCCACCAGGTTCTGTAAAACCTTAGTTTATTGGTCTGCTGGTATATTCCAAAAATCATGGTTTCATTAGTAGCTAGATAAAAACAATCAAGATTACCAAAAATAATGAATTTAAAAAATTAGTTTGTAATTAATCTATGTAATGTGTTCAATAGAATGCAGTTACTGATAACAAACTTTTACAATGCCCATTTTCATTAAGCATGTCTATTTGCTGTTTTTTACTTCCCTCTACTTGAATGATCCTTATTAAATTTCTGTATAGCTATAGTAACTGTTAAATATAAGGTCAACTTCTCTGCAATTTATTCTCAGGATAGAGATCATAACTGCATTAAAAGCATCATGGAGATAATGGAATTTAAAACATTACAAAGAACATTAAAACAACCAAATTCTGAAAGTAATAGCAAAGCAAACATAATTCAAAATAAAAAGCATATGGCCAACTAACAGGACCCTGCCAGCTTCCTAAACTGATTGGCTCTGCATGGGGAGCAATAAACAGAGACGTAGCCAAGAAAGCCTTTTTTACTATGGATCAGCAGAGATCCTCAGTTAAGGTGTGTGACAGAACAATTATTGGCTATTCACAAAGATGGCCTTTATAGAAAAGTCTCAAGAAGAAACTCTTTGAAATAAAACAAAAGATGAGGTTTCTCTCCCATTTGCCAGAGCAAACCAAAGGCTGATGAGATAATAATTGAACATTTTCATCAATATTCAGAAGTTATGCTTCAATACCTTCAGAATGTGAGAAAGTAAGTTTATAGTATTGAACAAACTACAATGGCATGATCAAGTAAAGTAACGTAAATGTGGAGAGCAGAATACATTTAAAGACATTTCTTTTCATGTTTTTAAAAAGAAAAAGCATAAAGGCAAGAAAAAAAGAATTAAGTTTTAACATTTGTTTTATAAGAGCTGAGGGTTTCTGCATTTCCCCAGTCTTCTGTAAGTTTTTTTATATATATAAATAGAGCATAAAAACCAAATGCTACCTCTCCATATTTGATTCTAGTTTGTGTAATTCAGAGCATAATGGACCCATAGAGCCTCTGAGTTCTAAAGTGCTGAATGATACCCATTCTCTGAAGGTATTTACTAACATAGATATTTTAAAGTTAAATTGCATAAGCTGTGTGTTTATCAAAGCTGCTTCTTTTATACAGACATGGTTACTTGAATAAAAATACTGGTAATGCAAAAGTGTTGCAAAAACTAAACAGAATTATTTTTTGTTTCAAATAACTACTCATTCTATATTTCTGTTCACTTTTTGTGTAAGTTAGCTAGAATGACCTTCCAATGCTGAAGGCTAAGATGACCTATGATCGCCAGAGGGAGGTTATAATTGCCTTATATCTTATATGATAATGCTTTAGTGGCGGGGGGGGGGGGGGGGGGGGGGGGGGGTGCAGAATAATGCAGCGTGAGACTTGGGAAGAAGCACCTCCTTGCTGGGTGTAGCATTTTTAGATAAGTTGAAAAAACATTTAGTAGTTCTGCACCATTTTTTCTGGTCCCATAACAATGGCCAAGTGAGTTCTATCTGAGAAACATCCCTCTTCGTATTGAAGTGGGATGATCAAAATTATATTTGAAATAATATGAACCATTGACAAACACTAAGAAACAATATTGTATTTCACTGTTGGACTAGCTCAGCTTAAACCCAGAAAGGTCTTAACCTTTGGAAAGACCTGACCATTTGACTGATTTATTTGATTTTACAAGACAACAATTTTTGTTTGTAGATTCCAAAGGGTGGTAGAGATATACCCCAAAAACTTGTAATGTAATTACTGATACTTTCAGGGAATAAGGACCCAGAATTCAACCAAAACAAAGACACTTAAGTGTAAGACAGTTTAAACTGTGTTAAAAACTGCAGCAGGTCGCACGGTTATCATCAGCGTCTCTGGAAGAAACCTCTGGAAGCAGAAACAAAAGGTGAGTGATGAACAAACTGTACGGTGTATATACATATTAGTGACCGCCACTAACATTCTCACAGTCCAGGGTTTGGTGGGACCAGTGAGCGTGGGCTCCAGCTGCCTGATAGGCATGCTAACGATCCCCAGTCTGATCAGGGGACCCATGAAAGGGGTTTTAGAGAGTACTCTGTGGTCAGGGGCAAGACAGGGGAACAGAACTGTGAAGACAATGGCTGGCATGAAGTCCAGGGGGAATTTCCAGAATCCGTAGTGAGAGATGAGATCCAGTGTCAGGTACAGGCAGCCTTAGAGATCTGACAAGGGTCAGGATTGCTCAGATAATCAGGAGAAAGAACAGGTCAGGCAAACAGGCAGTCAATCAGATCAGGCAGGGGTCAGACAGGCCCGGGTATCAACAGACACAACAGGTCAGAGAAACACGCAGGCAGGAAGTCAGGAATAGAACACTGAAATAAATCTCAGCAATGGCTCGAAATAATCTGAGACTGATGTCTGGTATGAACTTGTAGATGCCGGTGGATAAAATGATTGGTCACGAGAGCAGTTTGGAGAGCAGACCAACATCAGAGATCATGAAAATTAGTTCTAGTATTTACTCAGGCGACTTGAACTCAAAAAATGAAGGCAAACATTTTATAATGTCATTTTTAAAAAAAAACTTAACCTAGTCTTATTTACATTCTTTACAATTTTGTGCAACTTTTTGGTAGTTTACAAAACAATACAATAAAATATATTGGAGATTGTAATGGTGTGCAATTAGGAAAATATTTGAAAAAAATGAGATAGGAATACTTTTCAAAGGTAATATGCACATGCTCAGATGCCTTTAGACATTCAAGAGGCAACTAAGAACAAAGCAAAGTCTGATTAGAAATGAATCGCAACCAGAACTTGAACAAATGCATTGCATGCTGTAATTGTATGTGTAAAATTCAAATTTTTTGCTTAGAAGTGTAATTTCTCATCTTAGCTGCTTGTATGCACTGTTCATGATCAAAGCCACACTACATTAAATTAGTTAGGTGGCAAGTAATCACTGTTAATCTTAGATTTTATATCAGCTCTAATAGAAAAAAATATCTATATCACAAAGATTGTCTGGATTAAAAAAATATAATAGCTGAGAGTTCAACTTAAACGGTTCAAACTGATGCTTGACAAATTGCTGTACAGACTCTATTTAAGTAGATTTTTTCTGTTAGTCTTTATGAGTTTTCTTATAATTTATTAAATTGAAAATATATATGGCTATCTCTACTGCTGACTCCAGTGAGGAAAAAGTCTCTGCATCTGCTACCAATACTATTTACCACTTTTTTCTAAATAAAAAAATCTAGTGACTTTATTTCTTCTGATACCATTGTACTTTTCAATAGCTCCACACTTTGAGTCACGCATGCATTATAACAACTCTGAAAATTCCCCAAAAAAGGAGTTTCTGTTTTGTTTTGTTTGAACTGACCATCTCTTTAGCTTCAGACAGTAGAAAGCTCACAAACTGAATGTGAAAGTAATTAACTTGCTTTATGGGATGTTTTTATTTTCCTATTGCAACTAATACACTCATTAAACTAAAGTTTACAGTCTTCACAGGAAACTAAGGATGTTGCGCATGGATCAATGCACTGCTGAGATTGAGAAAGAGGCAAAGCAAATGATTGTGCACAGATTTACAATTTTATTAAGCAACCCAAGTAGAGTCCCTGACTGTGATCGAACACTTTGCTTCTCACAGAGTCAGTTACGCAATACTAAACACTGCCGCAAACCAAAGCAGATGAAAAATAATGCTTTTTACTGTTAAATATGAGGGAAAATCATCTATGCATCCGGCTCCCTTCTCACATGAAGTGGTTGTTGCAGTGTACGTCCCAGTAGTTTGAAAATGTCCCAATAATTCATTTCACAGTTCTATGAAAGCACTCAGCCACAAAATGAAGTTAGATTGATTATGTAGTTCCTTTATCTAAAATGAAAATAAAAAATGCAAAGTAAATCATTCTTATTATGCTAATGAAAACTGCTGAATGAAACCAGTGCTGGATTACAATGCAGATCGTAACAGCATGAGCTGAATTGAACCACCCTTGGAATATTAACTGCTCATCCTTGCTTTCCAGAGTTTCTTTGCTAGCCTTAAAGGGGTATGGGATTCATACTAGTGAAGAATTCAAAGATAAAAAATAAAAAACAATAAAAAACTGTACTGGTGCTTTAACAATATAAAACATAACACAAACAAAATATAGCACACAAATGCAATGAGCAAATAGGGGGACACACAAGGAAATAAAAAATATCTATCAGTTACGCAACATGCAAAAAAGAAAAAAAAGATTGGAGATGCAAGTTTTCCATAGCTTTTATGGAGTTGTATTCAGCAGGTAGTTGATGCTCCCTGCTTGCATCTGGTAATAAAGGAAACAACTTCCCATGATTTGATAAATAAGGCGTTATATTTGCCATGCCAGAATTTAGGCATGTCAATGGTTTACATGTTTTTTAAATAAAGTCGGTATAAAAAGCTATGACAGGATTTTGAGATTAGAGTGGTTTTTAATACATACAGGTCTCATGAAAGGCTGGTTTATACTCAGAAACCAGGTTGTGTGCGTGTGTGTCGCCTCTTCCGCAGACATTGCTGCACCTCTCCAAAACTGTAGATGACCGCAGACAGTGCAGCAGACAGGAGGCCTCTGATTGGTCAAACCTACTTCCGCTCTACATGTAAATACACTATGTGTATTTACTGTTTGGTACCTCAACGGCTCGTTTTGTTTGTATGGCCGCCATTGTGGAAAACGACTTTTTAAGATGGACCAGGTGTCATGATTGGTTCTCAGAGAAGCCCAATATGCAGAACACCACGGAAACAGATGGAAAGTTTTATAATGTTTATTAAAAACACAAGCACATGAATTATGTGAACTGGAACTGGTTCTGGCCGGGGACTGGTTCACTGGAGTCTGTGAGGATGACAGTTCAGTTAGCGTTGGCACTGGAGAGTTAGCGTTTGGAAGTTTCAGAAGATTACCTTGAGGAGTCCGGTTTTCTATTTGAGGAAGGAACTGTTGGGTCCAGAGACTGATTTGTTCAGCAGAGTTCAATAACCGCTTCAGCGTCTTATTTCTAACTTGAATGCAGACCTTGGGTTTTGGTTTCCAGCTCTTAGCCAAGAGCTGCAGAGGAATCCAGAGGAGAGTCTTCAGGTTTGGCTCTGAGGGCAGGCTCGGCAGGTTAAGCTCATCCAGAGCTTCCAAGGGAACAGGTTTCCTGTGAAGCATAGACAACGAAGGTTAGAAGAGAGACTGATCACTAGGGAGATCACTAGAGATTCTCAGGAGGTTCTAGGCTTAGGTGCTAACCAAACTGGATCAACACTGCGGCATTGAGGCAAGGTCTGAAGGCCGGTTATATACTGCAGGTCCTCCTGATGACGAGATGCGCCTCAGGTGTGTTGGAGGCTCAGCTTCAGGAGGATCCACGGCGCACTCTGCTGGAGACGGATGGTACCGCTCCAGATCCCAACACCAGGTAGAAAAGCTAGGTGTTCAAGATCGCTGGGACCCTTTTTCCACCTGGATACCCTCTCTTTTTCACCCTCATGTCCCTACCGTTATCGCACAAACTTGCCCCTTTCGTTTTTCCACTTCCTTACCGCCTCGGCTGTATCTTGACCCATGACTGTCCCTCTTGTGTTGTTTCTTGAAATAACTTTGGGCATAAATCAAAAATATCTGCTTCATACCTGCGACAAGCTCACCGTGGCACACTGCTGCGGTAGTATAACCACCCCTTCAGTCTTACCAAGTCTTGGGATAGATGTTACCTTTAATTGTAAGAATAAAGAGAATCTGAATGTATACTAAATGAAGATGGGAAAAGAGCTTTGACTTCTGAGTTTTTGTTGTCCCTGTTCTGCTCTTTTGGCCTGATCTCTTTCCAGACTATTACCTAGTTTCTGACTGTTACTGACCTTGGACTGGTCTTCTGACCCTAGCTTGGAAATCCCTTCAGCGTTTTTTTGGACTTTTGATCTTCTGGCCTGGGGACCTGTTCCTGCTTCGACTCTGCCTTTGAATAATCCCTCCGGATCCTTCTGCTCCTCTGCGTGCTCTGGCTTCGCCTTTTTTTTTTGCTGCACTTCTCTCCTGGAACTCTGAAAATGGCTTTTGCCACAAGCTATGGAAAAACCGTTGCTCTTGACTTCACTCCTTCTTCTGGGCTCAGACGGAACTTTCCCTGGTTGTTGACTCACATGCTTATCATTGTTTCCCATCTGAATCCTGAAGTCACTAACCTGAGTTCCCAACTCTACAGAGTATGCAGTGAACCTGCCCCAGTTGACGAGCAGCCACACGCTTACTTTTTAATAAATGCTTTTTTTGGAATCCCCCCTGTCTGGGTCCTACATTCTGAGCTTCTGACAATAAGATTTTTACTGCTAACTTCATAGATCCCAAATGTAAGAAATGTGTTATTGTTTTAGTATTGACACAAAAAGAAAAACTGTCCTCAAAGGCTGAAAACCACTGGATCCAATTTGGCATCCAATCTGACAGAAAATTGGGTCACAAGATGTCTCTAGCAATTAGAACGCATTAAAGTGAACAAGCAAAATAGACCAGAGGCAATGAGTCAGAAAGGAAGTCAGACAAGATGGCGAAGTAAAACACATCTGCAATGGGATAACTGGGAATTAAAATGGTCAAATTGTGGCACAAACTAATACCTACTAAAAACTGCGTGTTTACCCATGGTAGGAGTAAGGGCTGGGTGATAAAAGAATAAAGATATGTATTGCAAATAACATTTAATAAAATGTTTTTTTATTGTGTCACACACCATTGAAATTAAACAACACTGATTTCATTTTTCCCCTACATTGCAGGACATTGCCATAGCAACACTAAAACCACATATTGTGCAGCTGTAATTCTGATGCATCTCTCAAGAATGAAAATATTTCTATGCTTCCTGTAGTAAAAGGTATTTTAATTACTGGTTGCTGTTATTTTTTTCATTCTTTTTCTCCTGGTAGATGAAGACATTTGACTATGGTCATGGTTTTGTTTCTGTTTAAGTTTTCTTTTTGAGTTGTTTTCCGGTTGTATTTGAGTTCATACACTATGTTTTTTTTGTTTGCCCTCTGTTGCCCTCTTGTGTCAATGTCCTTCCCCTAGCTCCCTACTAGATTCTTCTGCCCACACCTGTTCCTCGTCTGCTAATTAGTCCTCCTATTGTTTCTGTCTCCCATATTTACACCTCCTCTTCAGTCAAGGTTTGCTGGTTCCTTTTCATTTCTTTGCTCTTCATTTGTGTTTGCCCTGACAAAATGATTGGGATTTCGTGTTGGAGCAACACAACGTAATCTCTTTTCTGTCATCTTAACACATCTCTTCTTCATCTCTTTTCTACTTTGGTTTTTATAATTTTTTCTAGCATTCTTTGTCTAGTTTACTTTCAGTTATATTCAGGGGCGTTGCTAGGCACAAAGCTTTACTGGGGCACTGGCCCCCTACCGCATATGCCCCTCCTGCCATACACAAATACAGACAAGCACACTGCCCCACCCTGATAAATTCCTACCAAAATTACCAGTTGAGATATTAATGAGTGTAAGAGCATATTTGTTTTAACAGACATGAACATTTTCAACATTGCAGCTATAAAAAATAAGACATCAACAACTTTGACAAATAAAAAGTTTCCTTATACACATTCTGAAGTAATCATTAATTCCTAGGTTTCAGAGTTTTAGTTCGGGGGAAAGTTTAACTCATCCTGAACTAAGTTTTTATTTTATTTTTTGATCATTAAAGTGTTCCTCCTATTTTTTTATTTTTGCAAAGCGGTCAATCACTAGACTGTGACTCAGCTTAGAAAGTTCTTCCTTTTCAACTGATAAAATAGCAGGATGATGGAGGCTGTCTTGTCCCATTGTGCACCTCATCCAAGTGTGGATCCTTCTCAACACACTGAATGACCTTTCACAACTCCAGCTGTAGACTGGGATGGTGAGGAAGATCTGGATGACCTGCGTTAGTGTTGGGAACATGGTGTTATCAAGCAAGTTGAAAACACACTGCATATCCTTCATGACAAGGCTTTCTTTTTCAACCATAAAAAGCTCAAACCATTTTGAATTAAATGAACATTTTTTTTACTCCAACTTTGTCCTGGGGTTAGTGGGACAACTTCACTTGTTTAGGACCATCATGCTTTCCCCCTAAGTCACTAATGTCCCCTTCTTGTTTGTGGACGCTGGTTGTTGCTCCCTCATCACCTTCATGGTCCTGTCTCTCCTGTCTCTCCTGTCCTTCACCTGTCTCTCCTGTCTCTCTCCTGTCTCTTGCCTGTCAGTCTCGTCTCATCCTCCCTTTCCTACTCCAGCACCTTCATTCTCATTCTCTACAGCAAACATTAAAAAACCTTAAATCTATAATTATGTAAATATCTATCATATTGCTTATAACATTCCTAATGTAACTAGTTAGCTTAAATCACTAATTCATTACGGGACCTTACTTCCCTCTCTCTCATCTTGTTTTACTGCTTCCCTGTCTCTGCTTCGTCTGAGGAATTTCCTGATATCCATCTACAAACCAATGCAGTAATTTTCAGTTAGTAGCCTATAAATCATGTGGTTTCACTGGGAAAATAATGAAATTGACGGGTAAGAAACGTTACCAGAACTAAAAATGCGTTGCGGCCGCACAGTGTCCCATCCAACTCAGCTGAGAGCAGCGCGTTAATTTACCTGCAGTTCATTCAGTGACATGCGCTGACGTGGGGGCGCTAATTCATCCTCAACTTGGAGTAAACAACACACTTGCTACGCATTTGAGTAGAAATGTACGTCTCCTCCCGTTGGAATTATCTAAATTGATGCATTAAAAAAATTTATCACTGTTGCAAATATTCATGAGATTTATACTGGGGCACGTGCCCCAGTAAATGGGGTCTGGCGACGCCGATGGTTATATTTTAGACTTAACTGTCACGTGACTGCTGCTTGTGCCTTCTGGTGGAATGATAGGGCTCTCATAGTCTTCCTATTCCCCTCATTTTTCAGTATCACCTCAACCATCACCATTGCCATGCAGCACACTATTGCAAGCATTATTGCATCAAATTATCATTTGCAACATATCAGATTATGGTGACTTAATTCATATGTATTCATGTTGACACTGGTTGCATAGAATAGCATTACATTTCAGCACTGGTCTAAGAATTGTAACTGGTCTAGGAGTCCTAACTCACCATTGTCTTCTGTAAACTAATGTTGATTGGATTGCCTTGTATTGCCTTGCCTTGTCAACCTGGTATGTTTTTATTTATAAAGCCATCTAGGGTTTAAATTAACTTTATTGAACTGTATTGATCTGACATTGGAGAAATTTACCTCTGCATTTAACCCATTCCCTTGGGGAGAATGGGCTGCCACTGCGGTGATCGGGGAGCAATCGGGGGTTAAGGGTCTTGCTCAGGGACCTAGAGTTGCAGTCTGTGGGAGTGGGGCTCAAACTCAGAACCTCAGTATTCCAAGTTCTATGCCCTAACCACTAGGCCACCACTCCCAGTGTCTACTGTCCCCTTATCTCATGTCTGTACCTAAGGTCATACTGTGACTGGCAAAAAGCTGTCCAGTTTACTGCTTCAGATTAGAATCAACTGTAGAATTACGTACATTGAAGGAATTGTTAATTGTTAATGTCTTTAAGGCCACTCTTGCTATTTTAGTTCTGTTTTAAAAGGATGGCTGTGTTTTTAGTTTGTATTGTTTAATGTCTAAATAATGAGTATCAATAGGTTTTGATATTCGTAGTCTTCATTTGTAATTGTTGGTATGCTATTAGGTTTACCCAGGTCCCTCTTGTAAAAGAGATTTGTAATCTTAATGAGACATGCCTGGTTTAATAAAGGTTAGAAAAACAAACTTCCCCACATCATTGCAGGCACATTACTTAGCGTAGCATCAGCTTAGCCATAACACAGGGCAGCAGATGCTTACAAACTGTTCCCTCTCTGTTTGAGATATTTACTTTAGTTTAGGGCTGTTGTTCCAATAACACTTTCAGGTTTAATTACCTCTCAAATGGGTTGGAATCTTTTAGAATTATGTTTACACTGCTGACCCCTTCAGTTTAGCTGATGCAGCTCGTCCTCAGATCCCGGGGGACATTTCTTAGGAAGGTGGTAGGACATTTTGTTATGTTTTTCTTATTTTTTACAATATTGGAAATTATATTCTTGATTTAACAGAAAGTCAATGAAAGGAAGCTAAAAGGTGTCTGCTTTTTTGGTTCAGCTGATGACTTATCTACAGTTGTTGGACTTACTTATAATAAAGAATTATGAAAGGCAAGCTTTGAAGTTCGAACAAAGGCATTGACTAGTTTCTCAGCATAACCCCTAGACAAGATATGTCAGGTTTTTGCAATATTCTGGAGAAGAAAAGAGGAAATTCTAGCATATTGTTGGATATGATAAATAATGACATGTTCTACTTAAATATAACACCAAGATTTTTTACCTTATTATCTGAGATCAATGTAATGACATCAGGATGATGTCAATACCTAATCATCTTCTTTTTTCAAAGACTCCAAAGACAATAACTTCTTTTGTTTTTTTGGCAATCGGAAGCGTGAAGCTTAGTGATCCATGTTTTCTTTAAGACATGTCTTTAGTTTATGTAACAGATTAGGTTAATCAACATTTATACATACATTTAGCTGATTGTCATCAGCATTACAGTGAAAGTTAACCTATCCTATTTGATAATTCCACCAATGGGGAGAATATATATAGTTAAGAGATGTGACCCTTGCACTGATCCCTTGTAGTACTCCACAACTTACCTTGGAGCATGAGGAAGACTTATCATTATCATGAAGAAACTGAAATGTGAGAGTAACATAAGATTTAAACCAGCCCAGGATTGTTCCTTTAATTTCTACATAAGGTTCAAGCTTTTCTATAATAATATTGTGAATCCTGCATCACTGAGATCTAACAGGTCAAGTACAGATACAAGTACAATATCTGAGGCCATGAGAACATCTTTAGTGACTTCTATCAGTGCTGTTTCATTAATATGATGAGCTCTAAATCCTGACTAAATCCTGTAAATGTTATTATATTATAATTGATCAGACACTTGATTAGCAACTTTTTTCTCAAAATGTTTAGATAAGAAAGGAAGATCAGATATAGGTCTATAATTCATCAAGTCATTTGGAACGAGAGAAGGTTTCTTGACTTCCCTTAAAACCAGTGGTAAATATCCTTTTTTAGGGCTAGATTAATCATGTCTGAAGTGGAGGTGAAAATCCCTTTCTACAAAAACTATCTGGTTCTTTGTAATTGACAAAAGCACTAAAACATTTACAGGAGGTACAATCATTTTCAATAAATATGAATATTAATGAAAAAAGTATTTATCTTATCTCTATTTACTTTGTGGATTAACCAACTGAACAAACATGTATCATTAATTGAAGGCATCTATTTCAACAAATTAAAGACATTGTTCATGTACAACTCATGAAAACAACATTTGAAATAAAATTGTAAATCACTATTAGGTTCATCACGTTGTGACACGACAGGGAGCTATCAGGTGATTTCATGAAAACCTTAACCTCTTAGCTATTTGGATTTTTCTGCATAGAGCACTTGTCATGCAGAGAATTGCCATTTTGTAACTCTATTATTTAAGACTTTTAATCTTGGCCTCACACAGTTTAGTTGTAATAGCTGTCAAGCTCTTTAAGTCCATGGGTGGGAGAAATGTGCTTTTTGCACACTAATCTTCTATAAAATGTACTTTTTAAGTGCTAATCTTTCATTCATTTGCACTTCCAACTGTGGCCAGAAAAAGAGCCACTGGCAGAGTAATTTATTGGAAATATAGTGTTTTTAATAATGCATATTTGATTAGATAACATAAATACATTTGACAGATGAATAAAATGTATAACATGACTGTAAACAGACTATTGATGCAATACTGTGAACATGTGCTTTAAAATCACATGATAGCCTGAACCCATTGATAAAAGAAAAATCCAAAATCTAAATCAATCCCAACTTGCCTGCAATCTGCCTTCTTCAGCTAACTGAGATTGGAAAGAATATGGAAGAATAATCAAGCCATCTCGAACACTATTTTTATGTGATCAGAACATGTCCTTGAGTGAAAAAAGCTTCTCTTTTAAAATTTTGACTCATCCCAGAGGTTAATGAAAAGCAGCAGTGAAAAGGGTCTCATGCCATCAGTAGAGCATAGGTTCATCCGCAGTCATTCACAAGGTTATTCTCATGTGATAGACTTGTGGACGTGTCATTCATAAAACTTATTTAATTTCCAGAGATATTCATCTATGTTAAAAGCTTTCATTGAATTGTAATTAGTTCTACATGAAATAACAAAAGACATGGTTACTTTAGTCATACATATTCATAACGCTCAGCATGGAGAAGTAAGAGGTAAATAAACCACAGTGGAGAAATAATTGGCTAGAAAGGAAAAGCAAGAAAAAACATACACCAACTTTTGAATATTAACCCGGAGAAACAACAGAGCGGGATGATTATAAAGAACACGTTGCTTCCATACCAAAAAAATATTCTGAGACTTTATATCCAACTGTAATGAAATTGTAGTGTTCAAGTTGGTGCTTATTGGCTTTCTTTTAGAAGATCAGCATTTATTAAATTGAAAAGTACATCAGTGTGGAAAAAAACTTTTTATAACATTAAATATTAAAAAGTTTTAGAGGTCTTATTCAGCATCTTTAGAGGAAGAAAAGTGGCATCAAAGTACATCTGATATGATATCATCTCTGGTAGCTTATTAACCCCAGAGGGGTTACAATCACAAACATTCAGGGGTGGCCTGAATCAGCTGGGCTCAGAAAATGTTACCTCCTGTCACTCTATGATTTCTATATATAATTGATATAGTAAAGTAGGTTAACTTGATTTGGTCAGTCAATAGGACAGGACTTCCTTCTTAATATATGGGAACAGCTTAAAACATATGAGTGTGCCTGTTTGTGATTTAATCTTATCTAGATCCAGGTGGTTTGCAGCAGCTTCAAAGGTTTTTCATGCATTATTTTTCTGACATTTCCTATGAAAATTATATCAGAAACCATCCATTAAACCGCCGCTTTCTATTATGTCATCTAATTAAGAGCAAAACACCTTTGTTTTTTGTTGAAATTTATTATTTTAATAATTACATTAAGAAGTGATATATGCCATATCCCTCTGGCTTTATATACAGACAATTTTGATATTTTTTCAAATCCAAAACAATTAATACTTTTAATAATAATAATTATTAGTAAAGATGGTTTTATGTAGATATTAGAAGGAAAAATATTTTATTCCATTCCATCCATTTTCCTTCACGCTAATTGGGGTCGCAAGGGGTGCTGGTGCCTATCTTCTGCTGTCTACGGGCGAGAGGCTGGTCACCAGTCCATCGCGGGGCAACACAGAAACAAACAGGACAAACTACAATTCATGCAAACACTCACACCTGAGGAGAATTTAGAAAAGCCAATAACCTGTTATTAAGTCATGTTTTTTGACTGTGGGAGGGAGCCAGGGTACTTGGAGAGACCCCATGCATGCTCAGGAAGAACATGCAAACTCAATGCAGAAAGACCCCGAGCCGAGAATCAAACCCGGAACCTTCTTGCTGAAAGGCAGCAGTGCCCCACTTAGCAACCCGGGAAATATTTTAATATTTCTTAAATATTTTTCACATGCTTAGGGACTGGTAACTGTTTTCAGTTTGCTTAAAGCTCTTTAAGAAACAAATCGAGCTGATGGTCCACCAAAAACAGACCAACACTAGTTATGCAACCTGAGCATTAATTAATGATGTTGATCAAGGTATAGTCATGTGCATTCTGTTGCTATATGTATATTCTGCAATTCATTGACTGCGTGCACTTTGTTAGGTTCCTTTAGATAGAAAAATGTGTATGATTTAAAATACACAGAAAATACAAAGAAAATCAACAAAGTCCATTGAGATGGTATGCATTGTAAATTAGCACTATACAAATAAAATGCATTTAACCAAAATCAAGAACTAAATTAAACTCAGAAACCTTGAGAAATCTTCATGGATGGTCTCCATCCAACCAGAATGAGATTAAGCTTTTGAGAAAAAAAAGAATGAGAACTAAATTCAAAATCTCTATTTTTGCTTGTTGTATTTATATGTATTGGTTTTATCTATCTATCTATCTATCTATCTATCTATCTATCTATCTATCTATCTATCTATCTATCTATCTATCTATCTATCTATCTATCTATCTATCTATCTAAATAAATAAATAAATAAGATAAGGCCCTTTTTTTTTTCCTTTTGCTGTCTGTTTTATACATTTCTTCCACTGACAGAATAGCTACCTGCTTGCAGGGCCATAGCCATCAGTTGACCTGTAACAGTCTACAGGCACAGACACTTATATAACAGCCCCATATGTTTGTCTACAGCAGTGTCCCCTGCACGGAATAAGCAAAGCCATAAAATAGCTTGTTCAAGGCAGCCCACAACTGGGAGATGAATGTACTTGTGTGCCATCTGGGAGTACCTTAAGCTATGTTTAAAATGTAACCAATCTCAAATGCCAATTTAATGTTATATACTTATTTAAAGTTTTGCATGAACAAACTTGCCTCTTAAAAAAGGTTTACTCAAAAAAGATTTTTGCTTAAATACAAGTGCTTTAGTTTAAAAGGAAAGTGTCACCTTTAAGGAAGTCAATTGGTAACTATAATTCAGTCTAAGAAGGGAGAAATTACATTTGATAAAAACAGGCATTTGGCAGAATTTCTTGAACTACTTACTGTATAAATGTCATAGACTTCTAACCCACCGCATTCTTGTATTTTTTGCTGTTAGAAAAATCTTTTAAAAATGCCAGTCCAACAAAAAACTTAAAGATTACACTTACATTTTAAAAGGGCAAGACCTAAACTGAATTATATAACTTTTTTATGAACACCTTAAGATTGGGCACTGAGCATCTCAAAGAAGTGCAATTATTTGTCAATCCCAAAGGTTTACTGTCTGGGTGTTACTGATCCCCCGGTTACTTCTAGCGTTTATCGATTGAAGCTACAGACAACGTGAAGTCAATGTGTGAGAGCATTAAAGCCATTGCAGTTTCATTGATCCTCTATTGCGTTTAACAAAATGGTTACAGGAAGGGAATCAAAGCAAAAAAAAAAAAAAAAAAATAGAGCTTATGCTTTCATGTAAAAGCAGCAAAATTATTCTTGGGGAGAGAGACTATTTGGGTTTTTCATCTTTGTAGAAAACAGCTAACAATCTTCAGATTGGATTACAGTGATGAAATATTTTTTTATGTGTAAGGTGATAAATTGTTCTTAAAGGTGTGTATCATGGCATGCATTTTTCTATTAAACCAAGCATTTAAATATTTGTTAAAAAGCTCTATCTGTGCTTGTGAAAGTTCTGATGGGAATCAAGCTCATACATAAAGCGCACTATACCTCCTCTGTTGTTCATGTCATACTATAGCGAACATTGTGTTTCCTAATAGCATGTATTTCTCCATTGTACATTGGAAACCTGCCCAAGATGCTAACCCTGGTACCTGTCAGCTTGATCCAGAAACTGCCCACTCACAATAAGACAAAGCTAGCCACGATGCAGCAACCGCATATCCTCCTCCTTTAATGCATTCATGTGCAGAAAGAGAAGAAGGCTCAATTCAGTCTGGAAAAAGGTACTGAATAAAGGTAAAAAGCACTTACAGCACTGTCACAGTTTAAAAGCCTTTTGATGTGCCTGAGAAGTAACATACATGTTTATGTAATGTGGCAATAATGGCAGCTGCTTTTGTCGCAACCTTCATTACTGACAGTAAATTGAAACCGTATCTACAGGGCATACAAGAATTACAAGCTCAAACTTGAGAGCTTGAGTGCTTCAGAAAAAGTGGGTATTTCTGCAACATTTTAGTTTATAAAGTCCTACAAGCTGAATCTTTACAAGACAAACCTTTTCTGTAGCAAAAGAGAATTGTTTCTTCAATGGAATAAAATATATAAAATAAAATATTTTATTAAAGGAATCAAATTTTCAAATGTTGTTTTATCTGTTGTAAAAGTAAACTTATTTCAAAGTTTTCTGGTTTGCTTTAAATCATCATCCTGATTCATAATCCAAGTTTTCTTGAGTTTAAGATCAAAAACCTATGGCTGAATGTTCTTGTTCATGATTTTCCTTAGAGAGTTTAATTCATAGATCCAGAAGGCAAGCTATTCAGTTTCCTGTGAAATCAACACAGATTTTGACCACTATAGTACCACAGGACTGTCCTCATGATGTTAGCAGCTCTGTCTTTGCACTAATGACATGAAACTATCTAAATATGAGCTTAACGAGTCTGAATAACAATCATTACGAGATTCATATTATATAATGATAAACTTGGATAAACACAACGGAATAGACAAATAATTTTCAGTCTTTCACAGCAAAAGATACAAGTAAAAATTAGTGACTTTTTTTTATCAGTCTCAGCTAGAATGGAGATCACTCCAAAACCCCTTTTTTTCTCAAAAGAAACTGCATGAAGTACAGTAGAAGAATAAAGCAAAGTATGTAATACCCAGAGATCTTTGTCAAAGGTTTTAATCAAAATTGCTTGTTGCACAAAATATTGTCAATTGTTGCTGTTCCGGGGTCTCATTTATAAAACACTGCATGGAATCCATACTAAAAGTGTATGCATGGCAAACATCTTAAAACTCAGTATTCCTAAATTATACTGATTTATAAAATCATGTGCATGCACAGGCTTATGCAATTGTCTTTTATAAATCACAGGGGTGCCTCTGTTGGGATCTGGAGGTCTGTCCACCTTTCTCCAGCAGAGGGCGCCCTAGGTCTCCTGGAGCTGAAGCTGACTACCACACCTGCGGCTCGTTTGCTCATCAGGAGACCAGCATTTAAGGAGAGGCAGAGCAACACTCCAGTGCCAGAGTGTTATGCCAGTTATGGTTAGCAAACCTGAGCCGACCTGCCTGTCTGATTCTCTGACTCCCCTGAAACTTGAACCAGAACCTAACCTGTTTTTGTCCTCTCTGCTTCCTAGGAAGAACCTGTCGAACCCAGAAACTCAGGAAGAGTTTCTCATTCTGAAACCAGCCTGTCTGATCTCCGAAGAATCCTGGAAAGTCAATCTGTCAGTAACCTGCCTGCCCGCTCTCAGAAGAAACTGGAAGAGAAACTCAGTTTAGAAACTGCAATATCAGAAATCAAGTCTCTGCCTCTACCAAGCCCTCTGCCTGCCTTCTGCCTCTGGACCCTCCTGGTTCCCCTCCTCTGCCGCTCAGCTCAAATCACTGAACAGGTACAGACCTGCACTCTTTCAACCAGCAAGCAAACTTGGACATCAGCTAACCATTCTGTCCCTCTCTGCAGAGAAACCAGTCGTGACCTGTCTTGGACCTGTTTTCCCCCGAATCAGTTCTTTATTAACATTGTGTATCTAAATAAACTGTTGAACTTTTCCCTCTGAGTCCGTGTGTTCTGCATGTGGGTTAGAAACCTTGGTACCAACATGGCAGCCTCAGAGTTTGCATCCAAGTTTCTACCTCATGTTCTGCTTTTTCCCACCTACATTCAACCATGAAAGGCCATAAATGTGAAATGCAAAGCACCCATGAAAAATATTGTGCCATGGTTCCCAACAATCCCAATCCTAAACTGCTGCCTATGTACTACCCTGTCATTACTGAGTGTCACTCCTATAGAAGTCCCATTTGCTTTGGTTGGAGAACCAATATTGTTATGTATTTAAACTAACCCGATGATCAGTGTTATTTAATAGTAACCATTGAAAACCATAGCCGGGAGAGCAGAAAAAATGTAGTTTACTGAGGTGTTGGTGTGTGAGAAGAAAATCAGACTAATATATCTGGTAGACTCATAGACAAAAGGAAGTAGACTTACAGTAATTATATCTTCACAGTCTAAAGTATGGACTGATCTTATTAACAAGGTCATCCAGGCAGCATATTTCGCCCATATGAAACATGTAAATCATGTGTACCTATATTGCATATAGTGCATATTTTATCTTCTATATGTACCATGGATAATTTATATTTATATGTGTTTCTTTAGAACCATGCGACGAGCTACCTAATCTTGGTTTTTATATATGAGTTTTGTGCACTGACCTCCTGTTAGTAACAATGATGGTGTGGATTTGGGAGGTCCAGGAACAACGCTCCATGGAGTCGGATCAGCTGATGGGTCATCCTGATCATCCTGGGTCAGGAAACACTTATGATCCCCAAAAAAGCTTTCACTCCTAATTATCCTATTTCCACAGTCTTCAGCACAATTAAGGTATCCATCTTGTACCATTAAACACTGCTGGTTTGGTGGTACATTACTGTTTGCAGTAATTTATGTGAATTCCTCCTATTTGTTACTTTTGTTTATTGATCTGGGGCATAAATCACCCTGCTGTTCAGCCAGGAGAGGAATGTGATGGTGAGGAAACATTAAAATTGTGTGCAGCATTTGAATCAGGGAAGTACGATAATATCTGTTACGGACAATTATCGCCAATAATGGACAATTGTGAATTCATGCAGATAATCCCAATCATTTAAATTTCACCAATTATAAGGACTGATAATTAACTTTTTGATTCAGGAGCATTTGCTCTGTGGTTTTCCTTCTAACCATCCTCTCCTCTGCTCCCCCGTGCCATACTGCAAGCTTCTGTCACATCTAGTGATGACATAATAATGTGGTTGCATTAGGAACACTAAAACAACATGGCGCTGCTGTCCCCCTTGTGGGCTCACTTCAGCATCTCAGAGACAAATGATTCACTCAGTTTGCAACACATGTTCAGCACAAGTGCCAAAAGGGGGAAAAAGAAAGACCAGCTATAACACCACAAATCTTAAAAGTCATTTAAAATCCATCATCACAACAGAATGTGTAAAGAATATGAAGCTGCCAACTGAGGCTAACCCACCGAACCACCCGTGCACAATGCAAACAAACCTTACAAACAAACAGGAAGTGTTACTTTTGTCTGTAAAAAAGTAAATTGCGATTTTGTTCCTTAGAGATGAAGGTTTATATTAATACGAATTGTGCTATATTTTAAAAATAAACAGCAAACCTTTATACAGTTTTTATACAGTTTGCAAAACTAAACAAAGCAACCATTTGCACACCATTTGAAGACAAATCATATATTTTTATGAAGAGTTACTACAGTATTTTCTGTTTCTGAGGAAATGCATTGTTGCACCATTAAGTTACTGTTATGTATTGACATGCTTTGCAGTTCTGATTACCTTTTATTGTCAGATTTTTAGAGGATGCCATTTATGTCATGAAGCAGGACAGAAGGACCCAGTATTCAAGGTGAGACAGACAGTGGGAACTTAAATCGCTGGTTGGAAAAAAACACAGGTTAGCAACCATGATAATCTGACGGAGGATGATTATCCATATGAGTGACTGGCCTGGTTTAACAGTTTAGTCCATCATCAGAGAACAACGTAGGATCGAGCGGGGGCTGCCAACTAGATGTGGTGGGTGTCGCCCAGAGTGTACCAGATGCCGCAGCCCTGGAAAACAAGCAGGAGTCTGAGCCAGGTCAGCGAAACAGATCAGAACAAAGCTCAGAGGTCCAAGAGTCCGGAGCCCCGGTCAGGGACAATTGGAACAGGCTGGTTCCGGGTTCCAGAGGTCCACAGATATTTCAGGCAGAACGTTCAGACAGGAATAGGGAAAGCTCAGCGGCTAAGAGGCAGATCAGGATCAGGAAATCAGAAACACTTCAGAAGGCTAAAAACTCTCTCTCCACTGGCCCCCGAGAACGAGCACTAGAACAATGGCATCAATAATCTGACAACGATGGCTGGGACTCAGCTATATAAATAGAAGCAGCAGTGTTTGTATACGTAGTTAATTGGTTGATATTAACAATTATGCTGCAAGTTTAATTTGGTGAAATCAAAGTCAAACTTTAATCATTAATTTACTTGTATATTTTTCACCTTCGATATTTAGAAAACTAATTATCGGTTTATTATCACTTATTGGCAACAAGAAATAGGAAATTATCGGTTAATATAGATTGTGAAAAACTATTATCATGCATCTCTAATTTGATTTTGAGCTTTTTTATTATTTGTGTCGGGACATGTAATTGCCAGTAAATTTTATACTTCGGTTTCATATCTGATGAAGTCAAACTATGATTGAATTTTCATATGAAATGACAAGAACTGTCTAAGAGGAATTAGGATAAATATGGATTCAGTTCTCCACTTAGTCGCCAGATACTCCATGTTAAACTTAAATGGGGTATGTGGGTACCGAATAAGGATTCTTCTAAATGACCTTTGGGCTTGATGAATTAAACATTTCTTTGAATACACAATAGAGGAACAATTTCAGTGCTCTTTGGCATTTGAGCTACATTAAAATTAGACCTGCATGAAATGCTAATAATATGGACTAATTAAACCTTGATTATTCTACTCTGATTAAAGATCTTTTAAACTACTGTGTGATTTATTTAGGTTTTGCTGCACTTAAAGTCAGCTGAGTCGATTTTTAAGTTCTACTTCTTCATTTATACTCGTGCTGTGTTAAAAAAAATATTTGAAATAAACCTTTAGGTAAGTAAAAATATATGTAAATCTGTATTATAAAAACAAACATGTCATGTTAAGTATTAAATAGTGAAAAAAAATATTCTTTTTTTATGTCTGTGTTGTTTTTGTACAAAAATACTTTGGTTCATACTTATTGAGCTGTGTGCAAGTTTTTGTTTGTTTTGGTTCTCTCTTCACTTACCCACAGGATGCGACAGACCAGGGACTACTTCACATCTGTGCTACATTTACTCTTCTTCTTCTTTTGTTTTATTGGCCATTGGCAAACATGTATGAAATACAGCCCCCAACTGGTAATGATTACGTATCAAATGTCAGAGAAAGAACACAAAACAACTCTTACTGACAACACTTAAAGGGACCGCTTGCTTGCCAGACTCAAAAGTTTTTTACTTTACATAATCTCTACAGTGGTGTTCTGCAGGGTGTCAGGGATAGTAAGATTCCCAGAACTGCTTCTCCTCTTTACTCTGGCTCGAATCACATTGTGAATGGGCTCCAAAGTATAAGCAATGTGATTTAGATACTTCAGTGTTCTTTCAGCTTCCTCTTCCATCATAGCAAATGTTTTAAATGTTTTATGGTTGTAATCTATTGCTGGTATATCCCTGTATATGTATGCAATTGCTATAGCTAGTGTTAATCCACCTGTGACATAACCATTCGAGGTACTGAACTAAACAAAGTTTTGTTTTTTCTTCTATATTTATATTTTATAAATTTGTTATATAATCATTGATAGTAAATCTGGGCATACACTGTATGATTTTTTTTTGCTCTTTTCGGGCCAATTTTCTAGTCGTGCAGTAATTTTTCGGGCCAACTTTCAGCCCGATCGTGCATCGTGTAGTATTCAGGGGGTAACGAGAAGCCATCAGCCTCTCATGACCACCTCCCGATCAGGAATCGTGAGGTCTGGAGAAAATGAAACATGTTTGAAATTCAGTCGACCGTTGTGTGCAAATTGCTCAGTGGGCATGCGCAAAAAAGGATTCTTCTTCTTCGTCTTCCTCTCAGATGAAAACACAGAACCATGGCAGGGGTGTGATTGAAATTTAGTTTTTTTCTGTAAAATTGACAGACCATAGTGTGCCACGCTTGCTCAGCAAGGTCTTTGTCCAAATATGTCGTCGCCTTTTCTTTTTAGGGCTTTCAGCACACAAAATTGCACAAATTGCCAAGGCAGCGTATTTCTCTCTTGTGAGCTTCATATTCCTCTTCTACTCGCTTAGCTTCTGGATAGACAAGTCCGAGAAGCGTCATTTCACTGCGGAGCCGAGTCCCACATGGTGTTTAGATTTACAGTATGAGCAGTTACATTGCAACAGAGCGTCGGGTCGCACAGTGTGAGGACATACATCATGAGCTGTGAACTTTTAAACCCTGCTGTTTAGTTGTACAGTGTGAGCTGTAGCTTGGTGCAACGATTGAAAATATCACACAGTTTATGACCGGCTTAAGGCACAATCACATCAATTAAGTTATTTTGGTGGAATGTTTCATTTCCCCTAATGTATGGTTCTTGCATCACCTGTAGTTCATCCCCTCCTACCACTTAAATCTTACCATATCAAGATGATGTTGGTGCCTTATCAATTATTTCTATCCTTTCAGTTTTGGATTTAACATCTGAGGTAGAATTAATGAATCTAACAAAAAAAGCTTTTTTCTCATTGGAGTCATTATTTTTTCTTATTCTCCTCCAAACGAAACTTCTGGACTTTTTTTTCTCCACCTGCAACTGATACTTGCTTTTTTTCTTCATTCCCTGTTTCTCTAATTACCTGATTCAAGTGCCAAGCTGATTTTGAATTAGAAATTTCTGCTTAACTTTTGTTACAAAAATCTGCACAACTGCATAACAATCTCTTTATTTATACAATTTAGCATCTCTAATAGGCCACACAGCTATTTCCTCAATAATTACAACACTTTGGCTCTACTTCCCTTCTCTGCACTTACCATTCTCATAATCTCCACCACAACTTGCACACACCTTTATCCCGTTGTACTCTCTTGCTAAATATCTAGTGTATGTATATGTGACTGTGCATGTAATTGTATAAAAGCAAAGTGTAATACAAATGAAAGAGACCCCAGGCAGAATAGCTCCTGTATCCAGTCAGGAGCTACTGGAGTTCTCAATAAAATCTAATTCAATAACATCTCTACATCCCTGGGGGTCAGACCAGTCCTCTGTTTTGCAACTTTACTCACCTTTATATTTCCAACAAGCATTAATTCACTCTGTTAGTTTTATAGAACTAAGCTTATCTACCCAACTCACTTTCAAACCTTAGCATAATATTTGGGATACCAGCTCTTTCCCCATGTTCCTCGCTATCCATTCCCTCTGCACGTGAATCTGCTTTGTTCTTTCTGTTGCATTTTTTTTCTTTCTCCACTTCAACCAGTTTCATCCCCGCTCCTGCCGCTTTCCTCAAGCCATCTGCCAAACCAAACAAATGCAACCAAACAAATGCAGGTCCCTAAATAGACTCGAAAATCAAAAAACATCCATTCAATTGGTTCATCCTCATTTTGTCACCTCAGAGAACTGATGGAGGTGTACCCACTTCAGTAGCAGTCAGAAATATGATTGTCAACCGTCATGCTAACTCTTATTAGCAATGGTGTTTTAAGGAGCTTAAATCATATTGAATGTAACAGCATGGTTTGACTTCTACATTGGTGGCAAATGGAAAAAAATTAATGAGAGGGGATTTTAAGCTTTTCAGAAACACAAAGTGCAATAACGAAAAAACAAGAAAGAGGTCATTTTGATGACATGAGAATGTGACAATAGTCACACAAGAAACACAAAAACTATCAAAAGTTTCAGCACACAGGTTCGGGAAGAACACATTTTCAAACAAGAGTGGAATAGTGGATAGGTATCTATCAGGTGTGGGTATCTCTGATAGGTATCTATCAGAGTGGATAGGTATCTATCAGGTGTATATGCCCCAATTTACACAAATTGGGGCATATGCACCTGATAGATACCTAAAGCAACTGAGAAAGAGCTACAGAGAAAAATGCAAGGATAATGAAAATCAGAAAAAGTGACACTAAATACACCTGGAAGTAAATAATTGGATAACGTCATTAAAATTAACACTCAGATGGGAATAGAAACATATTCTAGGAACAAGAGGCAAACTGAAAGGTATGATTTCAAGGTGTCTTTGGACCTGACAATGAAGGATGTCAAACAAAAAATTAGAGAAGAAGTAAAATACGCAACCATGATAAAGCGCAACAGAGGCTGTGTTTAAATATACCATGTCAGTAACCACACCTCAAGTTTGGGGGTCACTGCTCCGAGTGCCCCAATGACCACAGGCACCACTGATGCCTTGACCTTCCAGGTTTTCTCCAGCTCTTTTCTGAGACCCTTTTATTTCTCTAGTTTCTGATGTTCCTTTTTCCTGATGTGGCTTGCAGTCACTTGGTATTGCGATGTCTACCACAATGGCTTTTCTCTGCTTGGCCTGTTTTTTAATGTACTCCAGTTTTTCTGATTATGACTAACTGTATGTACTCTGCTCATACTCTGACATGGCTTTCCTCTGCTTTTTGTCCACAACCGCAATGTCTAGTTGGTTTGCTATTGCCAATCGTTCCATCTGTATCTGTAAGTCCCATAGGATCTTGGCTCATCATTCTCTACCATCTTTGGAGGTGTTTCCCACTGACTTTGGGGTGTCCAGCCCATACTCTGTACAGATGTTCCTGTAAACTATTCCAGCCACTTGGTTATGGCGCTCAATGTAAGCTTTCCCTGCTAGTATCTTACATCCTGCAGTTATGTGCTGGATTGGTTCAGGGGCCTCTTTGCACAGTCTGCACCTGGGGTCTTGTCTAGTATGGTACATCTGGGCCTCTATTGCTCTGGTGCTCAGGACCTGCTCCTGTGCAGCCATGATTGGTGCCTCTGTGCTGTCCTTCAGTCTGGCTTTGTCTACCCATTGGTAGGAATTCTGGTAGAGCGTAGCTATTCATTGCCCGACACTGGAGTGAGCAGGCCCCTGCTTAAAACCTACTGTATGACTCTGTGGTGGCATCAGCCCTCCTCTATGCTGTTGTCTGCTGGGCCCCTGGCAGCGCACAAAAACAGCGGGACAGAAAGAGACTGCACGAACTAGTGAAAAAAAGCCCCTTCTGTCCTAGGCTGGACTCAGTGGAGGAAGTCGCCGAGAGGAGGTTGCTTTCCAAGCTTACATCAATCATGGACAATGCCTTTTACCCACTGCACCAGTCTGTAGAGGAAAGTGAAAGACTTTTACAGTCTTTTACAGTCTTTTAGTGAAAGATAGTGTTTGTAAAAAGGATTGCTGCCGCAGGTAATTCATCCCAGCTGCAACCAGACTCTACAATGTGACACTACAATGGCTGTGGACGGACTAAATGCCCTGCATATATCCCATGCACGTTTTTCTTCCTTTGGCACATTCTTCTTCTTTGACTATTTGAGCTGATGTAACGAGTAAATTTCTCCACTGTGAGATCAATAAAGTCCTAAAATCAATCAGTCAATCAAGCAAAATGTTAAATAGCAATACATAGTAAGTGTTATGTGGTATGTGTCTATAAGCTTTATGCAACCCCTGTAATAAGAAAGAAGAAGGGGAGAGCTGTCGAAAGGTCGTGGTGGTAACCTGGTGAAGTTCTTTACAAAGGCCTTTTCCTCCTTGCAAGCCCGAAATATGTAACCATATGTTTATCCTTTCTCCTCATGGGCTCTGTTGTAATCCTGATATTTTTTACACTGTATAGTCAACTTTGTTCAGTTGAGAAATCTCTCTGTGTGGACTCAGCTGAGATCCCTGTCGAAGCTCCAAACACCTCGCTGTGGACACCCTGGTTCAGCTCTGCTCCACCAGCACTGTCACCTCACCTGGCTGTCCACTCTCCCCCCGATCACATCTAAAACTCCTTTTCAACTATGTAGTGAATATGAACCAAGAAAGAGACAACCACTTCCCCTGTAAACCCCAGTAGGTAACCTGCCTAAAGCATAGTTTTGCCACCTAAGAGAGCCTACAGAACAAACATAGACAAATTAGTTCCTGCAAATTTTTGTCTCAAATACTTGCAAGTACAAACTCAACTCTGATCCACAGCTGAAAACAGACATGGAAGACTAAGTCTGCTTGATTTGCTGGGGACTCAGGAGTTTGGGGCTAAAAGAGCTGTCCCATTGCCAGTTTCACGCTCAGCAGTGCAGCACATCAGCTGCTTTACAGCTGAGACGAGGACTGTTCTCACTGCTACTGTATATGTTATACCTCACAGAGTAATTAATAATAATCTATTATTAAGAGTCCTCACTGTTAAAGATTGTCATATTGAATTCCTCACGCAATAGCATTTGCTATTGCCCACCAGCATTCTTGCAGCGTGGGAAAATCCAATTTAATTTTGATAAAGAGAGGTTTAAATTGGCCTTAAAAAAACAGAAGAAAACATTTATTTACATATAATTTCTTTTCTGGTCATAATACCTATTCAGAGGACAAAAAATCTCTTACAGAAAAAAAATGTTAAGCAATAAAAACTATCTAAATGCAAAAGATATGTACACATTTTTAAATGTTTTTATCACAGCTGAACAGGATTGGTTAACACAACTAACATTGCAAGCTGAATACCCAAATAAAACTTAAAGAGACTATTTTAAATACCATTTAAGTCTTATATTTACAGTAGTAACCTGGGGTGAAAGTAGTTCTACTTTCTTGCCTGTACTCTAAGGACATATAATCGGCCTGCCGATTAATTGGCTGGGCTCTTATCTAGAACATGTAGGGCAGTGGCAGATTTGATAACTAACAATCTAGATTTCATAACTAGATTTCAATCTATATTTCAGTTAATCCTTGATAAGTCGATTACAGCCAAAATAAAGAAATTTCCTAACAAACATCTATTTTCAATTAAATCAGTAAAGAGTTTTTTCTTAAATATATAATTATATATTACTTATATATATTTAAATACACACACACACACACACACAGATACATTTGCGAAATGGGTTGTGTTGTGCTCTTATAGTCCATTCTAAGTTGAATTTGTGGTCACATCCGGTGTTTTTGAGCTGTGCTGCGTTGTTACAATTCAGCAAAATAACTCAAAACACAATCAGTACATCTCTCTTTGCTTTAAATGGGGTCTTTTTGTAATGAGCAGACAGACAAATGTAGCAGTGCAAGTTTTAAAGTCTGGTGGATGTCAAAAGCCTTGAGCTCCGAGAGGAGAAATGCAAAGACTGTGAGAAACAATTTGTAATAAGGAAAACTAGTCCTATTTAAGATTAAGTGGTGTTTTAGACTACCTATTGCTAGCGGGACTATCTACCTCAAGTGCAGAGTGACTGGCTCTGAATGAGAGCCGTCCCCCTTTGCCTTGTATTGCTCACCGCCACAGGTCCGTGTGTGTTATGTAATCCCCCACAATGACGTCAGTGAGGCCCCACCCCCTAAGCTGCCAGAGTGTATACTTGGTGAAGTTACAGGTAACGATGACACTCCTAGCAGAAAGAAGGAGGACACTTCAATGACTGGAATTTGAAGGGAATTGAGTTGGAAACCAGAGGCCACTTGGCTGGTTTTTGGCCTAAAGAGGAACTTTTACTACTGTACTACATCGTTGCCAACTTTTCATGTACAAAGGCCCTCTTAATATTATCATTTTTTTTAGATCTACCAGCTGCATCTGTCTTTTTCCGGTTGCAGCAGACAGCAACTTAAAGTTGGTTAACTAAGATGGACGTAAGGACTTGTTCTGATGACAAGCCTTTGTGGATTTTGTATTATGCAAGGGATCATTCTCTTGTCTAAAGTTTTCATGGGTACATCATGTAATAACATTAACCAGTGACATGATATTTATTTAGGTGTCTATATAGCAAATATGAACTAACCTAGATTTGTAATTCTTGTATGTAGGCTATAAAGTTGGGTAGGGTATGGGTATGAAGGCTTGAAGTTGCCTTGGACATTTTTTTTTGTCTTATGCATATCTGTAACATGATGTAAAATAGTACACCATCATTACTGAGACTGTACTGAAACTGAAATCTCGATTGCAATGGAAATTGTTGTTGACAATGAAAGTGATTGGTTGATTATTCCAGGTGTGCAACTATTCATGGATTATATTTGTTGTATCAGTTTGTCTTAAGATGAATCACCTCAGGTGTGTCTTATTCCACACCTGATTGCCAAACATCTATTCCTTAAGGATCCCTATTCAAGATATTGAATCATTAGACACTGAGACAGCAGAAGTCATTGAGGTTTGAATTGAGATCAAATCTTTCTAGTAGTTTTGAAACCCGTGGCTTTTCCCCCCCTGAAGTCTTGGCCAGATTGTGCGATCTAAATATTTGCCCTGTATGCCATATTTTCAGATTTATGCTGGATTGTTTGTTTGTTGCCATTGCTGCAAGAGTTTCCCAGCTAAAGGTTTGTTAGCGTAATTTGAATCAGTTCTTTGTTTCCACCTTAGTGTTTTGAGAAATTGGCAAGGTCGACACTGGCATGGGATCATTTCAACAACCAGCATTTACATCGATATTCACTTCCAGTCAGTCAGTCTTCGTTTCCATGACAGCCATCCTCTATAGAAGCTTGTAGAAATCTGTATGGTAAAGGGAAGCATCTTGTGCTGATCTGGATTTTTCTTTCTCTGTGTTGAGATGAAAATAACATAAAAATGTTTCAAAAGTTGTCAAGCTAGAGAATCCTTGAAAAATTTAGTTTTGTCCAACTTTTTGTTGCTTTGGCTAAGAGGGTAAAAATCAAGAAAAGTTTGGGAAGAAGACAGCGAAGAAACAATGCCTCAGAGCAGGCAGAGAGGCAGAAATTGTAGCGGAGGCAGTCACAACTATAAAGAACTTCTAATTGACCATACATAGGGTGACCATATTTTCATTTGGGAAAACCAGGACACCTTGGAGCGGGGGGTGGGGGGATGGGGGGGGGTTGATTGAAAGAACAAATGTCTCATCATCGGGATTTGCTCCGTGATCAGAGGAAATGTTACTTGGCGCAGAACAGTGGTGAAAATTGGAAGTTCAGTTTAATATAATACAACTGTGAATAGTTCATTCTGAAATGAATGAAAATAGGTGTTTTAATGGTTATTGAGTCAGATATGTGGCGGTAATGTTTGATTTATCTAAAGGTTTGAATCTGTTACTGTGTAAATGGGTTTGGCTGTAATTAAAGGACAGATTCTAATATATCTGCAGGGTGGGAACTATAAATCTGATAGGAGTTTAATTTTTTTCTTGTTGTTTTGCACAATATGCTTAACTACCGGTAAGTATTTTTTGTTGTTGAATATTAGAGATTTTGCAGATATATTTTGTAGATACATTGTTTAGATTTACTTATATATTTCTAACCCTTTTATAGAATAGAATAGAAAATCCCTTTATTGTCCCACAATGGGCAAATTTACAGCACCAGAAAGATTATTGAAAATGGTCACACAAATGAGGACCTTAGAAAAATGTATAAGAATAACATAATATGGAAGAGTTAAAATATAAACAATACAATACTGTAAAGTGTTTTAACAATATAAAACTGGAGAATTAATAACCAATATGCAGCTGTGGACATTTTCACAGTAATGGATGTTTGAAAATAGCAGCAACATCAGAGATGTGCAGAATGACAGCAGCAGGTTATTTAACTGACTAAGGTTTCTATCATTACATTTGATTTTATTTGTTCCTGCTCCCGGCTGTTGGAACATTTATTCCACTCTGGATTCTTGTGAGTTTAGTCTTTGTTCACTTTAACTTTTTTTTAAATAAATAAATAGACAAACAGTTTTGAAAACCTCGGTGTTCATTCTTTTCCTGCTTTGTGTGTCAACTTTCACGGTTGCTAAGCAACAGAGCATACAGCGGTAAAACCCGCCGAAGGGAGGACCTTTTCGAATTTACAGCCAAAACCCTTCCGGCCTCCTTATTTTCAAGGACTTCGAAGGATCCCGTCTAGGTAGACCGCATCCTTGGAGGATGCAGCCCATGTTTTCGAACAGAGCCTCTGATTAAGAACAGGGCTGCCCGCACTGACGCGGCTCAGGGATTATGTCACACGGAGCGTCGTGCGCAGTGAAATCAGGACATTTCCTCACTTTCTAAATAAAACCCGGGACGCCCGGGACAGGACGTGAAATATGGATATGTCCCGGGAAATACGGACGTTTGGTCACCCTAACCATACAGGACTGAAAAGAAAAAAAAGTGTATTATTTTGTAGAAAGAGATGCAAGGAGAAGATACATCTTAGCTTTCCTTCTGCTGATTGAGATGATGTGTTTGCAAGAGGAACTTTGACACCTGGTGTTTTCCTGTTTCTTCCTTGCCTAACAGGAGCGTATACATTTCTGAAATAATAACCCCAACTTAAATGAGGTGAAGCAAAGCCTATGTATTTGTAATTAGCTTAATATTGTGATTTTTTTTCACAGTATAAAACAAAATGCTGTCACATGCGTAACCGAGCCGCGTTGTTATACTTACACTACATACTGTTCTACTAGTCTCAATTCTCATTTTAGTCCTAAAACCCAATCCCTTGCAAAATAGCTTGCGGGGATCAGGGAATTGTCCTCACTTGCTAGTAAAATTAGAAAAAGCTTATTACTCAGATGGCAAAAGAGGAAAACATACACACACTCATAGATTCTTGTTTTTTGTGACCTATCGGGATATTTCATTGACTTACATTCATTTTATATGGCCTAACCCAGACCCTACCTTAACCCTAACTATTACTAATATATACCCTTACCTCAGCTGAATTCACACCTTAGTTGTAAACCTAACCCCAGCTCAAAGAAAATAACTTTATCATATGGGGACCAGGATTTTGGTCCCCATAAGGACATAGGTCCTTTGTAAACAGATTAAAGTCCCCACAGTGTCATGAAAACAAGTCCACCCACACACACACAGATACCAACACCAAATGGTACCCATTTAATATTTGAATTTTAGCTATTGCAAAAAATTGCAATAAAAGTGGAAAAGGATGCTGTTAGAATGTATTCTTAAAAAATGTCAGTAGTTTTTTTTTTCAAAATTATGTCAATAAAAATCAATAGAAAGGATTTAAAAGAATATCTTTCAGCAGTGAGAATAGTCTATCAAAGTTGTTTAGAATGTTAAACTTTCCTAATGTCGATATACACTACTCAAAACAATTTATGGGAACACTTTGTAATCAGAGTATAACATCAAGTTAACTAGAAAATTTCTAAAGAAATTTTGAGGGGGGCCACCTACTGCCCGTCTGGGTAACTGGGCCAATACGGCCCTGGCAAGTGACGTCGGGGCTCCCCAGACCAACTGCTTACGCCTTTGAGGGCTGCTGAGGGAAGGAAAGAGGGCTAGGTCATGGGCAAAGAGAGCTGTGTGCCACTTGTGCTGAAATCTGGGAAATAGACGTGCACAGCATATGATGCACAAGGGTAATATGGGTTGTCCATATTGAACCGCAGTGGGTAAAGCGCAGTTGGCGGGCTCCGCCCGCCTGCTAGGAGCCCTTGCAGCGATGAAAAAAATCACCAATGGCGGGCTCCGCCCGCCTGCTAAGAGCCATTGCAGTGATGAAATCACCATTGGCGGGCTTCGCCCGCCTTCTAAGAGCCATTGCAGTGATGAAATCACCAATGGCGGGCTCCGCCCGCATGCTCAGAGCCATTGCAGTGATGAAATTACAAATGGCTATGAGCAATATGCCAGAATGTATGAGTGTGTATAAGGAAGAGGCTTTTATTCTGTAGAGTCCCTGTAGTCTTATTTTGAAAGTCTATCATGGATGTGCATCAAAAGATGGGTCATGCCCAGCAGTGATATAGA